>NC_089580.1:42476485-43076485 GCF_019320115.1 Miscanthus floridulus | reverse complement strand
GCCGCATGCTCGTCGACGCAGACGGGAGCTCCCTGCCGAGTGCTCACCTCTCAGCTATGACCTCCGGTGGTGGCGTTGCTGTGGCCTGCCTCATGCTGCTGTAGACTATGCGTTTGTCATGCACTAATGCAGTGAGCCCGTGACTTCTTGTGAGCTGTACTTATTCAATTTGGTTTATGTTTATGTATGTCATGCCGTGACTATGAGAGTTGTGACGTGTATTACGTGTGCACTTATACAGTTCGCTTTATGTTATACACAAGGGAGTTGCTATATTTCAGGTGCCTGAAATATAACAACTTTTCAGGCGATGGCTAACAGCCTTTAGATGTACATCCATTGGTCAGAATCTGTTGTAGTCGTTTCTGTCACCCAGCCACTTATCGGGTCCGCGAATCAACCCGCCAAACATTAACGGGCGCATGATCTGATACCCGCTAACTGAAGTTGGTGCTCATTTGGGCCAAAATGAAACTATTGGCCCAATAAACACACGTACATGCATACACAGAAAATTACAACTCTGCCACTGCACCCTCCAGCATGCCGATAAAATCTAGATCCAGAAAGAGCACGAGAGTGGAGAAAAGGGTAAAAATTAGTAAATAAATGCACAGAAAAAACATCAAAACATGAAGAAGAAGAAGAAAGGATACGAAGATCAGTCAAGGGAAAAGGTCCTAACCTACAGAATCTTGTATTTTTTGCCTTCATATCCTTTGTTCTGTAATGCTCTATAATCTGCTATTGGAGATCACACTGACACACAACACTTTGCACAAAATCAGGCATGGCCCCTCCTCTCTCTTGTCACTAAAGTAGGATTAGTATTTCATGATGATTTGTTGAATACACACTCAAGTATAGATAGAAGACATTACGAACTGCATAACAATGAAAGCATAATCATTTCTACTGAGTAAAGAATGAACCATCTAAATGATGCTGAAAAACTCAGACCACACATAAGAAAATTGCACATTTGTATTAGTGCAACGGTTACTATTTGATAATGCAAACTTGGTTTTGGCGGACACAAATAAAAAAACAGAGAAAAAGGTGAGTTAGCACAATAAATCAGGATCTACTGACAAGCTCACAGCTTCAGATGACATCCTAGTACTTGAGCGTCATGCTTACAAGCTTATCTCATTTGGTAAGCTGACTTCCAAGAAGTACAAGCTGTCAATCACAAAAAACATGAATTAGGATTATAACAGAATAGTATGTACTGATGTTAAAAGACGTGTAGAACAATACAAGCTCTACTGTATTAAATATCAAGTTCAGCGCCTTCGCAACCCTATAGGGCCATACTGTAACTGCTCCATTATATGCACTTTAGAAATGCGAATATTGATGACAGGTGTAACTGTTGGCAATTCCTTGCTGTAATTTAAATAGGTCAACAAAGCTAAATTAGTATCTACTTATAGAAAGGCACTCCAAGTAAAGCTCAAGAAGACTTACATAAAGGTTCGCTAATGCATCTGAACTGTTCAGGATAGACATCTGCATGGGTAATTGAACAGATACCAGACATTAAAGTGAAAGCATGGAGGTCCTGATGCCAAGTACTTCTTTCTGAATATCACATAAAATTAGAATGGAAGGAAGGTGCCATGCCCTTCATTCTGACCTCTGTTGCTCCAGAAATGTAAATTCCTTGGGTTTTACTTTCCTTGATCAGCAGGTTGTCTTTGGACAAGTCAAGAAGGTCCCTGAGATATGAACAGATAAAAATTGATCCTCTCCATAGCAGCACTTTAAACAACATTTCTAGAGAGGAAGTATGAGAAATTCTCTACCAAATACTCACCTCACTTTTCCAAATATATCTCCACCTGAGACATGGTAAATAACTTATTTTACTATTCAGCTTCAGCAAACCTAACAACTAAGGGGGGGAAACTAGCAATAAAGGGGCGTACCCAATGCAGAGAGCTCCCGCTCTATGCGGGGTCTGGGGAAGGGTGTTAGTGGCAAGCCTTACCCTCGCCTGTGCAATGCGAGGAGACCACGACTCGAACCCGGGACCTTTCGGTCACAGGCAGTAAGTCTCTACCGCTTGCACTAGGCCCTCCCTTAGCAATGTAGATTCTAAATCAGCATGAGGCTGGTATGTTACCATTGACAACTTCACAGTCCACGTGCTTTCTGATGATCCTAAATATACAAAAAGCTCATCCACAACTCACTGTACTAGTCCAGTTTTCTGTTCACGGCAATGCAAGATGCTTGGTCCCTATGTTACATTCAAAATTACATATATGTGTAAGGTCAGGATAGAAGAGACACGATCAGTAATTATCCCATAAATTAAAGCTCAAGGACATTTAATTTACAAAAATTACAAAACAGGAATATGACAATTGCACGTTTCACATAGTGCAAAAACTACATGCTGTTAATGCAATTATACTGTATATGTATATAAATACAGAATTCAGCTCATGAAAGAATGATAAACTGGAAGACAACCTCACATATGAGAGAACAATTTACATATCTCATACTGCCAGATTCCAAAGGTTCACACAATGAGATAATACAATTTCCAGAAGCACAAAAGAGGTAGAAAGAACCTTAACATGAGCATCCAGTAGCAGCCATATTTGGATGACACCCTAGTTCCTCAACCAAGTACTTGCACATCTCCAGATGGCCCTGGCATGCTGCTCGATCACCATTTCCTATGCCAAGGTTCCTTATGATACCTTACACACAATGACAAGAACAAGGTCTAAGGTATAAGTGTGAACAATGAAGAAAAAACAATGAAGAAAAAACAATTCAGGCCCCAGGAAAGTACATGTTGTATCAACCAATATTAGGCACCTACAAAGAAGAGCCCCTAATCCCCCACGACCAAGCACCATACCTGGAAGACAATCCCAAATGAGCCTGTACACAATGAGTTGTACCTGTGACATGTTCTACCATGTAATTGATGACCTGCAATTAAGGCCAGAACAAGAACAACACATGAGTTACTGAAGACAAGATGAGGCTACTAAAAGTACAGACATCAACAATAGGTACACATTTCTATTCTGCACACTACAGAACTAATGACAAAACTGGAAGACCGTGCTTCCTAAATGCATATTAGACTTCAAAAATCAGGTAAAGAAGCATGAACTGAAGCACTCATCCATATAATTCAGCTGCAAGCACTAAAATAGGTTAGAGCAATATCATTCATCATCAAACAATCTAAATGATGCTACACTTGAACTATTAGAGTAAAGAGTTTTCCTAGTGCAAGCTTTTTGAACATATGTTTTTCCTGCTTAATCAAATGTAAAAAGGAAAACAAAATAGTGGGAAAGTTATATATATAAAGACTGGATATTGCACATGTTAAACATCATAATTGCAGTAATTTAAGTGTGCAATTTACTACTTATAAATGTGCAATCAAGAAATGGATACTACACACATATTTATTGTACAGTATATGCAACACACAGTTAAAAGATGTGAGCTCCTACTATTCTATTACAACAGCCGAGCTATCCAAAACCAGCTACAAGTCTACATATTCCAGAGAACCACATCAGCTACCGACACACAGGGCTATATATGACCTGCAGCTATATGCACATGTTGGCTGTGGTAGATTGATTGAACAATCAAATATACATGGTCATATCTGTGTTTTACTCACTATCTGACCAGACAAGCTCCCAAGGTCATATATAGCCAAGAAGAGGATACTATAGACTACAACTATTCAAAATTAAACTACAAGATGTATATACATGGAGGCAGCGAGCATGATTCCATCAGTATGTGATACTTATACTCAACAAGGTACAAAGATGGTCTAATACAAGGTGCCTACCAGAGTTCAAACTACAAAATGCCACTGCCATTGTCAATTTGTTATTATGTTAACCGCACCATGCCTATGGCTATGAGACTATGGTAGAATGCGCCTATTAGTCAGCACTTGGTAGATATGACGAAAAAGCACAAAATGGAACAAACCCAAAGGAGAGTTCTGCATAAACCCCCCATGTGGTCACTTGGATTTTGAAAGGGTTCAATAGTAAAATGCAGAAAATTTCCTTTTTTCTGACAATCTTTCTAGAACAGAATACAATGCAGAGAAACCAGGAAAGAGAGGGGGCTGACATATATGTCACACATGAATTAACTTATCAACTGCAATCTGCAATTGTATAACCATCAGGCCTTATCAGAATTCACTATTTCCTTAGCACGATAAAGAAAATCAACCAGACCAATCTCAAGGTATCCTGACTTATAGACAAGCAATATGAATTCTAGACAGCCTGAGACCCTCATTTTCACTTGGCACTCAATCATCATAGGCGGAACACATAACCCAACCATTCTCCCAGTACAATCAAGTGGGCATCAACAGACCACGTCACCCATGCATCCACACGCACCACAAACCACAACTCCCGATTCCAAAACAACGACAGAGACAAAAACTTGCCTTGGGCGAGCACAAACCACAATAAACAAAAGGAAAAGGTGAGTTAGCACAAATCACAAGAGACAATTTTTTTCTATGGAAGGACAAGGACAAAAAACTTGGTGTGGACAGGCACAAATCACAATAAACAGATGAAAATGAGTGTTAGCACAAAACACAAGAAACAGTTTTTTTCTATGAAAGGACAAGGACAAAAATGTGGTTTGTGCTGGCACCTTAACAAGATCAAATGATGACCAAACCGAAAAGGTTGCGTCCCTGTACAAATCAGTCAAGCCAAGCTCTCGAAAACTGAAAAAATAAGATGCTGTTGAAGCTCTATACTGAAACTTTGAAACACATTGCAGCAGAGCTATTGCTGCTCTGGATTATAGGAGTTTTAGAAACAGAATAGCTACATGAACTAGGAAAACAAGGCAACAAGAGCTAAGTCACAAGCTGATAACTTACTCTAAAAACTGTCAACTAGCTACAATAGTTCGACTGAACTGCTGTAGAAACCAAATGGATGCCCAAAACAAGAGGAAACTGTCACTGAACAATTATTCAAAAGCAAAAAAGAAAACAAGCATGAGCACGCCCGACAGACAGAAGTCACACAGAATGATAAACAAACAAGCAACCCCTGTGAGAAATTTCCAAAAATCAAACTAAACGCGATTGACCTGAGATTTTACATGTGGTCTTCACCATTCAAGATTATTTGATAACTTAAATCTGAACTTAACTCTACACTAGGAGTGGTTTTCAGAATTGCAAGTGTATATCTAAATTTGGGTTTTGGAATTTTATGTTTCTGGTGTCATGTCATTTTTACACTTGTTGCCAAGATAAATAGCAACATGTCTATATAGTTCGACATGTAAGAAAACCATAGAAGGTGGTCTCATAACACATCCAGATCTACACAGGAAACATGCATTTACCTCTTCATCATAGGTTCATCAGGATGGAGCCCAATTGCATCAAGAGTCCTTTCATCCATGACAAGTTCAAATCTTCTATCCAACTTCGACTCCAATACATCATCAACTTGCGAAAGGACTGTTCATATAAGATGAAATAGTTCTTTTCTGCTCTTACAATATTACAAGGTAAAGTTGAGTTAAAAATTAGTAAAGTTGAGTTGAAAAATCAGTAAGCACACATTACTGTTTGACAAGGAAACGGAAAGTTCAAAAAACCAAAAATAGTATTCATTCAGTCAGAATTACTACAGACTAGTGTTAGATGTGGTAACTTGATATAGGAAAACAAAAGATAATGTTAGTTGCCACTTGTCCTATACATCTCAAACTCCCAATATGACTATTGCCTATTTTAGATTTTCCATAAATACTTGGGTGCATCCATTGAACATGGTAGCTATTTATAAGAATATTCGAGATTTAGTAAGATAGCACATTATTGCCTATTTTCAGTGAATAAGTCTGTAATTTAGCAAATTAGTAAGATAGCAATTAGTGTGAAATATTCTTACTAAATCTGTAATCATCCATTAACCTACAAATAGTTACTGATTTGTTAACAAATAGCCATTGACCACAAGATCATGTTACTTGTAAGATAGACAAGTCAAATAGCAATTTAGCCTTCTAGTTCTAATGTCAACAAAAGTAGCAGTGACAGACAATTTTAGTTGCAATTTCGCCTTTGCACCTGAGGTAGGGTGAGAGCATAAAGCACTGGTAGGTAATGAGCAAATGCCCACCACAAGTAATGCCTTCGCACCCATCTGCAACCATATAAACACACAGCCATAACTCGGAAGGTACTTTGCCAAAGGGGCTTTCATCATTGACATACCTGGACAAACTCAAATGCATTAAGACAATTCGGTTACAGACCAAGCAGGAGCATGATTCTTTAAAGCAGTTTGAATGTAAATATTAGTTCTGGAGGTTGAACATCTTAAATTATAAATGAAATATCTGGAGGGCTGCATGGCTCCCACGCACAGCTCTTTTTAGTAGCATAGCAAGTTCAGGTTCATTCTTGTATGTATTAAACTAGTTGGCAAAGAGACCAAATTTAGACATGACACTGTACTACCAAAATTCTGGTTTTTTTTAGGCTCAACAGAGAACCGTACTCTGATGGAAGCTCACTACCATACAAAAAGAAAAATTAAAACTGATCAAGTTATCGAACAACTCACTGTAAATCAGAACTAGTATCTGAATCTGAAATGAACAAAAAAGAATGGAACACACAGTTAAAAGACTGGATATTACACATGCTAAACACCATAATTACAGTAATTTAAGTGTGTAATTTACTACTTATAAATGTGCAATCAAGAAATGGATACTACACATATTTATTGTACAGTATATGCAGGAGCTGCATTTTCAACCAATTGATTTTCTTTTGAATGACTACATGACAAAAATATATTTAGATAATGGCAAACTGTGGATTAGCAGCTGCTATGAACCTATGAACGGTTCACTCAGCAAATCATAATTGGAATTTCCAAAAAACAAGCAAACAAACAAAACAGCTATTGTCCAGTATGAGCATGAACTCAGCATTTTATTGCTTACAATTATTTTTAATCTTAGTCTCCTACCAGGAAATAAGTTTATTGGCCTATGGTTAGTTTGTTGCATATAATTTTTCACTCTATACTGATGGCTTCGCCTTATTATTTCTACTCGACTATCTATTTGGTGGCTGCAATATGAAGGCAGAGTGCAACAGATAGTAGGAAATGCACCAGTAGCGTCTAAAATCAAATTGGATAGCACCCCTAGAATGCCAACAGGGAGAGGAGGAGAGTGACAAGCAGGCAATGACTGGTGTTGGAAAAAAAGACAAGCCATGACAGAATGAGGTGAGTGACAAGTAATGGGTGAATGAAGCATTGAAGCTTGTTCGGGTAACTGAATGAAGCGAAGCTCCCATGTCCTCCAACAAATCCATGGACTGACAGAATGTGGATCCCTCCCATGTCCTTCTACCTTCAGAAAATACTTTCCTGCACCAAACACTAACAGAAACAGAGCTACACTTGAGTCTTGCTTTAAGCTTACCGCTGAGACCTCCTGGTTTGCCCAATCCATGCTCGCGCCCTTGATGCACTCTTGTTCCATTTCCCAAATCAATGCGTGCACTGCCACAACCTGGGCTCCAGATTTGCTCAACCCGAAATTGACTCGGAAATTGATTCTGCAGCAGAGGGCGAACTCCTCTCCTTGCTCACAAATCTCATCCTAGGACAACAAAACAAGCTCCTAGCACCCAGAGGAAGAATCACGCACCATATCAGGAAAGGGGATCGAGCAATCGAACAAATCCACACCACATCAGGAAAGGGGATTGGATAAATAAAGCAACGCATGAGGACCACAGAAACGAAGAGGAAGAATAGGGACAAATCACGCACCAGAGGTCCCCGCCGCCGTTGTCCTGCATGGCGCGGAGGAGCGTCTGGAGGAGCTCGTTGGAGGTGCGGACGCGGGCGTGGAGGCACGCGAGGTCGCCGCGGCCTGCGTGGCGTTGAGCCGCGTGGAGCGCCGCGCAGCCGTCCCAGAGGCGGACGATGGTAGCCGCGGGCTTGCTGTAGCTTCCATAGCGGCGGAGGAGGGAGGGCCCGGCGCCGGAGGAGACGGCAGCGACGGAGACGGCATTGGTGAACAGGAACAGGAGCAGCGTGGCCACCGTGGTGCCGCTGCAGCAGTAGCAACGGAGCCGCCTCGTCGGAGCTCCTCGGAGACCACCGACAACGTCAGCGACAAGGACCCGCGGCTCCGCCGGAGGAATCACCGCGCCGCGATGAGCTCGAGGAAATAGCCCCCAATCCTCTTCCCTGGACGCGCTTGAAGGAATACGAACAATGTCCGAATACGGTGGATTAACGGGTAATGGATAGCAACCGATTGGATAAAAAACCCAATAGATAGCTTCCATGGCGCACAAATCATCAAGCACGATCGACGATCCACACGTCGCCTGAACAAAAGTTGCATTTCAGGCGACTATAGCATAGGAAAAGTGTATATATAATGTAATTGGGTTGCTAAGTTCCTGCTTACCGTTTGTTTCCGTCTATTTTTTTAATCGTATTTACCCGTTTTCTTATTACCGTTATCGTTTTCGTCCCGGCTGTCCGGCTACCGTTTTCGTCAAAAAATATGGAAACAAAAACGGTAAGAGCTATTTTTCATTCGTTTTCATCCTTACCAGAAGCATTTTTCCAAGAAGCTTTGGATTATTTTTAATAAAAAAAGCCTAATAAACACTCAATAATAAGGTCTATAAACACATTAAAAAAGCGAGACATGAAAACCTAAATAAAATATTACATAATGAAAATATATCTATAGATTTAGCTTAAATGGGAAAAGTATCCAAAAAAATCTCAAAACATCCTAGTCAATGTCTAGACGTGTTTTAAAAATTTCCCCAACAAAAATATGAGATGCAAGCAATATAGATGTAACATACATTAATGTGAGGACCGCGCTTAGCGTGAGTGGCCGGAGCCTGTGGCTTCGTGCCGACCCGCGCTCGTCCCTCGTCTCAGATATTTATTCTCCGTTAATAATTTCAGTTGCCTCTCGCGCAGATGTGCCACAATGGTCAAGTGACGTGCTCACCACGCTCGGAGTCTGGTGATCTTCGAGTATCTATCAGCTGCATTCGTTGTCTAGGTATAGTTGTAGGTTTGTTCGTATACCATGTGTGTGAGGTGTGCGTGTGTGGTGGTGTGTATTTATATCCGAACAGATTCTACCGCTGTACTTAATGAGAGGCCAAAAAAAAACATACATTAATGTGCAGTGCATTCATACTGGTTGCATATTATGCTTTTGTTATGAAAAGTTCTTAAAACTTGCTTAGACATTTATTAGAATGTTTTGAAAATTTTGTATATATTTCCACAAAAATATAAATAATTCATTCTGGTTTGTAGTGTCCCAATCTATCTACGATTTTTCTTGAAAATTTTATGAGTTTATATAGATGCCTTTTTGGTTTAAAAACCTTATCTAGTTTTTAAAGTTTTATTTAAAAATGATAAAATCACTATGGGAATCACTCCGGGGAGTTAGATAATTTAAATGGTTTGAGTTAGCGGGGTGCAATTTGTTTGGTTTCAGAGTTAAGAGGAGGATATCGGGAATAGAAAAAAAACAGAAAGAGCAAAAACTTCATGTAGTTTAAGATAAAGTGCAAAATTTTATGCTTCCACTGCAGGATACTATACTGTTACAGTTTTTGTAACTCTAAAATCCAAAATATAACGCCCGTTTCGTCACTCTGCATGCTGAAAATTGATCATCTGGTGCTTCGCTGTCTCAATCACCGACTTATCAACGAGTTTGACATCAATTTTACAAAGGAGAGGATATGCTCAGCCAATTAGGCCGAAAGGAAAGAATTACGAGTTTAGAACTTCCCCCGTGGCGTTGTGCCAAACGCTGGAAGGAATCAAACAAGCATATCGACTCCAATAGGCCAGGCATGTTTTTGTCGCTGGCCAGCAAGAATTAAACCAACGCGTCCAGCCAAACAAATCGCCGGAACGGTAGATACCCAACAAGAAAGCGGTGGCCATTTTTTAGGCCATGGAATGCAAATAATATAACTACTAAGACAACGAGCTAAGAATATGTCTACGCAACACTGATGAAAACTTGGTTTCACGATGTCTGACTACCGCCCGCATTAGGGGAATAGACACTACAGTGGGAAAATGGAAATTGCCGGATTTGCTTCTTCTCAGTAGTGTTACAAAGGGATGGACTACTCGCTATGTCGAGACCGGCGCACGCGCTACGGCCTTGTTCTGTTGGGGTGGTAACTCTGTCATCAACAGCTCCGATTGAAACTGAAACTGGAACAAAAGATGTGACGGCATTCCTCCACCTCGGTGCGCTCTAGAGCTCATCCTGCACAAGCATCAACAGGAAGGAACGTTAGAAGTGAAAAAATAAAAATAGAGTAGCCTTGTTGGTATAGGGACGACGTTAACGCACATGTTTAGCATCTTCGCTGTCCTCGGCCTCATCAGTATCAGTATTATCAGCCTTGTCATCGTCCGCATCATCCTCATCCTCCTGTCAGGCATAAGCAATTGCAATTTGGCATTAACAAAAGATTGGCATGGTATATAGGTAGAAACTTAAGCACAAACAAATCAACCCAAAGCTTACATCTACATCTAAGTCGTCGTCATCGTCCTTACTGCTTGCAGATTCCTGTCAAAGAGAAACATTGCGAGTTAATACTGAACTGGATAAAATTTATTTTGTTTTGGAGAGGACTATGCTACGCATGAATCTCAAAAAAGAACAGGTATGGGATTGCAAAAAGACAGTGCATGTGTATCACCTCCTCAAGCCTCTTTTTCTCAACCTCGTCAAAGGCAGCCTTCTCAGCCTGAAACAGATCATTATTTTAGTTGTGTGCACTTAGGAATGCAGAGTTCAAAACAGTAACCCCATATAGACAAGTTGGCATACATCTTTCTGCTTGCCCCAGGTCTCCACTGCTAACTTCTTGGCGTACTCAGGGTCATCAGTTATCAAAATGTTGTCGAACAAAGTTCCTGATTTAACCTAGTATGATAGAGAATGAAAATTAGTGGGGCATCGGACAAGATAACTAAGAAAGTCATCATGTTCATGGAGTAAATCAATAACCTGCCACAGCTCAATGCCAATGTGCTTCAAACTGTCAAAAGCGTAGATGTAAGGATCGTCCTTGAAATCTGCACACATCAAAAAATAAATTCAATTAACTTTCATAATAAGCATAAAAGCTGAAATGGAAAGTAGGGTTAGCCTCAGGTGAAATTGCCTCTCTCAAAATTGAAAGGAAAATATACCTGGGTTGTCAATCAAAGGGGCCTTCCACTTGCCCTTGTAGTCCGGATTCTTGATTTTCTGGACAACACAAAGATCAACTCATGTCAGCAGATGTGTCATGACACACTGCAGCTTGTCTTGCATAATTAAGCCACTTAGTCATGTTCATACCTTTTGCTTCCATGGTCCTTTGTACTCTGGGTTAGGAATGGTTGGGGCTGTCCATTCACCATCTTCCTCATCATCCCAATCCTCTGGCTGCAACAGGTATTGAAGAATGTGAAATCAAGGATCTGCTGATGATCTGATCACAGGAGGTGTATATACTATGGAATAAGTGCCATAAACAAACGATGGAATAAGCAAAATATGCACCTTCTTTGCATCGGGGTCAGGAATTTCCTTGGGAACATCATCATAACCCTGCAAAGAACAATCTAAGTCAGACACCAACAGTGATAAAGATCACTCGTAAAAAGGCTGCTTATAATACTACAATATAGGCTCAGATTGTCATACAAGTAAATGATACTTTTACTTAAAGCTTTCTGAGTTACAGAACATAGTGGACAGAATATAACCCAAACTACTATGCCAAGCTTAGTAAAGTATATACCTCTGGCTTCTTGTCCTCGGGATCAGGAATGTATTCCTTATCATCCCAGTCTTCTGGCTGCAACCATTACATTCTACATTAAGCTCCTCTGTGAAAAGAGCTCAACCAAGATTTTACAGTATTTAGCAAACGCAGGAAGAATTGTCTAAACATCACCTTCTTGGCTTCAGGGTCTTTGATCTTCTTTGGAGGAAGAATATCCCAATCAACATAGATGCTGCCAGATTGCTTCTCATCGTTATCAATGAGAATGCTGTATGTGGCATCAGGCCGGATGATCAGGGTGTAAACATGTGTCAGCTGGTCTGTCTCGCATGGCACCTCCTTCTTGATCAAATGGTTCTTGCCGTTCTTAGTAAGGATAGCATGTACCTTCTTGGTGGCATACCCACAGATATCCGGCCCAAACATGATGCTGACAGTAAAAATTACAGATAGAGTTTGTTCAATCAACCAGTCAGAGATGTTATAGCTTGAATACACAAATCGATGGAGACCAATCTTTACCTGTATGGGGTATCGCCACCAAACTTCTTCTGATCAACATCAGATCCAAGCAATTTCACATAGCCACCACCACAGTCAAGCTTCTGCTCGTGCTTCACCGAGAACTGCAGCACCAGGGTCTTGTCCTTGTTACTGAACTCGGGGTACTGCGCTGAAATGGCGTAGAACCTGTAGTCTTCAGAGGTCTGGATTCCTGTACCCACAAACAGAAATGGATGTCACTTAAGCAACATGCCGAACAGAACAGAGACCAACACGGTCAGTGACCCTACCGATGTCGGTTCTCACCTTTGTCGTCGGCATCTCCGTTCCATTTGCCGGACGTGTGGTTCCACTCGCCTGCCGTGTTGTCGTCCTTCTTCCAGTCGGACTTGACCCAGCGATCCTCCCATCCATCTGTTTTCGTCAGTTTGCACAGTTCAGACAATAGATAAATTCTCCAGATAACGACGAAGTCATCTCACAAACGGCGAAAATCTGAAACCTTGCGGCTCAACAAACCTTATCGAGTTACCCGAAATTTCCGAAACTATTGCAAACGAATCAAAACACACACACACGAACACGATTACCACCGCAACAGGCTGATCTATGCACGCGAAGAAAGAATCAGTGCAGAACACAGACGAAATGAAACACTACGAGACCGTGAGATCACGAGAGAAAACAGCCAGCGGCGGGTTGGGCTAGAGATCCCTCGCGGCGCGCGCTGGACTCCCACGGACGCGAACGCGCTCCAGAACAAACGAGACCACGAAAAACAGTAACAGCCGCACCGGCATCGCTCCACGAACCAACGAACAGCAATGCGACCATCGTCCCTGCGCAGCTCCTCCCGCCCGCGGGCAGATGTGGGAGTGCCTGCAGGCCTCCACTGAAACCGGGCAACATCACCTTCGCCGGACCCCGAGTGCAAACAGGCCACAAAAAACAGTAACAGCCGCACAGGACAGCAATTCAAGCACAGCGCCTCAGGAGCACAGGAGATCCAGAGACCACGAAGAGACGGGTGAGATCCGGGTATTTACCGTCAAACTTCTCCTCGAAGAAGACCTCGCCGGCGACGCCAGCGACGGACGCGAGCGCGATCAGGGCCGCGACGGCGGCGGCAGCCGCGGCGGGGGCCGACGACCTCTCGAGGATCGGCATCGCCGTCGACGGCGAGCAAACGCCTACCACTTCGAGTCGAGTGGAAACTACTAGAACCTTCCTCTGATTATCCTCCTGGTGGATAGCGAGCACGGAACGCACCGCGCGCTAAATAAGGAGCGGGCGGGCAGAGGGGTCCCCGTCGCATCGCATCCGGTTAGGTTACCTTGGGTTCAGCGTTGTGGCTGACGGCTGGGGCCGCGGAAGGTGACTAGGCTCGCAGTGCACACGTGGCCCGCGATGGCTGCCCTGCTGTACTCACGGGAACGGCAACAGGCCAATGGTGATGCGCCGCGTGGCAAGTTCGACGTGTTTCGTAAGTGCCACCATGCGCGCCGGCGCCTCGCCTTGGAAAGTTGGAATGATCGCTCTTCGTACTCTCTGTGGTAGAAGGCCCTGCCCTATGCAATTGTGCATTTGGCGAATCAAACTTTCTAAAATATATAGCTAAGTTTTATAGAAAATAGTATATTATTAATTATAACTCAAAAATCGATATATGAACTATAAAAATTAATTTATGATGAATTTAATTATAATTTTTGGTATTATAGATATATTATTTTTTGTACATATTTGATTAAAGTTGAGATAAATTGACTTTGTAGAAAGCTAGAATTGCATCTTTTGGAGATAAAGGGAGTATATGCATGCTTGCCCACCCTATGTAAATATGTTTCAAAACAACCACAGAAATATAGACTCTATTTGAGATGGCTCTTTGTAGCCCTGGCTCTAGCTAATGCAATTCTATAAGGCCTGTTCGCTTGAACTTATCAGCTAGAATCTACAGTATTTTTCTCTCATAATAAATCAGCTAGAACCAGCTTATCAGCCGGCTTTAATACCAGCTGAATATGCCCTATAGATGATATTGAAGTTGGACTGCTCATGACGCGGTTTTTCTTTCTCCTAAAACCAACATAGCGCATTTGAAACCATTTTTTTCTCCATCGCTTTCGCCTCCTCAAGTTTGCAAGGAAAACCCTTCTCGTCTATCGTCTTATTAGGTTGGTATAGCATGGAGCTAGAGCCAAGGAAAACCCTCTCAAACGGCCCTCGCAGACAGGTTGCAGCTCCCCGATGTAGCATTACCCACCCAAAAACAATGTGGAGGTGGTGAAGCATGCCCCCACGGGCTTCGGCTTCGCATATTATTGTACTGCAGAGCTAGAACCACGAAGGCCCAAGTCCCAAACGGTCCCTTAATGCAGGTTGCAGCTCCTTGATAAAGCATTGCCATTGCAACAAGCAAAGAGTTGAGTCCACAAGTTGGATGATGCAGAAGCAATCAAGCACATGCAATTTGCCATGTTTCTTACTTCCTTTATTTCAAATTATACGACGTTTTGGTTTTTTCTAGATACATAGCTTTTGCTATACACTTAGAAAAACAATGTATCTAAAGAAGACAAAACATCTTATAATTTATAATGGATGGAGTACCTTTGAAGACACTTCACTGAGCTATGATTTATTTATATGAACATAGTGATCCACCTTTTCTACAACCTTCAGAGACATCATGTCTTGGAAAAATACATTCGAGAAAACTGTTGTGTATCAGAGGTTCTCATTTGTTTCATATACATTTCCTGTTTCTAATGTTGGCAGCTATCTCCGAAAAAAACAAAACGCCAAATGAAGGTATAGGAGGATTTTGTGCTTAAAACCATTCTTTTACAGCAGAACAGAAAATAATTCGCAAACATGATGGCAAGAAAGGTCTTGGTCAATGCCAAGTATGATCATTTCATTGTGACAGAGCAAATTCCCATCACAGGCACAGAAAAGTACTACTGCAGTACTGCTTCACATCATCACCTGTTGTGTTGATTGAAGAAAAAACATATAATGCTGGCAACTAAATCTCGAAACTAGTGCAGCAAGAATCGAACCGCAGCTACAGCATCACCTTTGTGCTCTCGAAGGGTTCTCTCAATCTTCTTGTCCAGCTGCATATTCAGATACACTTGAAAATAGACTTTATTAACATTATTTGTCAATCAAGGTTTTGGATGAGCACCTCAAGCTCATTAGCAAAAATTTCAACATCAGCAGGGTTGATCTTGACAGCAGCTAATTCTTTCTCCCTGATGAAAGAGTAAATGCAGTGAATGTGATAAAACTGTTACATGGCACTTTTCTGGAAAGAAAAATAAACCAATTTGTCACCGATGGAGGATATGAACTACATCTGCTTATTGTGTACATTTCAGATGGCGAGTTCATATCACCCAATAAAATAATCTGTTACAAGAACTACAGAATAATCACAGAGTGCACAGAAATTGAAACATCAAATAGCAATATAGTATACTGAAATGCACAGACCACCAAAAGCAAAAGGTCAGACTAAAATTACAGAACCAAGAACGCTATATTCCAATTAGATTTTCTTCCAATTTCCATGCTACTTTCCAGTCAGCCTCTTTGGATGAAGCAAGTGCTGCCATGGCCTGCAACATAAACAAAGCATGTAAAAAAACTGTTACACCAACATATTTAGTATTTAAAACATAGCTGAATCAAACACAACATTTCTCTATAACTCTATATTTGACTTCTACTTTTATCTATCATTTTAGTATTCTAAAACTATAAAATAATGTTCAAGATCATTGCAATGAGCAGATAAGAATTAGAGGTGAATAGAAAGGTTATCCAAGCAAATACAATCGAATGCCACTTTGATTGTTCATCCAATGCTTCCCCTCAAGTGCATACTCCCTCTGTAAATAAACGACTAAATGTATATCATTGGACATGATAAGATCCATTGGGGGCTTTCTTTTTAGTACTAATTTCTCACGCAGTTGTTGGTAAGAAACTATGAATGTGCAGTAAAAGTATTTTAATGACGAATTAACTGGTGTTACTATACTCGGTCAGTCTAGATAATTTAGTAGCTGAAAAAGAAATATATTTGTATATGGAGTGAGCGAAAATTCTATAAGGTGCTAGAAAAGTGAGTTTAATAATAGATAGCAGTAAACAAACATGTTGCAAACTATATTCAGATCTGTAAGAAATCCTACAGACATCTTTTGTGGTTAAGCTAGAAATAAGTACATAACTCGATCACAACATGGTATTACTAGTTTATTTTGGGAAGGAAACTTAAAAAGAAGGTTAGCACACATAAACGTGCAAACAGAACCTCCTAAGAAAATATCATGGGTCCTGGTACAATCGACATTCGGAATTATTAGATGTGCATGTGCTTTCTTCCATTTGTAGCAATGTAAAAATAGCAGTTAGACTTCCCATTCGTGATGGCAGTCGATTCATAAGTGCAATTGCAGTTAGAATTCCTACTTGTGATGGCAGTTGATTCTTAAGTGCAATGGCAGTAGTACTGATACAAGATTTTGCGCTGAACAACACATTTTGTTATTTCTCTCAGCGCAGTATATGTTTCGTTGATGTACCAGGATTCAAGCAAGTAAAATTACACATGAGCTAACTATATCAGGATTCAGGTAAATTTACTGGCAGAACTTTAGGTGAAGCATGACATCTCTGCAAAGCAGGTAATCTGATCATATTGACCTTGCTACAGGTAAACAGGTTTGCTTTCATGAACTCAATTGCCTGATATTAATTTTAGTCACACAGCGAATAAAAGCATGCAGACTTACTATCGTATGCATTGTATTAGAAAAAAACAATTGCAGCTCATATGCTCCCAATACTTGTTGCTTACCAATACTTTCTTGCTTATTGCATCATGCGGAAAATGACCGATTGCGCCTCCGAACATCAAACTCGACATCAATTAGGTCAGTTATACCAGCTTTGATCTTCTGACCTACTCGCACAGGACCCACACCCTCAGGAGTACCTGTAGAGGAACAAATGAATATCCCGCAGAAAGACCTCAGATGCGCAAAAACAAGCTGAGCTCGAGAAAATGTCACTACCTGTTAGTATCACATCACCCTCCATTAATGTCATGATGGAACTGATATAGCTGATCAGAAAAGGAATCTTGAATATCATGTCAGTTGTCGATCCTTTCTGCCTTAGTTCATCATCTACCTGGATACAGTTGGTAGTCAATTGTACACCATATGCTCTATCACTTCGGGCAACATTAAATAAATTCAGTACATATTTGCAGAAATACCTTTAGCCAGAGCTCAAGATCGTCGGGATTAGTGACAGCCGATTTAGGAACCTGATTGATCGAAAAATTATCATTAATGGAAGTCAAAACATGGTGTGTCATACTGATGGGATTACACATTTCATGTCACTGGATGGCTGCGGAGAACACGTAAGGCAACAAAGATGAGGTGTCTCTATCTAGCAACACTTTTGCACTGACTAACTTGAATATGGCATTGATTCATTGAGGTGTAATTATAACAAGCGAACACAAATAAATAAAACATACTGTCCTGAGCCACCACCAAACAACTCCAAGCACATGAAGAAAAAAATTGCTTACTACTGCACTAATTGGAGTGAAGGTGTCTTGTCCTTTGGCCAAAGTCCATGGGAGGCCTGCAGACTGCAAATTAGTGGATGGTAAATATGATAAGAAAATTAATGCTATAGTTCTTTTTAATTAAAAAAACATCAAGAGATTGAGTCTACTTAAGGTCTTGGCAGCCAATTAATGCTACCAGATTTGTACACCAAAATATATTGAAATATACTGGATGGATGAAGACAGTAACTAGCTCGACTAAAAGCATCTGACTCTTTGCTATTCATCAATAGATATGATCATGGAGAAGATCCACTCATGAGACTAAATTGCAAAGTTAGTTACTGAATTTACTTATGCAAATTGAATGCTTGTATGATCATACATAACATTCAACAAACACTAAGGTATGGCAGATGACACTACAACAACAGTAATTGAACTAGTAGTACTGACATCTGGAAAACTACAGAAGGTAGAACTCACCTTAGCAGCAGATTGAAGTTCCCTTGCTGTCATGTCCAAAGCAAGTGCACAACCTGGGAAATTCAATAATGCAAGCAGTTATCTCATATTTAGTTTGTCGCTAACAAACACTTTAAACTGCTCAATTCAAAAAGCAAAAAAAGAAGGTAAGCACAAAAGAGACTACTTGTAAGCTTTTAACTCAAGTTCATTAATGATGAAGAGAATAGATTACAAATAGTTATCAGTCAGGCCATAAAACCACAATTGTACAAAAAAAACATAGTTGAATTCACAAGTTTTGCATTTCTCTGTGCCATGAAACATAATTTCATATTCCCGCCTATAGAATAACAATCAGCAAATGAGCGCAAGTTCGCCTTGGCAATTCTAACTTTTAAATTGCTCGCTTGCATTTTCCACCAAGCTTGTCAAACTAAACTAGAATTGCTAAAATCCATCTGTTTCTAGCTTCCAGCACTCCTTGTCACAATAAAGCAGTAATGCCAAAACAACTCTCAATGATCCTAAATAGTTTCCAGAGCATGAACATATCCTATATCCTAGAATCCTAATTGATCTTTCTGAACAATAAACCATAGGAACTTTTTAGTGCACTTTGGCACTTTGCAAACACACGAACTTTTCTCTATATATAAAATAAATCAGGATACAAAGCCTTACTATCACACAAAGGCTCCATCGTTAATTATCTCACATTCTCACGTCACCCATTGTGACGCAATTCTCAACTTACCTCCGACGAAGTCCATGGCGGACGCCTCGGGGATGTCGCGCCCGCGCCGGGAGATGACGACGGCGAGCTCGACCTCGTGGTGCAGCGACTCGAGCGGCTCCGGGATCTCCACGGCGGCGGTGGCCACGCCAGCGTGGAGGAACGACGAGGTCGGCTTCAGGAACAGGACGGGCTCCTGCAACACACCCCAAACACACGCGAGATCAAACCAGAGGCCGCGCGGGCAGGGAAGTTGGAATCGCGGGAGCGTTTTGGGATCGAGGATGGAAGGCGCGCCAACCGCACCTTGGGGACCGGGTTGCCGAGCTCCTTGGCGTGGGCGATGTAGTTGCGCCCAACGCCGATAATCTTCGTGCTCGCCGCGAGGAGCTCTGCGCCGCCGCAGGCCGCAGCCGCCATGGCCGGCAGGGTTGATGAACCGGAGGCGTCGTCGAGGAAGTGGAGCCGTGGAGGTGACGGAGAAGCAAAATGGTTGCTGACTTCTTTTTTTTAGAGATAATTTCGTTTGTTTCAGCTTTCTGACTTCTTGCTGATAAAAGCAGCAAAAAGCTAAAACAAACGATTCCTAAAACCGGGTAAAATGCTTCTTACGGTAAACGGAGAGCGAGATAATTTAAACGGTTTTAAAAGTTGAGGAAGCAATTTGCCTGGTTTTGAAGTCCGAGGAAATCGGAACAAAGAAGATAGTTCAAGGAGACAAAAAAAAATAACTTTTTTAGTCTTCAAGTAGTATTGTCTATAAATATTCTAGTTCTAGCAGAAAAACCAGAATAAGTAAAACTTCATGTAGTTTCAGAAATAGAGCAAAATTTCATGTTACAGTTCTTTGTAACTTTAAATCACACACAAAATAGAATGTCCCATTTTGTCATTCTGCATGCTGAGATTTATGGCTGATCATCTTGTGCTGCGCTGTCTCCACCAGCTACTAATCAACGAGAGTTTGGCATCATTTTTTTTTTATCGCGAGTTTGGCATAAAGTTATTATATCCCAACAAGGAATAAAATGCTGCTCTCAGTGCATCAGGCGCTGTTTGCCACTGTAGAGTTCACTTTTTTTTTTTTTTTTTTTTTTGCTCCAGCATTTTTTTCTCCAGGTTACCTACTAAGTAGTAACAAAATAGTTTAACATTAGGCGCTGCCAGTGTATGGAAAAAAGAAGGATTTTTTTTTCTCCAAGTTATGTACTAAGTAACAAATTAGTTTAAAATTAGGCATCGTTTTCACACTGTTCGCTTACTGCCTTGCTGGATACTGTCCATTCACTATTTGCCCCGTCGCCCGCGCAGCGAACCGCGCGCTATGGAGCTTGTCATTTTTACGTAGGAGAGGATATCCTCACCTAATCAGGCCGAAAGAAAGAGAATTGCGGAGGTCTGCGAGTTTTCCCACTGTCTCGCTTTAACAATCTACAAACGAGAAAATTATCCGTATGGTCCCGTGAAACTCAGTTATTTCTTGTATGGCCATGTCTTCGAATTTTAATGATCCATATGACACTACCATCAATTTTGGACCCCAACACCATTAAGTGCCATGCGAATTATCCATAATACCCCTATTGCAGAAAAATACGCTGATTACTTGTATGGCCCTGCTTCATCTGATGTTTACAATATTACCTCTATGACACTGAGTGTTTGTATGGTTTGTTTTGACATTAAAATTCATCCAAATTATATTATAATTTGAAAATAATTTTGTTATGATAATATGCCTTATCTAAGCTTTGTAATTCATCCATATTATGTCGGATCTGTGGTTAAAATTTATCAAAAAAAGATGTATTGACGGTCTCCATTATTTGTGCAATAAAATTCATCCACATTATATAGATAAACACTAATGAGATCTCAATATAAATTGGTTCAAATAGTTCACTTCATGTAGCAAATACAAATGGTCCATAGCTACCTACACTCTTAATGTTCGCATACATATATGTTCAAACATTATATCAAGTCGACATGCATAAATAACATAAGTTTTTTGCGAGAATCACAAGCTGAATCTCCTTTTGCTTCTAGTACCCATGGCAGGGCTTGCTTGGCAGGGCTTGCTGGATTGGTTTTCTTGCTTCTGGTGCTCATGTCAGGGCGATCTAATGGTGCCATAGGATAGATCGGATTTTTTTAGCAATTTGTTTCTTTTTCCCTTTATCATTTTTCTTCACAGGTGCAGCTGTTTGCTCATCGGCCAAAGGGATTTCATTGGAGACCGGCTCCGACTGATTGGAGCCACTTCTTATCTGCACCTGTACGTCTCAAAGAACAATAATTTTTGGATGAAACTTATGTGACTAAAACAATAGCAATGCTGGACTATAAGGAATGGACAAGAGCTATACATATACGAACGAAGAGAATTACCTTTTCGATGTTCTAGAATCTGAGTTAGCATATTTTCTCTTATTAGTACTCGTGGTTTCTAAGGTTCCGTAGGAAAAAGCAAGCAACTTAGAATTTCCTATATATTTCATGTATCATAATATATATTCTGAATTAAAGTATTACCTTCTTGAATGTCCAGAACCAGACCTATCATAGTTTCCCTTTTTCTTACTTATAGTTCCCTGACTTTGACTATAAGAAAAAAAAGAAACTTAGAAATCAAACAAGTCTTCATGTGTCATTATATAAATTTGAAAAGTACAGGTAGTAACCTTTTCGATGCCTGAGAAGTAGCATTAGGTTTTTCTCCCTTTTTCTTATTTGCAGGTTCCAAATTTTAACTGCGGCAATAAAGTAGCAATCAGTTAGGACTGAAACAGTTATTTAACCATGATCATAAGTTTATAGCTTGCTAACCTTGGTGGAAAAGACATAGATGCTTGTGGTGCTTCATGCTCAATAGAGATAATGGATGACTAAGCTAATTTGGCTTTACTTGTTCTTTTTTTGGTTCTCCTCTACATAAGCAGTAAGGAAAAAAATATCAGCTGCATTAACTTGCATAATACAAGAAAAAGAGAGCATTGCTTAACCCTCTTTTTATTACCTTATTGGCTGCATAGCTTCTATATCCTCTGGTTTACCCTTCTTGCAATTGTGCCTGAAAGCATCTAGGCCCCTATTTGGGTTTTGGTGATTAATGACGACACGGGATTACTATGACTAACGTGTGTTTTGTAGAGGCAATTTGAGTTAGGTCATGGTAATAGAAATTGATTGGGCAATCATGGTTGTCATGCCCCTGTCGATGGAAATCATTTCGGTTTTTAAATGATGGATGACAAGGTTAAAGACGGACTAGCTCTAAGTGTCGTTTGGCGTTAGAGAGACACTTAGAGTAGTTTAGAACTTTGTTTTTCCTTTGGCCCTACTATTAAGGGGGTATGGACTAATAGCTTGACCTAGGTGAGTCTAATGGATTAGGTATGGTGCACATATGTCAAACTTAGCACTAGGTAGCTCAGGAATAGCCCTAAGATCGATAGAAGTCAACTTCATTCTCGAAGGATTTTGAATTGAAAGTGAATGGAGAGTCAAATGACTGACCGGACGCTGGTTTCGGTGTGACCGGACGCAACGTGAAGAGTCCGGTCAGTTCATTTGATCAGCAGCTACAGTCATGTACTGACCGAACGCGAAACAGTACATGATCGGACGCTAGGGTGCCTGCGTCCGATCAACATCAAAGAGCATCCATAGGGGCATTTTGCTGACCGGACGCATCCAGTGGGTGATGACTAGACGCAGGTCAGAGTCCGTCAGAGCTAATGGCTCTATCTGACACAGTGACGTGTGCTACTGATCGGAGAGTCCGGTCACCCTGATCGGCACGTCCGGTCATCCAAAACTTGCTAAGTTGGCCTCCAACCGTTATGTTTTGAATAAGAGGGTATAAATACTTATCCCACTCGTTCATGGGAGGCCTCTTGCCCAATTGTTTAGCTGTGAAACGCCTTTGGAGTGCAAGGGAGAGCAAGAGCGTAGTGTGGTGATTGAGAGTTGATAATCCAAGATTAAGGACCTCACTAGTACATAGGGAGTAGCAAGTGTGCATCTATCTTTCTCATTAGGCTTGTCTTGGTCAAGTGAGAGTTTGTGCTTATTACTCTTGGTGATCGCCATTACCTAGATGGCTCGGTGGTGGTTAAAAGCTTGGTGATCATCCGGTGGAGCTTGTGGATGACCCAAGTATTGTTGTGAGCGGTTGTGGGCGATTCACCGTGACGAAGTGTCAAAGAATTAGCCCGTAGAAAGCATTTGATCCTTGCGTGGATCAAGGAGAGCTACACCCTTGCGCGGGTGCTCCAACGAGGACTAGTGGGGAGTGGCGACTCTCCGATACCTTGAGAAAACATAGCCGCATTCTTTTCCCTCTCTTTATTTTGAGCATTTATATTTGAGCAATTCATTTTATATCTTTACATTTCTAGAATTGTCATGCTAGAGTAGAATTGGAACCTATGATGCAAAACTTTTATACGGCAGAACAATAGAAACATATTATAGACACAAGGGGTGAAAATGGGCTAATCGGCTAAGTGTAGGGTTTAATTATTGCAAAAAAATAGAATTAGCCCAATTCACCCCCTTCTTGGACATCTTGATCCTTTCAGTGCCAATGATGGCCATAGTCTAGGCAAATAGGACATTTATGTTGGCGTTTAATACCTTTCTTTTCAGCATTGCCCTTCAACCTCTTGACTCAGGGCCTACCAGCAACAGTTGTTAGTAATGGTGGGTGCATAAAAAATCCATGTGTTGCTTTAGGCCATTGGGACTTGTCAGGCATTGCAGGGATTAGTTGCTCATATGCTATTCTGAACATCCAAACGGAGTAATAAGTCCACATAACTCTCTAGAGATGAATTGGTTTTGGTTGTGATGAATGATATAGCATGTTTGCAAGGAATGCCAGATACCTACCATTGTCTACAAGAACATGTCCTGTCATTCAAGTTGACCACAAACCTAAATCCACTCCCTCCTAATGCAGTAATTTTACCAACATCTTCTGAGCATTCCTCAACCTCCAAGTTTAGCTCTCTACTCTTCTCATTCAACATCTTCATTATGTGGGGTAGAATGAACCCACCAAGTTATCTTGATATCTTTCTCCTTTGGTTCCACTTTATCATAATCATTTGCCTAATCTTATCCATGAAGTCATCCAAATTCATTGACTTATGTTCCTTAACCCAATTGTTAAAGGATTCTGCCAAATTGTTTGTTATGTAGTGTGGCAGAACTGCTCAAAATAACGCACTTACAGAGACGCTTGTCTTCCACCAGACACTAAGCACCCCGAAAGCACGCTACAGTGGGCGGGTTCCGTCGGGCACACCCTAAGGGAGAGCCCGAATAGTCCACATTTTCCCCCAAGGATCCAATAATGATAATGAGTTACAATACTTAATCTATTTTATACATCCAGAGTTCTTAGAAATATATTATTACAGTATCAAAGTCAGAGTGTGAAATATTAAACAGCGAAATGATAATAAACATCTATCGATAATGAATAAGGATCCGTCTGTGCCCACCAGAAGAATCCTTCACACAACGGGGATGTCTCAAGTAGTACCTACAACAGGGGTAAATAAACCCTAAGTACATAATGTACTCGCAAGACTTATCTAACTAGTGGGAATACTTTTTTGACTCTAAGGAATATGATAAGCTTTATGGTTTGCTAGGTTTCTTTTTGTAGAAAGCAATTCTAGTAGTGAATCCTTATTTATGTTATTATTAGCAGTCATGATTAATTTATTCTCTAGCCATTCTAGGTAAGCATATGTTCTATTTTCAAGCAAGGGTTGAGCAATCAGTTCCATTTCATCACCTTTTATCTTTTAGTTCTTACTACGATACTAGAGTGAAAACAAGTCGTACCAACATGGTGGTGATTCATGAATCAATGTGCACAGCTGGGTACCCCGAAAACACACGCTCCGCTTGTACCCCAAGCACAATTAGGACCAACCCATCACCCTCCTATCACGGGGTTCAGGTCCCCATCCAAACTTGGACTCTAAGCCCCCGCTCCTGAGTCTCGGACTCAGTGCGGTGCAAGGACCTCCACCATCCCCGCCTCTAATCAGTCGGTTCGGAAAGGGCCGGAACCCACGACAAGAGAGCAACAAGTCTTCCCTGCACCCATACATAAGTATATGCTCGGGATAATAAATCTGTGACTTGCCTAGTGTCCATTGCAACGGCCAGTCCATAACCGACACAGATAGGGAAAAAGTGTAACCAAGCTATGCCCTGTTGGCCGCAGGATACAACCTCTTACACCCACCAATACTCAAACCATATCCCTGCCCGGTCATCATTTTTCCTTTTCACCATTTTATCATGAGTGATCATAATTATCACCTATTGTGAGCAACGACAAATTACTCACGCCACCAAAATCCTGAGCATAGTAGCTACTCGGCCTATATTAGTAGGACTCATAGGTAGATATATTTATGCATGTAGTTTCCAAAAAGTGCATGTAACGTAAATGCACATTATATATATTCAGTGATCATTCAAAATAAGAGTTATGCACCGATGCTTACCTTGGACAGACGGTGGGTCAACAAAGTCAGCAACGAACGGCTCTAGGGCTCCCTCCTGTACGAGAATCTCCTCCTTGTACTTCTCAATAATCTCCTCGTAGTCCTGTTCGTCTATAGGCACAAACTCTATCAACTCGTGATCTACATACATAAAATGATGATGCAACACTTAATAATACGGCAACAGCAACTCTTAAAATAAAATACATCTATCAAACTACTAAACTAGCTCTACCAACTAAGACGTTACGTTACTTATCATTTCCATTAAACAGGTATGCCACATTTTATGTATTAACTTAGCAACTAAAGGAATCCCTATTCTTAATATCAATTTGCTCTATATATGATAAAACAAAGAGTACTAGCTATTCTATTTATCATCATACTCTAGTGCAACAAAAATTACAGTGAACACATAATAATCTAATGAGCCTACTATAAAAAATTCATAGCCAAAGCTATCACCGATTTGCCACAAAAATTCCTATCAATATTAAGCTAACTAATACTAAGCTTTCTCAATAGAATTTTATGAGTCTATCAATATCATAGTTAACTATAAACTAACTACACCAACAGATAGACATCATTTTTGTGAACCTAACAAATTTTGTTTCACTATTTTTGAACATCTATAGAATTTACTATAATTTTTCAAAGTTTAGCTCAAAACTAAATTGAATAAACATTTATTACTTTACTGGAAAATGAAAAACCTAATCTACCACGTGACCCAAAGCACAAGCGGCTCGGCCCACTCTGGCACAACGCGCGCGCGCACGTGACGCACGGCGCGGCCTAGCTACCGCGACGACTGTGACAGAACCGCCCAATTTATACAAGATCAAGTACGGTTGTCCCCGCTAACACGTTGACACACCCATACTTTTACTCATATAAATCCGGTAGTCCGCCGAGTGTCCCAAAAGACCTCGGTAAATCAACATCACAACCAAGATCACGTGATTAAGCAAATACACATCACATACACAGGGTTGCAGTGGAAATAATATTACAAATGGGTTCACAAATAAAAGTACTAGTTTGGGTTTCAAAACCGCTTAGTGAAAACAACATAGCTTTCGAATGATTACATTAATATAAGTTCCAAATATATTGCTAGCATAAGTGACATCATCTGACAAAAGCATATAGATAAGAAGTAAGTATAGAATCACCGAGTCAACTATCCAGGAAATCTCGAGTTTGCTAGGAACCACATGTACCCGGGGGCCAACCGACTGCACTTTGGTCTTATCATCTTGCCCCCGTGTCCTACCACACCTGCTCCGGCACAGTGCGCTGCAGGCAATCTACTCGGCCCGAATAATCTCCCAGCTTCGCGGTCGGAAGGTACTTTATCCGTCCAGCTAAATGTAAGGCATGCGTTCAACATGACTCGAGGCCCAACAATGGTCGGTCCTTAATCGACACAGATGGAAACTAACAGCACCCCAGAACCCTGTCTGGTTGCCTCCAACTTTTTCCGTCCGGTCTCCAATTATCCATCACACATGGTTAATTCCAGGATATCATTCTTTCTATAGCTAAATTCTTCCAGTAACCACCTATAATGTAGGTGACCGGATATCACCGATCGCTACCGGTCTAAGCAAGGCTAAGCAGTTATTCGATCCTAACCTAACAGGGTAAAAAGGTAATAAGGTAGGCAAGGATAGTAATAAATGCATCAACGGTTTCAATCAACTCCTACAACTTAATGCAACAATCTATAACTCATATATAGAAAGAATTGCTTTTATAAATTAGGAGACTTATAATGCTCCGGGGCTTGCCTGGGATCCGACACAAGTCAGTTCAGTTAGCTTGCACCGTCTCCGGGTTCGGCTCCAACATCCCATCCTTCACGAGGTTTATCTAGCGTACCTAAATGAGATGCAAGATGCATGTGTATGAATGTGATGAATTGTAACACAAGATGCATCACATAAGCATTCAAGATAAACACAAGATTATGCAAGACATAGACACCAATAGCTATTTAACTAACCTCACACCACTAACTATAAAGAGCAAGCACATCAAGCATGTCACAAGTTTCCCAAGATCTTAGGTGCTCTAACTCAGTCATCATTCAAGGCATAAGTCACACTTAACAATATACAAGCAAACACTATAATTGGAATCTACCAATTTCTGGACATGCAAACAGTAGCTACAAGATTTAGCTATAACTGGAGTTACACAAATCCAAATGACTTGCAAGAAGACATTATGGAAAGCTTATGAAATTTTATACAATTCATCTTTAATCATCTTAGCATTATTCTCAAGTTAACTAAGTCAAATATATTCATTTACAGAAACTGGTCTACAACTGACAGAAAACAGCCATTTCTGAAACCCAACTTTAAACAGCTATAACTCTTAAACTACTTGGCCAAATGACACCAAATTTTAATAGAAGCTAGATACATGAATTATCTATAACTTTTGTATAAACAAGTTTCACAACAAAGCACATTATCACGAAGAACTTTGCTAAGTTTCCAGATCTATCCATAAACCACATCGGCAAGAAAATAATTATTAACTTATGTTGCAAATACATAATTGGACAAAACCAACTTTACCAACATTTCACACATGACTAAAGAACACCATAAAACCTAGTGTCCATGACCAAATAAATTCTTTTAATGCATTTCTTAATTTATTTTAGATAACAAGGTGACTTAATGAACATATACCAAAAGTATACAATAAACTCTACAAAAATTACAGTAGCTCACCTATCCTCTCAATAGTCTACTGTACAATTTTCACTCCATTTGAATATGTATAGCAACCTCTATGAAAAAGACAAGTCGCTAAAGCAAGAAATCATGTGAGAGCAAGATAAACCAATAACTCACTCATACTTCATCCAATACTCATGAAATTTTTACCACACATCAACTATCACATGAGTAGCATGCCACAAAAATTTCACTTCATTTGGAGCCCTAGATCTACAGTTATGAAAAATAACAAATTCAACTAGCATTACAACCTTACTGCACAAATCTATTTTTACCGCAAAATATTTAAACTAAAACATGCCATATTATAGATCCACTACATAGAAAATTTCACAAGGATTCCAAAAAGTCCTCATTTACTATTTTACGAATTTTCTACAATTTACTATGAATTTCCAAAGTTTCCTGCAAAATAATTACAAACCAGTCCTTACGGCACTATTCACATGAGTCACAGGTTCTGCAGAAAGGCCCCTGCTCTTCTTCGAATTGCTGTACGAGGTCCCTGACGCGAATTGGAACAGAGGACGCCGGGGAATCGGTCGGTGGCGGCCGGAGAAGGGCCGGCGGCGGTGGGGGAAAGGTGGGGAAGCACCAGGAGGTTGGCGCGCACTCGTAGGTGGCCGCAGCATGGCCAGAGGTGGCCTGTGGCCTGCTGGCCGCGCGAGCAGGCGAGACGCCGGCGGCTGCTCTGGCCGTGACGGCACTACGGCGGCCGTGGCGACAGGAAAAGGGGCGCAGGAGGGGCGGCAAATGACGGCGAAGGTGGTGGCGCACTCGGTAGGTTCAGAGAAGGCTCGGAGGTGGAAGAACGACAGCGGCGCAGGAGCTTCGCCGCTCGGCAATGGCGGCCATGGCCGCAGCTCGGCGTAGAGCGACCGGCGAAGCGAGAAGCGGCAGCGCGAGTGAGAGAAAGGAGTGTGGAAGCTCTGGCGCTCGTTATGGAGGAGCAGGGCGTGAGCCAGCGCGTGGCACTGAGGTGGGACGCGCGTCAACAATGGATGGCATGCTCTGCTGCATGGGCGACGCGTCGACCTGCTGTCGAACACCTGGCGTGCGTCGATGAGGGCAACGTGGGGAGCCGATTTGAGCCACTTCCAGGCCGAATCAGACCTTGGGCCAAAAACAAAGTTTGCTCACCTCGGACTGCTCTACATTTCTCATTAAGGGACTCCAGTCATTTGAGCATCACAACAGTGGGTAATTAATCTCCAAGTTAACAGCGTCAGCGCGTTGACAGCGATGAACAAAAGCCCAAATTGATGGTCAAAACGAAGTCGAACGAATGCCATCTTTATACATGCCATCTCCATCATGTATACTCCAACTTTTATCTTTGGACCCAATCAAGTTGCTTAACGAATTTCAGAGAACGCGAGACGTCAATGCCGATGTCGATGAATTTCTAGACTTAGAATATTTCTAAGTGCTGAAATCAGCAGCAAATTTGATCTTGTGACCTCGATTTGACTTACTTCCAAGATGATCTAGCTCTTAGTCCAAAAACAAAGTTTGTTCTACATGATATGGACTACAACTTTCATTTAAGGTCCAACCTCAAAACTGGTATAGATCCTGTTGTTCTACTTTGACCAAAGTAGAATCACGATGAAGCTTAAATTATCCTTTTTGATCCATTGGAGCATTTTCTTGACTTTTGTTGTAGAGTTCATCTAGAGTCATTTGGGCATGGTTGCAAGATTTGGTTGACGATCAAGAATTCCATTCACTTTATAAAATAATTCAAGCAACAACATAACTCGTCATTTCATGTGACTTCTTGATTCCAAACTTCACGAAACTTTTTCATGGATCAATATAGATGGGTATTGATGTGAGACACATGAAGATATTCCAATAACACCACCCAAGCATATATCTTGAAAAAGGGGTCTATAGGCGAGCAAAGGTGCAATATCCAAGTTTAGGTTGGGGCTCGTTTCTATAGGTTTGACCTTGACATCTTCATCATTACTTAATATGCCATGTTTGAGCTCAAACCCATTGCTTAACCAGTGGCAAACACCTAGGGTGTTACAGCCCTCCCTCCTTAAAAGAATCGCGTCCCGAGATTCAGGACGAAAGACTTTTATGGAAGAGAGACATGCTACCAGTTTCCAATATCAGCGATAGCTTTAGGCTACCTAGCTTCAAGCATAAGAGAGGCTAATTTGGTCAAGACACTTTCTGATACTTGTCCTTTGTAGTAAGTTTTGTCTGAAGAATTTCCTTCGTTGGCCTTCACGATGTATTGTTACTTTGGGAGGAATCTAAGATAGCAATGTCCTACGTACTTCGTCCTCGATGTACGAAGAGCGATACAAACGTAGACTAAATACTTGTAGCATCTACTTCCCTAGTGGATACAGCACATACCATATGGACTTTGCACTAGATCATAATCTTCTGAAGGATACTCGTTGCAATGGTTCCATGTGTGTAGTTCTCTTTCTCTGATAACAATATTATATGGTCTGAGTCTGCCGAGTGAGTGGTAAACGTAATAGCTGACTCTGTCGGCTCAACGTTCTCGATGATCATTCCTTAGGGAGCCTTCGTATCCAAGTTACAACAGTGATCTGGGTTGAATCTGATGCAACCTCTTGGGTAAAAACACATATAAGGTACCAAAGGCATGTCAGCATTGGAGAACCATTGACACAGAAGGATGTTAGCGAGGCTTGGAGGACAATACAAGTTGCAAGTAATCACAAAACTAGGGACTAGTTCACCACCAAGCAGGTTGAGTACAATTTGCCTTTGTGGTGCAGTTGCATAGCAAGTTGGGTTGACTTGCATCATAGCAAAACCAGCTTTCTTACTATATTTGTCGTCGAGGCTTCCATTCTAAGGCCAATCAATATCTCAAAAACCACAATCCGAAAATCCACGGTTTGACACCTTTCCAATTACTTTCGAATTGCAAGGGCACAAGTTGACTTGTAGAACATCTTGACTGCTCAACTATTATCGATACGAGAGGACAAAGGTATGGCACAAACATGGGTGCAAGGAGTCTTCTCTAGGGCATGGAGGATTGTCTAACAGCGATACATCTACAAGTTGTAATTTCTTGGCATGAATTACAAACACAACCATCTAATGCAAAGGATGATAGCAGTCACAGCAAAATTGCAGATTCTGTACCCTTTTGTTTTCTATTCATATCTCACAAACTACTGCTCCCATATGCACAAAATTTGGTGGGCTTGTAGATCCATGGGTCTTCTAACTACTCACCAAAAATCAACTCAAACGGACACCATTTGACCATCCAAATAATTCCTCTACCAAAACTGTTGTGTTCTGAAATGGCAGCAACCGAGCCGACAAGGTATCTCTCAAATCCGATGTTTTACTTAGCCAATACTCAAACCAACTTAAGACATTGAAGGGCCTTAAGCAAGGAATGAGATCACCAAGTTTGGGGTCAATCCAACTTCGTTTGAGTCACTAACCGCCGGCTTGAAGATAACCGGTTTAGTGTCACAAAATCTGGACAGATTTCGTGTTCTCCCTTTTCTTTGCTTCACACGTTGAGGTGTGTGTTTTGCACTCTCTACTTTTCTCATAGTAGCAGCAGCCTTTCCCTAGCTAAGGATGGAGGCTAGAGTTTTCCTTACATGCTTCTCTGGTAATACTTCAACCATCGTTTTAGACACCAACTTGACGATGCACAAGCATTGGACTGGTGGGCTGTTTTCGTAGGGCACAAAACATTATTCCACATGTAGGGCATTTCTACATTGACAAGGAACCATTCCTATATATCCTTCGGCATTTCATCCAATAGAGTCCGGACACATGTGTTAGTGGCACCTTGGGGCACAAAGATGCTGACTAAAAACTAGGGACGTGCTTTCGCTAGCTCCTACCTAGCCGATACCACGTCTTGTACTATATACGTGATTGTCCAAGATGGAATTGACTTGATAGCACATTTGGAGAAGAAGTAGCACTTGCATCGTGGGGTCAGGTTTGCTGTTTCCTTGATCAACATTGTCCTGTGAGATCTAGCCTTCATAGTTACCAAATAGTCATTACCTAACTGAAGACTAACTTTCCTACTGGTAACAAATCAGTTGTCCCTCAACACTTAAAAAGGTTCCAAATCTTCACTCTTGATAATAAAAATTTTGGTCGAAGCCTACCGATGGTCACCATTGAAGTCAGCAGAAAGGGGTCACACCAAAGAAGGTCGGTTCGTCTACGTCATCCTTATGCACCTAAAGATTGAGAACTTGGACAAGAATCTCATATATATACCAGGTGACCTATTACAGCACATAATCTCCTGGTCCATTTATCATCCGACTGATAACTTGTTCAATCTTAAGTGTGGTGCACCTTTCTGATCCAATGAAAATGACATAAGTTGCTCACTAGATGATCGACGTCATTACAGGGACAGTCACGTCGAGTAGAGTCACTTATCCACCACCTCTTGCAGTCTGTTTATGTTCCTATTATTGACCTGTTCTTCAAAGGTTAACCGTTGGACGACTTAAAAAGGGAGTCCTATTGCATCTAGTTCGACATATAGATCTCTTGACATGATGAGGAGAGATAACCAAGGAAAAGCTCATATGAAAATAACACATCGGTGCAGTTCTGTGATGGATCATGACTAGAAACCTCGATACCAACGCATGCCGAGCAGCATAGCCTTGTGTGTGCACCCACAGGGGCTCTCGGTTTCGTCGTGGCACCATAGATCGCTAATCATGGCACCATTACTGAACTGACAACCAAAGTGAAATTTCTAGTGGCACCAATTAGATTGTAAGAACAAGCATTGTGCAAAAGAGGGATAGCAAACAAGGATAGTCACAAGGTTAGGAATCAACAAGGAGGCGATCTAAAGATCAAAACACAGCGCAAGAGAACATAGCTTAATTGCCAAAGACAACTAAGTATGAGATTCTTGATTAAATTCCACGCACGCCTCGCGTCTACCAAGGTGATTACCAGATGAAAGATTATCATAAGATCTGGTCATGTTGAGCAACAACATGAGACCAAGACTGATAAACATCCAGAGACTTGAAAGAGTTGGAGATAAAACAAACAAGATTCGAGGGATAGAGCCAAGGCATTGACTAAGGATTTAGTCGATAAAGCATCGACATGATCTACGAGGAAAAGGTTCCAAAGCAGGGTAGATAGCGATTAGCATTGCGCCAGATCATCAGTAGAAGAAGGAGCAATGAGATCTAACAAGGATTTTTGATCAAGGTCCTCCCACACAGGAGCGGGACAACCACAAAACATGCGAGCAAAGAAGGGGCTAAGCTTGGGCCTAAGGTCAAGCAAAGGCATGGATAAAAGTCTTCGTAGCGCAACGTTCAAGGGCTAGCAACCACATGTACAGGCTCAGGCTCCTAAGACTTAATTGAAAATGATAACCATGAGATTACCAAAACTTGGATGTGGTTCTAGGATAGCGCTCTTCAACACTCGTATGCTTACCGAGGACAAAAGGGGTGATAACTATGGCACTAATTAGATAACAAGCATACATACCCACCACTTGGCTAAACTAGAGGACATTATAGGTTAAGCATGTAACCACAATTATTTCTAGCAAGGCTAAGCACACACTTTTCTTAAGCACTTCCTATTCAAGCAACATGGAACAAGACATTCTTGTTTAACTCCACACAAGGAAGATAGTGCAATACATCGATCACAAGTTACTTAGTACTTAGAACAAAGGAAGGGAAGCATATTTATGCACAAGCACAATCATGATGCATGCTCGTCCTACTCGTCCTCATGAAATTGTTAGCCTAAGGTGGCAATTACGTTCTATGTCGGTGGCATAACACGTACTCTCTCGATATATAGCTAGTCGTCAGCTACATTCAATCTACGCATTCATGGTTAGCGTACCTGCAGGCAAATTCATTGCAGCCCATCCCCACAAGAGATAAATAAGCGCACAATGAAAACAGTGAACTAAGATACTCTCCATATATACATCCCCAGATGTATATACTTCAATATCCATAGCTACCCGATAAATATACCCGCAATTAAGTACCTTCATATATACATGTGTGTAACATGTAAATATTCCAGTAGCCACAGCTAACTCTCCCTTAGACCGACAGTTGGACGGTCATGCTCTCACAACTCACACTTACCTGGACATAGAGGCAATTGATCCATACATTACCATTCAAGCGAATGGCATCCATACAATAGCACACCGTATGGATGACGAAAGAAAAATTGCAATAAAGTACATCCCTTAAAGTTAGTACTTAGATAGCCACCTAATAGTCCTTAACTGGGCATAAAGGAGGATGTCGCTAGCATAGTTTTGCAAATAAGTTTTGACAAATTTGCCTATAGCTAAAGTTTTAGTTAAAATAGACTTTTTAAAACCAAAACTTGGCTTTTAAAACTATGTACCTGACAGTATTATGCTTAATCTCGCCCTGATACCAGCTATGACAGAACCGCCCAATTTATACAAGATCAAGTACGGTTGTCCCCGCTAACACGTTGACACACCCATACTTTCACTCATATAAACCCGGTAGTCCGCCGAGTGTCCCAAAAGACCTCGGTAAATCAACATCACAACCAAGATCGCGTGATTAAGCAAATACACATCACATACACAGGGTTGCAGCGGAAATAATATTACAAATGGGTTCACAAATAAAAGTACCAGTTTGGGTTTCAAAACCGCTTAGTGAAAACAACATAGCTTTCAAATGATTATATTAATATAAGTTCCAAATATATTGCTAGCATAAGTGACATCATCCGACAAAAGCATATAGATGAGAAGTAAGTATAGAATCACCGAGTCAACTATCCAGGAATCTCGAGTTTGCCAGGAACCACATGTACCCGGGGGCCGACCAACTGCACTTTGGTCTTATCATCTCGCCCCCGTGTCCTACCACACCTGCTCCGGCACAGTGCGCTGCGGGCAATCTACTCGGCCCGAATAATCTCCAAGCTTCGCGGTCAGAAGGTACTTTATCCGGCCAGCTAAATATAAGGCATGCGTTCAACATGACTCGAGGCCCAACAACGGTCGGTCCTTAATCGACACAGACGGAAACTAACAGCACCCCAGAACCCTGTCTGGTTGCCTCCAACTTTTTTCGTCCGGTCTCCAATTATCCATCACACATGGTTAATTCCAGGATATCATTCTTTCTATAGCTAAATTCTTCCAGAAACCACCTATAATATAGGTGACCGGATATCACCGATCGCTACCGGTCTAAGCAAGGCTAAGCAGTTATTCGATCCTGACCTAACAGGGTAAAAAGGTAATAAGGTAGGCAATGATAGTAATAAATGCATCAACGGTTTCAATCAACTCCTACAACTTAATGCAACAATCTATAACTTATATATAGAAAGAATTGCTTTTACAAATTAGGAGACTTATAATGCTCCGGGGCTTGCCTGGATCCGACACAAGTTAGTTCAGTTAGCTTGCACCGTCTCCGGGTTCGGCTCCAACATCCCATCCTTCACGAGGTTCATCTAGCGTACCTAAATGAGATGCAAGATGCATGTGTATGAATGCGATGAATTGTAACACAAGATGCATCACATAAGCATTCAAGATAAACACAAGATTATGCAAGACATAGACACCAATAGCTATTTAACTAACCTCACACCACTAACTATAAAGAGCAAGCACATCAAGCATGTCACAAGTTTCCCAAGATCTCAGGTGCTCTAACTCAGTCATCATTCAAGGCATAAGTCACACTTAACAATATACAAGCAAACACTATAATGGGAATCTGCCAATTTCTGGACATGCAAACAGCAGCTACAAGATTTAGCTATAACTGGAGTTACACAAATCCAAATGACTTGCAAGAAGACATTATGGAAAGCTTATGAAATTTTCTACAATTCATCTTTAATCATCTTAGCATTATTCTCAAGTTAACTAAGTCAAATATATTCATTTACAGAAACTGGTCTACAACTGATAGAAAGCAGCCATTTCTGAAACCCAACTTTAAACAGCTATAACTCTTAAACTACTTGGCCAAATGACACCAAATTTTAATAGAAGCTAGATACATGAATTATCTACAACTTTTGTATAAACAAGTTTCACAACAAAGCACATTATCATGAAGAACTTTGCTAAGTTCCCAGATCTATCCATAAACCACATCGGCAAGAAAATAATTATTAACTTATGTTGCAAATACATAATTGGGCAAAACCAACTTTACCAACATTTCACACATGACTAAAGAACACCATAAAACCTAGTGTCCATGACCAAATAAATTCTTTTAATGCATTTCTTAATTTATTTTAGATAACAAGGTGACTTAATGAACATATACCAAAAGTATACAATAAACTCTACAAAAATTACAGTAGCTCACCTATCCTCTCAATAGTCTACTGTACAATTTTCACTCCATTTGAATATGTATAGCAACCTCTATGAAAAAGACAAGTCGCTAAAGCAAGAAATCATGTGAGAGCAAGATAAACCAATAACTCACTCATACTTCATCCAATACTCATGAAATTTTTACCACACATCAACTATCACATGAGTAGCATGCCACAAAAATTTCACTTCATTTGGAGCCCTAGATCTACAGTTATGAAAAATAACAAATTCAACTAGCATTACAACCTTACTGCACAAATCTATTTTTACCACAAAATATTTAAACTAAAACATGCCATATTATAGATCCACTGCATAAAAAATTTCACAAGGATTCCAAAAAGTCCTCATTTACTATTTTACGAATTTTCTACAATTTACTATGAATTTCCAAAGTTTCCTACAAAATAATTACAAACCAGTCCTTACGGCACTATTCACATGAGTCACAGGTTCTGCAGAAAGGCCCCTGCTCTTCTTCGAATTGCTGTACGAGGTCCCTGACGCGAATTGGAACAGAGGACGCCGGGGAATCGGTCGGTGGCGGCCGGAGAAGGGCCGGCGGCGGCGGGGGAAAGGTGGGGAAGCACCAGGAGGTTGGCGCGCACTCGTAGGTGGCCGCAGCATGGCCAGAGGTGGCCTGTGGCCTGCTGGCCGCGCGAGCAGGCGGGACGCCGGTGGCTGCTCCGGCGGCGACGGCACTACGGCGGCCGTGGCGACAGGAAAAGGGGCGCAGGAGGGGCGGCAAATGACGGCGAAGGTGGTGGCACACTCGGTAGGTTCAGAGAAGGCTCGGAGGTGGAAGAACGACAGCGGCGCAGGAGCTTCACCGCTCGGCAATGGCGGCCATGGCCGCAGCTCGGCGTAGAGCGACCGGCGAAGCGAGAAGCGGCAGCGCGAGTGAGAGGAAGGAGTGTGGAAGCTCTGGCGCTCGTTATGGAGGAGCAGGGCACGAGCCAGCGCGTGGCACTGAGGTGGGACGCGCATCAACAATGGATGGCGTGCTCTGCTGCATGGGCGACGCGTCGACCTGCTGTCGAACACCTGGCGTGCGTCGATGAGGGCGACGTGGGGAGCTGATTTGAGCCACTTCCAGGCCGAATCAGACCTTGGGCCAAAAACAAAGTTTGCTCACCTCGGACTGCTCTACATTTCTCATTAAGGGACTCCAGTCATTTGAGCATCACAACAGTGGGTAATTAATCTCCAAGTTAACAGCGTCAGCGCGTTGACAGCGATGAACAAAAGCCCAAATTGATGGTCAAAACGAAGTCGAACGAATGCCATCTTTATACATGCCATCTCCATCATGTATACTCCAACTTTTATCTTTGGACCCAATCAAGTTGCTTAACGAATTTCAGAGAACGCGAGACGTCAATGCCGATGTCGATGAATTTCTAGACTTAGAATATTTCTAAGTGCTGAAATCAGCAGCAAATTTGATCTTGTGACCTCGATTTGACTTACTTCCAAGATGATCTAGCTCTTAGTCCAAAAACAAAGTTTGTTCTACATGATATGGACTACAACTTTCATTTAAGGTCCAACCTCAAAACTGGTATAGATCCTGCTGTTCTACTTTGACCAAAGTAGAATCACGATGAAGCTTAAATTATCCTTTTTATCCATTGGAGCATTTTCTTGGCATTTGCCCAACATGAACCTTTCATGACTTTTGTTGTAGAGTTCATCTAGAGTCATTTGGGCATGGTTGCAAGATTTGGTTGACGATCGAGAATTTCATTCACTTTATAAAATAATTCAAGCAACGACATAACTCGTCATTTCATGTGACTTCTTGATTCCAAACTTCATGAAACTTTTCCATGGATCAATATAGATGGGTATTGATGTGAGACACACGAAGATATTCCAATAACACCACCCAAGCATATATCTTGAAAAAGGGGTCTATAGGCGAGCAAAGGTGCAATATCCAAGTTTAGGTTGGGGCTCGTTTCTATAGGTTTGACCTTGACATCTTCATCATTACTTAATATGCCATGTTTGAGCTCAAACCCATTGCTTAACCAGTGGCAAACACCTGGGGTGTTACAACGACGGCCCACGATAGGGAGGACCCGCTCGCGCCGATCATCTTACGAAAATGCCCTCGGACTACTCGGTAATCGCGCAAGCACTAAGAGCACTTTTCTACCAGTCTGCTATCTTATAATTATGCCCCTCCCCCTTTTCATCTTTACCACAGCCATACCCTTAGGCCCCCGCACGTGCACCGGTGTGGCGGCGCTGGCACCGGACGGTTATGCCAACCAGACCAACCCCTCCCCGCCCTATCTAAGGAGCCGATATCTACCTAGGCGCGAGCGTGAGACACTGAGCGAAGAAAGCATGAGTCGAGATGCCGCAGTAAGGCTGGACCATGGTGACGGAGCTCCTGCAAAAAGGCGGTGGCGTTCTGGTGAGTTACAACAGTGCCGGGGTAAATAGGATAGCGAGTGAGCTCTAGGCACTCACCACGGAACCAATCGAGGCAGTGGTTCGACCGGAGGTGGCCCGAGCTGAGCTAGCCACGTGCGCACGGATGGTGCAATGGTGCACAGCGGTGGCAATGCTGCGTCAGGGGTGGCTAGGTGGTGGTAGCGACTTGGCAAGGGTGCGCAGGGTGATGAGTAGGTGGAGGCGAAGTTGGTGGTGCAATGAATTGAACGCGAGCAGCTCTAGAGAGGGGGCTTGCCGTCGACGCATATCGACACGGTCTTATAGACTCAGCGGGAAGGAAGCTCCAAATTGGAGCATGGCACGACAAGGCTCACTGCAAGCTAGGGTCGGGTGGTTGGATGACTACACGACGGAGCCGCGGGCAAAGTTAATTGGACCGAGGTGCCTCCATTGACCCGAATTGAAAGCACGGGTCCAGCGACCATGGCGATAGAGGAACAGGGGATGGGAGGCATGGCTTGGCTCATCGCTGCCATGGCGGGACGTGGCTGTCAACTCAGTGCACAAACGTGCACAGGCTATAGGGCAATGGGGGGGATAGCGAAACGTGCTCTAGACGTTGGTCGCATGGCCATAAATCACAAACTGACGACGGCGGCTCAGTCCTGCGTGCCGCAGTGGATGGCGCCGGTCAGCGTAGCGTCGCGTTGAAGCGGATGTGATGGCAATGCAGGCGGGGCAAGCCCACACGTGGCAAGGGGACATGCGGGGAGGGCCATGTGCCGGTCGTAGCAGGCCAAGTGCGGCCACGCGCGCACGGTACCGCACTAGCGAGCGCAAGGCGGTAGAGCGGCCAGGCGGACACGACGGCGGTGGCAGAACGCACACGGGCGACTTCACACAAGCTGTCACGGCTAGCAACAACACGGTGACATGATGCATGGAGTCAGCGACACGACGAAGCGGCGACAGTGGACTAGGCAGGGCAGTGGGCCCACGACGACGGCGGTGGTGACGAAGCAGCTAGTCCATCGGGCACGACGTGCGCGTGCGTGCATGAATCGCGTGCCCGGGGCGCAGCAACGGTGATGCGGGGCCTACGTGGCTGTGCGCGTGTGCGCGCTAGGACAAGCCCGTGTCACGGTGCCGAGCCGACCCGAAGCCTGGTGACCGCGTCCAGAAGCAGAAGCCGGCCAAGAACGTGCCTTGCACGCTTTTTAAAGCATCCCAAAAATCCATCTCAGTGATCCAGTTGCTAAACCACCTATTTAACACTCAGGATGGTATGTCAAGCTACTAGAACACACCCTAAGACCATATCACTACTTAGCCTGATTCGTCTGCAAAAATTGCCGAACTTAGCTTCGTCAAACCATTTTCTAACTTAAGAAATGTGACTACGTCTTGATCGGTTTTGCGTCGAATGCGATTTCCAAGCTACTAAGTAAGCTAGCTAGTGAATCCCGTTCTCGACCGCACGTATTTCATCGTCACCTACGAAACTTACACTACAAACTTTATTAAAGTGCCAGATATACGTTCTATAGTATTTTCGTTCAATAAAAATTCGTTTAGAACTCTAAGCGATATAACGCGACATGAAATATAACATTCGTTTCGTTTTTTCGATGAACGTTTCGAGTTACGTACATTGCTATACACCATATATTACACACATTTACACATAATAATGATGCTCATACAGTGTTTTAGCAAAAGATTGTACAGTGTAACACCGAGGGTGTTACACGTAGCCCACTTTGCAAATGGTTGAAAATTGACTCCTGCTCCACAATTTCTTGTGAGACTTCCTAAGATATGCAGTTGCTGCTGGCTTAGCTATCTCCATTGCAACCCAATGTTTGTCAAACAAATATTGGCTCCATGAGTACGCTGCTGGCCAGAGGTGGTCATAAAAAACCCTTACCATGATGCCATTTGTTGAAATTCATCACCAAGTGAAACATGCATTTCCTATGTCCTGCCTCTAGGAACACCTCAGCTACCCCTGACATCACTGCCTGCCCAGCATCTGTGCATATTGCTAACCCCCGTGGTGATCTAATGGCCTTCTTAACCATTTGCATAAACCAAACCCAATTGTCACTTGTTTCATAATCAAACACCCCAACACAAATCGGATATATCCAATTATGCCCATCAATAGCGGTAGCACTAGCCAACTATCCTTTGAATTTCCTAGTCAAGAATGTGCTGCCAATTGCTAAGTAAGGACTGCAACCACTAAGAAAGACATCTATGCAAGGTTTCATGGCAAAGAAAAATCTTCTGAACATGATTTTGCCATCTATTTCATAATGATCAATCTCTATTATGCTACCAGGGCAAGATATCTCAACTTGTGACTTAAATCTAAACAAATTGTCAAAGCTACTATCCCAATCACCATATAGTTCCTTCAATGCTAATTTGCCACCATCCCATACTCTCTTGTACGGGATGCTCACCTTGTGATGTTCTTTTGCTCCAAGGGTTGCATCTTCAATCAGCCAATCTTTCACATTTTCACATATCCAAAACTTGGTTGCATTCTTTATCATTTTTTACCGTCTACTACTAGAGCATCGATGAGCAGCAGTGTTCTTTTTAACCTACACAAGACAAAACAAGCTTAAAAAGAGGCAATGAAAAACGATGCACAAGGTCAGATAAATGAATAAGGTTAGATTATTACCATAAATAGTGCGCATATCGTGCATTGTAGATGCATGTAACCTCCATGGACAATTGTCTTTGTCTCTCCTTGAGCAATAGACCCAGTATCTAGATGGTGCACTCTTCTCAATATTGAATTCGAATTCATGTTTGATTGCATGCTGAGAAAGGGCCACCTTGAACTCTTTCATATTGGGATACATGGTACCTACTGCCATTGGAGGGTTGTTTTTATCATAATCGACATTAGGTGTGTGATCTTTCCCATAACCAGCCAACTCCTCATCAACTTCCATATCCTCACTCCCATCACCATCCTCACCATCACCGTCCTCACCATCACCATCATCATCTTCATCACCTCCCCTATCACCATCACCATCCATATGCTTTCCCACATTGTCTGTAGGAACAATCTATAGATACATACCCTCTTCATCAACACCTACAAATTCATTCTCTGGTAATGGGTTACGAAGGTAAGAATCATCTTTCGTTTCTTCTGTGTTCATATTAAGTTGCTCTTCCTCATCAAAATTCCACTCAGTGATAGGTTCATACATCTCAGAGGGGTCACAATATGCAATGAACATATGCACAACCTTTGTCTTATGATGTTTCTCAAACATAGACATTAAATCTTGGTCACATTTCACTTCTAGGAAGGTTTTCAAAGAATCATCATAATACTGAACATGTGCAACTTCTAAATAGCCAGGAGGGTACTGCTGAACAATTGATTTAACTAAATCCATATAATTTGCCAAGTCCGAATCAAGAACCTTCTTAAAGTTAAAACATCTGACATCTTTTCTTGCTTTTTTGGTTACCAAGCAACTTAATTTTGAGATAGAAAGTTGAATTTGGATCCAACCTATACATGAACAAGGAACTAGTTTCAAATATGCTGATGTCGTACATTTTCCTGCTATACTAATCTTACTGAACTGGGGCACAAGCATGGGGAACTCACCGATCATCCGAGTCAATGCGTGCTCCATGCTGTGTTTCCGGCTTGTACCGCGCCCTCGGCCTCAGCTTCCGCCTCGTCCCCGGCCATCAGGAGCAGGGCGTCGCGCCCCACCCTGGCTGCTTGCCGCGGGCCTGGCCGCGCCCCCTGCAGGAGGCGGCGCCGCTGGCCGCGGCCCTTTGCCCCTTGCTACGCCCACGCCCTTGGCTTGGCCCCTCGTCGCGCCCTTGGTTGCGCCCCTCGACGCGCACCAGGCAGCGCCCCATGGCGCGCCACCGGCCTAGCCCCTTGCCGCCCAAGCGCCGCTGGCCTAGCCCCCTGAGTCCACGCGCCGGTTTGTCCCCCTGCCGCGTCCGCCCGCGCCCCTGCCTCTTGATCTAGGGTTCCGGTGGGGGAGGGAGACGAGGGAGAAACAAGTCGGGCTTTTTTTTCTTTTACAAAACTTGCTCGGTCATTTAGAAGGGAGAGGAGGCTAGGGGTATTTATGTCTCCTACAACACAATATGACAAGAGGGACCCACTTTTTAACTAAGAAATCTAACAAAATGGACGGTAGTGTCATATGGAGCATTGAAAATGGAACACGGGGCCATACAAGAAATTTCAAAACTTTCAGGGCCATACAATGAATAACTGAGTTTCACGCCATACAAATAATTTTCTCCGGACAAAACGACGCTACCAACCAATACAAACCGGTGCATGTCACTTGTCACGTCCGGCGCCGTCCGCCGTTTAGGCCAGGCATGTTTTTGTCACTGGCCAGCAAGAATTGAACCAACGGGACCAAACAAATCGCCGGAACGATACGTAGGTAACCCAATAAGAAAACGGTGGCCATTTTTTCGCCCACGGAATACGAATAACTAAGGCGACGAGCAAAGCATGTACTATGCAAAACTGACGAAAACTTGATTTCACGATGTCTGACTACCACTCGTATCAGGGGGATAGACACGACAATGGGAAATGCCCATTGCCACTGGTATCAGGGGGATAGACACTACAATGGGAAATGGCCATTGCCGGATCTGTTCCTTTTCAGTAGTGTTATTCAGTGATGGAATACTCGCGGCCTTCTTCTGTTGGGATGGTAACTCTATCATCAACATCTCCGACTGAAACTGCAACCGGAACACAAGATTTGACGACAAGTCAACTCTGGTGCTTTTCATCCGCACGCTCTAGAGCTCATCCTGCGCAAGCATAAAACAGGAAGGAACGTTAGAAGTGGAAAACAAAATATATAGGGACGACTAGTTGTTATAGGGACGACGTTTTTTTCTTTTTGATAAGGGTATAGGGACGACGTGAACGCACATGTTTCTTCTCCTCAGCAGGAGCATCTTTGCTGTCCTCGGCCGGCTTCGCATCGGAAGCGACCTTGCCTTCTGCGTCAGCAGAGTCCTTGGCCACACCGGTAGCAGTATTATCAGCCTTGTCATCGTCGGCATCATCTTCGTCCTCCTGTCAAGCATAAGAAATTGCCACTTGGCGTTAACAAAAGATTGGCACAGTATATAGGCAGAAACTTAAGTACAAACAAATCAACCCAAAGCTTACATCTACATCTCGGTCGTCATCGTCGTTCGCGCTTGCAGATTCCTGGTAAAGAGGAACATTGCAAGTTAATACAGTCTCTAAAAAAGAACAGGGATGGCATTGCACAAAAGATAGTGAGTAATTCTGCATTACCTCCTCAAGCCTCTTTTTCTCAGCCTCGTCAAAGGCAGCCTTCTCGGCCTGAAATAGATCACTACTTTAGTTGTGTGCAATTAGGAATGTGTAGTACAAAACAGTAACCCTATATAGACAAGTTGGCATACATCTTTGTGCTTGCCCCAGGTCTCATCTGCAAACTTCTTGGCGTACTCAGGGTCGTCTGTTATCAGAATGTTGTCGAACAAAGTTCCTGATTTAACCTAGTATGATATAGAGAATGAAAATTAGTGGGGGCATCAAACAAGATAGCTAAGAAAGTCATTATGTTCATGGAGTAAATCAATAACCTGCCACAGCTCAATGCCAATGTGCTTCAAACTGTCAAAAGCGTAGATGTAAGGATCATCCTTGAATTCTGCATGCATCAATAAACAAATGCATATGAACTCCTAAAATAAGCATAAAAGGTGAAATGGACTCTTCTCAAAATTGAAATGTAAATATACCTGGGTTGTCAATCAAAGGGGCCTTCCACTTGCCTTTGTAATCAGGATTCTTGATTTTCTGAAGAACATAAAGACCAACTCATGTCAGCAGCTGTGTCGTGGCGCACTTCAGCTTTGTCTAGCATAATTAAGCCACTTAGTCATGTTCATACCTTTTGTTTCCATGGTCCTTTGTACTCTGGGTTAGGAATGGTTGGGGCTGTCCATTCACCATCTTCCTCATCATCCCAATCCTCTGGCTGCAACAGGTATTGAAGAATGTGAAATCAAGGACCTGCTTAAGATCAGATCACAGAAGATGTATATACTATGGAATAAGTGCCATAAAAAATACTATGTAATAAGCAAAATATGCACCTTCTTTGCATCGGGGTCAGGAATTTCCTTGGGAATATCATCATAACCCTGCAAAGAACAATCGAAGTCAGACACCAACAGTGATAAAGATCATTCGTAAAAGGCTGCTTATAATACTACAATATAGGCTCATATTGTCATCCAAGTAAATGATACTTTCTGAGTTACAGAACATAGTGGACAGAATATGACCCAAACTACTATGCCAAGCTTAGTAAAGTATATACCTCTGGCTTCTTGTCCTCAGGATCAGGAATGTATTCCTTATCATCCCAGTCTTCTGGCTGCAACCATTACATTCTACATTAAGCTCCTCTGTGAAAAGAGTTCAACCAAGATTTTACAGTATTTAGCAAAGGCAGGAAGAATTGTCTAAACATCACCTTCTTGGCTTCAGGGTCTTCGATCTTCTTTGGAGGAAGAATATCCCAATCATCATAGATGCTGCCAGATTGCTTCTCATCGTTATCAATGAGAATGCTGTATGTGGCATCAGGCCGGATGATCAGGGTGTAAACATGTGTCAGCTGGTCTGTCTCGCATGGCACCTCCTTCTTGATCAAATGGTTCTTGCCGTTCTTAGTAAGGATAGCATGGACCTTCTTGGTGGCATACCCACAGATATCCGGCCCAAACATGATGCTGAAAGTGAAAATTACAGATACAGTTTGTTCAATCAACCAGTCAGAGATGTTATACCTTCAATACGCAAGGAGATGGATGGAGACCGATCTTTACCTGTATGGGGTGTCGCCACCAAACTTCTTCTGATCAACATCAGACCCAAGCAATTTCACATAGCCACCGCCACAGTCGAGCTTCTGCTCGTGCTTCACCGAGAACTGCAGCAGCAGGGTCTTGTCCTTGTTGCTGAACTCGGGGTACTGCGCTGAAATGGCGTAGAACCTGTAGTCTTCAGAGGTCTGGATTCCTGTACCCACAAACAGAAATGGATGTCACTTAAGCAACATGCCGATCGAACAGAACAGAGACCATCACGGTCAGTGACCCTACAGATGTCGCTCCTCACCTTTGTCGTCGGCATCTCCGTTCCATTTGCCGGACGTGTGGTTCCACTCGCCTGCCGTGTTGTCGTCCTTCTTCCAGTCGGACTTGACCCATCGATCCTCCCATCCATCTGTTTCCGTCAGTTTGCACAATTCAGACGATAGATAGATTCTCCGGGTAACGACGAAGTCATCTCACAAACAACAGATGGCAAACATGGGAGGCACACAACGGCAAAAATTTGAACTCATACTCTAAACCTTGGGCCCAACAAAACCTATCGAGTCACCCGAAATTATTGCAAACTAATTAAAAACACCCACACGATTACCACTGGAACAGGTTGAATCAGTGTAGAATACAGACTTTCGCAAAAAAAAAAAAGTGTAGAATACAGACGAAATGAAACACACTCCTAGACCGTGAGATCACGAGAAAAAACATCCAGCGGCGTGTTGGGCTAGAGATCCCTCGCGGCGCGGCGCGCGCGCTGGACTGCCACGGACGCGAACGCGCTCTAGAACAAACGAGACCACAAAAAACAGCAACAGCCGCACCGGCATCGCTCCACGAACCAACGAACAGCAATGCAAGCACATTGTCTCAGATCTAGCACCGGGACGCCTAACCTATTTTTGCTAGATCCGTCACTCGGGAGGACAGGAGATCCAGAGATCACGAAGAGACGGGTGAGATCCGGGTGTTTACCGTCAAACTTCTCCTGGAAGAAGACCTCGCCGGCGACGCCGGCGACGGACGCGAGCGCGATCAGGGCCGCGACGGCGGCGGCCGCGGCGGGGGACGACGACCTCTCGAGGACCGCCATCACTGTGGACGGCGAGCGAACGCCCACCACTTCGAGTGGAACCTGCTAGAACCTTCCGCTGATTCTTCTCGTGCCCCGGAAACTCTCCTGGTGGATAGCGAGCGCGAAACGCACCGCGCTTAATAAGGAGTGGGGGCGGCCGGTGAGGTCCATCCTTGTGTCTGACGGCTGGGGCCGCGAGATGACGAGGCCCGCAGTGCACACGTGTGCTTGCGTGGCCCGCAACGGCTGCCCAATAGTAACTCACGGGAACAGCGGCTGGCCAATGAGGTCGCGCCGCGTGGCAAGGGCGACGTGTTTCGGAGTTCCGAGACGTGAGTGCCACCTGTCACCATGCGCGCCGGCGCCTCGCCCCTCTGGAGTGATCGCTCTTCGTCCTTTCTGTGCAGATGGCCCGCATGCTTGGAAGATCTGTCATCTGTGCATTGTACGTGCAAATGCCACCTCTCCCCCAAAAAGATGCAATTCTGGATTTAGACAAATCAAACTTCCTAAAATATCACTAAGTTTTAAATAAATAGTATTAATGTTTGCAACTCAAAATAATATTACTCTTTATACATATTTAATTAAAGTTGAGATAAATTGATTTTGTAAAAAAAAAAACCACAACTACGTCCTTTCGGAGATAGAGGTAGCATATGCATACCTCTGTAGTTCCATTTTGTGCTTCGAGAAAGAAAGAGCATCAACACTTATGCCTCTCTCTATTTCTAACTAACTACTCAGAAATTTAGAGCCCATTTGAGAAGGCTTTCTATAGCCCTGGCTTTGGCTAATGTGATACTATAGGACGATATTGTAGTTGCACTACTCATAAAACGATTTTTCTTTCTCCTAAAAAACAACATAGATTAGAGTCGAGGAAACCATCTTTTCTTTCTCCATTGGTTTTAGCTCCTCAGATTACTGCAACATGGAGCATGTTTCAGCAAAATAACAGTGTTTTTCTCTCACAACAAATCAGCCGTTTTTTCAGCCAGCCGAACAGGGTGAAAGAAAGCCCTCCCCAGCTCCTCAGGTTATTGTAGCGTGAAGCTAGAGCTTCAAAGTCCTCTCAATCCAGCAAGTTGCAGCTCCCCGATGGAGCATTGTTCGCCCCCAAAAACAATGTGGAGCTGGTGAAGCAATTTTTTTTTTCCACTGGCTCTGGCTTCTCATATTACTGTACTATATAGGAGCTAGAGCCACGGAGAGCCCCAAGTCCCAAACGGACCCTTAACGCAGGCTGCAGCTCCTTGATGAAGGATTGCCACTGCAACAAGCAAACAGCTGTACAGTACGAGCCCGCAGGTCGGATGATGCAGAAGCAATCAAGCACAGACAATTTGCCATGTTTCTTACCTTTGAAGACACTTCACCTAGATATGACTAATAAATAGAGTGATCCCCATTTTCTAAAACCTTCAGAGACCTCACGTCTTGGGAAAATCCATTCGAGAAAACTGTTGTTTGTATCGGAGGTTCTCATTTGTTTCATACACATTTTCTGTTTCTAATGTTTGCAGCTATCTCCGAAAATACAAAATGCAAATGAAGGTAGAGGATTTTCTGGTTAAAACCAGAGGCTTTTACAGCAGAACAGAAAATAGTTCGCAAACATCATGGCAAGAAAGGCTCTTGGTCAATGCCAAGTATGATCATTTCATTTTTGACATAGCAAACTACCAACACAGGCACAGAAAAGTACTACTGCTTCACATCATCACATGTTGTACTGAATTGAAGGAAACCATATAATGCTGGCAACTAAGTCTCCAAACTAGTGCAGCAAGAATCGAACTGCAGCTACAGCATCACCTTTGTGCTCTCGGAGGGTTCTCTCTGCAATCTTCTTGTCCAGCTGCATATTCAGATACACTTGAGAACAGCTTTTTAAAAAAATAAACATTATTTGTCAGTCAAGGTTTTGGATGAGTACCTCAAGCTCATTAGCAATAATTTCAACATCGGTAGGGTTGATCTTGACAGCAGCAAGTTCTTTCTCCCTGATGAAAGAGTAAATGCAGTGAATGTGATAAAACTGTTACATGGCACTTTTCCGGAAAAAAAAACAATATGTCAGCAATGGAAGAGATGGACTATATCTGCTTATTGTGTACATTTCAGATGGAGAGTTCATATCATCCAATAAAATAATATGTTACAAGAACTACAGAATAATCACAGAGTGCACAGAAATTGAAACATCAAATAGTCAAATAGCATTATAGCAATATAGTATACTGAAATGCACCGACCACCAAAAGGAAAAGGTTAGGCTAAAATTACAGAATCAAGAACGCTATATTCCAATTAAATTTTCTTCCAATTTGCATGCTACTTTCTGATCATCCAACTCAATCAAGATCCTGGAAGCTTTATTTTCATACTGTGCTGCAAAAAGTGCTGCCCTACCGAAGCTACCGTAGAGGAAGGATCGCAAGGAGCTAATAGTTGTGGACATGTTATGTGCTAACCTCAGCCTCATTGCATTCCAGTCAGCCTCTTTGGATGAAGCAAGTGCCGCCATGGCCTGCAGCGTAAACAAAGCATGTAAAAAAGAGTTACACCAATTTAAAAGCATAGCTGAATCAAACACAACATTTCTCTATAACTCTGCAATTGACTTCTACTTTTATCTACGACTTTAGTATTCATAAAACTATAAAATAACGTTCAAGATCATTGCAATGAGCAGATAAGAATCAAAGGTGAATAGAAATGTTATCCAAGCAAATACAATCGAATGCCACTTATTGTTGATCCAATGCTTTCCCTCAAGTGCATACTCTAAATGTATATCATTTTGGACATAATAAGGTCCACTGTGGGCTTTCTTTTTACTACTAATTTCTCGCGCAGTTGTTGGTAAGAAACTACGAATCTGCAGTAAAAGTATTTTAATGACGAAAAACTGGTGTTACTTTACTCGGACAATCTAGATAAATTTAGTAGACAAAAAAGAAATATATTTGTACATGGAGTGACAGCAAAAATTCTATAGGGTGCTAGAAAACTGAGTTTAATAATAGATAGCAGTTGACAATCATGTTGCAAACTATATTCAGATCTGTAAGAAATCCTACAGACATCTTTTGTGGTTAAGCTAGAAATAAGTACATAACTCGACCACGACATGGCGTTACTGGTTTATTTTGGAAGGAAACTTAAAAGAAGGTTAGAACAGATTGACGTGCAAACAGAACCTGCTAGAAATATCATGGGTCCTGGTACAATCGACATTCGGAAATTATGAGATGTCCATGTGCTTGCTTCCATTTGTAGCAATGTAAAATAGCAGTTAGACTTCCCATTTGTGATGGCAGTCGATTCACAAGTGCAATAGCAGTTAGACTTCCTACTTGTGATGGCAGTTGCTTCATATGCGCAATGGCAGTTAGACTTCCTACTCGTGTAGCGGTCACCGGTCAATTCTTAAGTGCAATGGCAGTAGTACTGATACAAGATTTTGCACAGAACAAAACGTTTTGTTATTTCTACTAAACGCAGTATATGTTTAGTTGATGAACCAGGATTCAAGCAAGCAAAATTACACATGAGCTAGCTATACCAGGATTCAGGTAAATTTACAGGCAGAACTTTAGGTGAAGCATGGCATCTCCGCAAAGCAGGTATACTGCACAAAATCTAAAACCACCTATGTGTGATGGATCCAAAAAGGGTAACATCGTCCAGCTATTCCTCACTAGAGCACTAGAGAGGAAGCAGAGAGAAGGAATCGGTGGGGGCGGGGAGGGGGGATTAAACGTACGGATTGGACACGGGATGAATCGAGCTGCCGGTCCTCGACGTGATCGGTGAGCTTGTCGAGCGCCTTGCTCTGCTGCTGAAGGTCCTTGGAGTCCACCGCCCCCTCGCCCTCGGCACCGGCCCCCACAGCCGCAGCCGCCTTCTCGTCGCCCGCCGCACCCATCGCCGTCTAAAACCCTAGTCCGGATCTCCTTTTCTCCGATGAGACGAGTGTGCGCGGCGCGCGTGTGCGGGGTGCGGCTGGCGCGATGGCCGTGCGCTTACTTCTATTCCTCCATTCGTGCCTTAAGATTCGTGTACCATTAGGGCCTTAGGCTGTCTGCGCCGCGGACCTGCAAAGCACGCGCTACGGTACCGGCCGCACCGCTCGCCTGCAAAGCGTGCGCTATGGTACCGGCTGGTCGATGGACCGCTATTCAGAGAGTTGGGGAGAGATAAAGGGGGAGGGAGGGGAATAAAATATGGAATAGTGGATATAGAGTATGGGATAGAGATAACACGGGTGCGGGAGAAATGGGTATAGAGTAGAAAATCTCGATGACTAAGATAGAATATTCCTTTTAAGAGATAGAAATAGAGGTGGACGAGTGCGGATAGCCTTATAGAATGAGACGAGAGAACACTTTACGGGGATCAAAACAGTTACGGACGTTTACATTTTTCAAAGTTTAGAGACCTTGAAAAGTTAAGGACCCCTATCAAAGAGAGAGAGAGAGAAGTTCAGGACCTTGGAAAGTTTACATTTTTCAATGTGTTTAACTATAATTTTACTGTTTTGTATATATGTCAATATTTATTTCTTTAGATCTAAACAATGTGCATTTGTGTACTTTGTCCTGAGCATTGCGTACGTATATTCTACAAAAGTAAAATCTGAAAATACAGTCAAGCTCAAATTATTGGATGAGTCGTGCTTGGTTTATAACCAAATTTTTTTTATCTAGGTTAGGATTTTCTTAGTCTTTTTTCGACAAGTGCTCAGATTTAATTATGTCCTTGCTACATCAAATTCATAGTGACATGATAGGTCACAGTTATGCTAGCATTTTAAAACCACAAAACGAGGAGAAAGCCATCTGAGTAAAAAGATGTTCTCTATATCTTTTATCATCCAACAACTTTTCTATATCATATGCGCACATTAGAGAGCCAATCTTGTTGTTAGAAGGCATTTTCCACGGAAACTCTATCCCTATCAATAAGACTAGAATTCAGCATTGATCCGGACAAGTTCCAATATTTTGTATTAATTTTTAAAGAGAGAAAATAAATCTATGCATACAAAGAGCGAAAATGTAAATCCCTTATCGTTGGGCGAACAAGTTAAAGAAAGCGTGAACGATAATGCGTTGGGTTGTTGAGACTTTAGAGGTAACAAATATGAGTAGAGAATCATGGAAGACGTCTTTCTAGAACACTAGCTTGTGTAAGGGGGTGTTTGGTTCTTTAGTCACTTCTAAAATTTATATCATATTAAATGTTTATATACTAATAAGAAGCATTAAATATAGATTAATTACAAAACCAATTACATAGATGTAGGCTAATTTGCGAGACGATTTTTTTAAGTATAATTAATCTGTCATTAGCACATGTTTACTGTAGCACCACGTTATCAAATCATTGACTAATTAGGCTTAAAAGATTCGTCTCGCAAATTAGTCGTAAGTTGTGCAATTAGTTTCGTAATTAGTCTATATTTAATACTCTATGTATGTGTCTAAACATTCGACATGAACAGAAATTTTAGGAGGGACTACGATAACCAAACATGGCCTAAGTATGATGTACTACCGAATAATCCGTGATGGCCACTTGATATAAAAGTATATGAAAATGTCCGGAGGGGTGTGTATATATATATATTATCTTGACGTACACAAACTATTATTCTTGCCGGATCGAAGTCTTTGAGAAATCATGTGCGGGCACACCCGTATGCGATGCGAGGAATGCAAGAGCTGGAGCGGCACATCGCGCTGGCCGCACGACACGCCTCGCCCGCCCGCCCGCCGGCGGCTGCTTACTTTAAAGCACGCACAAAAAGAAAACGATTATAAAATTTGTTTTTTAACGAAAAAAGGTTCACCTCACGTCCCCACCCCACCGAGCGCGACGCGAGCGAGGAGGCAGGCGCGCACCGCGTCGCACCGGCTCGCCCTGCCCGCTGCCCCCACATCCGGTCGTCCGGCTCGGCCGTTCCGTTCCCCTCCCATTCTTCTCGTACGCCGGTACGCGGCCGATTGCGACCCTCGCCCCACTCGCCCCTCCCCACACCACCGAAACTGCCCCGCCTCCGCAGCCGCCGCCCGCGCCCGCGCCCGCTCGTCCTCCCCGCACCGCCTCGGGGACGCCCCGGTCGGCGATGTGGCGGGAGCATGCTGGGCCCGCTCCTCAGGCTCCTCTCGGCGTGCGGCGGGGTCTGGCCCACCTCGCCGGCCCCCGGCGCCCACGCCGCCGCGGCCTCCTCCTCCTCCTCCTCCTCCGCGGACGACTCTGAGGGCCGCGACGGCCTGCTCTGGTGGCGCGACCTCGCGCGCTGCCACGCCGGCGACGTCTCCGTCGCCGTCGCCCAGGCCAACCAGGTGCTCGAGGACCAGTGCCGCCTCGACTCCGCCCCGCCCCTCGGCACCGTCGTCGGCGTCTTCGACGGACACGGCGGCCCCGACGCCGCCCGCTTCGCCTGCGACCACCTCGTCCCCAACCTCCGAGGTAATCCACGCCCGAATGCAACCCCGTCCCGCGGCCGGCGCGGTGAGAGTGAAACTGTATAATAGGCAGGCAGCTGACGCTTGATTGATCTGCGCGCAGAGGCGTTCTCCGGCCCTCGGGGCGTCACCGCGGACGCCATCAGGGAGGCGTTCCTGGCCACGGAGGAAGGCTTCCTCGCGCTCGTGTCAAGCCTCTGGGAGGCCCAGCCGGACATCGCCACGGACGGGACGTGCTGCCTCGTCGGCGTCGTGCACAACAGGACCCTTTTCGTCGCCAACCTCGGCGACTCCCGGGCTGTTCTCGGGAAGAAGGTGGGCCGCGCCGGGCAGATTACTGCAGAGCAATTATGCAGTGAGCACAATGCCAATCAGGAGGCTGTCAGGCAGGAGCTCAAGGCGCAGCACCCAGATGATGCTCAGATTGTTGCACTCAAGCATGGGGTCTGGAGAGTGAGGGGCCTCATACAGGTCGGTCTTACCTGAGTCCCCTGTATAGTATATTCATTCATGAATCAGAGACCAGTATGTCTGGTGCTTATGATTATGTGGTGGCAGTGCAGGTGTCTAGATCAATCGGTGATGTATACCTGAAACATGCAAAGTATAACACAGAGCGGATCAAACCCAAGTTCAGGCTTTCTGAATCATTCAGCAAGCCATTATTGAGTGCTGATCCATCTATCATCTCCCGCAATCTTGAACCAAATGACTGTTTCATCATATTCGCGTCAGATGGTTTGTGGGAACACCTGAGCAATCAGGAAGCTGTTGAGATTGTTCACAACCATCAACATGCTGTAAGATTCCTTTTCTTTTAAGTTCCATAACTACTCAAATTACTTATGTGATTTTCTTGATCAATCCGGTATCCAGTCATTTCATATAGCAACCTTAAAACAAATACAAACAGTTTGCAAAATGTTCATGGCCAGAACACTTAAGATCACAACTATATATTAACGCCAAATTCTGCAATATCTCTATGGAGTTTTTGTTTTGCAATGGTAGCAACTAGCAATACTTTCACTATACAAAAAGTTTAAGAATCATCAGAACTAGGAAGTTGCTAAACACATGGTGAACCTATTATTCTACCCATGGAATTGTGGACTAGAATTATCAGTCAGTGTGATCAATTTGGAATGTGACGGTCTCTAGTTCTCATAGATTGCATTCACTTTAAAGCTCATGACTGTGATAAAATCCAGGCAAACACATCCAGAGTGAATACAACTTGGTTGCATTAAAATCCAGGCCTTACCATTTTGCCAGTATCAGTATGAAATTGGTAGTCCACTATGGCCAGCGCGGTTGCTACAATACTAGCAATGAATTCATTCTGGATGTGTGGCTGGCATGCAACCTGTATCGGGATCCCACAGTTCTGCTCCTGTTGTGATCCAGCAAGCTGTTACAACCTTTGTTGCTTCGCATTTAGGGTCATTTATTAGGTATCAGTTATGGGAAAAAGTTTGCTGTATCAATGGTGTCTTTTTTTTTGAGGTAAACATGCCTTTCATTAAGATTAAGGGACCGAAGCCTCAACAAGCAGCAGATGGCTTACACAAGCTGGGGCTACATGCCACACCTCCAGCCTAGACGAGTTTGTGACCTGCTTAGCGAGAGTATGTGCTATGTGTCAACGGTGTCCTGCCCGCCAGTAATGCTGCAAGGAAGATTGTGGTCATGGTATTTATTGTCAAATGACGCAAACTGTGTACATGGTTATTAGACCTATGATTAAGCGTAATAAATGTACTACTTGCATGAAAGGAATATCGGTTCTGAGTTTTTTTGTAAGTACCTGGGATGCACTACCATGACTGACGTCCACCTAGTTACTTTGTCCCGTCTTATTAGTTTTGTGTATTTGTTTGGTCTGCTGCCTCTTGACGACTCACTTAGCTGCCATGGCTGGACATGTTATTGCTTTGTACACTGAAATAGCATGTAAGATATCGCATCAGTCTCCAATTTGACACGTTAAGTTACTGCACTAGTTTAACGTGCTCAAGTTAAGTTAGTTTATCTGCCACTGATGCATGTATTGCTTTGGTTTTCTTGGCTGTTGGTTAAATAGTACAATGTCCTTACAAATACATTGAATTACTTTTGTTACTTTCAAAAACAAGAGTTGCATTTACTATGATTGCTGCTTTTTTTCTTACTCAGGGAAGTGCAAGAAGACTCATAAAAGCTGCTCTACAAGAAGCAGCGCGGAAGCGTGAGATGCGTTACTCGGACCTTACAAAGATCGATAAGAAAGTTCGCAGGCATTTTCATGATGACATTACTGTCATCGTCTTATTTATAAACCATGACCTATTATTGAAAGGTGCTCCGCAAGGACAACCCCTCTCCATCAGATGTGCCCTAGATTATTGACAGTGAGCTAGTTCATCCACTGGTGTTCAGCTCCTATGGGCAGCCATATCCAGAGTCAGCTGACATGGTCAACCGGTTGTGAAAAGCGCACAACCTCCGGCACCAGTTTCCTTTTTTGTTTCCCATTTTTGCACATAAAATTGACAAGTTGCTGAATTGCCAGTTTTCCCCTCTTGAATTATGTCGGATAAAATGCAGATACTCTTCGGTTTTGGAGATATATGTCTAGACTCTAGAGCGTGAGGGAAGGTTACTGATCCTAATTCTGATCGGTTCGTTCTCTTGCTTACAGCTACAGCTAGTTCGTTTTGTATGTGACAATTGTCAGCATGTTTAACCACAGCCCCTGACGTTTGACAGCGACCCGGTTACTGTACTTCAGGCCGTCATGATCATAAATTGTTTATGCATGCTTCAGAGTTGGTATTCAAGCATGAATTAGGATCAGTGTGATGTGATGATCATTGATCAATCTCCCATTCGGTGTGAGCTTTTGCCAGTGAAAAACTGCAGAATTCTCTCCTCTTATTTTATTCATGAAATGTCTAATTGTTCTACCGGATAATTCCTTTTTTTAATCACTGCCTTTTGCATTCACTCACACACATCACGGTCCAACCAATCATGGTTTTCCACGTGCCCAGGAAAAGAAACGGAGCCGGAGAAGTCACAATTTCCAGCTCTAGTCCACAGTTTCCAGCTCCCTTCACCTAGTTCATTTTTTGGGTGAAGCTTTTTTTTTGGAGCCATTCATTTTTGCCGGAGAAGCCACAGCTTCCAGTTCTCTTCGCTGGAGAAGCCACAATTTTCAGCTCTCTTCGCCTAGTTTTTTTTTTTTTTTTTTGACTGGCTTCGCCTAGGAGCCATACCAAAGGGGCCTAAGTGTTGAAGAAATCGATCACCGGTCGTATGAATGAAGGAAGCATTTATGTATCATTTTCTTTGAGGTAATCACGGGGTGGGCGGTGTATGTGTAGAAACACTGCAGATAAGTTACATGAGTAGCAAGATACAGAAGGGGATGCCATTATGTTTTTTTTTTTTGGTAGATTTCTGTGAAGCAAACTAGATGTGTCCGGTCAGGGAAACAGAGTATAGTGTAGCGCATGAATGATAGAAATCACATATGCACACAAAGTTGAGTTATTCTGAACAATCTTTGAATGGTAGTATTTTGGACAAGCTGCATTCCAGTTAAGCTAAAAATGTAGAACAACTAGAGCATAAGATGTTGGGAAAATATACATATATATTAACATGCAGAACATTTTGCACAAAAAGGAACCCCACAAGCATATACATGGTGTTGGAGAGCGATGATCACCCAATGTTGTGCACCAGAACAATTAAATGTAAACCTTCTCTAGAATATTGGCTAGTAGGCAGAACACCACTATCCATGCCATATTCTTGTCACGAGCTGGTGACTCGGCCCTCAGGTCCTGTGTAGCGTGCACATTCTTTGGAATTATTTTTGTCTTACTTACCTTATCATCTTTTTGCTTGATCACCTCCTCCTTTGCTGGATAGCTTCATCGTTTAGCTGAACGACCAATATGAAAAAAATGTTGCGCAGTGAGCCCTTCAATTATCAAAATGGGATTGCGCATAAGCCCTTTAGTTCTCACCACACGGAATATGCCATTTCATATCAACCAAAGGATTAGGCCCTGAACATGACCAAATACTACAGCACAACCAAGAATTTCAATTACTTCAAACACACACAATATTCTGGTAACTAGAGCTACATCAACATGTTCAAGGCACCCAAAAAACATTAGATGTGTGCTCCAACAAAAAGAAAGATCATATTTGCTCTGTCCTGCCCACATTCATTAGTACAAAGCCACCAGATATTCTCCCAACATAAGAAGAACATGACCTCCTTTATCGCCTAAACATGAGATATTGCATGACAAGTACATACATGATCACCAATCATCGAATCTAGTAACCTGCAAGTATGCTAGTGAGATCATGTGAAAAAAGCAGAAAAACATCATAATTGAATCCAGTAAGCCTCTGCAGTTGCAGGCTTCCCAACGCAAAAAAGAAAGAAAGAAAAAGAAAAAGGACACATACATTCAAGCTAATATATCCCAGTTGGGCCGCAAATCCCTGATCAGCTGAGCCCAGAAAATGGGCTGATGCAGACGACACAAAGTACGGGCCTCGGCGAGCCGGCCGGCATGTCGATGAGCTCCCCAATCCGATTCCGATGCTGTGCTGCTGCGCCACCGCATCCCTCCCGTCTCCGTCTCCTCCCTCGCATGCCGCCGACCCCCACGCGCGCCTCAGGGCGGCGGCAGCATGCTCCGACCTGCCGGGCGCTATCGCCGCCTTCGCCTCCATGTCATCCTCCTCCGCCGCCCACGCGGCCGCGCGCCCCGTCCTCCGCACCTTCACCGCGCTCCTCAAGCTCTGCGCGGCGCGCGCCGACCTCGCCACGGGCCGCGCCGTCCACGCGCAGCTGACCGCGCGGGGGCTCACCTCCGAGTCCTTCGCTGCCACGGCCCTTGCCAACATGTACTTCAAGTGCCGCCGCCCCGCGGACGCGCGGAGGGTGTTCGACCGCATGCCCGCCAGGGACCGGGTCGCCTGGAATGCGCTCGTGGCCGGGTACGCGCGGAACGGGCTCCCCGCGCCCGCGATGGAGGCGGTCGTCCGGATGCAGGGGGAGGAGGGCGGGGAGCGGCCCGACCCCGTCACGCTCGTGTCCGTGCTGCCGGCCTGCGCTGACGCCCGGGCGCTCCGCGCTTGCCGAGAGGTCCACGCGTTCGCGCTCCGTGCGGGGCTCGATGAGCTCGTCAATGTCTCCACGGCGGTTCTTGACGCCTACTGCAAGTGCGGTGCGGTCGAGGCGGCGAGGGCGGTCTTCGATTGGATGCCGGTCAGGAACTCCGTGTCTTGGAACGCCATGATTGATGGGTATGCTGAGAACGGGAACGCCACGGAGGCTCTGGCTTTGTTCTGGAGGATGGTCCAAGAGGGTGTGGATGTGACGGATGTGGCTGTGTTGGCAGCATTGCAAGCGTGTGGGGAGCTTGGATCTCTTGACGAGGCGAGGCGTGTCCATGAGCTACTTGTGAGGGTTGGCTTGAAGTCCAATGTGTCGGTGATGAACGCGCTTATCACCACGTACTCCAAGTGCAAGCGGGCAGACCTCGCTGTCCAGGCGTTCAATGAGCTGGGCATAAAAAAGACATGGATCTCGTGGAATGCGATGATCCTCGGCTTCACGCAGAATGGATGCTCCGAGGATGCGGAGAGGCTTTTCGCTAGGATGCAGTTGGAAAATGTGAAACCAGATTCGTTCACCTTAGTCAGCGTGATTCCTGCAGTCGCGGACATTTCTGACCCACTGCAGGCAAGATGGATCCATGGGTATTCTATCAGGCACCAATTAGACCAGGATATCTATGTCCTGACGGCCCTTGTCGACATGTACTCCAAATGTGGGCGTGTCTCCATAGCTAGAAGGCTCTTTGATTCCACAAGGGACAGGCATGTTATCACCTGGAATGCGATGATCCATGGTTATGGTTCGCATGGTTTTGGCCAGGTTGCAGTCGAGCTATTTGAAGAGATGAAGGGCACTGGCAGTTTGCCCAACGAGACAACATTCCTCTCGGTCCTTGCAGCTTGCAGTCATGCTGGTTTGGTTGATGAAGGGCGGAAATATTTTGCTAGCATGAAGGACTATGGGCTTGAACCTGGAATGGAGCACTATGGTACCTTGGTGGATCTTCTTGGACGAGCTGGGAAGTTAGATGAAGCTTGGTCTTTCATCCAAAACATGCCTATAGAACCTGGCATTAGTGTTTACGGTGCAATGTTAGGTGCTTGCAAGTTGCACAAGAATGTTGAATTGGCTGAAGAATCAGCACAGAGAATCTTTGAGCTGGACCCAGAGGAGGGGGTGTATCATGTCCTCTTGGCAAACATTTATGCAAACGCTTCAATGTGGAAGGACGTCGCGAGGGTGAGGACTGCTATGGAGAAGAAAGGACTCCAAAAGACTCCTGGATGGAGTATTATCCAGCTCAAAAATGAGGTCCATACCTTCTACTCCGGAAGCACAAATCACCAGCACACAAAGGAAATATATGCAAGGCTGGCTAAGCTCATTGAAGAGATCAAAGCTGTGGGATATGTGCCAGACACTAATTCGATACATGATGTGGAAGATGATGTCAAGGCACAGCTACTTAACACCCATAGTGAGAAGCTTGCCATTGCATATGGGCTCATTCGAACAGCCTCTGGCACGACAATTCAGATAAAGAAGAACCTTCGAGTTTGTAATGACTGTCATAATGCGACCAAGTTAATATCTCTAGTGACAGGACGGGAAATAATCATGAGAGATATTCAACGCTTTCACCATTTTAAGGATGGTAAATGTTCATGTGGAGACTACTGGTAGTGAAATACTGAAGGCAGTCTGAATATCCATTTTTGAGATCATATAGGAAAACTTCACTGGTATATGAATAACAGGTAAAGCTAGCTATTCTATCTGTTTCACACACATCATGTTTTGATTGGAGCATTCTCTATGTTGATTTCATGAGGAGTGTATACCATGTCTTTTTTATAGTCAGTGTAGCTACCCTTTGCATTGATGGTTCTTGGTTAAGCTAGTGAACTGTCCAGCAGTTCTTATGATCTCTTCACCATTTCAGGGAACCTACTGTAGAGTTACAGATTTCAGTCCATTTGGCTTTGTCCTTGATACATTTTAAAAGTTTTTTTTTTACTTCCATACAAAATAAGCCTTAAAACTTCCTCCATAAGCACACTTGTCTGACAATATATTCTGTTGTGGCACTTCAATATGGCAGTAGCATTAACACAAGAAATCCAGCAAATAAATATGCATCTTATAAATATGGTTGTTCTCCATGTATTTGCAGTCACTCTCACAAATCATGAATGCTTCTATGGAGGAGCTGGCTCGATGCCCAGGAATTGGTCAGCGTAAGGTACTGCAACGTGCACACATTGGTTATCCCTTTGACAGAAACTGCAAACTCCCTATTTTGAGTTTTTTTTCTTCTACCGAACCCTGTTTCACTGTTTAACATGTGTGTGTATTGTTTTAGGTAAAACGACTCTGATACCTTCCATGAGCCATTCAAACGGGTTTCTGCCCGCCCAAACCTTGTCGTACCGGATACCCCCAGACCGAGAGAAAGCAAAAGGTCAACCTTCATCTACAGATGACAGTTTGCAAGATGCGGTAGAAAAGCCAGATGCGGCAAAGAAGAAGAAAGGTTCTGATGTAAGGTCGGCCCTTACCGCTGCCTTTGCCAAGTATCCAGAGAAGATCCGCAGCCAGGGCCACGATGCAGCAAACGAGGCCGGTGAAGGTACTAGCAGCTCAACCATGGAAGTAGCAGTAGGATGTTGACGGTACTAGAGAAATGCTAGTTCGTGCCTTCCTGTTAGGTGCCTGTTGTTGTTGTTCTTGTAGAAATTTTCCCTATGCATGTTCCCCTCTTGTAACTGTTCACCCTCAGAAGCATGGAAAATGTTCTAGCACGTAACAAATCCTTTTGCCTCCTCTTGTGAGAAGAAATGACAAGGCCACGCAAAATTTTGTGCTCGAAAGATCTGTAGATGTCCGGGAGAATGTTAAAATCACTATAAAATCTTCAGAGCCTGGGGGGGCAAGCTAAAACTCTAGTGAATGTTAAAATCACTATAAAATCTTCAGAGCCTGGGGGCAAGCTAAAACTCTAGTGAGAAACAAATAAGATGTCATTGTTGCTGTCCAGAGCAGTAAACAGAAAAAAAAAACAGTAAGGCCGATCTCTCAAATCAATCTAATTAAGGTGGATCAGAGACACCACGCACCTACAAATTAAGATATATGGAGATTGGAATTTGGAAGACAAATTGAGTCATGAATTCTAACAAGGAGGTGCAGTTACAATCAAATTTTTACCCATTTTTGAACAAGTATACCAAACAAAGGGTTGATTCATAAAAAAGAAGCTTGGTCACCTTTGAAGCAAGCTTATATGCTTATATAAAATAAAGGAGTTGCTGCTCCTACAGAGGCCATCAAGACAACATCTCTTATAATTGGTTTAATGAAAGTCCGATTGAAGAGAACAGCATGGCATAGCCCTTAGACAAAAACAACCGATGATATCAACATCGTTGCTATCGTTGTCATGTGTTTTTAAATTCACGTATGCTTCGTTCAAAAATACGAGGGCATATGTTAACAACCAAAATATGATCGGGAGAGTTGAAGATGGGACTAGAAAATCAAAGACAACAAAAGGATCAAATCTGGGCCAAACACACAAGTTTGTCAAAAGACCGGCCTGGTTTGGAGGCAGCAGGCAAAACTGGCCCAGGCCGGTTTCTCCAAAAAGAGTAGCCGTGTGCTATTCAAACCGGCCCAGGCTGGTTTCCAAAGCTGGTTTGTCGGGGGAAACTTGTCGATTTCATCTGGAATAGGTTTTCTAGTGGGTGAAGCCCAACACCCAAGACCAGGTTAGAAAAAAAAAATACACCCAAGACAGAGAAAGATCACTTCAAGACCAGGCGTAGGCGGCCATCGCGCGCGAAGCGAAAACCATTCCCGCTCAAGACGCGGTGGCCGGTGGCGCTCTCCCGTCTCTTCTCTTGGACCCTCCCTTCCCGTTTCCCGCCCTCGCTCCTCCTGAGCTAGGGGTCCATGGATCCCGCCGCCGCCGCGGCCTCCGCCGACGGGGGCGCATTCCTGGAGTTCGTCGACTATGCCATCTCCATGCTCTCCTCGTCCGCCGGCGACGGCGACGGCTACGAGTCTCCGGGGGACGGGCCGGCGCCGGCGCGGCCGCCCTGGGGGTGGGCGGTGGCGCAGCTGCTCAAGTCCTGCTGCGCCTACTCCAGCGGCGTCACCGCCGCCATCCTTCTCTCCGACCTCTTCCAGGTTAGGTTGATTCGACTCGCTGCGTGGTAGTAATTGGGTTGATTTTTGTTTCTACCGAGTCCATGCTACACGTCTCAATATTCTTACATTTCCGTAAGCTGATGCGGGCCTTTGTTTATGCTTTGTACTCGGCTCGAATTTGAAGCAAATGTCAATGCCACGAAGGAGTTTTAAGCTAATAGCCTAATCTAGTCTCTACAAAAATTTGTACAACAAAGGCAATTTGAACCTTTTTTTTTTTTTTTTGCTTATTACCATATCTTTTTTTTTGTACAGCCGACAGTAGGATTAAATCTTAGCTTCTCTTGTTAGTCTTGGACAGAACAGCGAAAATCCCTGACCTCGAAGAGGAAGGTCGAGCTGGCCAAACTTATGAACACGAAGAATAAGAGGAGGCGGCTTCCAAATACTGTTACAATCGATTCTATCCATGAGAAAAACTTCCTTTCTCCCAACAGTGTCCTTGAAGCTGTTGTCATTGACGTGTTTGTCCTTCCTGGTATGCTTGTTCACTTACACCATACTTCTATGCTATGAATAAGAAGCTATAGTTGTTAGTAACTTTCCTGGTTAGTTGAGTGATGCAGCATCGTAGGGTTCTCTCTGTTAAAACCATATGACTGCCATGCGTAATTTCCGAATTTCTACTCATTGGTGCAGCAATACATCAAATAGAATTAATGGTATCCTTCAAAAAATAGAACTAATGGTCAAACCTGCTTACAATTTTAGCTCACTTTTTGATACATGACTATCAACTTGCATTTCTCCACAGCATCCTTAGTCATGTGTCTTTCTTCTCTAGGTACAAACATATACATGCTTACCTTGGGAGACATGTGGAGTGCATCCACAATCGACCTATATTTACACCGAAGGTAGAGCTGACTACATATTGCTTAGTTTATATTTGTTTAACTGATGTATGCCAGTAAAGAATTCATCAGCAAATTTGGATGGAAACCTATGTATGCAAGGAATTCTGCAATGCTAACTATGGTTATTAGAAATTATTGTTGAACTTTGAACACTCTGAATCATTCATCGCCCTGAAATGTGTATAATATGTAAATTTTCTAGTTGTAGGATAACACAGATCTTTCTGATTTACAAAAGTTAGATTATTGATCCATCACCCCAAATAGTGCGCGCTATCGCGCCCCCTCCCCATGCTCAGTCAGTAACTTAGCATTGTCAGTAATTTATCTTTTGGAGTGCAGTTCATCGATAGAGCATTCTTTTTTATTTCGTTTTGTTGTATTACTCTTGGTATTTGGAATACTTATACAAATTTTGTATCAGGTACTATGACTGCATAGGACAAAATGGTATATTGAAGAAGGGTCGAGAAGTTATGCTCACAGGATGTTGTCTTCGTACAGCAATGGAGGGATCTGGCCATGCTCGTATTTTGCCAACAGAATACATGATGATATTATTGGATGAGGTAATGGTTCATTGTATTTATGTGTATGAGGCAGCACTGCTCAGAGCACATAATTTACTTGCAATTTATTACTTTTTAGGTAAAGTTCCTTTGTATAAGTTGCACATTCAGTTGGCACAAAGTCACAATGACTTTTCATACCACAACAATTGGCTAGGAACTTAAATATTTTGATAAAAATGTCAAAATCATTTTATGTCTATTTTTCTTGCTGCAAATTGTAAAACCCTTGCTTCTTTCATGAATTCAGGCTTGCAATATTGTACTCGTTTCTTTTGGCTTAGAAAAAAAATACTGTATGTGCTTCTAGTCAAATAATTTCAGCTTTAGCTATTAGAGATTAAATTGGGCAAACTGCTGCTTAGTAAAATTTGTTTTTTAGCTCACACACGTTTTATTTGTGCAGGACCAAGATGAAGATGCCTTGATACTTGCTGCACAGTTTTGCACCTATTCATTCTCTTCTATGATTCTAGAGGAAAGTAGAAACAATGTTCCATACTCATTTTATGCCAGGTAAAGTGATATTTATGGGTTGTTATACTTACGAGCATAATTATTATTCTCAGTTTTAGTTTTAGTTTCTACATTTTTAGTTTTAGTTTCTACAAAATTTGCAATTACTTTCTTCATTTTCTGTGCTCTCAGATTTACAAAATCTGGACACAATCATTTTCTTTTGATTTTTTAAATATTTGTCTGCTGAAGGGCGGGCCTGGTTCAAGCGGTAGAGTCTTACCGCCTGTGACCGGAAGGTCCCGGGTTCGAGTCGCGGTCTTCTCGCATTGCACAGGCGAGGGTAAGACTTGCCACTGACACCCTTCCCCAGACCCCGAACAGAGCGGGAGTTCTCTGCAGTGGGTACGCCCTTTTAAATATTTGTCTGGTAAAATATATGGAGACACGGTCACTATGGTAGTATGGTTTGCTGATAAACATGAGGGAATCGAGGGTTTACTACTTACTAGTCTACTACTTTGTCGCACAGAGTTTCAAAACACTTCATCTTTTTTTTCTCTTTTGCAGGATTGAAAAGATTGAGTCGTTGGAACCATTTAGATGTACAGAAAGAATGCAGGTCATTCTTGAAGACAATGATGATGCAAAGATGAAGTTAGTTTTATGGGGAGAGCAGACTTTACTTGCAAATCTGTTCAGGTTCATTCCACTGATCCACTCTATATAAGAACTAAGGACCAAATATTTATTCAGACTACAATAAGCTAAACATATTATTTCAGTGTAGGGAGCATGCTTGCACTGGACAGACCTTTCATAGCAAATTTTATAGACAATAATCATGAGGAGTCTCAGGAACTGTGCCTTGAATATGGCAGTGCAACACAGGTTTACATGGTGCCAATTGCTCAACAAGAGGAACAGGTTTGTAGGGATATCTTCATAGTTCTTTCTGCAGAACTCCATTTTACTAATATGTAACGTGTGTGCTAGGTGCCTTTTACACCTACTACTCAAGTAAAGAGCCAAGGACCTCGTCTGTCATGTGTTCCGATGGATAATGTAGCTTCACAAGTAACATTACCACGTGATTTGCATGGTTCAATTGATTTCAGCAAATACCCATTTCGAGTATGTAACTTACCTTCATTCATTAGGGTCTTCTCAGAAGATAGATTTTGCAACCATGATGATGTTTGGAACCTGAATACTTACCACTTTAGCCTTCAACAACTGATTCTGCTGATCCTTAAATCTCTATTTACTACTGATCTATATTGGTCTGCTTGTGATACTATCATGTTTAGCTAAACATACTGCTTAGTTTGCCAGTGTAAAAACTGAAAGCATTGATCTCTTATTAGCTATTACGTCTCATAATATGATCAGTCCGGGGTAGTTCTCAATAAATATTGTGCTTTTATTCCACCAACTTTCTGCTTAATCACTAAGCGGTGGGTGTCCATTTGCTTACTGCTTACACTTTTTAGAACATTGGTTCCAAAAGTTCCTTAGCATGCACATGCAGATATTACCCTACCATCAGTATTGCTGTTTCCCTTTTTATTCTCTTCATAAGTAGAAACATACTTCTTGAGAGGAACACCTGATGTTTCATGCTTTCTGTCATTGTTTTCTGTTTCTCAAATTTCTAACGATCATGTTTTCTTCATGTTTTTGTATAACATGCCTATTTTTTAGGCATATGTAAGTGACCTTCATGATAAAATGGTGGGAATCAGTCTGTTTGGTATCGTAACTAGTGTTTGCAAAGTAAGCACATCAGGGACTACATTCTATTTGGAGTTAGAAGACACAACAGGAGTTGTTCTGATGAAGCTTATCTTTATTGGACCCTGGTACCGCCTTTTGTACTTAAGTGATAGCCTATCTATTTATTTTCTCAGCCATGCATTCCTTTCTCTGAAATCGCATGCTTGTTTGACTGATAAATCAAATGTATCATTATTTCTGTTTGTCATGCTAAATCGAATGTGCCTTATGTGCAAGAACCCTTTTTTTTTGCAATGGTTAGGTTGACATGCATCAGCAGTTTGGCTGAGTTAAGTGCGAGATCTTAGATTCCTGACGCTGGTCACCACATTGTTCTCACTTAGGCACTGACAGTATCAAACTGCTTGTGCATCTGTGTTATCAGTATGGTATAATGATTGAAAGAAAAGCTATCCAGTCTTTGCCTTTCTAAAAATTGCTTGTTTAAGAGTTTTACATATGAAATCAATTTGATTTACAACAAAACGAGTGATTCCCCTCTGTTGCCTGGGCACATGCACTGATGTTATGAGGTCATAAATTCATTATACATTAAAACGTTTGTCACTGGACCTGTTGTGTGGGCTGAGTGCTCTGGCATTTGATATCTAAAGCAAAAAATCTGTAGTAATTTTAATATCTTTAGGATGACATGTCTTTGTAATAATAACTAGCAGCTAATAACTTGATATCTGATGGCTGATGCTATATTTTGCTACATCCATCTGACAGGCTGTTGCTCTTGATCTTTCAGTAAAGTATGAGGCTTTTCACCTCAATAATAAGCACTATGTTGTCTTTGCTATTCCAGATTCCATCATTCCTGCCCACCATTCTTCACATATCTGTTATTTTGACATATTGTTGCTTCCTATGCCAATTGAACTGTTTATGTCCATCATGCACCTGAATTCCATAACAGTATATAAATGTCTCTTACTCTGCAGGTCATTGGGTAGAGTAGGAGTTGGGCATATGGTGTACATCTCCGGTTTGACTTGCGCCTTGAGTTCAACAAATACGTAAGAAGCATTTTCCTTTATATTAACATTTACTATCTATACGGTACTATGTGGGCAAAATTCTGATTGCTGGCTATCTTATGGTTAATAGCCTTGAAGTCTCATGGCGTGAAAAGGAGCAAGGGTCTCAATTTGTTAACTTAAGCTTGCTGCCAGCACTCCTGAACTCAACGTGCCTGCATAATTTATCACCCTTGTCAGATCTTCCCCGTTCGACAAACAGAACACATGTAAGTCTTCTCTATTACTGCCGTGAGGTTGCTTCCAGACCTTTTCAAGTTTAGTTGAATTGGCATTTTGCTAAAACTATTGATTCCATATTACCATTCTAGAAAACGACTACCAGATCACCTTTAACATGCTCCCCATACGGAAAAGACTAAAAATATATTAAAAGGGCTAAAAACAGTCACAGATTATGTTTATTTCTGTTCAGAACTCCATTGCATTCTTCAACTGTGACTTCAAGAGTGACCAAATTGTTTTCTGATGCTAACATCCTTTATTTGTTTGACGCCTTGATGTTCAGATATCCCATGTTCGGTTAGATCGCATTGATTGTGACAGTTTAAAGGTGTCACTGTTCCATAGCATTTGCGGCAGCGTTGTGAATGAACATTCAGGTGGACACCAGTGTTCATTTTGTAAGTGTGCCTGCGAAAGTGCATGTGCGCATGGCTTTCAGCTGCACTTGACCATCGCAGACGACAGTGCAGAGGTCTTCGCTTGGTGTGTTGGGCAAACAGCTATCGAGTTCCTTCAGATATCTCCTGATGAATATCTGGAGCTCCCCGAGGTATGACCTACGAAAATTATGCAGCACATAAAACATTGTCTTTTGAACTTGCCATGGCAAACAAGCTTCCACCATTAGCATGGGTACGGTTGCATGATGGAAACGCATTACTCTGTTCTGATTGAAATTTCGTGATGATAAAATGATCAGGATGAACGGGCAATGTATCTCTACACTCTCCAGAATGAGAGCTTCGTGGTGGCTATTGCGAATACCAGGAAGCGAGCCGATGGATGTGTTGTGGGTGATGAAGCTGTCCCAGCTTGGGAGATCACGAGAGCCCAGAAATGCGAATGAGTCCATTTAGCACTTGAGAAAGAAATGCTGATGCTGAAAACTTACTGTATTACATGTGTTTCAACCTTTGGTTTTCAAAGGTGGCGTCATCAATTCATCATTCAGCAATGCTGCTTAAGTGAGCTTCAGTACGATAGATAAGATGGGTTCTTCATTGACAAATTGTTAAATTCCGAGAGTAAGACGTCGAGGAAGGCCTAGCGTTTGGATGCGGGCATCAGCATGCGTAGGTTCCTGTGGCACCGTAGTTCTACTACTACACTACAGGAAGCTGCCGCTCTTCATGGTGGGTGACAGCTTTGCTTGGCAATGCAGCCAGAGCCAGCCGAGTTCAGATTTCTCTGAAACGGTGCCTTATATTATATCTTGGGAGTTGTACCCAGCAAACAACACCGTGCCTGGTACGTCTGGTCAAAGAAAACAAACGACGATGGTGAATCATGAGTTTATTTTAAAATTTTGATAGAATGACTCTTACTCAGATCGTGAGGAATGAAGTGACGAATTTACATGTTCCATTCCGCAAAACAAAAACAAAAAAAAACATAGAGTGATGAGATGGACTAATTTTATCTCTTCAAACCAAACATCCTAACGTTTTCTTGGCACAGCGGTTTTCTGAATTTCAGATACAATTTCGGAATTTCCTTTTGTTTTCGATTGCTGAGCCCTGAGCTCCTCAGCCTACGCAACCGCGAGTAAAATATATAGGTTGATGACTTTGAAATTACATGTGACAGATTGACGAGGATAGGGTATCGAGTTGATTTACTCCCACTTACGCAGTCAATCAATATACAAAGTGCATAAATAAACTTTTGTGTTTGCGATGATACGATGCGCATGGTGTTGGGCTGTGCTTCTGTCCACGTGTGCCGCACACCGCACTTGGCATTGCCTAATCGAACGGATTAATTTATAGTGGCTCTAAAGATGATTAGGATGGCGTGGCGTCGGAAGTTAAGGCGCAGCTTTCGCTTCCTTGCAAAGCTGGAAAAGCAGGAAGCTCTCTTTTTTTCTCTCCACTAGCTAATGGCCCGTGCGTTGCTACGGGCAACAAACATACAAATCCAATTCATTCATATGAATAATAAATGAGTAACATCTAAAAAAAATCAAGCAAGTAACAAAAGAAAAACTCATATATTCATTGCTAATGATTTTGAAAAGATGTAGATGAATAGAGCGTGCTCACGGGAAAAAAAAATCATTTTACAATTAGGAAAAAATCCAAATTACTCCCCCTCAAGTTTGGCATATATCCATATTACCCTCTAAACTTACATTTGGTTCAATTTACTCCCTCCAACTATTTCAGTCGGTCTAGTTAACATGATTTGTTATTTTTGTTTTTCCACGTATTAGTTGAGTCTTATATCAACTTTTGTGATATGATAGAGAGACATCATAAGTTATGTTAGAAAAATATATCTTAACTTTTTGCCACTATTTTGATAGCTTAGGAAATTTAATAATAAATTAACACTAGAGATACAATATCGTATAAATCATAATGATGAAAAATTCATAGTGCATTTTTCTAACACAAAATACAATGTCCTCTATCACCTCACAAAATTTGAAACTAAAATATAATTTGTACATAGAGAAACAAAAAAGAAAAATTTATTTAAGGTGTTGCCTGGACCAACTTAAATAGTTGGAGGGAGTAAATTGAACCAAATGTTAGTTTAGGGGGTTATTTGGACATAGGCCAAATTTGGAGGGAGTAATATGGACTTTTTCCTTACAATTACAACTTCTTTATTGTCAACAAACAATTCTAAGATCGCTGATTGCAAAGATGCACATAGGCTGCTTTGATGACCTCCGCCAGCACATGCCACCTGCACCTCCTGTTCTTATTCCTGGCCGTTGCAGCAATTGCAAAACATAACCCTACAATTATTGCAAAAATCCTTCGAAGTAGTAAGCTACAATTGTGAGTCAAATTTGATCATACAACTTAGCTAGGAGTTGGCAAATGGTGGCATGTACACAATATCACCGAGCTGTCGCTAGGCCTGATCTCACTTACAGCACATTAGTCACCTAAAGCAATTCAATCAGGGAAAAATAAAACAATAAAGGCAATATAGGAAACGACGACAACAACAACAACAAAGTCTTTAAGTCCCAAACAAGTTGGGATAGGCTAGAGTTGAAACTCAACAGAAGCAATCAAGGTTCAGGCACGCGAATAGCTGCTTTCCAAACACTCCTATCTAACACTAAGTCTTTAGGTATATTCTATCTTTTCAAGTCTCCTTTTATTATCTCTACCTAAGTCAACTTCGGTCTTCCTCTGTATCTCTTCACGTTACTATCCTGGCTTATGATTTTACTACGCACCGGTGCCTCTGGAGGTCTCTGTTGGACATGTCCAAACCATATCAACCGGTGTTTGACAAGTTTTTCTTCAATTTGTGCTATCCCTAATCTATCACGTATATCATCGTTCCGAACTCGATCCCTTCTTGTATGACCGCAAATCCAACGCAACATACGCATTTTCACGGCACTTATCTGTTGAACATGTCGTCTTTTCATAGGCCAACATTCTGCACCATACAACATAGCAGGTCTAATCGTCGTCCTATAAAACTTGCCTTTTAGCTTATGTGGTACTCTTTTCTCACATAGGACACCATCTTAACGACGTCGAAACAGGTTAGAAAAGTTGTATATGGACGCTCAGATCTTCCCTAATGTACTTAAAGCTATGGTGTTACATTGGACACTGATCAATCCTAATTGTGGTGCCGGCTAGGAGGCCTATGCCCAGGGTGCCGAGTGGCAACGGTGCTGCTTGCGTGGGCCCACGTCGCCATCCTGTGGGAACAACTCACGTAGCGTCCGCATATTACCTGGGTCACCGCTGAAGATTTCTTCGTACGCCTTCAGGGTCGACGTCGACAGAGACGATATCCCGCTGGTTAGTTCCATGTGCTTCAAGACAAGGTGCTCACCTCGCTTTGACGTCAGGATATGTGATATGCACTATCCGCTTGCTTCTCTTGGGGAGCACGGGCGGTGTACGTTCGTCGTAGGCTGTATCATCTCCGGGTAGCTTCAGGAGTGGCGACTACCTCACATTTGTGATTCGCTCGATGAAACGCTTGAGGCGTCTGTCGTTAGAGGTCATTGAGGGGATTGAGGGGACAGAGCGCGGTTGATGATGTCCGTGGCAGCCACGACCGTCGCGTTTCCTGTGGTGGCTGCCCCGACTAGCGCTAGGTCAGGGCGCGCCTGGACATCCATGACGCCTAAGCCCCCTCCCCCCCGGTGGCGGCCCCTGCATAGGTAACAACGGAGGCGAGTCAATCGTGGGCAGCCTCTGCCGGAGAGCAGGCGACCACCCAGATGCGTCCGCTTCCTGAGCGGCCGCCGCCGAAGTCAGCCGGGCGCTCAGTCACGGCTCTGTTGAGCGACTCACGACGTGCTTTTCCACGCAGCTTTTCTAGGAAGTACTTTTGAAAAATGCTACGGCTCTGGAGCTCCCCAAATAGATAGCTTCACCAGGAAGTACTTTTGAAAAGAGCTATAGCTCCCCAATCAGACCTAACACCTGTGTATAGCCTGGATTCTTGTAGGCTCTCTTAAACTTCTTTGCGCCAATTTAAATGTGTACTTCTTTAAATCAATTTATAGAAAATGTTATTCACACTTATGGCTTTAAATAAATATATTATCAAATGTGTTCCATAATTAACCTAATAATAACCGCTATCATAAATACTAGTAATCTTTTTTATATAAATTTAGTTAAATATAAAGCTATATGATTTCTCAAAAACAAGAGTTACATTCGCTACATAGGGAGTACTCCCTCCATTTCAAATTATAATTTGTTTGACTTTTTTGACTAAATATTTGACCACTCGTCTTATTCGGAATTTTGTGTAAAATATCATTTCTTTTGATGTGACTTGCTTTATTAATAAAAGTTCTTTATGACTTAAATTTGTGTATATTTGCACATTTTTTTGGATAAGACGAGTGGTTAAACTTTCAGTCAAAAAAGTAAGCGCTTGTTTAGTTCCTAAAAACTTTCCCAAAAAGTGCTACAGTATCCATCACATCGAATCTTACGATACGTGCATGGAGCATTAAATGTAGACGAAAAAAACTAATTGCACAGTTTGGTCGGAAATTGCGAGACGAACGTTTTGAAACTAATTAGTCCATGATTGAACAATAATTGCCAAATAAAAACGAAAGTGCTACAGTAGCCAAATTCCCAAAATTCGCAAACTAAACACAGCCTAAAACGAACTATAATTTGGAACTAAAGTAGTACAATATAACATTATACTCCATCCTTAGAGTTGTTCTAAGTTAAATTATTTGAAATTTATAGAAATGAGCATCAATACTTATGACATCAAATTAATATAACTATATATTATGAATGTACTTTTATCATTTGGTTTCTTAAGTGTTCCTACTCTTCACTATAAAGTTGGTCAAATTATTATTGATTTATTTTGGGACCGAAGGATAAATCATAATCACCAGTTAATTAATAGACAGATCTTATCCTGGCATCCGATCCGATCCTGATCCAAGTGCCACGCCCGCATCCGTGCCGCGTGGATTCCAGAACGCACGGGCGGTGGCACTGACAGGTTGGCCCTATCCGACTAGGAGACAAGAGGCTACAGCTCATCAGCACGGGATCTCCCGACGGATACAAAGGGGTATAGCCCAGAAAGAGAGAAGGTTCTACAAGTCAATCGCAATCACGACGAGTCATCACGCCATACAACACGGACAGCGACGAGACGCCGCCGCCGCAGGCGAAGCCGGTGCGCAGCGCGAGAGTAGCGGCGAGTCGGCCGCGAGAGTGACGGCAAGGACATGGCCACCTTACCCGGCAGTGCCCCCGCCGAGGCGGCGGAGCTCGTGCCGACGCTTTCTTCGCTGGAGCCGGTCTACGGCGCGGGCGCGCAGCTCGACGAGGCGCGCCTCCGCTTCGCCCGCCTCGGGGACCGCTTCCACGCCGTCTACGGCGCCCGCCCCGCGCTCTTCGCCCGCTCCCCAGGTCCGTCCGTCCCCGTCCCTGGACTGCGCGTGCGCGTGTGTGCTTCAGAGTGGTTGAGGCTGAGACTGAGACTGGCCGCGCCGCGGGCTGGCTGGCTGTTGCTGCAGGGAGGGTGAATCTGATCGGGGAGCACATCGACTACGAGGGGTACTCGGTGCTGCCCATGGCCATCCGCCAGGACATGATCGTCGCCATCCGGAGGGCCGAAGGCGGCCAGGTGCGGGTCGCCAATGTCGACGACAAGTTCCCCCTCTGCGTCTACCCTGCCGATCCGGACAAGGTACCAATGCCCTGCTCTGCTGCCTGCTCTATCCATTTAGATAGATTGGTAATACAGTTTTTGGGCGGTGTTGATCCGATCGGGGCTTCATTTCGACGGTGATTTGGGGGAAAACATGATGCTGTCACGGGGAATTTCTAGGCGCGATTCTCCGGCCGTGCTCCAACTAATCTGCGTTCTTAATTTAATTTACTCGTGGAGGGGGAGGTACGGCACGAGGATCTCGTCTCGTTCCTACCATTGGAGCGCGGCGGCGGTTGCATTGCTTCCGATTAATTAGCATATCGCAACAAAAAGCCCGTGACGTGGGGCAGGTCCGGTACCTTACCCGTGAACTTGATAACCTGTGGTCCTCAGGTGGGTCACGGAACTGACCTGCTTTGGACCTGAAGGTCCTTCCCTGCTACTTCAGCGCAGTGGGAGCAGTTGACTAGTAGGATAGTTTCAGCTACCCGATGGCACTAACAGTGAACTTGTAAATGCTGCTAGTAGTTTCTTGGTCGTGATGCAGCCAATGTATACCTTGTGCTAAAGAAATTCTTGTGTCAGGTATAGATTTCCAATTACTTCGTGTTGATAGTAGTACCAGCTCTGCTTGCTGCGCAAAAATATGTTCGTATTTGTTTGCCTGGTCTTAACAACATTAAGTGTTTTGTTTCTGGTGTAGGAAATTGACATAAAAAATCACAAATGGGGGCACTATTTCATGTGTGGGTAAGTTACAATTTTGAATTCTTGCTGCAGAAACCTGGATATTGAAGTATTTTGTTCCCAATTATTTTTATTGTAGAAAATGAGTATATCAGTATGTGATATGCTTGTATCCACTTGATTTGCAATCTGCAGATACAAGGGAGTTTATGAGTACTGTAGATCAAAAGGGATAGATCTGGGCAAACCTGTTGCACTTGATGTTGTTGTTGATGGCACAGTTCCTCAAGGTTCGATTCAGTTCTTTAGTTGTACAAATCTTTCCTTCTGTTCAGTGCCGGCCCCGAGGGTAGGCCACGAGGTGCGACGGCCGAGGGCCCAAGTGGAGGAGGGGCCTAAGCCCAGGTATACAAACCCTCAGGTCCTATAGTCTATTAGGCATTAGCAAACTAATAAGAAGAGAGACATAGAACTGGCTAGGCGGTCCAAAAAGACAACATTGACATTTATTTTCTAGTTTCCTTTCCCCATGGCCCTCGGGTAGAGAGGAGGCGAGGAGTCATGCTGCACACAACACACTCTGATCGTGAGTTTGGGACGTGCGCCTTACACGCGTGGAGCTGGCGAGCCGCGCCGCCGCGAACAGCTAGACTACCAGAGACACGGACACGGCGCACAAGGACGACGACCAGGCATGGCTCCACGACGACGACATCTTGATTATTTGCTTCTTATGAATTGCGATCACCGATTAGTTGCTTCTTATGTTATTGAATTTGCTTTCGTTTTGCAAGTAAAATTAGCGCCTATATATTATAAGATTTTATACATGATTAAGAGGGGCCGTTACGACGAGATCGCCGGAGGCCCTTAAAATCCTAGGACCGGCACTGCTTCTGTTCAAATGACATGTTTTATAAAGGTTTGCTGCTGTTATTTCTCTTATTAGGCTCTGGATTGTCAAGCTCAGCAGCGTTTGTCTGTTCAGCAACAATTGCTATCATGGGAGTCCTTGAGAAAAACTTTCCAAAGGTATTACTTTAATGCAATTAATTTTGTAAAGCGCTAATATGTCGCACAATTGGCAAGAAACAAGTGCCTTTTTGCCTTTATGTCAAATGGACGTATAAGTGGCAGATGCAGCAGAAGTAAACACCCTGCTTGTTAATGGCTGTACAAATTGGATAGCCAAAGTTGATGGTGGTTGCTGATTATGCTGATGCATTGTTTCTGACATTGACTATATTGGTGATCAGATGAATTTTCACCCATTTATATTCTTTTTACGTGTGTTTAGCACAGCAAACTTCCAGTGGTCAATTCCTATTTATATTACTTATTATATTCAAACCATGCAGAAAGAAGTTGCTCAATTCACTTGTCTGTCTGAGCGCCACATTGGAACACAGTCTGGAGGCATGGATCAGGTAATACAATCCAGGAATTTTTTGTTGAGATTTGTAGGGTGTTTCTTATCTTTTTTGTAAGTAATGTCAGTTGCTAAAGTAAATTAAAACGCTTTGCTTAACTCAATTGATCTTGTTCCCATTTAACATTTCATTGTATTTTGTAGGCTATATCTATCATGGCCAAACCTGGATTCGCTGAGTTGATAGATTTTAATCCAATTCATGCAACTGATGTCCAACTACCTCCAGGTGGTACATTTGTGATCGCCCATTGTTTGGCAGAGTCCAAGAAAGCAGAGACAGCTGCAACAAATTATAATAACCGTGTTGTGGAGTGTCGCTTAGCAGCGGTAAATGACAAATTAGTTTTATTATGGGCTTGCTTCTAAAGTATTTTCAATCTCATGCTCCTTTTTAGTACTGTATTGTGACAGTACACCTATTGCACCAAAACAAATGACTAATATCTTAATAATGCTCAAGTATTATCAGTTGTTTTTTTATAAAAGGAAACGAAAGAAGTAACATTGTAGCTTATGTAATTCAGATTTTAAGGAAATATCACTGTTTTATGTTGTATCTGGGCTAGAGCATGGTACTGGTTATACAGGTAGAAGGTTTCCTCGTCATTTCTGTTTGTTGAGCTAATAGCTTTCCCTTGCACTTTTCAGATTGTTCTTGCCATCAAACTAGGGATGGATACGAAAAAAGCTGTCTCCTCTGTTACAACCCTCTCCGATGTTGAGGGTCTATGCGTTTCTTTTGCTGGGAAAGAAGGTTCATCTGATCCTGCAATAGCTGTGAAGGTGCACGACTTTTAACATGACTTTAGACTATTGGCAAGAGAAATATGCTTATGACTGAAGAATTGCCCGCCCCATCTTCATTGTTTGTTCTCGAAGAGAGATTCACAGTGCTAGGTTGTTGTGTTTTTACAATTTTATTTAGCATTTGGTTCTGCCATTTCATCCAATTTATTTATTCTTGAGAACACATATGCGGACTGTGCATAATCACATTAAGAAAGAAATAAAAGATGACACTGTACCCAAATCACAAAGGCCAAACAACCAATACTAAGCCCTTGCCTTGCTGAGCCACTGGGTGGTCTGCCAGTTTTGGAACCTTTTAGTTCCCTTTTCTGCATCTTCTTATTCTTCCCTGAGTAGGCAGATTAATTTCAGTTTGAGTGGCCAATTTTTTTTCAACAGTCTCTTTTCTAGACTTTCTTTTTTACAGTTTTGAACTTTTGATACTGTGTGATGTTACTCAGTAGGATGGTTTATCTTTTTGATGTTGGGAAAGGATAATTTGATTTTTTGATGTCTGAAAAAGATCAATGCTGTGCAAGATGGAGTAGCAAGGATATTTTTTTTAAGCCATACAGTTTTCCTCATATTGCTGTGCAATATTGCAGAAACTTTTGCATGAGGATCCATGTACAGCTGAAGAAATAGAGAAAATTACAGGTGAAAGCCTGACAGCTGTCTTCCAGAGCTCTCAAACTTCCTTGGATGTTATAAAAGCTGCAAAGCACTACAAGCTATTTCAGGTGGATCTCATGCGCTTATTATTATTTGTATTCTTGTAGCCATCCAAGTTGTGCTATTTCATGAAAACAACTGCATAGGGTCAGAGGACCTGTTTGCGAGTTTAGAACACTTTGAATAGAAGCTTGCTAGTTTCTTTTAACATAGATGCTACTTGAACTGTGTGGTGATGCTTTTATTAATTTCAGCGTGCGACTCATGTCTACTCTGAAGCAAGGAGGGTTTATGCTTTCAGGGATACTGTCTCTTCAAAACTCAGGTGGGTTCACTATTTGTAATCTGCTTCTTCCCTAGGTTGTGTGTATCTTCACAGTACTTTGAAAATTGATCCTAAAAAATGTGTTTTGTCATATGATACAGTCATTCTTCTGCTGACACATACTGTTGTCTCCGTGCAGTGAGGAAGATAAGCTTAAGAAACTTGGTGATCTTATGAATGAAAGCCATTACAGCTGCAGCGTGCTATACGAATGCAGGTATCTTTGCAGTATACTGATGGTAACAGTTCAAATTCGTTGTGGTGATTTTTCTGCCACAGGCTGTTTATATTAACTATCATCACAAGGCACTTGGCGTCACTTTGCGAAACTTATGAACATACTGACATATTTCCCTATATATACCAGTTGCCCTGAGCTGGAGGAGCTTGTGAAAGTCTGTAGAGATAATGGAGCACTAGGAGCACGTCTCACAGGAGCTGGGTGGGGTGGCTGCGCGGTTGCTCTGGTCAAGGAGCCCATCGTCCCTCAGTTTATTCTGAATCTAAAGGCAAGTTCGAATGTCTCATCTCTCATATTCTGACTGCTGCATCCAAAACTCTTGGTAGTAAGTGAGCTTGTGACATTAGAAAGTTACAGACATATAAATTGTCCATAGTCTGGTCTGTTGTACCCCGATTTGTATGTGTAATCCTTGCCTAAAAACCGCCGCAAGGATCGCATGGCATGATGCGTCTGAGCTTACTTAGGGTGGCTGTCACTATCCTGTTTATAACTGCATAGTGTGATGGTGCATGCAGACACACAGATTCTTCCATGGCCTGGCTTTGGCTCTGAAGTCTGACAGCACTGATTTCTAATTTACACAGGAAATGTACTACAAATCAAGGATCGAGAGGGGAGTAATCCAGCAGGGCGATCTGGGCCTGTACGTGTTCGCATCGAAGCCGTCGAGCGGCGCGGCCATACTGACGTTGTAGGCAGGCAGAGGCAGCCGCCATTCTTTCACGAGCCCGCTGTAAATCCGTAGGTTCCGTACCCTGGTCCCAGACTTCCCTGTAAAAACATGGAATAAGTTGCCGGCATCTCGATGAACACCGAACTGTTGTAAAACATGTAGTATTAAATTATCTCAGGCAACACACGCATTAGGCATTGCTTGCTTGAGTAGTAGTATTTTGCACTGTTGCTCCAGATTTGAGGCACGCGGCACGAGTTCGTGGCTGGCTGCCATGGATGAAGTTAAAGAAAAGAGGAGAAATCCGAATCTATGTACGGATGCAACTTGGACTTGATATCCGTGCATAGATAGTACGGAGTACTCCCTCTGGTCCACAGACTCTGCATCAGTTGTACTATGCTCCTGTATGACGCGGCGACGAGCACCACAGCCCGCTTGAACTTATCAGTGTCAGTCAGTCGTGGTACAGTGTTTATCTCCTATAACATAACAGCTCCACGTCGACGGTGAGGCGGTGAGCGATCGCCCAGCCCATGCCTGCTGCATGTGCGATGGACACTGGACCTGCGCCGCTGGTTCCGCGTTTACATTTGGCCAGTCGCCAGCCCAGCTGCCCAGGCCAGGTCTCTCCATCAAGTCCTTCATCTTTTCCGAGGTGCTACAAGTCTACAACTCCGTTGACCATTTCACGCATCATTGTCCTTGTCCGATGCTTTGGACCATCTAAGCACACCGGAGTCGTACACCCCTAAAACCTTAGGCTTGGCTGTACTCCCTCCGTTTTTTTTAAGTGACGTATTTGGTTAGGCTACACAGACCAAGGAGAACGCTTCGTACTCAGCGGCTCATTGGCTGCATGCAGGTTTTAATTGCAGCCAGGAAGCGGCCGGACTCCAGGAACGAAGCGAACCGGGGTGGATCAAGATAAACACGGATGCTGCGTTTTTTACGGAGAGCAAACAAGGGGCTACGTTACCTCATGTGTAATCAGAGATGAGCGGTGCTCTTTTCTAACAGGCCAAGCGACATGGTATGATAGAGCTTTTGATGCATGTTCTATGGAGGCAGCAGCCTGCAGAGATGGCCTGAAGCTAGCTGGGCGCCTTGGCTTCCAGCGAGTAAATTTGGAGACCGATCGACTGTCTTCAATTTGTGCAGCTCTGGAGGAAGAGGGAGTCGCAGCGATCACTCATTGATGCTATTTTGAAGGAGATTGTCTTGCCTTTCAGGAGGTTTCCTTTTCTTATGTTAATAGATCATGTAATAAAGTAGCACATGTTTTAGCTAAACAAGTTTCGGAGACGTGGCATGTAACTCCGACGTGCCGTGTACGACTTGATAATGTGTGAGGCTTCGGCCAGCTGACTAATGAAGGCAAGAAAGTCACAAAAAAAAATACGACACTTATTTCCGACATTTTTCCAAAACCAAATACGGACACTTATAAAAAAACGGAGGAGTAGCTACTCCTAGGACTATTTAAACTCCTCCTTTCCTTCTAAACTAATTCAACTTTTAGAATTGTCCTAAATCAAACTATTTTATATTTGATCAAATTTTATAGCAAAAGAGCACGGTATCTATGACACCAAATTAATATAACTAGATATATAAAATACTTATTTGGTATCATAGATGTTACTATATTTTCATGTAGAGTTACTTATAAACCTAAGATAGTCTGACTTATGATAATTTTAAGATTTTCTTTTTCTACGTAGGGAGTACCAGCACACTAAAGTTGTACCATTAATACTTTGGCTTAGCTCTATCTACTCATAGTTTTGGACTACTTAAACTACTCCCATTGTCTCAAATTAAATCAATTTCTAGAATTATTCCAGATTATGAAACTATTTTAAACTTGACCAAATTTTCTATAAAAAGAGCACCGACATTTATAACACTATTAATATAACTAGATATATCATGAAATATATTTTTATAATATACTTATTTGATATCATAGATGTTACGATCCTTTCATAAAGTTGCTCAAATGTAAGATATTGTGGCTTAGGATGATTCTAAGAGTTTTTTTTTTTTTTGGTACAAATGGGGTGCCTAGAGTTGTACGACCACTAACATCTAGGCTTTGCTCTAGCTACTACTAGCTTTAGACCATGTAAACTACGGGTAGTGTTCTACCACTAACACCTTTGCTTGGCTCAGGCTACTCCTGACATAACGTACTCCCTTCATTCAGAAATAAGTCAAATGACAAGTGTATTTTAACAACAACAAAAAAGTCATATATGATAGATTTTGATTCTTAATTTCTTTAACAATGCATTATCAATTGCTAATATCATCTACGTTAGAGGCATTATCTATGAATGTAAACCTACTGGTGCATGTTACGTATAAGTTTTAAACTTGCCTATAATTTGACTAATCGTCTATCAGACTCTGCAAAACTTTGACCTTTAATTTCTCTAGTCAAAATATACTTATTATTTCTGTACCATAATAACCAGGTTGGATTTCTCTTTTCCCGGCAGGAGCTCCGAAGAAAACGCGAGGCGCACCGCCGCCTCCCCGCTCACCCGCACGCGTCCGTGGCACGCGCCTCTCAAATCTCGTCGTCGTCCTCGTCGCAATTTATGAAGCGCTACCGTGCAACCCCTGCGCGCGTACGAGACTAGCGTGCACGCCTACACGCGCGCGCGTGTTCAGACACCCTCACCATATGCGCGCGCCTCAGGTGGTTCCACGACCTCTCTAACGGGCCGCGAACTCATTCTTCCTCTCTCATTAATTAATGAATTATTAATCAATTATTACGACTTTTTATATGTATATATGAGTATATTTATTATATACTATAATGGAAATACGTATGTGCGATAGAGCTAATTTTGCGCCAGGGATTTGGATGTTTGCATGTGACATGATCCCAATAATTGTGAGTATGGCCAAATTTCCATCGGCATGCGGTCTTTACTTTTCCTTTCTTTCTTCGGAAACGCTCCTTATAGGGAGTCTCTCAGTTCGGATGGACCCTGTACTCGCCCATGCCGCCCCCGCTCGCTCTGCTTGCGGGGCAGACCCTTTCCTCGCCCGCGCTGCCCCGGCTTGCGCCCCCGCCGACCGCCCGCGCTAGGCACTCGCTCGCTCACTCCCGAACTCGCGCCTCCCGTCGCGGTCGTGCTCTATCCGCCTGCCCCTGCCCCTACCGAGGTCGGTGCCGCTGACGAACTCCACACCGGCAACCTACGCACCAGTGTCGAGCTCCACATCGACAAGTCTCCATTTGTCCAAGCATCAAGCAGATGCTACGCTGAAAGCGTATGTTACAATAGTATGTTTCTAAGAGTTTCAAATGTTTTCAAGGTATGTTTCAAGTGTTGTATATCGATATTGCAAAAGTAAACTGTGATGTTACACATGTTGTAATGGCCATACACGTATGTTTCAAGTGTATGTTCCAAATGTTTCATCTGTTCTAGACGAATGTTGCAAGTGTTTTGTCTGGATGTTGCAAAAGTAGATCTAGATATTGCATATACATGCATGTTGCAATTATATGTTTCAAGTGTTTTCAGGTGTTTCATACATATGTTTGCAAGTGTTTTATCTATATGTTGCATATATTTGCAATGGTTTTTAAATGTTTTTGTCATTTTCACAAGTGTTTCAGACGTTTGTTTCAAGTGTTTCATCTGTCTTTTTTTATATGTTGCATCTGGATGTTTCAAAAGTAGATCGAGTGTTGCATATATAGATGCGCGTGGGAAGCGGCCGGCACCGCGGGACCACTATTGGTGTGCTTCCTCGCTGAGCCCGACGCGTTAGGCGCTCGTGGGCTCCCTGTGCGGGCAGCGTAGCAAGTCCGTTCTTTCATTCTATCTTTTTGAACGAGGGGAATTCCATTAGATCGGCGGATCCGGATCCGATCATATTCATCAATAGCTTGCATCTGCATGCATATTATATACAATAGAAACGAATACTATACTCCTGTCCAACACATAAAAAAACACATCATGTAGTGATATGAGACTCAAATACTATACTCATCCTGTCCAACAGCATTTTGTAACTTACGTCTTACGATATGACATCTCAACCCATCCGTTCATTCATACGTACATACTGACTTATTCATTCTCCGTCCCATCATGAACATATCTATACACACACGTCGTTTTAAAGATTTCTACCAATCAATTGTTTCTGATTTTGGCACTTTTTCCTCAAAATCTTGTCATATGTGAGTATAAGCTAAGTCACTCTGGTTGAACTGTTAATGCCAATCCACCACCGGTGCTGGCAGGGATTGATCGAAAATAAAAAATCATGTGTTTCCCCTATCGCTCGCTAGATCCTTGGCTGTGTCACACTTCATCGGGTCATAAATTATTCTATTCTCTATCTTCTTATCTTATCTTAGATCTCCGAGAGTTTCCCTAAACATTCTTCTAATCTTTTTTTTAGAAAGATGGGAAAAACACCTCTCCAATAACTTTTAATCTTTACTCTTAATCTTTTAGGACTTGGAAAATTCCTCCGCCTTCTACATAACTTTACACGGACGAAGCCGCGCGCGGAGACGCCATTCCTGCGCGTCGTCGTTCTTCCCGCGCCGTATTTTGCCGCGAGGCCATGTTTCGTGCGCTCTCCATCGGTGGTTCTGGGTCGCGGTAGAAAGAAGTTGCTCCTCCATTGCTCGCCACCAGGAACTCGCCGCTCCATCGCTCGCCACCGAGAAGAGGATCGATGCCGCGGACGTGGGATTGCTGCGCCGCCGCCGCCACCTTGGCTTCGTGCCGGCCGCCGCCGTCGTAGGCTGGGAGGTGGTGTTGGCTTCGTGCCGGCCGCCGCCGTCGTAGGCTGGGAGGTGGTGTCGTGCTGCCTTCCTTGTTCGATTGCCCCGCCGCCGGCCGGCCACCCATTTGATTTCAGAGTTGCATCAACATCCATCCATTTATCTAATCGATCTATAGTAGTATCCTGTATCGATCCCCTGTATACATCAAAGTTACGCACTTGGGAAATACTTGATGGCCGGCTGCAAGCTGATGGCTACCTGCTGCTGCTACTTGATGGCCGGCAACCTGCTGATGCCTAGCTGCTGCGTACTGCTGCATGGTACTGTATGCATGCGTGGTACTGAACTACTACAAGTGCTGGAAGGAGACCACGGCCGGCTGGGGGGGCGCAGGCCGCCGGCTGCGACGAGCAGAGCTAGGGCAACACGAAGGAAGATGGCGGCGGCGGCGTACGTATGCGCGGGGACGAAGAGGTACGCACAAAAAAAAAAAAAGAACGCAAAAAAAGCTTAGTGGGACCCAAAATTGATTTTTGAAAAGTGAAATATTAGAAACTATTGGAGATGGTCTTCTTTTTTCTCCTAATATATTTTTAAGGAGTCAGGAAACACAAAGATTTTTAGAGAAAAATTTAGGGAACTCTTGGAGATGCTCTTATCTTATCTTATCTTATCTTTTTATTATATCTCATACTACAACTAAAAAGAACAAAGCGTTGAACACTTTTTGGTGTGGCATTCCAACGTGGGTCTATCGTCCTACCTCCCCGTGCGATCCTGCAAGTACCCGAGTCTCTTCTTTGGTGCGACATTTGCCTCCGTAGTTCTGCCTGCTGCGTCCCTTTTGGTGCGATTCCCGCACCCCTCGCTCTATCCCGTCCACCCTCACCGCGCCCGCTGCCGCACGCGCCCGCTCAGGCTCCCGCGCCCGATCGCAACTTTCTTCGTGCCCGTGCATTGATGCAGTTGCTACGGGATACACCGGTGACGAGGCCGGCTCCCTCCACGCGCGCCTCACCGACGCCGATCCAGGACGCCCACGCCAACGCCAGCGCCTCCGAGATCTTCGCGGGCCACCGTGCTGCTTGGATGGATGCCGAGCGTCGCCTCCAGGTCCACACCGCCGCCGCCGCCGCCAGGGACGAGGCCGCCTCCCTCCACGTGCGCCTCACCGATGCCGAGGCCGCGCCGCGCATCCCGCCTGCGTCGCACAGCACCAGGCTCAAAACCAAGGTACACACCGTGTCACATTCCCCGCGTTCAACAAAAATATTCAATCAATTCGCCCATCTCAGCTTAACCCTATAGAATCGCAGACTAATTGTGCTTCCGTTTCCAATTGCCCAGGTAGAATCGCTGATCGAGATGTTGCGGAAGCCGTGGAGCCTGAGCCTCGGCGCGCGACCAGCGGCTGTTGTTGCGGCGGAGTGACCATCCCCTCCCAATCCCCCGCCCCCACCTTGGTCGTGCGTGCCTGCATCCTTCTCTTCTTCAGCGAAACGAGCCGGCGCCGGTCGGCCGGCCACCAGCAAGGTTCACGAGCGGTCGCTTGAGGAGGACATTGTTGTGACAAGGTGATGCGTTTCTTGCTCTCAGCTCACCTATTTTCCTTGCCAGTCTTCACGTGGGCGTTCAGTGCAATCGGTTGGTCAGTTATATGTGTTCTTTTTTACATCGGTGCTGGTGGAATTGCAGAATAGTGTATTTGAATGTTCGACCACGCGAATCAGAGAATCACTAACTAATGAAACATTACGCATCCGACGCTATGTTTTAGGGGGTTGAGATACAAAATAAGGTTGGGCACTTAATTATGGATCAAGGGTACCCGACTTATATATTTCTGAATCTAAATTGTAGGTTCATATGTCAGTGTCATGAAGTTGAAAACTGATAGTTGTAGCATAGGAGTAGGGCAGAATCATTTTCTGACTTTTCCGCTGCTATAGGTCACTTGATTATTTCTCCGTGGCATTATCCGGGCACATATATTTATTTATTGGTTTCATTTTTGCCATGTAGGCAGATTGATGGCAATGGAGGGGACCTGTTTTATGCCTGTCCTTCGATGCAAGCGGAACTGCCTGCTGCTGTGCTGATCAACAACTCCCTGACCAAATCCAGGGCAGCTTGAGACTGCATTGTTTGGTGCCATTTCAAAATCCAGGAACATTTCAAGATTCATTTCTCCCAGTCACAGCCATCTACAAAGAACATAGGTCCATGTTGGAGCTTCAGCTCGTCTTCTGATGGCAATGGATACATGGCTGAGAACTTTAGTGAGAGTGATGAAGATTAGTTAATTCTACTGTGCTAGAAGCAGGTAATTCTTCACACAAGGTGGTCTGCTTTATATGGAGAATGCCATGCTACATTCAAGTTTTACTTAGGCTTTGTTTATTTGCTACGCTGGACTTAATTTTCCGATGTGATCAATTGTTTGACTTCTATGTTCTGCTCGTTTAGCACAAGTATCTTACTATGTGAATAAAAAATCTGAATGATTTCCATTGTGGTTTGTAGTTTATATTGTAACTGTACTGAAATTTGAAAGTCATTTTTATTGGTTTGTATTTCAAAATCCCACTATTTTTTTCTCAGGAGTTGGAAATGACAAATGTATTTGAGCTGGATTTGGAATTCTCATATTTGGATATGGCAAGGACTCAGTTGGTTCGGATATGGCCTATCCGATTCTTTATTTGGTGTCCTTTCTAGATGCGGCAGATACCAAACCAATAGAACAACAATTTTGGAAAGAACAATTGGAGCAGTCAGTCAAACACAAATATTTTGCCACCCAGATTTAACATGGTGATTCAGCTAACTCAAAAAAACAGCATGATAATTGATGATTCCTATATTGCTGATGGTCTACAACTATTCAATGGGAGTACATCATTTTCTTTAACTACTCTGTATCAGCCATCTCGAATATCACTAAGGCACTGGTCACCACTCACCAGTATTTGATCTCTGAAACTATTGCCTTTCAGACTGCAAATGGAAGGCACAAGCAGGGAACATTTGTGTTAGGTCATTCTTTTTTAAGACCACAAGACATGTCATTCAACTGCAAGTGCAGTGAGTTATATTAGGATGTACTCCCTCTGATCCCAAAATAGATGACAATTGTCTAGATTGTAGATTCATAGCTAAAGTGTCATCTATTTTGAGACGGAGCGAGTGAACTTAGTTGTCTGGTAGCTTGCACTTGAGTTAAAACTATACTTTGCAAGTATCATGAGGGCATGTTTCAAAAATCTGACATGTCATTGTTTCTGAATTACAGGCTACTCCTAGGGCTGGAGGATGACCATGTAGTTTCTTTGCACCCATACAACTTCCACGAAGTAGTGAGGTCCTGGGATCATGCGACTTGGGAGGTCATATAGTGTGGAGGGGATGATCAAGGAGCAGAGCTTGTTTACGAGTGGGTGGTCGAGCATGGGATGATGCTTTGATAGTGTTGAAAACTTTAGACATGTAGAGGTTCACTGGAACTGGATGGTGCTCGGGAGGTAGTAAACCTGACAGCCATCAACCTCAATGAAGAGTTGATGCTTTTCTTTGCCAAGCAAATTTAAAAACCTATGTTATAAGGTGGACAAAACTTGATTTTGTGGTTTTCTGAGAAGATAGTTTTCCTTGTGATATGGTTTGAAGTTTACCCCGGAAAATTTCCCCTGAAATGGCATTATTTACTCTACTTGTGCGTTTATTTTCATGTGTATTAACATTTGCTTCTATTTTCATTGTAATCCATTTATCTGAACAATGTTTGAGGTGAGGGCACGGTTACAGTTTTTAGTAGCTTTACGATATTGTCCAAAGCTATGAGATGATTGATGGCTTGCAATGATCCTTTCATTAATTTATTTTTCTATCTATGTTTAATTGTTTATCAGTCTATTTTATAGACATGCCGGTAGATAATGGATGACAAAATTTAAGCATCCATAATTTATCTCTTTGACTTTGAGCATGAGTTTTTTTAATTGATATATTGTCCTTTTTTTACCGCAGCGTTAGCACGGGCATGCATGAAAAATGAAGATGTCTTTACACTTCAGAAATCTTTCAAGAAGAACATGCATAGATTATTCTTGTATTGAATATTATATGTATATACAATCACCTAAATATTCTAATTAAACTACAAAATTTTGAATTAGGATACGAGGTAAGACATGCAAACAGATATTTCAAAACTACCTGTAGAGTCCAAAGAACTTAATAAATAAATCCTTCTGGAAGCTATGCAAATTCCCTTGTTAGTGTTATCATAGTACCTGCATGTATTCATGGAAAATAAATTGTATTATTAGGGCAGTACCAGGCTTCCTCCAAAGATCAGGCAACTCCTTCAACCCTAGAAATTATATCAATTGATTACTGAAGAGAACGATGTAAGGTAGAGATGCCAATATCCTTGAGACAGATAACATAAAGGACTAGAGTCCCTCTATGAGATTGCTCATAAGAGACTCAAACTTATATCTGATCATGGTAATGTTGAATTGCTTTGCATCAAAAGCATCGGCAATGATAAACTGAGGACGTAGGTTTTAGTATGCATAGTGGAGGAAGACTCAACCTTGGCCTTCTACGTGCACTCAACGGCAGGGGTTGGTGACGGCGGGGAGGCTTTCACGTAAAGAAAAGGGAGGTGACGAGAACTGTCGCTGCTCGCGCACAATGCGCCCGCTATAGCCGAGCCCGGTAGGAACGAAAGAATTTTTCATTTCTCTAGGGCCAGGCCCAGGGGTGCTTTGAGGGGCGTGCCGGCCTAGCTCGTGGGCTGGTCCAAGCAAACAAACAGCCTGGGTTGCACCCCCTGGGGTCAGTGGCCCATCTAGACCAGGCAAACAAACGCCCCCTTACTAATCTAACTCGTCGCTCTCGCAAGTGCTCGTAAGGCTAAGGTGTGCGTGCATGCATTTAGAAGAATGAGCGTGCGTGCGTGTCTAAAAGATTTTAATATTACACACAAACCTTTATAAGAAATAGTCGTAATTTTTTATGTGACATACCGCCAGATATATGGGCCAGAGGTACATGCACCGCTCATATATGTGACCATCACCGGGCTATCGGCCGAGCAGACCATGACTTTGATCTAATCTGTGTAGCTTGCTTGTCTTGCTGATATGGAATGGAGGTTAAGTGTTCAGATGGGAGAGCTTACAAAACTACTTACGTACAAAACTGTTTGCTTAGGACTGGGAGGGTGATGTCACCATGGTTATGCCAGCAACAATAGCTCATGTATTATTTTGAGTTCTGAGTAGGTTATTAAGGTGAAATGCAAACACTTTGAATTCAACAATTTCCCCTGACACTTCCCCAACTTACTATGTTTGTATATTAGTCAGAATCAAACATAGTCAGAACTCCAGATAGCTGCCAACCAAGGCTGCAGGTGCACATGGGAGAAAGTGAGAAACGCTCTGCAATCAACTGACACAGACTAAGAAATAGAAATGAGAGCTTTTTTTTTACGGAAACAGGAACTCTGAGACTTTGACTGTTTGATCAACCCCCATTTGCCTAGGTTGCTCTTCGTCACGACATGTAGGGTGTCGTAAAGAATTTTCAGTCTGGATTCGGAGTGTATGAGCAAATGACAGACGGAAAACACCTTGTCACACAGTACCATCATGCCTTGAGTTACCACCAAGACAGAATTTTTTCTTGATATAATATTATTTAAATAAATAATTATAAATTTAGATGCCACTTTTAAGAAATTGCAAATCTAGTACCCTATCGGCAATTAAACTGCTGATAGGCCCCTATCGGCCACTCGCTGGCCGACAAGGTACTAATCGGCTAGAGGATTGCCGACTGGAGCTCCTATCGGCTCGTGGTGTGCCGATAGGTCCCCTATCGGCCACTCGCTGGCCGACAAGGTACTAATCGGCTGGAGGATTGCTGACTGGACCCTTCTCGGCACAGCCGATTGGTCCTATCGGCTCGTGGTGTGCCGACAGGGCTTCACCACCTTTCCAATGGACTTTCCTTCTTCTTTTTGCAGCTCGTCTAAATCAATTTGCACATCGACTTATTTATCCTATTACTGCTAATCCAAATTCTAAGAGGCTTATTCCATGGGTATGCTATTCTAATATGATTCTATATATTATTTTTAAATCAGGGATGATACGTGGAAATTTGAAGCATGGTAAATTCGTAATGGTGGTGTGACACAAATTTCGGCGTACTCAGGATGTTTTTCTTTCCCTTTTTGTTTATACCAAATTTTTGGAATGGATCATGAAAATCACGACGCCAACGGTATCGGTTCACGCGTAACAAAATTGGACTATGCTAGAAAGGAAATCGTGGAGTTCAAATTAGATTATTTTCTTTTTACTCAAGAATTGTCTAGTCGTATTTGTCTAGTTCTCTGTATCGGCCCGGGGTACAAATGTAGACCTCGGCTACTGTAACATTTTCATCTCTCGATCAATACACAATCTATTTTTCCAGCTTCACGCCATCGCACTAGGGGTAGGGAGTAACGTAATTCTCGGCGAGTTAGGAGTAGCGTAATTCTCGGCGACTTCTTCGGTAGGCTACATCATTTGATCTCTTGCTAGATTTGATATTAATTAAAGTTATCGGCTTCTATTGTGTTTAGTAAGGCTGTATCTTGTGATCCAGGCATGTGGTGGTGCAACCGGCCATGCTTGTTTTCCAGGATGAGAATGAGCCAGCCTGTGGTCGGAGGTCGCCGGAGAGTCGTCGGAGAGGGAGGGGAAGTCGCCACGCCGAGCTGGATCCTGCAGTGCACTCAACGGCGGGGTTGGCGGCGGCTGGGAGGCTTTCACGTAAAGAAAAGGGAGGTGACGAGAACGTCGCTGCTCGCACACAATGCACCCGCTATAGCCGAGCCCGGCAGGAACGAAAGAATTTTTCATTTCTCCAGGGCTAGGCCCAGGGGTGCTTTGAGGGGCGCGCCGGCCTAGGCTTCGTGGGCTGGTCCAAGCAAACAAACAGCCTGGGTTGCACCCCCTGGGGTCAGTGGCCCATCTAGACCAGGCAAACAAACGCCCCCTTACTAATCTAACTCGTCACTCTCGCAAGTGCTCGTAAGGCTAAGGTGTGCGTGCATGCATTTAGAAGAATGAGCGTGCGTGCGTGTCTAAAAGATTTTAATATTACATACAAACCTTTATAAGAAATAGCCGTAATTTTTTATGTGACATACCGTCAGATATATGGGCCATGGGTACATGCACCGCTCATATATGTGACCATCACCAGGCTATCGGCCCAACAGCCATCAAGAAGGAGGCCCGCAAAGGCTGACGCGATTGACCAACGTGGAGATCAATGCAAACCAGGGTGGCGCGCATGACGTTTTGGCGGTGTGCTGACCATCCCGACCTGGAGGACACCGCGGTGGTGACCACCGTGACCATTCAGCCCGCGGAACTTGTCCACCGGCTGCACCACTCGCTCGAATACCCGCGCCGTGAAACCAACGCGCCGCGCCACCCAGCACGCGTACATCCCGGTCCAGATAGGCATGGAGAACACCACCATCGCAACGCCTAGCCCGACGGTGGCCAGCATGGAGAACCACATAAGCAGCGCGCCCACGGCCAGGGGCACGCCGCCTAAGCTAGACCAGAGGATGACGAGTACCACTGAGAACGCGGCTTGACTTTTGGATACGTGCACCATTAAGTTGCCCGTTTGGGCATGTAGTATTTTTCCAATTTTTTTTTGTCATTTCGCACTCACTTAAAAATTAATTTTATCAATTTATACTTCCAATTTGGGCATGTACTAGTTAGATTCTCATGTTCGTCTCAGCGGAATCATAGGCCTAATGTGAAAGGAAGTGAATCGATCACTCTCATGTGTTGCCAGAGTGAATCACTAGCCCTGACATGATAGGAACTAAGCCGCCACTCTCACGTGTCGTCCGAGTGGACTAATAACACGGAAACGGGATGCTTCTGAACCATGGCATCAGAGAATGTGCTAAGAATCCACACATATGACTCAATTGTCTCCTGGGAAATAATTCCACATGCAAAAAGAACTGTGCTGCCATGGTGATTCACCCCAACAAAAGGAACAAGGGGCAGGTTGTACCGATTCGTTTTGTACGTGCTATCAAATACGATGACATCACCAAATGCTGCATAATCAAGCCGACATTGACTATCACACCAGAGCAGTCCCTTGAGGTGCCCTTTCCCATCAGTCTTGTAGTTGAAGAAGAAATCAGGATCCCTACGTCTGCACTCTATCAGGTAACTAATGACTGTTTGAGCATCACTAGCAGCAACTGTCTCCACCTTATTGCGATAGCAGAAATTATACAAGTCCCTTGTTGTAAATCCAACCTTATCATACCCATCATACTGCATTTCCATAATATCTATTATCTGGTGTTTGCGGATCCCAGAAATTTGCATCGCCACAATATTAGCTTTTTGCTCATCGCTGATTCTTCTATGTAAACGCAGAAGACAAGCAAGGTCTCGTTCCGCCATTGGATGGTTGTGTTCATAGATGAAATCCTTCACATACCACTGCCTTGTGTTCTGATCCCATGCAATCACAAATTTAGCAGGGCATCCAACACGAGTAATATTCCGTGGCTTCCGCTTCTTAATCTCCCTCTTCAGCTCATTCTCTTCGCTGGAAACCTTCACAACTGCAAACAAACTTCCGAAGGGTCCTCTCATTGTGGCCGTTGCCCCACTCACAATAGCTTTTCCTAACAGTAAATCATTTTCCCTTAGCATATTTGTTATAAAACAGATATCCTTCATGTTTCACTACCTAAATATCTTCCTAACAATTTCATTGTACTCCAGCAAAGAATCAAGAACCGGCATTTCCTCCTGCATCAATCAAAAAAACCGAGTACATTAGTATGCCACGACCAGATAGTTGCATCATTCTACAAGATATCTTATGTATAACAGATTCTTTGCCTACAGGTTCTTTGTCTATCCTTTCTAGAGACAATGCGGCATTTTGTCTGTCCTATATGTCCACCTGCAGGGATTGTTGTTTGCTCTCTTTTTTTTAAAAAAAGAAATTGTTATATGCTCTCTAGGGTGCACAGATGCTTGCTGCACCCTGCATGTGGACTGACGGTGCACAAAAAAGATTACATGAGAAAACCTTATCTCAATTTAAAGTAAATAGTAGCGAGAAGTTATGATATAGGTAACAAAGAAACCAAGCTTCACTAAAAGATGATGATACACAAGTTATCACCATCTGATCAGGATTCATTCAATGAACATTACCACTAAAATTGATTGTATTGCAAGTCACTAACAGGGGAGCAATACTACAGCTCCAACTCACATTAAGAAGCACTGCAGAAAAAAGGTCAACTACAAAGTGCTTAGGCTTTAAATGTGTTGACAAATTTTGCACAATACTAGTTTTTCTCAAGATTGGATTATTGCTCCAAAGGAGGCAAGCCTACTCAAGTCAAGGTCAAGCATCAGGTTATTTTCTGAGCTAGGTTGTTAACCTTCCCGAGCAGTTTGGCATAAGGCACAAAAATCTTACATGTGAGCTACCATTCTGAACCTTGTTCTAAGTTAAGATGAATAGGGCTCAGCTGCAATTTTTGTTACTTAGCAGATGGAACAACCAGAATCCTAATTGTCGTAACTCAATGTCAAATGAAGAACAGAACAAAGTGAACTGGCTCTGGGAATTTCTTCACAACCCAACTGTCCATTTGAACCAGAACATAGGAATTAGGACAATTCTTGCTTGCAAGCAATTAATTAAACAGCTAATGAGATACTGTAACTGTGACCGCTATCTATTCACTGACTTGACTCTAATTCAAGATAATACGTGCGGAAAAATGACACTAGCAACAACGCTAGCATTATAGTTTGATTGGCGCGATTGCTGTAGAACAAAATCGGAAATCAGTGGCGCTGCAGCCCGCTGCAACAAAAGAAGCACCGCCAGCAACTGCAGGGCGGCATTGGGGTAGAGACAGGATCAGGCCATCAGAGGGACTTACCCGCACGGTGTTGCGGCGGTGCTCACGGGCGGCACTGCAGGGAGCGCGAGGGGCAAGAGGGAAGCGGTCTGTAGAGGCGGAGGTGCCGCTCGTGTCAGGCGGCGGCGTCGGGGAGGAGGGAGGAGCGACGGCGCTAGGCACGAGCGAGGGTAGGCCGGCAACGTTTCCCTTCGCGTGGGTGCGTGGGCGGGCTGGGAGGTGGGCCAGCGGGGGTGGTGAGTTGGCTTTGCGAAATGACCATGATGCCCTTGAACGAATAAAATCAATAAAAATAGCTATTTTAGGTAGGCATCAGGAAGCGTCAGCAAGCGTTATGAAGCATTTCCAACCATTGTAAAGGGGCTCATAATATATATAGGTGACTGTCGAGATCAAGGTTGTCAAAATCGTAGGTTCTAAATTGAATCGGAAATCTTTAAGTAAGATGGTTATCATATAGTTGTAAACATAAAAATCATGAAAACGTAATACTAATTAGAATCATAGAATCATACCCCTTAGTTAAGGTCGCAAAGGCGTATGATCTCATATCAAATTCGCAGATTTTAGCAACTATGTCGGGATGGCCTTTTGTTTTAGTTGAACTTGGTTGTATGCACGCGTTAGCATGTGGTGTACCAAAATATCACTGTATGGACATAAAAAATATCACTGTATGGACATAAAAAATCACTGTATGGTTTAGATATAGCTTAATTTGCTCTGGGGTCATTCATTTCTCTCTTTATCATCAACCAAATTTGTACATACTGGATGCATCATGCATGTGCTTCAACATTACGTGTGTATTTTTTTTCTTTTGCACAAGGAGCACAAAACATGTGCGGTGAGATTTGAGTTCTCATTCTAAAAGTGTCTGTTTGTTTTTCGAAACATCGTCAATATAGATCTTAAAATTATTAGAGTTGTCATAGAGATTTAATTGCAGTGGCATCACAACAATTGGCACAGACAATGACAGGTTTTTTCTTTTTTTGCCAGGCACATGTGGATGGCGTTTTAATCTTAGGAAAGATAGTGATTAGAGTGGCATGTTCTTATTTTTTATAGGTTGTGTGCTTATATGTTGTGGATTAATAAAATCCTTCCTTTCAAAGGTAGTCATTTATTGTGAATTAGAATATCACCTACTATTTAAAGTATAATTGACCAAAAAAGTTGGAGTCCCGAAGCAAGCCAGCCACTACTACAGATTCATGCATCACTACCGGGTCTAATACCAATAACAATGCCTAACTGAAGGAAGAGGACAATCGGTAGTAGAGTTAAAAGAGAAAGGTACTTTAGGGGGTTGATTGGTTGGCTGCATATGCCTCAGCCAGGCTTGTACTGCTTTCTGGGCCTTGCTCGAGGGATGCAAAAGAGGCCTCTTAGCCTGGCTATGTAGATACGCAGATTTTGAGTGTTTCTGGGGAGCCAGGCTCGATGGATGCTTGTGATTACCCAGCTGATGATGTAGTGTATGCGTAGTAAATATCAAGTGATATTAATGTGTTTTAAAGAAGTTTAAGACATAATAAGATAAAATAAGAGCTTTAAGAGTGTATTTGTACTAAACAAAAATCATAGTCATAATCTTGTATTATTATTTTTCTCATGCAACATTCTTCATACACACAATCAAATAACATCTCTTCTCAACCAGGCTAAATAGGTGCACAAAACACGACGGTGTTGCATACGCTCAGCCTGTTGGCTCTCACATACGAGCTAGCCTCTACTCGTACGTGAACCAATCACCTCCTAGACTGTTGGTAGGAGTCTACCCATCCAAATAGCCCAACAAATTTTTAGCTAGTTACTGTATGTTTAGCCGGAGTTAACAATTTGCTCCAGACGATCAAACAGGGTCTAACAATTACCACATGATATATATTCTTTCTTTTGTCAAGTTACAAAATCCGTCCATGCACACTGTAGCCATAATGTCTCAAATAATGTCATGCACTAGCTATTTATTTTGGGATTGAAAGAAGCTCACATATATTAAATTATGCGACACCACCCGGCCATCGACGGAAGGTACTTGATACTCGTTGTACACTGCACGTCTTTCGTTTGGTTCGCGTTTCACTTTCTTCAAAGCTTAGGCAGCATAGTCTCCAGCTTGCATTTATTCAATGAGAGACAAATACTGACCATGGATGTATATATATACATATATGCAGATGCCATTGCCGCCTAGCTCTACCGATCCACTTCTCCATCGCGCAGCACAACGCCTGCCAAACCTGCAGCCATTGTCGCGCGCGATCGAGCTACTAGCTACCTAGTCCCTGACCCTGCAGCCATGTCCAAGGCCTTCGCCAAGTCCCTCTCCCAGCTCAACAAGGCCCTCATCAGGAGGCTCAACGCCATCGTCGTCACCCGGGCGCAGCCTGCGCCGGCGAGGCCGTCGCCGGATGGTGGGCGCGTGGCGACGCCGCCGCCGCTGGACCTGGTGGACGCGCTCCCGCCGTCGTCGTCCGCGGCGGGCGGAGTCGCCGTGTGCAAGGTGGAGGGCGGCCTACTCAGGTCCTCCTCCGCCTTCCCTTACTTCATGCTCGTGGCCCTGGAGGGCGGCGGGTTCGTCAGGGCGCTGCTCCTGCTGCTGCTCTACCCCGCCCTGCGCCTGCTCGGCCACGACACGGCGGTCAGGGCCATGGCCGTCGTCACCTTCCTCGGGCTCCGGAAGGACGCGTTCCGTGCGGGCGGGGCCGCGCTGCCCAAGTTGCTCCTGGAGGACGTGAGCGCCGAGGTGTTCGACGCGGCGGTGGCGCCGCCCCGCCGGCGGTGCGTGTGCGTCAGCGTCATGCCGCGGGCCATGGTGCTGCCGTTCCTGGTCCAGTACCTCGGCGTCGACGCCGTCGTTGCGCCCGAGATGAGGGAGTTCAGGGGGTACTACCTGGGCGTCATGGAGGACGAGAGCGAGTTGCTGCGTGAGCTGGACGTCGGGAAGGTGATCGCCGGAGACAAGGCCAGCGGCGGCAGTGACGACGACGTCGTCGTCGGCGTTGCTGGACTCGGGTCCTCGTTCGCCCAGGTGTTCCAAAAGCATTGCAAGGTTTGTACGTCCCAGTTTAGTATTCCAAAAAACAGAGGGTGTCCCATAAACTCTGCGGTAACTACCTACTGCAGTCACCTTCTCAAGACTGCATTAACATGCATCAAATTATATCGATTTGACACATGAAAATGACAATATAACAATAGACTCATATATGGTAATAGAAAGATATACAAATAGATTGATATTTGGAAGAAGTCAATTTATTTTAAGTTTGACTATTTTTATAAAAAAACAACATCGACATTTCTATATCAAATAGATTTATTATAAAAATATATGTTTTAAGTAATCTAATGATATTTATTTGGTATCATGAATATTAGTATTTTTTATATATTAAGTCATGACTCCCTAAAATGCAAGCCGTGCATTTATTCTGGCCTCAAGGAAGCACTTGTCACATGTATTACCCAAATGTCACGATTGTATTAAATTTGGTGGTAGTCGTATACCCGTTCGGCTTGCTGAATCTTGGCTGAAAACACTGTTCTGACTGAAATATTATGAGAGAAAAATACTGTTCCGTCTGAAAAAAGAAGCCGAACACGCTGAATATGGGGGTAAGCCGAACGGGGCCATATCTGTAATGCAGAGATAGATGTAAATGTAGGTTCGGTTGGTCACTTTCGAAACTGTTATTATTTCACCACAGATAGAAAAGAAATTAAAGAAAGAAAGAAAAACAGGGATATCTATGGCCAGTGTCTTGGTGATTGCTGGCTGCTGCATGACCAGACGAGCTGATAACGTAACCTAACACGTAGCACGTGTAACAGTTGTCAAGAAAAGGAACTCGTCACCATTTATAAATTGATCTTCGGTAGACGTCCAACTCGTCTCATTAAACCATGATCGTGCCATATAATAGTGTTCTCGTGTACCCCCGGCATTGGAACATGCATGCATATGGAAACAACATCAAGGGTCATTAGTATCAACTTTATTATATGACATAGATTTTCTTAAGTTACAGTTCGGCTGATGGTTTCTGTGGCTGAGATAAGCCAGCTGATGTTGTTTTGTCGTGACAGAAAAACACTGTACCATAGCTGATAAACTGGGTTGATAAGTTCAAGCGAACCAGGCTTATAAATTTCATCGGGACAGTGGACTCTAACAAACCCCTCTAGATCCACCACTAATACATTTATATACTTTGTTCATGTTATATATACTTTGTAGTTTGTATGCCTAGGCCCTGTTTGTTCCAGTGGCAAAACTTTTGTCATTCACTTTTAGCATATTTTTTTGGCAAATAGAACCAAACACCTGGGCTAAAGTGAGCAAAAGAGGGTGGCTAAAGTTTAGTCCATTTACACCTCAACAGGTGCAAAACTGGGCTAAAACTTCTTGGGGGGTGCGTGCTGGACGCCTAATACCCCCACCGACCCACCTGAGCCCTCTCTTTCTTAATTAAATGAGCGGCAAATCAGTCAATTTATGACGAAGGACTAAATTTTTGCCATAGATCCAAACACCCCGTGTAGGACTAAAGTTTAGTAGCAAAATTTTTGTCATGGCAAATAGAAACAAACAGGGTCATAGTCGTTGTATAAGCACACACGCACGCACACTCACTCCTCAATCCCTACGAATACACGTGCTAGACGGGTCAGGACTTTGAATTGTTTTGAAGATTGTCATGCTCTAAATGTCACCAAAATATACTATGAGCTGTGCTATGAACAATTAGACTGGCACCAAACTATGAACTGTATTATGATTGTTTTTGAGCAGGCAGTCTGCACCATCTTTGATAAAACTTGAAGTAATGAGAGTAAAATTAGGCCCAACACTGGAACGTGCTTGAGTGCTCTGTTTGACTGCTCATCGTATGATGACTTGAACGAAATGAGAGTAGATTTGGTGAGACATTTGGGCATGAATTGCTCAAGCATGGTTAAGAAGGCCAGCACTACATGTATACCTACTAGCTACTCCTTGAAAATATTATTTTTATAATATACTATATTGATATACCTTAGCTAGATAGTAGCACCACCAATTGAAACTTGGCTTCACCTCAACTAAGTGCAAAACACACGCACGAACACAGGATAAAACATGCAAAGTGCTTCACTTATGCTCAATCAATTCCTTATGAAATGTGCTTGATTCCATTTGAAACCTTATGATCAATTCCTTCGTGGCATTGATGTACGTGGCGGATGATGCAGGAGGTATACGTGCCGACCGAGTCGGCACGGCGGCGATGGCAGGCGCTCCCGCGGCGGCGCTACCCGAAGCCCCTCATCCTCCACGACGGCCGGATCGCCTTCCGTCCGACGCCTGCCGCGACGCTCGCCATGTTCATGTGGGTGCCACTGGGCGCGGCCCTCGCCGTCGTCCGCAGCGCCACCTTCCTCGTCCTCCCGTTCTCGCTCTCCGTGCCCCTCCTCGCCGCCCTCGGCATGCACAGTCGCCTCATCGCCAACCCCTCCTCGGCGTCCAAGAACCTCTTCGCCTGCAACCACCGCTCCCTGCTCGACCCGCTCTACGTCGCCGCGGCCGCGAGGCGCGCGGACCTCGCCGCCGCTACCTACAGCATCAGCCGCCTCTCGGAGGTCCTGTCGCCGATCCCCACGTTCCGCCTCACCCGGGACCGCGCGGCGGACCGCGCCGCCATGCACGCGAAGCTGCAGTCGCGCGGCCCCGGCGGCGGCGGGCTCGTCGTCTGCCCCGAGGGCACCACCTGCCGCGAGCCGTACCTGCTGCGGTTCAGCCCGCTGTTCGCCGAGCTCGGCCACGACGTGGCGCCCGTGGCGCTGCACTCGTCGATGGGCATGTTCCACGGCACGACGGCGGGGGGGTGGAAGGCGCTGGACCCACTGTTCCTGCTCATGAACCCCGTGCCGGCATACATCGTGCAGTTCTTGGACACCCTCAAGTGCGGCAGCGACGGCCCGGAGGCGGCGCGCGCCGTGGCGAACGAGCTGCAGCGGCGGATCGCGGAGGCGCTGGGGTACACGTGCACGGGGCTGACGAGGAAGGACAAGTACCTCATGCTCGCCGGCAACGAAGGCCTCGTCGACGTCAACCACGGCGGCGGCGCCAAGAAGAAATCTCCTACTTGTGCTACCTAGTTCTGAATTTCCATTGCACGCTTCACCGCTTCAGTGAAGGATAACAAAAGGATAAAATCAAAGTTTTTTTTGTGCGTGTGTTCATTTTATTTTATTAACAGCTTTATAGATATATGATTTGGGTTGTACTCCCTCCGTCTCAGGATATAAGGCATGCACGTATTTCAAAATTTAAACTTCATTATCTTTGACCAATAATTAGTCTAATAATATAAAAAATATATAATACAATAGTGGTAACATTAGATTTGTCTTTACAAATACTTTCTAATGATATTTTTGTTGTTGCCACAAATTACATATAATAGCACAAATTGACGATTAAAGTAGGATCTTGAATACCGCACCAAGTCAAATCGTGCCTTATATCTTGAGACGGAGGGAGTATATACTTAATTAATGTAAGGTAGTGTGCTGAAGTCGTCGCCTGAGTGTAAATTTTGAAAGATGTATTTTGAATTCATAAATTAAAGAGGTGAGTCTGATCAAGTGGTTATACATGCAATTCAGCGCCACTCTTTTTTCATTATTTATTTATTATATTATTAGGTCAAACTAAGATTTCCTTTTGAATTCCTCTGTAGGCCTAATAACTCTATACTCATCCAACTCAGCGCCACTCTTTTTCTTCCTCATTATTTAGTCATTAGGTGCAAATAAGCTTTTCCTTTTTGAATTCCTCTGTAGGCCCGCCTAACCCGAATTCGCAATTACACCTCACCTGTGTCACTGTAGACGCTGCATACCATTCCATCCCATTCAATTCCGTTTTAGATACGCAATGTCTTTGTTATATATATATATACCTCTATTTACGATAAATTTATATACTAATTTACGATAATGTCAATACATATTTACGATAATTGGGTTACTATAACACATGGATATATTTACCATAACGTTATAGTAAACCACTTAGTAAGAAGTTACTATAATCTCATAAATTAACATAGTAACTATCGTAACTCAAAATGGCTATATATATACACGCAATGTCTTTTGTTGTGATGGCTACAAAGATTCATTAGACATTTGGGACCTGACCAAGAAAGGACTCGCTGTGCTGACCACATTACTGCTAGTGCCAGGAGGGGGTCCTTGACTCCTTGTTGCGACCAGATGTTTGCTGTAGCCAGTTTATATCTTACTACTATATATAATCCCAGCCAGCAACGCCTAACCACCACCCATTTCTGACCTATTTAAATGCCGGCACTGGCACGGCCTGATAAAGCCCGGCAATTGACGACGGCGGCTTCATGACCATGACGCTGCAAAAAAAAAAAAAAAAAAAAAATCGAACTACTTTTCCTGTGTCCTGGTCATCAGTTTGCTGCTTCTGAATTCTGATACCAGTGTCATTTCAGCACAACAGCGCAGCATCTACTGAGACTAGGATAGTGCAGCTCATGCTAAATCACCTACAGTTTATGCACATATCTTTACATATCTATGCATTTTGCATTTCGATTATAGCTTTTTTCGCAAGCAAGTTCCCAGGGCCAGGACGATACATTAATTAACATCCGCCAACACTCTTTCCATGATGAACCAGGACTTACAATGGCCATTAACATCAGCCAACACTCCTTCCATGCTGAACCAGGATTTACAATGGCCCCTCGTTACGAACCATTAAGTCGGGGCCGATTTTTCCGAGTTGTATTTCCTTAACCAAAACGCTTATTCTGTTTCTTTTTCTTTTCTTTTCTTTTTGTCTGCCCCGGGTACCTGCTTTGCTTACCACTGTTTCTTCCCCTTCTTCTTTTTCCTACTACTGCTACTGCTACTCTTCGCATTGCTTCCGCTACCAGGAGAAGTCGGGTCACCTTGTGCCCCGAATGCAGTTTCAAACATTCCAGAGTTGACTGCATTCTGGAACCACTCGAAGAACTCTTCCTCGTTGAGTCCTCCATCCATGTTTACACCACTTGGGGCCTTACCATCCCTCTGTGCTGAGGTACTCCCCTTGCCACTACTCTGCTTTGCCATGTTGGCATTGACATGAAAGGTTGCCTTGTGAGTGTTCGCCGGGCATCTCATTCCCTGGAAAAACAGAAATTCAAATATCAAATCACGCATTCATTACTTCTTTGCCTGCTTTCATGTTCGACAAAAGAGAAACTTCTGTTTGCAAACAAAGCAGAGCCAGAGTTTTTACACCTCTGCATGTATTTGTAGATCATTCCATTTGGCACCTTGGATTTAAGAAACCATATATATACTTGCTGCAACTACAACTAGAAATATCTAAACTTTGTTGGCGAAATTTAACCTTGTGGTTTAGCTGGAAAATTAGTAATCACAGAAATGCTACAAGAATTTGTAGCCCAGTCAACTGATCTTGTATGCATTCTTTGCTTGTTTAGTTTTAAATAAATCATACATGTTTTTCATATTTTTTAGAGATCTATGGAAACTTCCAGATATATGCTTTATTAAAATATTTCTTTAGGTAACTTTATGTCCGGCCAATACAGATCACATGCTAAGGATAAGATGTGGCAATGCTGAACTCTAGCCTTCTTGACTCAAGCTTTTACTGTGGACATCTAAGGTCTTCTATTGGCTACATATCCACAGTACTAAAAATTATACAAAATGAGAAGAAAACAAGTCACTAGCTACTCTCGTTAATAGTTACTGCTATTAGATGCATGGGTTATTCAAGGGTACAATGCCCCTGCACAGATCAAAGAGTATTACATATGGTACTCCATACGCAATACTCACTAACATGAAAGTACTCACAAGCTACTCGCTCCGTTTTTAAATAATATGACATTTATAACAAACTAATAGTTCATTTTTACCTAGCTAGCTTATCCTAAACGTCGTATATTTAAAAACGGGGGTAACAAAGTAAAAACGATGACCCTTCATGCAGAACAAGCAAATGTTTGTGCAAAAAATAATGAACAGATCTGAATTTTTATTGAGAAAATCTGAATCACCTGACAGTTGAACCACTCAGTGACATCAAATATGTAGCTTTCTGCACAAACATATGCATGAGGTAAATCAAGCTGCAAAACAGAACAAATCATACCATGTCAGTCACAACTTTGTGATTCCTAGGTTTTATGTTTGATGCGTACAACTGCTCTAGAAGTGGTGCACAAATACATCATTTTATCTCCTGAAAAGAAGTTAAGTTCTTAAAAAGCAAGATCAAAGGTTCGAATAATTTTGCATTTACCTTCTGCAGCATGCCAAATAGAACAGGTTGAAAGGACTGTTCAACCCATCCATCGCCATCTTTAGCTTGATGGAACTCCTTGCAGTCCTGCAATATAGAAAATACGTTAGTTAATTTAAGACATTTATTAGTAGCACAGTATTAGAAATCACCCATTTCACATGTCAAAAGAAAGCACCTGACACCACCTAGCTTGTGATTTAGCTCTTCCAGTATAAATCCAAAGATGAAAGTCACCGCATTTTTTGCAAGCTATTCTTCTGGAAAGACCATAAGGACCTTCATCAACACCTTCTGAAGGGCTGAACCCATGTTGGAAAGTACTGTTTCTTCCATTCTAGAAGAATCAGAGAAATCATGCCAATCAGAAATGTAATGAACTAAAACCTTTCTAAGGATGAAATAATGCAACAAACAGGATGGTCCAATGATTGCCCATTAAACAGTAGAGTTTCCATGCAACATATAGCATAGTAGCTAATAATGCAAGTAAAAAAAATCACCTTAGTCTATAGATAATGTCTTTTGATGTCAGAATTCTTATATTAGGTGTCCTTCAGTGAACGAACCTTATAACAACACATGAACTTTTTGTATTTTTATAAAGTTTGACAAAATCACTTTAACTGCCAAAAGTATGAGTGCAAAACTAAAACTAGATGAAGCCCCATACAGTATAATTGTCTCGATTGCAAATGATGTATCAAGTTATTAGCATTTCGATTTCCAAATCATACAATGCATGTGAGACAAACAGCAGTCTAATAGCAGGAATGCAGGATTTATCTAGACTTCTTTCGCCATCCTAATCAATCTTTGTGAAATTTTAACTAATTTTCAAGAGCACTTAACAAATAAGCACAATGCAGTAAACAAAGATGGACCCTTGATATGTCGGATAAAACTATTCCAGCAAAACTTTCCTAAAAGACACTGAACAAGCTGTTCCCAACTTGCCATTGAAACCAAGAACAGTCTAAAGGGGTGTTTGAGGACACCTAGAAGTAATAATGTTTTCCTCTAACAAACAAACCCACTAACACACGGAACTGAAAACACTAGAGTGATAAACTATGTAATTCCTGGATGAATTGAACTTTAGTGGCTGTCAATGAACATTTATGGGTCATGTTTTCGAAATTATAAGTAGTCCAGAGCTGATTGTGACCATATGTAAAGTTGAGTTGCACGTCCTCAAATGGCCAAAGCCCCAGATTAATATGGTTACGCCAGTAGGTGACTTCATTCACTGTAATCCTCTTCTGTGATACTTGGAAGAACAATGAGTTACAAACTTGCCCAGTGATATAATGTAAATCCATGCATGCACCTAAAAATGTAAACACTCCAAAACTAAACTAGTTCCAAACTTGTCCAAATTTGGATAATTTTTCAGTCCAGTGAAAGTAACCAGTTTCCCTACTACAGTCCCCACTCATCAAACTGTAACAGGTCAGCGGTAGTTGCAGGTAGCCTTAAGAATGCATGCTTGAACTACCTCAAAGTCAAGAATGGGAATATAGAGAAGTTTAACAAAGCATAAATGGCAAGCATAAAGGAAAATTAATAAGACCTTTTGAGAAACACTCTGCCTGAAGTAATTCAGGAGGTCCTCCCTCCTCAACTCATCATCATATGTCTTGCGTTTCAGTGAATCAAGAAGAATCTGTGCATTTAGTAGGAACCTCATGAATATACATGACCATAACAAAGATGCGTTGTGATTGGATCTATGATTAGCTTGACAAGGACTACACACAAACCTCATATGCATTTTGAAGCTTTTTAAATGCATCAGCAGCTTTATCATTGCCCATATTCTTATCAGGATGGACTAACATAGCCTGAAAAATCAGTAATCACTGTTAAGAATTATTATTATCACGTCACAGCTTTGAAAAACATTAATTTAAACTGAAAGGTGACACGTGCAAAAACAAAGCATATGCTTTAGTTCATCTTTTAGCATCACCTTTTTCTTGTATTCTCTCTTAAGAGATGATACATCTATGTTCTCATATCGACGGAAACCTAATGCTGAATAGTGGTCAGTGCAGTTCTGTAAACGAGCCACTTCATCTTCAGAGGTCAGCTCTTTCTCAGATCCACTTGTTGAAGGATCACCTGGACCTCGATCTGAAGCTGGAGCATATCTGGCTTGGGAGGCGCTATCTGCTGATGGCTGAAATTCTTCAAAGATATTGCCTGGTCTACCTGAGCTTTGCTCCGAGTTCCTTGAAGAACCATTGAATTTCTTATTGTCTACATTGTCCCTTAGGAACTGCACTAGAACATCACTAGAAAAGAAAGATAAGTTGAGGCCCAAAAGCAATCCGAGCCATCCGACGTAGCATCTCGCACAATACATCGAATATAAACAGGCAACAAGGAGAGCTATTCGTTCACGTTTCACGAAAAAGAAAACACCTGCATTTTGGAAACAAGGGATATCACCACTTAGTTATCAAGTAGTACTGCATTTACAAACTGTAAAATTTGAATAAAATACATCCCAAATAAATATGAGTAAGTTGCAGAATATGACCTCCAAGAATTATTACACAAGTTGTCGTCCAAAAACTTCCATAAAACCATAAGATTACCACTGCAAGAACTGAGATAAGCAGGATAGCAAAACCTAGACCTATGAAGGCAATCGCAGAAGCAGCAATCGCCTGAAAAAAGAGAGTAGCAAAGATGAAAAGAATGATAAAGCACAATGAGCATAGCAATTAATGATTTAAACAAGAAACAGCATGGCAAGAGCAAAAACAATTTAAAACAAAACCAGACATAATTCACCTAGCAAAGTAATCTGACAATGCAACTTTTTTACTGAAACCACATTTACTGATTTACAACCATGAGGCAAGAGAAGATTAATCACATAAGAGAATAATATAATAGGCAATAATTATATATTAACTGTTACCAGACTTTGATTTTCAGTTCACGCAAAGCATTTTGAATTATATTATCACTTATCATAATTGAGAAATCAGTAAAATTAGTAAACAAAATATGAATTGAGATGATAAGATTGAGCACGTGAAATGCAGGATCATATGAACATTGTACTGTACATTTGAATGTGAATGATACATGTTGCATACCAACTAAACTCATTTTTAATATCTGGAGAGTAGTGACCATTGACCAAGATCATCCATAAAGTCTTCCTCTACCACAGATGCAGTATGATGTGTTGTTTATCACAACGGGAAACCTGAATTTCATTACTATGCTGTGTTTTTTTATCACAACGGGAAACCTGAATTTCATTACTAGTATGAGGTGCTGCAGCCAGTTAATCGAGAAACTGAAGTAATGAAATGTTGGCGAGCAGCAGATTGGCAATTCTAAGGTCTACATTTATTGTAAGCAGGCACATATCATCATGTTACAGAAAGCACAAAAATGTGAGGTCAAATGAAGGATACTAGAGCTAAAACTTCCATTAAACCATACAAAAGAAAACATCATGTAAGTGTTGCATGATAAACAGTTTCTTGCTCTAAAGGTCTTGCTAGCAAGATGCCATTACCGAAGTTGCTCACACATGTTAATTCACAAGCAAAATGGCATTTTCATTACTGAGGTTAATAAGCCCAATGTTATTTTGATCTGTATTGGGAAAAAAAATTGTGAAAAATGAAATATCATAAATTAAGCTAGTACACATTGACATTATCAATAAATTTGAGCAGAAGCCTAAGGGATAGTTAAACCATACCATGAATGTGAGCATCTTTTTTATCCCAATCATTGAAAAAGTTGACAGCATGCTGCACCAAAGTACTGCTAGGATGGAGTTTGTCCCCCCCAACCATAGCAAAGAATCAAAGCCCCTTAGATTGCAGTCTAGCCAAACCGTCAACAAGAGCAACATCAACCTTCCAGCATTAAGCATCCAAGCTCGAACTATAGGATAAAATCGATAAACATACGCAATTTTGCTTAAGACATAGGCATGCCCTTTGTTCACAATAGCCATGTAAGCGTTGATTGTTGGCCTTCTTCTGTCGATAAATTTTTTACCTTCCTCAACTAGATATATCATGGAAGCTCTAATAATGGATGCAGCCATGCAAGCAATGCACCTAGTCTTCTCCAAAACATTTCCTGCCAATCCAGACGATGTTGTTTGCTCAATCGAAAAACTTCTACCAAAACCGCGCCTAGAGGGTTTCTTGCTACCTCTTCTATTTTTAGTGCCTCTTACCGAAAGCTCATTTTCTTCTGAACTGCTTATATCACAACTGGTATCCATTTGTTGCTTCTTTCCAAAGGATGATATGCCATTGTTTCTGCTGTTCCTTTTGCTGCTTCTTCCTTTCTTCTCACTGCTTCCTTCAGGACCCTTTGATCTGCCTTGAACATGTGAACTCGGATTTTCACTATCTGCAGCACCCCTTTCTCGTGTACTTAGTACATCACCATCAGTTGTATTTTGCCAGTTAGGTGAAGCATGATCGGGACCACTCTTGCTTTGATTTCCTTTTCGTGCCATGATTTCACTTGAAACTAGGATACTCAGAGTTTATATAGGTGTTAACGCATGAGGGCTAATACATTATTCCGTTCCTTCAGCAAAATGAGTACCTATGGGCGCACCAAAACACACCACAAAGATACATGAGAAAACAGGAAGGATGAAATGATTAATAAGAAGATAAAAGGAATACTTCTACAAATAAGATGCTCACATTCAAGTGTGACATTTTTTAATGAGACTCAGAAACAATAAGTTCACTGGCTATATGTTAGTTGTTAGATATAAGTATATAACACAGCAACCTTGCCATGGTATGATAGAACTTTACCAGCCCAGGGTTCCTGTTACCGAGAAGGTTCCTGCTAGTGAGCAAAACTAGTGAAATCTTGCAAGTTTTAGAATCTGAATTTTAACTTCAAATTCAATATGGAATATGGTAAGAGAAGAAAAGAATGACTATCGTCTTTATATGTGTGCAGGATTTGCTGATCAATCCGTTGATGTTGCTGAGCTAAAGGAATATTTTGCTGATCAACCATTATAAGTGTTCTCGTTACTTATCACATGCATGGCATAAACTAGCAGTACATGTTCAAAGTACTCTACTAATGTAAGGGGCAACTAGCTTTAGTGTCCTGGCGTTTTGTCGACTTGGACACTGAATGAAGCATCCACATTGCTCAGAGTGGAGTGAGCGGCACTGCATGCATTCATGTCTTATCTAGACACATACCCAACACCAAACACTGTGCCCAGCATTTTCTCTCTCAAGCCCTGGTACCACCTAAGCTGATGCGAACAGTCTCATATAGAGGCCAGGTCCAGGATTTCAGGTATTGCAGCTAGTTGCATTTCCATATAGGGAGTTAAGCCACCAGATAGGCATGCTCCTACAATGCAGCTCACATACTTATCCAATACTGTAACTGAATTTGAGTTAAGCTCTGATTCCCTGATGTTACAGAGCTCAGTAGAGCAGCTCTCAACCAGGGGCGGACCCAGTAAAGGACGGGTGTACACATGTACACCCAATAATTTTTTCAAAGAAAGAAAAAAATCGAAGTTTCTACGCATAATACATGCATACTACACTTGTAATTGAATCAGATCAGATCCGAACACGGATAGCTTAAGCTAGGGTTTGGGTGCTCGGTTTCAGGCACAGCAGGAACGGAAGAGAAGGGGTTAGGGATGGCAGCGTACCTGCCGGCCAAGGTCCCGAAGATGGAGACCTGGGAATCTGGCGGCCGTCGGCGGCGGCTGCGGCGGCGGGCAGCCGCCTAATCGTCGCCCTGAGAGACGGAGAGCACGCGCGAGGGGCACGGGAGAACCACGAGAAGAGAGAGTATGCGGCCGGGGGGGACGGGAGAACAAAAGGCTGGGGCGCCGGGCCACAGCTTTTAGCAGTGTGGTTTTCAGTTTTTTCACGTGTATAAAATGGTACTACGTCCGTCCAAAAAAAAAGTGATATTGTGTGATTCGAAATTGGTTCCAGAAAAAATGATGGTCTAAGTTTTAGGTACGTTTTTAGCTTACAAGAGAATCTACATGCGCAACAAATCTGGCCTTTAATTTCTTTAATCAAATACATCTTGCATTCAGCGCATGTTAATTAGACAAGTAAAGCACAAGACATCCCTTTTTAAGGTAATAAAGTGCAACAAACCAAGGGTATTAGGGATATTTCTCTTCTCCACTAATCTGTCTAAAAATCCTAAAACATCACTTTTTCTGGGACGGAGGGAGTTCACCATGTTCGGCTGATACAGTTTCAGCTGATTTCGGCTGATTTCGGTTGATTCAATAGTGTTCTATGAGAAAGAATAAGCTAAAACAAGCTAAAACAAGCTAAAATTGGATCAGCCGAACGCTTACCTTTTGACCTCTACTTTCTCCTTTATTAATGCAAGCATGGCAGGGCCCTTTAGGACACCTTCAACAGTGACTTACAGTCTGTTCGTTTCGGCTGGATTGGCTTATAAGCCATGACTGAAAGTACTGTTGGCAGGTTTGATGTGAGAGAAAAATACTATTCAAGTCATTGATTATAAGCCAGATACGAACAATCCAGTCGAAACGAACATGCTGTTATGAGTTAACTCTAAACATATTTATTTTATATTTTAATAGGAAGGAGAAAAAAAATCATCTCTTAATCCTTAACTCTAAACATATTTATTTTATATTTTAATAGGAAGGAGAAAAAAAATCATCTCTTAATCGTGTGTTAGTCTCATGCACACACTACAAGATCATACAAGGTTGACATATAGAGCTATTCATGTTATAAGTTATGTGCTAAAAGTTAATATCATTCAAACAAAAGTTATCTTAGAGTTAGCAACTATCTCTCTCTGTATTGTTAATGGTATCCTTACTAATGCAAGCATGGAAAGGCTACTATAGGCACTTTAAAAAGAAGTTTTGGGGTAGTGCTATTGGAATAATATTCCTATAAGATTAAGATGCCATGAAGATAGATTTGATCGCATGGTCCAAACCCGTCACGCTAGTGAGCTGAGCAAAATAAACATAGGAAAACCATTTTGAAAGAGTATAATGTTATAGATGTAGCTTCTAAATTTAGGGAGCTTTCACCTTAGAAATTTCAAAGAATGAAACCATAGCCAAATAGCTAGAGCAACTATGGACCTAGAGGAAACAAAAACTAGGCAATAGTTGAGGGATAGCTAGGAACATCTTGGACCGTGAATGGAATACAACTTACCTTAGACAGTAGCAAACCAACGTCGTAGAAAGAAACTAATTTCTACCTTAGACAACTCTAGGGACCGATAGAGAATACTAGTGACAAGCAGAGGATCGTAGTAGACTTCTCATGGCAGAACCGTCCGGAATAGCATGTTTTTGGAGGCGTTCATCTTCCATTAGACTCTAAGCATCTCGAAAACTGGCTACATTGGACGGTTTCGTCTAGCACACTCCAAAGAAGAACTCGAACAATCCACGTTTTTCCTCTATGATCCAATAATGAGAACGAGTTTGCAATACTTAGTCTATTTCATACCAGAAGAGTTCTCAGAAATACATTATTACAATACCAAGTTCAGAGTGTGGAATTTAAACAACGGAATTAAAATAAACATCTAACGATAAGATACAATGATCCGTCTATGCCCACCAGAAGAATCCTCCACACAACAGCTACTCCTCAAGCTGCACCTGCAACAGAAGTAAATAAACCCTGAGTACACAATATACTCGCAAGACTTACCCGACTAGTGGAAATAATTTTCCGTCTCCAAAGGATATGATAGGCTTTATGATTTGCGGGGTTTCCTTTTTGTGAAAAAGCATTACTAGTAGTGAATCCTTATGTATGTGTTTTATTAGCAGTCATGATTAGATCATTAGCTAACCATTCTAAGTAAGCATATGTTCTACTTTCAAGCAAGAGTTGAGCAATCGGATTGATTTCACCATCTTTTATCTTCCAGTTCTTACTATGATGCTAGATCGTAGACAAGTCGTACTGTATTACACGGCGATTCACGAACCAATGTAGCCTAGCTGGGTACCTCGAAATACACGCCCCGCTTGTACCCCAGGCACAAGCAGGACCAACCCACCACTCTCCTGTCAAGGGGTCTAGGTCTCCATCCAAACTTGGACTCCAAACCCCCACACTTGAGTCCCGGACTCAGTGTGGTGCTTAGATCTCCACCATCCTCGCCTCCAATCAGTCGGTACAGAAAGAGTCGGAACCCACGACAAGAGAGCAACGAGCCTTTCCGCTTCCATAAGTAAGTATGTGCTTAGGATAATAAGTCTGTGACCTGACTAGAATCCAATGCAACGGTCGATTCTTAACCAACACGGATAGGAAAAACAGCGTAACCAAGCTATGTCACATTGGTCATGGGACACAACCAGTTACACCCACCAATACCCATACCATATCCCTGCCCGGTCTCCATTTCCTTTTACCATTTTATCATGAGAGTAATAATAATAATCACCTATCGTGAGTAACGGCAGGTTACTCACATTACCGATAGCCTAAGCATAGCAGCTACTCGAACTATGCTAGTAGGGCTCATATGTAGGTTTATCTATGCATATAGTTTCAATAATAAGTCTGTAACGTAAATGCATATCACATATATATATATCCAGTGATTATTCAAAATAAGTGTTATGCACCGGAGCTTACCTTGAGCAGACGTGGTGTCAGCTCAGCTCAGTCAGTGGCGGCTCCAGGACCTCCTCCTACACGAGGATCTCCTCCTCGTACTCCTCGATCACCTTCTCGAACTCGTGATTTCCGATGGTCACGATCTCTGCCAACTCGTTCTTTACATGCATGCAATGATGATGCAACACTTAGCATTTTGACAACAGCAACTCTTAAAATAAGAATACATATGATAAACTACTAAGCTAGCTCTAATGACTAAGATACTAAGCTAACTATCATCTTCATCAAGTAAAGTGTTGGGTTCAACTAACAAACACCTAGCTTTACAAATAAAGGATATATCTCTATTTCTACTAATGATTTAATGTATATTTGAAATAAAGAGCATTTAACTACCCTTATGTTAAGTCTATTCTAAAGCTACAAAAATTACAGTGAGCACGTAATAATAATATGAAGCTACTATAAAATTGTTAAAGCTAAAGCTATCACCATTTTGCCACAAAAATTCCTATAATATTTAACCTAATAATATTAAGCATTCTCAAATGATTTAATAGCTCCTGGTATCAACAAGTATATATATGAACTAAATACACTAACGGATAGAGCATAATTTTAGGAACTTAACAAAATTGGTTTCATAATTTTTGGATACCTACATGATTTTATATTAATTACTAAAGTTCTGCTTAGAATTAAAATGAAAAGCTATTTCTATTCTCCACGAAAAAACTAAACTGATTTTTGCCCAACGTAGCCCACACACGACACAGTGCGTGCACGCGCGAGCGCACGGTGGCCCGCGGTGCAGCCCATACCGAGGAAGACCGCGCGCGCTGGCACATTAGCAAAAACGCCCTCGTGTTATTAGAAAATAGTGTGAACTCTACATGTACTATTTCTATAGACAACGACTTTACAATAGAACCCTTGGATATTTCTCCTCTTTACAATGGCAAGGCCCCCAGCCTTCCTCGTGTGCACCGACACAGCGAGCGGTGGCACTGACGCTTACGCTAGCCATACGGGACCCATGCTGACCTATCTACGAGGCCGATGCTCACCTAGGGTTCAACGCGAGACGATGGACAGTGGTTGCACGAGCCGGGACATCGTAGAAGGACCTCTCCACGATGGCGGGCACCCTACGACAATAGTGTCGGGTACCGTAGAACGGGGTACCCCGAGCGAACATCAAAAAGGTCACTTAAGTCCTATCAAAAAATAAAGCTAGAAGGTAAGCCGTGGGCTCCTCACCGGCCATGTCCGAGCCTACCAGGCTCTCCGCCTCACCTCGAGCCTCGCATAGGAGGTCTCGGCGTCCTGACGCAATCTTTGCCTCGCGCGAGGCTTTTCATGGAAGGCCTCGGCAAGGAGTCCGATCTCCGTCTTGCGCGAGGCCTCATTCTCCGTATCACACGAGGCCAGCTTATCCATAGCCCGTAACCCCCGCCTCGGCCGGTCTTCCCGACAGCACATTATGTCCTATTAATACATCAACCACTCCCACAATCTCAGCCGGACAACGGCTCGACACCGCAGAATGGCCAACGGGACATGAGGTCGCATTGGCACCATACCGGCTGAGACAGGGCACGGCAGGGATTACCGGTCACTATATTCTGAAGCTGTGCCCACGATCAACACCCGCACTACACTATGCCCCGCGATCCCCGCCTCGAAAACAACACTACACGGACAGCCTGGCCCGAGTCATCACCGCCTCCGAGCCAGCGCACTAGATCAACCGCTCTCTCAGGGCCTCGGCACTATGCACCAAGGTCTCGGTCATCTCGGGATTCATGTCCGCCGAGACCCCCCACTGTGGTGCGGCCTCGGCACCGATCGAGCCTCGGCCTCGTGCACAGTCAGTCCACAGCGACTCGCACGCTGACCGTCGCACCCACTCCGAGGCAGCCCGGGCGCTCCCATGACGCACAGGATCGGATGTGACCAGCACGCCGCCCCAGTGCTCCAAGGACGGACCACTCCGACGACTTCGCCGCCACAGGAACAGGCCACAGGGCTCGGACACGCCACCCCTGTTTGCACGACGCCGTATAGTTAGCTTATGTACTACCCTTGTCCTCCCTTCAAACTATAAAAGGAAAGGACTTGGGCTATTTCTGGGGGACGAACGAAGAATAACACCCTGTAACACACACACTTCCCAACCGCCTAAGAGCAACATCTTAAGCAGCCCACACGACACCTCGCCGAGACCTGAGACTAGCTCCCTCTCTCACCTAGCTTATAACCCCCTACTACAAGCACTTCGGTGCAAGGAATACAAGATCGATCTCTCAAACTGGACGTAGGGCATCGATTGTCTAAACCAGTATAAACCTTGTGTCTCTTTGCATCACCATCCGGGATTAGGGGCACACAGTTCACATTTACTGGTTGGTTGAGGACCCCCCGGTCCGAAACACCGATAGTTGGCGTGCCAGGTAGGGGCCTCTACGTGTTAGTTTCGTCATCCCAGCAAGTTTTGGATGGCAGACCCCGTATGACCGTTGCGTCTCGGCATGGTGGTTTGGTTTGGGAGCCTAGAGTTCATGTCTCTAGGGCATGAGTACGACATGGTACTCCTCACTCCTCGAGCCCCACCAACCGACGATGAAGTCACGCACCGGCAGCCCAGGCGCAGGCGGCGCCTAGGCGGCCGCTCTCGCCACGCTCGCCAGGCATGACGCGAGCAAGATCACCCCGACGCTACGTGAATCCAGGGCGACACGCCGCTCCCCGCCGATATCCTACGACCAGCTGTTGGTGCAAGGTCCCTGGTTGGGGACCTGTCTAGCCTGAGCTTGGACAAGGGAAAAACGCCGGTGGCACGTGGCAACACCCAGTCTCAAGCTCCGCTCCACCACTCCCTGAGAACCCAACTCCAGCGGAGCAGAGCCCGGCGGCGGCACCATCCCCATACCCCTTTGGGTTGAGAAATGCCGCCGCCTCTTATGCCTACGCTTACACTGCCGCTCACGAGGATACCGTGGGATGCCGCCAGCGCTTCACTCTCGACCTGGACACCCATGCTGACTCCTCGGAGCAAGACGAGGCATGGCCCAGAGTGGATTTCTCTGGACTCCACAACCCTGGAGCTATGCGTCGTTTCTCGGCCATAAGCGACTACTGCTTTGGCTACTCTGACTCCGATGACGAGGGCACCTACGACCCCACTCGCGAGTGTTTTCACATCGGGCTCGGGATGTCGAGGGCGGGCGAGGAGGACGAGGGGGCTGGTAGCCGTTCCCTGCTTTGCCCGGGTACAGGCGCCGCCACACCTCCGCGCATTGTCATGCCGGCAGCACAGAACGAGAACCCCCGCTCTTGCGCGACCTCAACGCCCAGACCTGGAACAACTCCGTGAGCTCCAGGCCAAGGTTGAACAAGACCAACTTCTTCTGCAGCAGCTTCGGGACTCTCTCGAATAGGAGCAGCGAGGTCACGGTGAAGGCAGGGGGCCCGACGGAGGGCCCGCGATGTACATCACCGCATCCACGATGACGAGGGGAGTGAGCAACCCCCAATCTTTAATCGTGCTAGCCAGAACATCGTGGCTGCGGCAATGCTGGTCCGTGCGATGCCCGAGCCTTCCACCACGGAGGGGCGACGGGTCCATGGTGAGCTCCGAGACCTCTTAGAGACCGCCGCGGTTCAGCAGGCTGGGAGTTCCGCCTCCCGACGGCATAGGGGCGCCTTGAACCTACCCGTGGCACCGCCTCGGTAGGATAGGGAAGCCTCGGCTCGTCCTGAGCCCGCTCGAGCATCGATAGCCCACAGGGTCCCCGTGCTTCTTGACCGCCTCGGCAATCGACGCGAGGTGCAGGGAGACCATGAGGTGGTCAGCAGGCGATGACGCCATGACAATGAGGGGCCTGCTTGGGGTTACCACCCACACCGAGGCGGCCGCTATGATAGCGAGGAGGACCGTAGTCCTTCTCCTGAACTGCCAGGCCCTCAGGTCTTCAGCAGGGCCATCCGCGCTGCTCTTTTCCCGGCCCGGTTTCGGCAACCAGCCAATCTCGCGAAGTATAGCGACGAGACCAACCCCGAACTTTGGCTTACCGATTACCGCCTGGCCTGCCAGCTAGGTGGCGTGGACGATGACCTGCTCATCATCCGCAACCTCCCCTTGCTCTTGTCAGACTTGGCACGAGCCTGGCTTGAGCACCTTCCTCCCTCACAAATCCACGACTGGCGCGACTTAGTTAGGATCTTCGTCGAGAACTTCCAAGGCACATACGTGCGCCCTGGGAACTCCTAGGATCTTAAGAGCTATCGCTAGAAACCGGACGAGTCTCTCCGAGACTTCATTCGGTGCTTCTCCAAATAATGCACCGAGTTGCCAAGCGTCGACAACTCAGAGATTGTCCAGGCTTTTCTCTCTGGCACCACCTGCCGAGACTTGGTCCGAGAACTAGGCCGGAACGTGGCATGCTCGGCCACCGCGCTCCTCGACATTGCCACCAACTTCGCCTCTAGCGAGGAGGCTGTAGGGGCCATCTTCCCCACGGACGACGCCAAGGGGAAATGGAGGGATGAGGCCCCTGAGGCCTCGGCTCCCTGCCTCCCCAAAAGAAAGAAGAAGGATCACCAGGGGAAGCGGGCCGTCCTCGAGGCCGATATAGTCACGGCCGCAGAACGCAAGAATCCCTGAGGCCCAAGGGGTCCCAGACCTTTCGACGACATGCTTAAGAAACCCTGCCCTTACTACCAAGGCCCAGTCAAGCACGCCCTCGAGGATTGCTCCATGCTGTGGCGTTACTACGCCAGGCTCGGGCCCCCCGACGACGACGCCAAGCAGAAGGGCGCTGGCGACCGGGACAATGACAAGGACGATGGGTTCCCCAAGGTACACAATGCCTTCATGATCTTCGGTGGACCCTCGGCGTGCCTTACGGCGTGGCAGCGAAAGAGGGAACGCCGAGAGGTCTTCTCGGTCAAGGTGGCCACTCCCCGGTACCTCGACTGGTCTCGAGAGGTGATCACATTTGATCGAGACGACCACCCCGACCATGTTCCGTATCCCGGGCAGTACCCACTTGTTGTCGACCCCATCATCGACAACACCCGACTCTCCAAGGTGTTGATGGACGGAGGCAGCGGCCTCAATATCCTATACGCCAACACCCTAGAGCTCTTAGAGATCGACCGATCGAGGCTCTGAGGCGACGTCGCACCCTTTCACGGCATCATGCCAGGGAAACGCATGCAACCCCTCGGGCGCATCGACCTTCCCGTCTGCTTTGGCACCCCCTCCAACTACCGCAAGGAAGTCCTTACCTTCAAGGTGGTCGGATTCGGAGGAACCTACCACGCCATCTTGGGGTGGCCGTGCTACGCCAAGTTCATGGCAGTTCCCAATTATACCTACCTCAAGCTCAAGATGCCAGGCCCCAGCGGTATCATCACGATTGAGTCCACGTATGAACATGCATACGACTGTGACGTCGAGTGCATCGAGTACGCTGAGGCCCTCACCGAGGCCAAGACCCTCATCGCCAACCTCGACCAATTCAGTGGCGAGGCGCCTGACTCCAAGCGTCGCGTAGGGACGTTCGAGCCCGCGGAGGCCATCAAGCTCGTCCCTGTCAACCTCACCTGCCCCGACGACCGGGCGCTGAGGATCAGCGCCACCCTCGACATCAAATAGGAAGCCGTGCTCGTCGACTTCCTCCGTGCGAATGCCAACATATTCGCATGGAGTCCCTCGGACATGCTGGGCATACCGAGGGAGGTCGCCAAGCACGCCTTGGACATCCGGGCCAGCTCTAGACCGGTGAAGCAACGCCTGCGCCGCTTCGATGAGGAAAAGCGTAGGGCCATCGGTGAGGAGGTGCAGAAACTCTTGGCGGCCGGGTTCATCAAGGAAGTGTCCCACCCAGAGTGGTTGGCTAACCCCGTGTTAGTCAAGAAGAAAAATGGGAAATAGAGGATGTGTTGACTACACCGGTTTGAACAAAGCCTGTCCAAAAGTCCCCTTCCCATTACCCCGAATCGATCAAATCATTGATTCCACTGCAGGGTGCGAGACCCTGTCTTTCCTTGATGCGTATTCTGGTTACCATCAAATCAAGATGGAGTCCGACCAGCTTGCAACTTCTTTCATCACACCATTCGGCATGTACTGCTATGTGACTATGCCTTTTGGCCTCAGAAACGCAGGGGCCATGTACCAGCGGTGCATGACCCAGGTCTTTGGCGACCACATTAGGCGGACCATCGAGGCCTATGTGGACGACATCGTCATCAAGACCAGAAAGGCCGAGAACCTCATCGACGACTTGAGGATAGCCTTCAGATGCCTTAGAGAGAAGGGCATCAAGCTCAATCCCGAGAAATGTATATTCGGAGTCCCTCGAGGCATGCTCTTGGGATTCATAGTCTCGGAACGCGGCATCGAAGCCAACCCAGAGAAGGTCTTGGCCATAACCAGCATGGGACCAATCAGAGACCTCAAGGGAGTATAGAGGGTCATGGGATGCCTTGTGGCCCTGAGCCGCTTCATCTCCGCCACAGTACGTACGGGTGCTCCCACCCGCGGGGCTCGGGTCGCACCCGCATGAGGGCCGAGCTTCCCTCACCCAATGTCGGAGCCAGCTATTCCACGACGTCGGTCTCCCCAGCGTCAACCACCCCCCGCGCCCGAGAAGTATCATCGGAGGAAATCGGATAGACCTCCGCCTCCCGGGCGCTCTCTCGTAACAACAGTGGGCCCTGAACCAAGGGCGCCACCAAGGCCTCCACCGCCTTCATCTCCGCCTCCTGGGCAGACGGCCTCACTGCCATCACGTTGGCCTCAGCGATCTTGGGGGCTCCAGCCTCCGCAGTCATGGCCTCGACGGTCTCGGGGGCTCCGGCCTCCACCATCGTGGCATCGGTGGTCGCAGAAACACCGACCCCTGCCGCTGCGGTCTCAGCGGTCTCGGGCGCCCCGGCCTCCGTCGCCTCAGCCTCGGAGACCCCGGGGGCCTCGGCAACCAAGGGCACGCCGGCCCCATTCGACTCGTGAGCCTTGCCCTCATGGGGCGGAAGCACTCCCACCCCCGTCTATGTCGGGGTCGCCTCAGTAGCCCCTCCTTGGGCGGGCGGCTCCTTCGGGTCGGCCCTCGCCGACACCGCGCCGCGTTGTATAGCAGCTTGTGCCTCCGCCACCCAGTGGGCGGAGGAGCCGGGGCTCGCCTTGAGCGCCTTAAGGGGCGCCAAGGGAAGCTCGTCTGCAGGCCACTTCCGACTAAGGAAAAATAACCTACAGGGTTAGCACGGGACCAAAGAGCGAACGGAAGGCGCTGCGACCCCACCAAAGACACACCTACCCGAATAGGGCGGCAACCGCTTTGCCATAGCGACCCTCGTCCGCAAAGGCGGTGGCGGCGGCAGAGGCATCGCCTTCGTGCCCATCGGCGCCGGCCGGTCCTCAAAGGACCCCGGCGCCTCGTCGGTCCTCTATGGAGGCAGTTGCGTCGCCTCCGCCACCACTTGTTCCATCATCGCCGTCGAGCCCACCGGGCTGACGGCGCATTTGCCCAATGCCCACGCCCCAGGCGTGTCGGCCTCGGCCCTGGAGCGGGCAATCGCCGACCCCGGGTCCGCTTCTCCTCCTCCTCCCGGGAGTGCCGGGCTTCTTGCCAATGCCCCGGGCACCACCTCCACTACGTCAGGGAGATGGTCCAGGGGACCTCGCCCCACCTTGCCCTCGTCATCCCCATCTGAGGCCTCCATCGATAGCGACGACGATGGGGATTCCTCCAACGGAAGACCGTCCTTCCTTTGTTGACGGCGGCGCTTGTCCAGCTCCTCGCGCGCGAGGATCTTCTTTGTGCGCTTCGCCGCTTCGGTGTCCTTCCTCTTTTTCTACGCATCGGCGTGCGCCCGGTTGATCACCCGCCACCTCGTGTCCTCAGGGACGGGCGGTGGAGAGGCGCGCACGTCCCTCATCCCCTATAGGAACGGCGAACGCGAATGAGAAGGTAGGAGAAACGGAGGAGGCTCGGGGGCTACGGCGGCACATGACTTACCAGCGAGAGGAACCCCCGCGACGGTCGCATCGCGATGGGGGTCAGGTTGTCGCCCCTCAGCTTCGCCTCTACCATCTCCCCAACCCGATGAACAATTTCCTCGTCGGAAAGGACGGAGGAGGACATCCGGATGCCCTCAATGGGCTCACCCGGCTTCATCTCGAACAGCCACCGCCGCCGAGCCATCAGCAGCAGCACCCTCCGGCGGTGGAAGGCAGCCACGACCACAGCCACAGTAAGGCCACGGCCCCGCAGCCTCTCCAGCCCCTCTAGAAGCGGCTGTAGCTTGGGCTGGTCGTCCTTCGGGACGCCATACTTCCATCTCTCCGAGCAGCTCCCCACAATCTACCCAGTGTAGGGGGGGAGTCCTCCATCATCGTTATGAAGGTAGAACCAGCTCGTGTACCACCGGCGATTAGAGGACGTGAGCTGGGCTGGGATGTAGAGGTGCTGGCGGTCTTGGCGCACTTGGAGAGTGCAGACGCCGGCCCTCGTCGCCTTCCTTGTACCCGACATGCCCATCGACTTAGTGGTGTGCCCCGCCCGGAATAAATGGAGCCACAACTCCCAATGGGGAGCAATCCCCAAGTACCCCTCGCAGACGGCAACAAAGATAGCCGCCTGTGCGATGGAGTTGGGGTTGAAGTTGTGGAGCTCCACGCCATAGTAGTGCGGGAGCGCCCGCATGAATCGATCCGCCGGGACGCCGAGGCCACGCTCGTGAAAGGAGACGAAGCTCACGACGTAGCCGTCGCAAGGCCTCGGCTCTGGCTCACCGTACGGAGCAATCCACTCTGGCCTGGTGGGGTCCATCACCGGGCGAAGGATTCCACCATCGACGAGCGACTAGAGTGTCTCCACGGTAACATCGGAAGGATCCCAGGGGTCCGCCTCAACAACGACGATGTCACCGGCCATGAGTGCGATGGAGGGATCGGATGCGGCAGTGAGTTTTTCTCTCTCTCCCACGCTCTCGCTTTTTCTCGCTTTCTCCCTAGGCTCGCTCTTCTCCCTTCTTCTTCCTGGCACCCGCTGCTCTAGCGATGGCTCGATGGAGGCAGAGCTAACGCAGGCAAGGTAAGGTGAGGAGGGGCGAGACTCTTCGAGTATTTATGCAGGGGGAAGGTGAAACGAACGGGCGATGAAATCGGGGAAGTTTCCCCCCGATCCGGCGCGGTTAACCACGAGCTGATTTTGCCGCCCACGCACCCACTTCTTTCTCATTAATTGCGGGAACAGTTACGTCCCATCCACCACGTCACGCTCGGCCACTACGGCAGCAGGCGTCGTTTCGCCTCCCTAGGAAACCACCTCAAAAGGCATGCCACCCGTTGCCGAGCTAATGGGGAAGGTATTCCCCCCAGCCTATTCCTTTCAGATGAAGGAACCAGGCTCTGAGCCTATTATGGTCCAAGGGTTCGAAGGCTGGGCCCCAAGGGGTTTCGACAGCCGCCCCAGGACAACCGAGTCAGGGACGACCGTGGGCGAGCCTATATGGGGCTGAGGCCCAAGCAAGCGAAACGCTTGGGACGCCCTAAGTCGTGTCCGAGACCGGCAGGGAAGTCTCCGAATGGGATCCCACCGTAGGGAGGCACCGAGCCACCGAGGCCCAGCGAACGGCCTCGGCACCCACTAGAGAAACCCTCCAGTACTCTTGGAGTGCGTCTTTGGACCGCTAGCTGACCCTTAGAGAACGGGGTTCGGGCCTCCACTCGGACTACCCGATAACAGCTCACCGGAAGTGCCACCGCTCGTACCCACCGAGGGTAGCGAGGCACATTCCACCCCTCCTTCCAAGCGAAAAGGAAGCATGAGGGTCATACAAAAAGTTAGGGGAACCCCTGATGGCCTTCTCGCTCTATGCAGAGGCTAAGGAGCTCTTCCTGCAACCTTGCCAAGACCCAGCGACCCAGCTCACACTCGAAGGGGCTCGACAAAACAAACCCTCCTTCTGAGCGAAAAGGAAGCGTGAGGGTCGTACAAAAAGATAGGGGAGCTCCTGACGGCCCTCTTGCCCCGTGCAGAGGCTAGGGGGCTCTTCCTGCAGATATGTCGAGACCCCGCGACCCAGGCTCGCGCCTAAAGGGGCCTCGGCAAACAAACCCTCACGTGCGAGGGACGTATAAAAAGCCAAGGTAGCTCCCGACGACCCTCTCGCTCCATGCAGAGGCTAGGGGCTCTTCCTACAACCTTGCCGAGATCCAGCAGCTTCGGCTCGCACCCGAATGGGCTCAGCAAACAAACCCTCTGTCCGAACGAAAAGGATATGTGAGGGTCGAATAAAAAAGCCAGGGGACCCCTGACCGCCCTCTTGCTCCAGGCAGAGGCTCGGGGGCTCCTCCTACACCCAAGACAAAGACAAATGGTCTAAGTCCGCGCTAGAAGTTTCGTTACAAATACGATAAAGGGCACCGAGCCCGTTACGGTCCAGGGGTTCGAAGGCTGGGCCCCCAGAGGTTTCGACAGCCACCTCAGGGCAACAGAGTCAGGGATGACTTTGGGGCGAGCCTACAAATGGCCGAGGCTCGAGCGAACAATAGCTCGGGACGTCCTAGGTCATGTCTGAGACCGGCAGGGAAGTCTCTAAATGGGATCCCACCGTAGGGAGGCACCGAGCCACCGAGGCCCAGCGAACGGCCTCGGCACCCACTAGAGAAACCCTCTGGTACTCTTGGAGTGTGTCTCTGGACCGCTAGCCGTCCCCTAGCAAATGGGGCATGGGCCTCCACTCGGACTCACCCGATAACAGCTCACCGGAAGTGCCCACGCTCGTGCCCATCGAGGGTAGCCTGGCATATTTCACCCCTCCTTCCAAGCGAAAAGGAAGCGTGAGGGTCGTACCAAAAGCCAGGGGGACCCCTGATGGACCTCTCGCTCCATGCGGAGGCTAGAGGGCTTTTCCTGCAACCTCGTCGAGACCCCCGTGACCCGAACTTGCACTTGTTGGCTCAACAAATACGATAAAAACTCTTCACTCAAACGCGAAAACGAAAAAAACCCCTAGAGGAGTAACTCCACTCCTCCAGGGCCTCGGGGGCTACACCCACCGAAACCTCAAGAAACAAAACCCAATTCCTATGGGAGCGGCTATAAACCAAGCCTCGGTAAACCCTCAGGGAGAGTGCACGCACTCCCCCGGAGGCTCGGGGGCTACTGTCGGGTACCGTAGAACAGGGTACCCCGAGCGAACATCAAAAGGGTCACTTAAGTCCCATCAAAAAACAAAGCTAGAAGGTAAGCCGTGGGCTCCTCACCGGCCATGTCTGAGCCTACCAGGCTCTCCGCCTCGCCTCGAGCCTCGCACAGGAGGTCTCGGCGTCCTGACGCAATCTCCGCCTCGCGCGAGGCTTTTCACGGATGGCCTCGGTAAGGACTCCGATCTCTGTCTCGCGCGAGGCCTTATTCTCCGTATCGCGCGAGGCCAGCTTATCCATAGCCCGTAACCCCCGCCTCGGCTGGTCTTCCCGACAGCACGTCATGTCCCATTAATACGTCAACCACTCCCGCAATCTCAGCCGGACAACGGCTCGACACCGTGGAATGGCCGACGGGACATGAGGTCGCATCGGCGCCATACCGGCTGAGACAGGGCACGGCGGGGATTACCGGTCACTGTATTCTGACGCTGTGCCCACGATCAGCACCCGCACTACACTGTGCCCCGCGATCCCCGCCTTGAAAACAACACTACACGGACAACCTGGCCCGGGTCATCACCGCCTCCGAGCCAGCGCACCAGATCAACCGCTCTCTCAGGGCCTCGGCACTATGCACCAAGGTCTCGGCCATCTCAGGATTTGTGTCTGCCGAGACCCCCCACTGCGGTGCGGCCTCGGCACCGACTGAGCCTCAGCCTCGCGCACAGTCAGTCCACAGCGACTCGCACGCTGACCGCCGCACCCACTCCGAGGCAGCTCGGGAGCTCCCATGACGCACATGATCGGATGTGACCAGCATGCCGCCCCAGTGCTCCAAGGACGGACCACTCCGACGACTACGCTGCCACAGGAACAGGCCATAGGGCTCGGACACGCCACCCCTGTTTGCACGACGCCGTTAGTTAGCTCATGTACTACCCTTGTCCTCCCTTCAAACTATAAAAGGAAATGACTTGGGCTATTTCTGGGGGACGGACGAAGAATGACACCCTGTAACACACACACTTCCCAGCCGTCTGAGAGCAACGTCTCAAGCAGCCCACACGACACCTCGCCGAGACCTGGGACTAGCTCCCTCTCTCACCTAGCTTGTAACCCCCTACTACAAGCACTTCGGTGCAAGGAATACAAGATCGATCTCTCAGACTGGACGTAGGGCATCGATTGCCTGAACCAGTATAAACCTTGTGTCTCTTTGCATCACTATCCGGGATTAGGGGCACGCAGTTCACATTTACTGGTTGGTTGAGGACCCCCCGGTCCGAAACACCGACAAATAGTGACGACGTTCTGGTGAACCACAGCAACAACAAGGCGATAGAGGTAGCAGGTGAGCAACGACAACTCACCAGTGACCTTACCGAGAAGCTGGCTTGGCCGGAGATGACCCGAGCGAGGCTGGCCATGTGCGCATTTTGAGGTGAACGGCGGACCACAAAGGCATGGCCGCGTCAACGGTGAGGAGGCAACACTAGAGCTACGACTAGTGTGCGCATAACGAAGAGGGAGCCAAGGCGAGCTAGTGGTGTAGAGGAATTAGTACGGGGTGAAGTGGTGGAGGCTGGCCACAACACGGGCGATGACGGGCCTTAACGGCACGGTTGCGGGCAAAGCTCCAAAATTGGAGCTCAGCATGACGTGAGTCAAGGCGGGGTGGGGTTAGCTAGAGAGGGGGCATGAGGGCGGAGATGCGAGCACAAGGAATTGATGAAAGGTGCTCACTCTTTGACTCGCCGTGATGCGACTCGATGATGGCGGAAAGCAGAGAGAAAAAAGAGAAAGAGTGAAATGAAGCGCGGTAGTGGGCTCAGCTCGTCCATGCCTTGGCGGGACGTGAGCAGCGAGCTCAGGAGGCCCACACGCGGCGCTATGGACAACATGTGCGCGTGTCCAACCGGCGTGGCCCGCGTGCCACAGTGCCATAAATGGCATGGCAACGGTGGCTCACCCACGTGCATGTGGCAGAGGCAACACGCACAGGGCCAGCAACAGCGTAGAGATACAGTGGACCGGCACGGACACGATGACGATGCGACGGTAGCGGCAGCGTTGTGACACGAGGAGCATCGGCAGTGCGAACGCGATGGCAGCGCAGCGCAGCTGTGGCGGCACCCAAACGGTAGCGCGAGGCAGAGCAGCAGGGTGTGGGGCCAGTGGCTCGCTGCGGCCGGCCCTTGCCAAGCCTAGGCGGCTCGACTGGCCAAGCACGGTGACATGGTTGACCACGCGGGATGCGGCCATGTGCGCGGTGTGAGAAGGCCACACGGTGACCGCGCACCCGACGCCAACCAACCCGAGACAGTGACACGCATGAATTTTAAAGCGTTCAATACAACCAAACGATTGCTTTAGGACCTAAACCATCTTCACCATGCTCAAGATGGCACATGAGACTACCAAATTGAGCTATAACGAATGCTATTATATGATGCATCTCATATACCATTCTTCATATTCATGCACTTGCATCTTGCATCTCATCTAGGTACGCTAGATGAACCACGTGAAGGACGTGAGGTTGGAACCGAACCCGAAGACGGTGTATGGTGGACTTTTCCCACAGATGGAAGGATCCCTGGAATACATGCCTAAACAGGAGATGCTCACCAAGCGAGTGTCATCTAACAAGCACTGACCTAGTGTTGGATCCTAGGCAAGCCCTGGAGCATTCTAAGTCTCCTAGTGTTTTACAAAATACTATTTGAGTCCTTTATGATTGATGCATTAGGTTATAAGAGTTGTCTGGAAACACTTGATGCATGGAACTACCTTGTCCAGATATATACACCTTAATCCTGTGTAGGTCCAGGATCGAATATATGCTTAGCCATGCTTAGACTAGTAGAAGTCGGGTGATTTCCTATCACCTGCGAGATATAGGTGGAAACCGAAGCACGGTTGGCTATATTTGCTATCATGGAAAAGAACCATAGGGTAAAAGTAAATCAAGGCTGGGCGGAGTCTATGGTAGGTTGACTCATGTGATTCTATCTGTGCCAATTAAGGACCGTGCCGTTGTTGGACACGAAGAAAAGAAAGAGGAGCATACCAGTTTGGACACCACCGATGCATTAAAAGGTATGGGCTTTCCCTCGACCTTCTCTTTGGGCTTCAGCTATAGCACCCAGTCAAGGTAACTCCAAACCTCGTCGTCTGGTAGCTCCTCCGGTGACACACGATTAGGGTCCGACGGGTCGCCGTACCTCCACATCGGCCGCGATCTCTCTGCCAACGGACCAACCCGGCAACAGTAGAGGGTGTGGAACACCCGCACCCCATCAAGGCCGCATCGCATAAGCTTCTAAAGCTCCTCCTCGATGATCTCCACCTTCTTCTTCTCCCGACGGGAATAGCCCCACGACCAACTATCCTACTTCTCTGGCCTCCCACCGGTGAACGCCGGGAACGACGCCTCCACTGGATTCCTGATATAAAACCACTTCTCATGCCACCCTTGGTTGGAGTCATAGGGGATGTACATGGGATACGAGCCTCCCACGCTTGGTTTCCTCTATAGGACGAAACCCCCCATCGGCAAGACCTCGGGTGGATTCCCCACCGGCAAAGCTCGCCCAGAGAATAGCCAGCGGAAGAAATCTGCGTGTGGCTCCATCCCGAGGAAGGCCTCGTAGATGGTAACAAAGCCGGTGATGTGCAGCACCCCCGTTGGATTGAGGTGTTGCAACTCTAGACCCCACTCATTGAGAAGTCCGCGCAGGAACCAGTGCACGGGGTATCCTAACCTGGGCTCATGGAAGGCGAGAAAGGAAACCACCTCATCGGGCCGAGGTTGCGGAAACTCCTCCCTCCTGGGAGCCCTCCAGTGTGCCACCTCCTTCGGTGACAGAAATCCCTTCGCGGCAAAGGCCTTCAACACCGACTCCCTCACAGTGGACGACCTCTAGTCCGACATTTCGCTCCAAAACCGTGAAAGGATTTGTGAGTTTTTCTCTTCTCCCTCGCTCTCTCCCTTTTCTTTCTCTCCCTTTTCTTTCCTAGAAACCACCATGGCTCTCAAGAACGCTCTAGGCAAGAAGGAAAAGGAAAGGAGGCGGCAGATGAGGAATAGGCGAAAGAATAGGGCAAAAACCTTCTCCCTTCTCCTACTTAAGGAAAAGGGTGCAGCAGTTGGGGAAGGTGCGCCGATCGGGAAAGTCAAAATGGCAGAAGCGAAAACCCCTCTCTCTTTCCCATTTAATGCAGATGGGACGCACCCTGACCGACAAGACGCGCCCTGCCCGACGGAACGATGCCTGATCAGATGGGACATGGCCTGGGCATGGCCCACCAGTACCGCATGTCAACCACTACCGCACGACGGGCACAAGAACCAAAGTGCCACCACACACAGGCGGCCCTCCGCTTCCCCAGGTGGGACTTGGAAAAACCCAAAAACGGGATCTCCGCCATGAGAGACCATCGGGCTTCCTAAAAGTCAATTGAACGGCTCAGGAAAATGCACCGAGGGACAGGTAAGGAGCAAAGGGACACCCCATGTAGGCCATGCCGACTCCATCACGAATGACGAGCATGGGTCCTGGTCAGACATTTTTGACTGGAGCTCTTCAAACCCCGTCACTCGAGTCATCAAGGTAACACTACCAACCTCCGCTATTTCTTTATATCAATTCATACATCCATACACGCACTCATTCCATATGCCCATGCCCCCCCGGATGATTCGGGCCCTAAACCACCCAGGGGCTCGGTAACTAAGCATCGCACATGCAACGAAATGCATCACAACACTCCATGTTGCATCATGAAGCAACAGTTGCCTCATTTGACATGCGCAATGGTCGACCGGGGTTCAAAGGCTGGCCCACGAAGGGCTCGAGGCCGCCCCATGTCAAACAAGAGCCAAGGGAGAAAACGTAGATGAGCCCCGTGTGGCCCTCACCTAGTTTGCCCTAAACCAGAGAGGGTCATCTCAACCTTCTCGTTCGATCCTAAACCTCTGCCAAGCCCACAGAATCTCCATCGAGGGGAGGCCGTCAGGCCACCCAGGTCGGTCTCCAGAACGACACAGGCATCTATCGGGTTGCAGGTAAAGGAGTAGTGGAATGTCACAAGAGGGCTATGCCGACCTCGTCATGAACAATGGACCTGGATTCCACTCGATCATACCCGTTAGCGAACTCACCAAGCGCGTCACTCGAGCCCGAGTGATCGGGACAAGGGACAAAACTCGGCCCCTCCGGTTGTGAGAAATCGAGGATGGGGTAACGCACACGACTTAAACCGACCCCTACCAAAAGCCCGATAGGGCTCGGGGGCTCAAGGCACACCAAGCACCTAGGTCTATGACCCTGAACTCGCCCTATCCGGCTACGCTTCGACTACACACCAAACGCCTAGGTCTATGACCCCGAACTCGCCTATCCAGATATGCTTCGACTACACACCAAACGCCACGGTCTGTGACCCCAAACTCGCCCCATCTGGCTACACTTCGACTGCACACCAAATACGCCTGGGTCTACGACCCTGAACTCGCCCCATCAGGATCTGAGCTCCGACTCGCCCGATCCCTAAAACTAACTAACTAACTGCCTTAGCTGTGTGGGCTGCACCGGGGCTAGGATCCACTACTCCGACTCACCCGATCCCACGGTGTGCACCAACGCCAGGACCCGCGAGCTCCGTCTCATTCGATCCTTGAAACTAACTGTCTCGCTCGATCCCACGGCGCGCACCAACGCCAGAATCCACGAGCTCTACCTCGCCTGATCCCAAAACTAACCACCTCGGCTACACAACGACGCCTTGGTTGATGACTCCATCTCGACTAAAAACGCGCATGCACGCCCGCTAAAAACACCCCTAGACAATTCTACCCGAATCACCCAGGGGCTACACCCACGGGTGCGCTCGTGCGCACCCACTGACAAAACAAAAACCTCCCCCGCTAGCAACACTAAAAAAACCCCTAGATAATTCTGCTCGAATCGCCCGGGGGCTCAGGGGCTCCTATCGGGTTCATAAACCCGGGGTCCCTCGTAAACCAACCTCCCAACAAAGGCTCAGCCCGAGCAGACAAACACGCAACTCATGGGCCGGCCCAAGTACCTAAATGACAGGCCAAAGGGGTGATCCAATCACCGATCAGAAGGTTTGGCCGAAGAGGAGTGACACCCATTTTTTGACTCCGGCCCACCTTTCCAACCGGAGGGCTCACTTCGGTCTCCAGCCCACCTCTGGACAGCCTCTTCGACCGGAAGGCCTAGCCAAAGCACTACTTCTAACTACGACCCCACATCTCCGACCGAGGTATGCAAAAACCCTGCTCACTGCTCTTCTCTGACTGGCGCAATCAGAGCCGACTAGGACCAACCGACCGGGGACGCCCGCTCAGAAAGGACAAGGGAACGAATGGAAAAAGCAAGGCAAAGTGCACAAGTCAACCCACGATACTAGAGATCGTACCCTGTACACCTGCAGAAATAGTACTCTGCAACCTCCCTGACACAAACAGTGTTGTAGGCGCCGACATTTTCCCTATAGTATTGTGGGCGCCATTAACTCCCATACGGTAAGGCTCCCCTTACATGCCTCTAGACATCGACAGTGTTGTGGGCGCCGACATTTACCATACCAAGTGAACATGGTGAAACTCCTCACATGCCTCTAGGCATCAACAGTATAACAGGTACCGACATCTGCCATACCCGAACAAAACGATGGAACCTCCCATATGCATCTGACATCCAATAGTGTTGTGGGCGCCTACCATCATCCTGTACCCGCAGGCATGGGCAACAAGGCTTAGAAGCATACGTACTCTCTCCCTCTCACTTGTAAGGTGATCCCCTTCATCTATAAAAGGGGATGCGCTCTCTCCCAACATTCAAGTAATTCCAGATTCATTAGATCGATAAGGTTCACTAGTTCACAACCACAGAACTGCCAGGTTCGAACCTTAAGCATACGCTTGAACACTTAGCTCATAGCGAAGCTTCTATCGCTCTCGATCCTTCCGACCGGAGTCCGATCGAACCTCTCGTACACCCCATCTTCGAGCACCTCGGCTCAGGAATAAAGTCACCGACCGACTCAAACTAGACATAGGGCATGTTGCCTGAACTAGTATAAACCCTGTATCATTGAGTGCTAGGCCACCTCTGATCACAACGTATGGCAAAACTACAAATATTTACTTGTTGGTCACTTTCTTCACCGACAGGTGGCGAGCAGAGTTGCTGGAAGTTCTGGCTAGGCACGGGCAGAGTGGCTGAGTTGATCAGATGCTACATAGTAAAAGTGACTGGACGTGCAGGGTATGTGTTCGGTCAGTGGTGACATACGCTGACGTAGCGCACTGAGTTGATCCAGAGGGGATTGGATGCAGAGGCGAGTCCAGTCACCAGGGACTGGACATATCTAGGTTTAGAACAGAGGCTCAGGGAGCTCTCTAGAAATGACCTGATGCTGGCTCATGGTGAGTCAGGTCGTTTCTTCAGCGCGTCAGGTCGCTGGTTCAGTGGTGCGCGACAACGCTTGAGCGGACGCGGGTGGCGCGCGTCAGGTCATTCTTTGACGCGTCTGGTCATCACTTGACCGTTGGCGCGTGAAGTAGCCATTGGGATCGCATGGTGGATGTTGAATGCGGGCGCCATGTGGATGGCCAGGAGTGACTGGACACAAGGCCAGGCGTGTCCGGTCATCACGACCGACGCGTTCGATCGCTGTGAATTTTGCCCAGTGAAGGGGTAACGGCTAGTTTAGCCTGTGAGGCTATAAATAGAAGTGTTGGCTGGCCTTTGGTTGTGAGCTAAGCACACTAGAGCCTTAGTGGCTTGTGTGGTGGTGCTTAGGAGCCCTCTAACTCACTCTTGCTTGATAGTGTTCATCCGATTGAGTGAGTAAATGATTCTAATGTGATTGCATCGTGAGGTTGTATAATGTGGCACTAGGTGGTCGTCTTGCAAGCTGGTGGTGCTTGTTACTCTTGGAGGTTGCCACCTCCTAGATGGCTTGGTGGTGGCCTCCATCGAAGCACGCAAGAAGCTTGTGCGTTGCTCCAGAGAAGAGATTGTAAGGGGTATTGTGCTCACCCCGCGGGAGTCGTGAAGAGCAACTCTAGTAGAGCGAGACGCGAAGGGCGACAAGTGGTCTGGGCAGGTCAAGTGCTAGAGCTTGTGGTAAGCACTCCACGTGGGAGAGCGTGACTTGCGGGTCACCACTAGCAAGAGGACCGGCGGCAACCTTGGAGCTTGGTCTCAACGGGGACTAGCGTGTTGGCAAACACATGAACCTCAGGATAAAAATCACCATGTCATCCTTATCTTCCCATTAGTTTGCATCCTCGTTACACAAGCTTGTATTTACTTCATTTACATTATGCTTGTGTAGTTGCTCTTGTAATTAGTAAGCTTTGTGTAGCTTGCTAGTTATCTTCTTGCTTGTGTAGCATAGAAGTAGCTCCCTTGTGTGACTAATTCGGTTTGAGTAACCTTGTTAGCCACATTGCTTAGTTTGTATGACTAAGTAATTTGCGCTCTCTAATTTGGCTTGTGTAACCTTGTTATTGAGCATTGCTAGTGAGCTTAGGAGCTTTGTGCTTTTGCTTACTAGATTGTGTAGGAGCTCCCCCGTTACTTGAAATAATAGTTGCATAGGTTTATGTGACCTTGCTACTAGAATTGATTAGGTGAGCTCTAGCTAGTCTGGCACCTTTGTTGCGTAATTAAGATCTTTATAAGGTGCTTGTGAACTTAGATAGAGGGGTGTAGTCTTGGCTAGACCGATCGTTTTAATTCCGTATTTATTTCGGTAAGCCGGCGTAATTAATTTTAGAAAGGACTATTCACCCCCCCTCCAGTCTGCCATATCAACCCTACAGTTCCTCCCCAGTCGCAAGATCAGGGCGAGGAGGTTCATGGCCCAAAAGTGGGTTGATTTGAGCGGGGCGAGCGCGTCTTCCCCCTCAGCGGCGATCCGAGAGGTATGGAACACATGGAAAAAAGCTTAGCTATCGGGGAACTTCGTTGTTCGTGGAGTTCGAGTGTCGACCCTTTCGCCAGATGAGCCCTTTTCCGCACGGTTCCTCCTCATCAGGGGGTGTGTCGGCCATCATGTTGCGCCCCCTGCGATAGTCCGAGGGCGGCCTGCCAGCCGGCTTGCAGGGCCGGTTTTTGGATTGGCGTGGCGAGGGGCAATCCTAGGCCGCACCAGGTCCCCCAAGCTAGGGGCCTAAGACGCGCTCTCGAAAGTCTCGACGGAGGGAGAGGCGTCGGGGGGCTATCGCCCATCGATGCAGCCCCATCGAGCGAACGAAGCTCGCCGTAGTAGTCGGTGACGTAGGTCAGGCTCCCAAAGTTGAGGACCTGGCCTGGGGCGAAGGTGCCGTCCATGACGGAGAACTCATCGGGGAAGCGGACACCGCTGTCTGGGGCGGTGCTGCTTGCTCCGGCATTGAGACGGGTGGCTCCAGCCACCGTAGAACCTGAATCGCACTTGACACTGCCCCCTATCTAGCGCGCCAGCTGTCACAGGGTCGGAACCACAACAAGCATAGTTGTTCTAATCGGTGTCAAAGTATGGGTCTTCGGTGGCTCGGGTGGACTCAAGAACACAAGAATCACAGAGAGGACGCAACGATTTATCATGGTTCGGGCCAATCGATGCCCTACGTCCAGTAGGTGATGATCCTTATACTCAAAAGCACCCAAAATCAGGGGTTACAATAGAGTGTAGCGAGAGATTTGGTAGGGGGTTAGCTCGGTGCTAATCCTAAGGTTGCCTCACCGCCGGTGGAGTCTTTCCCTCGTCAGAGAGGAGGAAGACGACATGATGTGGTGGAGGAGCTCTCGATGCCCCTCTCTGGGTTACCCTGCTCTCGGTGCTGAGCTAGAGCGAATGGAATGGAATTATCTGTCTTGGATTGGTTCTCTTCCGCCTCCCCCTCTAGGTCCGGCCTTATCCCTTATATAACGAGATAGGTCGGGTACACGGCGGTTTGGGGAGATGAGTCTACGGTCTACATGCGCCGAAGTCTAGGAGGGTCTTACAGCGGCGCTCTGTGGACCGTAGCGGTGTCGTGGAGCCGAAGAAGCCTTGGGCGTCGTCCGGCTGCTTTGTTCTGACACTCTGCGTGTCAGGTTGTGTCGGCTTGGACCGGCCTTCCCCAGGTGGACCTTCTAGAGTCTTCTTTGTGGAGAAGGAGGTCGGCTCTAGGGGCTGACGCGCGGCCTTGGGAGCCACCCAGCCCTAGAGGTCGTGGGAAGCTTGTCTTCTTTGTGTCGCGCCCTGTGTGTGACCCTGTCGCGAAAGTGGCCGGCAAGGCCACGCCCAGAGCGCGATGTCTGGGAGCCCCCGAGCCTCGATGGCTCGGGGCTTGTCTTCTTGCGCCCGGGCCTTGGCTGGTGTCTCAAGCCGGACAGGAGGTAAGGCCCGAGCTCGAGCATGTCGTCGATCGGGAGCCCGAGGCCCAGGCGAGCCCCCGAGCCCTATGCGGGGCTACGCCGTGCCCAGGCTCGGTCAGGTTTCTTCGTCGGAGGGTGCGCGCAAGTGTACCTGATGGGTATAACCCCCGAGCCCTCGGACGATTCTAGAGGGGTCGGTCAGGGGTCCCTTCGGTCGAGAACCATTGATCCCGAGACTTAACATAGCCATATGTTAGGATCTTGTCACCAACCAACTTATCACAACATGCTAGGAGGTGGTACTAAACTAATAATGTATATGTGTGAGCTTGGAACTGTGAGTGTATCATCCCTATAGCGACTATCATACAATTAAGCCTAGCCTCCCTAACCATGTATTAGGGAGATGTGCTAAAGAACCACAGCATAGCCTTCACATTAATTCTCGCGAGATGTGCTAAAAAAATCCTAGATTTTTTGCAAAATTTAGAAAGATACATGACCAAGTATGGTATCGTGATACTTAAAGAGTGCAATCCATGATCTAAAAAAGTTTTTTTTTCGGAAAATAACAAAAGAGACTTAACAAAGATACAATTACCAAAAGATTCAGATTAACTTAAGGATTGAATATCTGTATGAACTGACAAGACCAAATTTAAAAACCAAAATCTATAACATGTGCCCCATAAGATGTATTCTAAGATTCTAACCGTGTAAGCGAGCACGGGCTGATAACTGTTCCCTTTTTATAGCGTGTGAGAGATTTTAGTTTTTCCACCCCGGGTGGAAACAAAGTAGGGACTTAGCAATTAGTAACATATATATGTAATTGATTATTCATTTTCCAGTAGTATCCTTAGCAGCCCTAACTAAATTTCTACGAGTGTGAATATGAGAATTATTACAAGCATAAAACCCAAACGCTTTGTAAATCCGTGTCCTGTACCCAGCTGTTGGTAACCCTCATTACTGACACTGGGTTTGTAGCTTGCCAACTCTATTCCATCTTAATGAAAAACATGCTAAGCCACGGTCGAGAAAAAAAAAAAGAGAAAATGGCAAGGAAGGAATATAGACACAAATATATGGTTCTAAATCCTGCATGTGTTGCTGGCTACGGTTTCAAAATTTCTATCACCTTACATCCCCTTTTTTTAGGCAGCAAAAAGAAATTCCCATCGCTTTTCTTCGTTCCAGTAGAGAAAATTGCATGAGTTGCATGTACTAGCAGCATATGCTGAGTAGTGGATTCTCTCTTACTTCTGACTTTGGAGTTTGGAGCCCAAGCTTTCTTTTTCCTATACCCTTTTCCAAAAGATGAATGAAATCGCCACAGCCATCAACGATTCAGCCGCTTGGATCCACACACAAAATGTCTCACAGTTCGGGCACCTCTGGATGCATTTCTTCCTTAGCGTAAGGTAGTTTCTTTTCTTCAGGGGTGTCAACTGTCAAGCAATCCAGTTAATTACTGGAAGCCTTGTAAATCTGCGTGCTGCTCGCACGCTTTGTAGACTCTTTCTCTACTTATAAATACAAGCCGGCAACGGATCTTTCAAAAACCAAAAAAAAAAAAAATCGTGAATTCCATGGTTCATGAAGGCAAATGTGAGTTCCACTGATTCAGCCATGGCACTGAATCTGCATGCTCAAACTTGAGAATACCTGACTCATGTTCAGAAAGCAGCATGTACATGAAGTCTGGTGGTCAGAAGAGAGATGCACGCTGGCTGTCGCTTATTTCTCTACCCAATGCACAATGATTTGTCAGTAGCAACAAAAAAAAAATGGTAGGATTATTCTCTCCTAATTGCTGGTCCAAACTCAGAAAGGAGAGACAGAGAGAGAGATGAGAAAACATGAGAATGTGACTGTCCCTAGGACGAACAGCAAGCCAAGCTGGAGGTGTCATTTTCCTATGCCCTTTGGCACCCCTGTCTGAACGCGTCGAGCAGCAGTCAGCTCTGGCTGGCCGCTGCACGAGTAACCAGGGTATCAACAAATTCAACTGACCTCCATGCTTTTAAGCTGTAATGTACTCCTTTGAATCAATTCAGTTTTCTTTTGTTGTAAAAAAAATCAATTTTCTTTTGGATGAATCCATGCTGTTGTTGTCGCGTGCACGCATGGTCTGGCCCTGCATGGGATCGAATAACAGCAATTGGCTAATGCGCCGTCAAGCTAACAAATCTGCAACCTTTTTTCTCTCCGGTGCTTTGGTTCACTGATTGATTGATTTATATCACTGCTGCCCTTGACCTGAGACAGCGATAACACAACAGCAGATGGAGTTTAAAACAGAGCCGGCACAGCTAACAACGTGGCGGCACAAGATCCGATGAGAGAGCATTGAGCCATTGACCATCTAGACTCTAGAGGGAGGGAGGCTCCAGCTGCAACTGCCTTTGCTTTTGGCTTGCTCCGAGTCAGCCGCCGTTGAACAGGCTCATCAACACAACACTATGGATGTACAAAAACGCAAGCAACAACAGCAAGTCCTGCAAGCAACTGAAGATATCTTCAGCCCCCCCCCCCCCCCCCCCCCCACACACTCATTTCATTTCAATAGTGACCAAGTAACAAGGCAAGGCGATCTTGTCTGGCTTAGTGCTGTGGTGCAAATAATAACAGGGGCAGAGGAGGCATGCCAGCCAGGCAGCCAGAGCCGAGGGAGAGTGCCATGGCCGTGTCTGCCTCACAGGGTGCAGTCGCCCATGGCCTCCACATGCACCTCGTCACTCGCTGCCGCCGGCGTCCTCCTCCTCCTTCCATCCCGGCTCCATCAAAACCCTAGAACAAAACCAGTTTATTTATTGTTATTCTGTTTTATTACTATTTTACAGCAATATTAAAGAACTAGTTTATTAACTAGTAGAGGGTAACGACGCTCAATCATGTCCTCTCGATTCTTAAAAAAAATCAAGTCGACGAAATCTACAGGAAACGAAGAGCTATATAAACTCATGCCGCGTCCATCCCTGGCAACGCGCTAACCAAGCTAGCTAGCAAGCATCGGCATTCGGCCATGTCCAAGCCAAGGTGAGTGCGCTGGCTGCCGGCGTCCATTATTTTTGTTTGGTTTCACGGGCTGCGACGTGCGGTGCAGCAGCTCGTGCAGTGGTGCACTGACACGGTTTGGGGGTTTCCGATCATCGTCGGCGACTGCAGGTTGGACGGCAAGGTAGCGATCGTGACGGGCGGCGCGAGCGGAATCGGCGAGGCGGCGGCGCGGCTGTTCGCGTCGAGCGGCGCCACGGTGGTGATCGCGGACGTGCAGGACGCGCTGGGCGAGGCGGTGGCGGCGTCGGTCGGGTCCGACCGGTGCACGTACGCGCGGTGCGACGTGACGGAGGAGGCGCAGGTGGAGGAGACGGTGGCGCGCGTGGTGGCGGCGCACGGGCGGCTGGACGTGATGCTGAGCAACGCCGGGGTGCTGCTCCCGACGGGGTCGGTGATGGACATGGACCTGACGGAGCTGGACCGCGTGATGGCCGTCAACTTCCGCGGAGCGGCGGCGTGCGTGAAGCACGCGGCGCGCGCGATGGTGGCGTCCGGTTCCGGCGGCGGCGCCATCGTGTGCACGGCGAGCGTGGCGTCGCTGCAGGGCGGGTTCGGCCCGGCGTCGTACACGGCGTCCAAGCACGCCCTGCTGGGCCTGGTGCGCGCCGCGGCCGGGGAGCTGGGGCGACACGGCGTGCGCGTCAACTGCGTGTCCCCCGGCGGCGTCGCCACGCCCCTGAGCTGCGCGCTCATGGGCGTGGGGCCCCGCGAGCTGGAGGCCATGACGGTGCTGCACAACGTCCTGCAGGGGAAGGTGCTGCGGGCGGAAGACGTCGCGGAGGCCGCGCTGTTCCTGGCGTCCGACCAGGCCGCCTTCATCAGCGGCCACAACCTCGTCGTCGACGGCGCCACCACCGCCGTCAACCCCGCCGTGCTGCACACCGTCGGGCTGTGAACGACGAACGATCGCGCTACAGTAGATACATGCATACACACATACACTTTCAGTGCAATGTTTCTTTCTTTTTTTTGCATTGGTTGCCATCAAGAAAACTGTTTTCGTTTCTCCCTCTGTTCATGCAATTCTCCAATCTCCCCTCCCCACCATTGCTGAAGCTGAGCACTCGTGCTATGCTTTGCTGCGTCATCAACGATGAACTCTGTAAAACAAACAGCTGCGCCATTGTTGTTCTGCCATTTCATTTCCTTTCATGGAAACCAAACCAAACAGATCGTGCAGTGCAAGTGTGCAATGCAAGTGGGTGGATTTGGATTCGGATTCCGAAGTCTGAACACGACCCGAGGAACTTTTGGGCAGGGCAGCCACTGGATCACGTGGCGCAGACAAAAAAGCGAGTGGACTGACAACTAGTCGTTGTGGTTGCAAATCGTAATCACTGCCGTTTGACACTTGACAGGCAGAGAGATTAGTTTAACAGATGTGTGTCTGATTGAGCAGACTTTGAGATCTTGCCCTAGCAGCAAGCCAGGAACGGGACCAAAGTTTCGAGGCCAGCGCTTCTGCCTGACGGACATAGATAGAAGTGGAGGACAGTGTGCAGTGCTGTTGGCAACTGAAACAGTAACCTTTTTTTTTAGGTCAAAACAGTAACCTTTCACTAGTCTGACCGACTAGAAGTGTTCAATTATTGCTTTGTGCACAACTTTAGTCAACGGCGTAGGACTAAACTTTAGTCAGCTAATTTTAGTAACTTCACAATCAGTTATAGCGACCAGTGGACTAACAATTAGTTCAGTAGTCCTAGGTGATCTAAACATGACGCTCATACTATTGCCGTAAAGAGTTCAGTGGTCACTGGTCGGTACAACGCAATGGACGTCTGAATACGCCTAGAGCCTTCAAAAGTTCAGATGCAGCATTGATGTTATTCAGATGGATCCCATCTCGTTCTGGGTTTGTCAATATGCTTTTCTGAATCAGAATTTTTAACGACGAGAATTATGATTTATGAACAGATAAACAAAACAGCGGCCTAAGATTAACGCTCGAGGTAGATCCTTTTCTTCCTCTGGTTCTGTGGGAAAATGGTCTGGAAAGAAAAAACAGAAACGTTTGAAGAATTTTAGATCTAGCAAGGTCTCCGGTGCAAAAATGCGCTCACACCATCGTTTCCCGGGCTAATCTGGACCGCTTATACTCGATCAGACGGTCGTTCTGCCTCTACGAAGGCCGCCCTTCGTCTTCCTCCCCCACCTGTTCCGTTTCCGTCCCGGCGTCTCCCTCTCCTCGCCGCCGCCGCTGCCGCCAGAGATGGGCCGTGCGCCAGTGAACGGTAAGCGCTCACCGCCGCCTCCTCCTCCTCCAGGACGTTGCCACTTCTGGCTCCCCAACAAGCGCCGCCACTGCGCCAACTCCTCCCTCCCGTCCTCTCAGTGAGCAACTCCCGCCAAGCTTCCTCGCTCGTCAGCCTAACCCCTGAACCCTAACCCTAGCCCCTCCTGTTCCTGCTCCTGCTCCTCAGGTACTGCGGAAACCACCTTCCCGAGTCCGCCTCCGGGGCCGGCCGCCGCGTCCCCTGCCCCGTCGACCCCTCCCAGTAAGCCTGTCCCAGCACCCACTCACCATTCGGGTCGGCTCCAGCACCACCGCTAACCCCCGCCTTCTCTTCTCTTCTCACGCGCAGCACGGTGCTCGAGGAGAACCTGGAGGCGCACGTCGGCAAGTGCCCCCTGAAGAAGCAGGTCGCCGCGCTCACCGCGCAGCCGTACTACTCCAAGGGCATCAACTCCGGCGCGGGTGAGCCGGGCTGCGGTGTGACGTCGGCCGAGAAGCGTGCGGCCGTGTACAGGCTTACCGAGGAGGAATTCCGGTCTCTGCTCGGGAAGATCCGGTCGGTGCACGCGGCAGCCTCCGCGGCGATACGGGAGTCCTACCTGATCACCGGTGCTTGCGATAAGTGGATGAGCGGCCAGGTCGATAGGTGGGGGGTCAAATCCACATTTTGGGAGTGTGAAGCTCATTCTTCTAGTGGGGAGTGATTTCTGTTGATGGATTGGACTACAGGAAGGTGCCGTACCAAGAGAAGCACGTCGCGCAGCAGGCGTCCATTGTTGGAAACATGGAGGCATTTGGCTTGCTGCGGAAGGGTAGCGATGAGGTGGTTGATGGAGAGAATGCGGCGGTGAGTGCTCAGGCAGTTGTGGAGTTTGGAGCTGGAAGAGGGTACTTGACTCAGGTGCTGGTGGACTGTTATGGGATCACGAATGTGTTCTTGGTTGAGAGGCGGTCCTACAAGCTTAAGGTCAGTAAGTCTAAACAATTTTTTATGTTTCTGGGATAAGATCCACTTGATCTGTATTAATGCTTGTTGTTGGTTACTCTATCTTGTTAAGTGCAGCTTAACTTCCACAAGGCCCTCAAATCTGCATCATAGTTAGGCTCAATAACCAATACATAGTCTCTAAATTTTTTTTGCACAAAGGAGTGTCAGTTTTTGTGACCTCTTGGCTTTTGTAGCTTTACTATCCTTGATGTAGCCTGTATTTAGCAAACGAATGTTAAGATGCATTGACTTTGTGTACTAGTGCAATGTGTAGTTGTGTGTTGTTTCTAGTGAGGTGAGTTTATGGTCTTAACTTGTTACTCTTTTCTGAATTTAGTACCACTGCCGTCGTTTTGGATATAATGTGTTATTTTCTAGAGTAAGCTTGATTGTACTGTGAATTTTCTCTAACACAACAACTTGCTGTTATGCTAAATCTAATTTGTCCAAGATATATAAGTTCTTTCACCTCCTGATTAAGTACCTGTTCTCTTCCCTCTACACTTATTAGGCTGATCGAAGCTTGCGTCAAAATGAAGATGTTACCTTGGAGCGTTTGAGAATTGATAGTGAGCTTTCTTTTCATTTCTGTATTTATTGGGTTATATCCAACGTAATGAATTTTGAGTGTTCTGCACTTTGCAAGCACCTTCTTGAATGAATCTTTCTGTGTGCGACGGAGTTGCTTCATTTGATCATTTATATTTCTGTGCTTGTACTTTATTTTACAAATATAAGCACTGATTAGAAACATAAACGCAATACAGTTGAGGATTTGAAACTGCACGGAATAGAGGCATTGAGGGGGCTCCAATATCTAGCAATTGGAAAGCATCTGTGTGGACCTGCCACAGGTTGTCCTAATTTTTGAAATTTATGCCTTCATTTCATGTTGAGAAAAGTTGAGAATATCTAAGAAAATTTATCTTCCATCTCCAGATATGACCATGATGTGCTGTCTTCCTGAACGATATGACCAAACAGAAGAAAACGGCAAACATAGTCTTCAAGGCCTTGCTCTAGCTACCTGTTGCCACCATCTTTGCCAATGGAAGCATTACACAAGTAATTTCCTTTTTTTTTTAAGAATGCTAAGCATTTCAACACAAAAAAGAATTTGAATCTGTCTGTCACTTTCACCTCATCTACAGATATACAAAAGTTTGTCTTCCCTTGAAAGTTACAGCAAAACTTGTTAAATTGCATGCAAAGTAATTTGTTTTCTTATCGCTGCAGATAAATCTTTCCTCTTGGGACTAGGTATCACAGAGGAAGAATTTCATGCCATGACATGGTTTAGCAGCTGGGCTGTGGATGGTGATCATAGCTACCCAGATTCTCCTGTGGAGGTTGAAGACACGTCCTCTGAAGTCAGGTAGGTAATTCTCAATCATCAGACAAGTGCCATATGGTATTTTAGGTCTTGCCTTCATTTCTATTGTGGTTAAATACTGTCTGTTCGAATCTCTACACTCTAGTGTCATTCTGTGCATCATGCCTTGTCATCGCTAGGTTATTTATTTTTCGACGTTTGTGGTTTAAAGAACTCTCATAATTCACTTTCTGGAACTTCAACTTTATTGTGTCATGCCATTGAAAACTTGATATTTGTTTTATGCCATTTTGTGTTGGACTAGAGAACTAGAGAAGCTTGATCAGGAAATCATCGGAATTGAGAGAATAATCCGAAGTATACCAGCAGGGGAGAGGGCCTCTCTGGGATCCATGTGTAAAGATATCATTGATACGGGGAGGCTACTATGGCTTGGGCAGAAGGGTCTGGTTGCTGATCTTGTAAGCTATGTTCCATCCAAAATTTCACCAGAAAACCGTCTACTCATCGCAAAATGTACATCTTGATTTGGCTGAAAAGCAAGTGCATGTATTTCAGCCCTGCAAATTTTCAGGAGCTTGGATTGTAAAAGATAGTTTCAACAAATACAATCTTAAGTTTTTCAGCATCATTCCAAGAAATATTATGTCTCAACGATTATACATACAAGAACATGTTTTATTCTGATGGTTCACAAAATCTCCGCTAGGAATTAATTCTACAATAAAATGGATGAAAGGAACAGAAGCACGTTAGGCTGTAAATATAGTTGATATTGACGATATATAAGCTTACAGCAGCAACACTGCAACAGGATCCTGCTTTAAATACAAAGGAACTTCACACGGTAATTATGTTCCTTTGATCTTAGCCACCACACTAAAACTCTCAACTTACAAACAACAGGTAGGCTTATTTCATCCTAAAACTTACATCGGTCCACGCTCCAATAACTCCCATCTGAATGTGGGCGCGGCATAAACCCTGGGAAAGGTGTGAAGCAGTATGCCCACGCAGACACAAACCACAGCAACTCCCATCACAGTCAACATTGCTGGCCTATAAAGGAAGGTCCTTGATGCAGAATTTGGATACACCCGTGCCTGACGGCTGCAGAGGAGGCAACTTGGCACTGATGCAGACATTGGCCTGCAGATCTCGAGGCTAACATCGCCAGGCTTAACACCATCAGTTATTACAGAGCATATACTGCTTGGAACACCGAGGACAACCTGGCCTTTGCCAAGATGCTTATCCATCTTCTTTTGGACCAGATTCAGGTAAGCATCATTGCCTCTCTGCCGAGCATAGTCTTCTGGGGTAAAACCTGTTTCGTCCCGTGCATTGCTCCAAGCACTAATTCCAATCTGCATGGGATAAGTCAAAACAGGGATGTTAGATATAACTATTATCATTCGACTCTATTAATTAAATTTAAAATATATGCAATGCATGTGACATCTGGTAACTCATGTATTCATCACTTCACAGTTCAATGTATGTGTAAGTCTGTGCTTTAGTGAAATAATAAAACATCAAAAGAATGATAATTTACTAAATTTCTAATGATCTACTGTTGTAAATTAATATAGCTCAGCTTGAGGTGGTGGAAAGAAGGCAAAATTCCAAGAACTAGAAAAGAGAATACCAGTCCAGGATCATCGGTCAGCACATCCAACACGTCCTCTGCATCACTAGTGGCAGCTGCTATATGGAGGGGGGTAATCGTTGAAGGGCCCAGAGCATCAGGTCTAAATAAGTATGTCTGTGCAGTTCCCTTCGAGTTTTTATTTGGTTTGTATCTCAGCAGAAATCTAACCATGTTAACAGACTTCCTCCGTACAGCAGCATGCAACAAATTTTCTGAAAGCACCACCTCTTCTGGAGATCGGGATCCCACATCAACAAGGCCAATAAATAAGAAATCTAACAGCATTTTGATCACAGCACACCACTCCCGCTCCATGGCAAATACACCAAGATTCCTGAATCTCCACATGTTAAAGGCAGCTAGAGATGTATCAGTTTCATCCTCTTTAGACATTCTGTTCGCTCTATGAAGAAGCCAACCCAGCTCATTTAGAAACTCCAGAGCTTGGTCCCTGGCATTATCATTAACATTTGCATGTTCGTTACTGGAGGACTCAAATATGCTCTCCAGCTCAGAAACCTCAGAGCATACATCCTTCTCAGCAATTATGAAGGGGAAGAAGCCATTGCTAAAACCACTATCTTCGACCTGAAATTGCAGGTGATATTCAGGGGGGATTCAAGGTTACAGAAGAAAACCAAAATAATCGCATCATAAGAAAAGCTCTATAAGTATATTTTGTTCTCGAACAGAAGTTATATAAGTATATTTTGTTCTCAAACAGAAGCTATACACGTATAACTATCTGTACCTCTATAAATCCTCTTCCTCTTGGACCAGGAACAGAACAACAAAAACTGAGGCATTCGATGTCCCTATCCTCACATTCAGCATTCTCTGCTACAGAGTCCGTGTCTTCCTGGAATATACAACGTCCTTCAAATGAACAAATTAGCCTGCAAACATGAGAAGATGGTATTTAGATGTAAATGGATAAGCTGAAGGAAACATCAAGGTTTATTTGTATATACTTCATGAATAGTTAATCTGAATTAAAGATGATAAAGTACCTTGAGGAAGTACTAAGTAGGTTAAAACCTTCGACTCTGAAATTTATTGTTGCAGAATAAGGTGCAGCAACAGGTTTGACACATAAAATCTTGCAGTAATCATGAGAACTGGGTGCCAGGGGTCTGTCCAACATAATTTGACCTGCAGCAACATGAACAGCAAAGCTTGATGGTTAACAAATTTCCTACATAAAGTATCCAGAATAAAGCTTGCACAGCAGCATCACTGTATAAGAGCAGCTAAGTGCCCGGGATTGGCTCACCATTGAGCATAAAAGCTAAGTGGCGTCGAACCATCACAAATACCAAGCCAGATGCCCAGAAGTCGTCAGTGGAGCTACTCAAAAGCTTATCCAGATGCAGGCTCATATTCTCTGAAAGCTGTAGAAAAGACCATTAATAACCAAACAAGGAAGGCACTATTTTGACATGAGAATTCAGAAAGGAAGCATACCTCTTGCCATGCAGACTCAACTAACCGAAGATATACTGTCAGAATAATACAGCCAGGTCTAATATGGCTTTCTATATCAGTAGGGCTACTCGACAACCAACCAAGAATCTGAAAAATCAGGATTTTAAGTGTTAGGTTCAGGACATATTTTCTTGCCGCGCGCTGAGAGAATGCATAATTTACCTGTGACCGCAAAACTGGAGGTAAGTCACTGGGAACTTTGTTGAAAAGCTTGAAGACAATCTTATCTGTTCGGCACTGCAGACAAAACAATAAGAATCAGGTGTTTCACAAGATGGCATCTAAGTATAGTAAGGTGCAAATCCATATGGAATAATATGGTAAAATTAGCATCTTGGTGTTTGCATAAGTGCTGCCAAGACTATGGCCCTTAACATGAATTCTCTTCATCAAACTCTCCATATATATGTCAGAAGGCTGTCCAGTTCATGTTAGTCCTTTTCAGTGTTCACATGTCATTTTTGTTGAGCAGAGATGCAATCAAAAGTGTGTCTGATTGAAGTATGTATCTTTGAAGAAAAATTTAGTGGCACATAGTAGCTTTTTACTTCTAGGCTTGGATCTTGGAGATTGAACACTTGTTTGGTTCATTTTTTTATCAGAAATCACTCTAGCATATGTTTTAGTTCTTGACAGTGATGGCTATCACAACTTCTAGTAAAGGTATTAAAAAAAGTCAGGTAGGTGTAAAAGTCAAAAGGTTGAACGATTAAAGGTAGGAGTTATTAAATCCCTAAAGCCAAGTATGGATTCACAATCTAGTCCTACATAAACCAAATGTATTGATGTCTCTCTCCCTCATTCAGGTGCACTGAAAATCTTATTCCAATTCAAATTCCAACCTTGAATATTCTCCACCTAAGTTCGTTGCCGATAACAGGTTGATGCATATGAACATATACTATTCCAATAACATATTGGTCATTAGTGAGTTGTCAATTTCCCATTAAAAATTATAGCCAGCCAAACTGTCTCACTAATATATAAATCTGTTAATATACAGGTTGCTAAGTCGTAAGAGAGCTCACGATCTGTCCTTTGTCATTCTATATGTTTGCAAGGAATAAAAGACAAACCTGAGTGTCTCCATTTGAGCTTGACAATGATTGTGTTGATGTTGAATCTGAGTTGCCACTAGTCTGTGGTGGACTTTGAGTAGAATCTTGCTGCATCCATGATGCGCAATTAGGAGAGTCAGCTGTCTTAAAGGCAGGTGTAGGTGAACCTTCTTGCCCATCCTCAAAGCTTTCCATATCATTGCAAGTGTCATTCAGATCAAAATCCTTAAGCTTGCATGATGCAGGCTCTGTGCAGTCAGGGGAAAAAATTAAGCTGAAATTGTTAATCAGAAAACAATTTCTGAAGGTTTAACAGTGGTTGTCCATCATACCTGGAGTTACCACCATGGTAGCCTTCGATTGTACTGGCACAACAGATGATGATGCCTGTCCACGATGACTACCATTCACAAAAGGCAACTTAGAGTTAGATGGCCCTGCAGCCTCTTCTGCGGCATTAGCTGTTCTAGAGGTTCCAACATTCGATCCATTTTGCAGGCTTTGGTATGCCTCCAGGAGTTTACATAGTTCTTTTGGCTCCAGTGATTTGGCAACAGATCCTAGGTTCTTCAAAAGAGTGGATAGCAACTCCTGGCCGTTTGAATTCTGAACGTTGTCAGCTGCAAGGAGAATTCTAGGAGTCATGTACCTTCGTGAATATACAAGTAGTTCTGCAGAATACATATATGAAATACGTATGTGGAGTTCATGTGATTCGGTAAACAGAATACAGATTCCATGATTGCTAGATTGATCCATATGGATTAATGAAGATTGAAAAGATAATGGATTTTTTACTTTGATAATTAGGAAACTTAGGATTCAAATTCTACATAATGGAAATGAGGGAATGTCCACAATATCCGGAAGGTCACACAGCTAGTAATTGCAGCATTCTGTCAGTGAAAGATGTTAAATCTCAATATGATATCCTAACATGCAGCTGATGGAGGAACTTCATGTGACTGTGAGCAATCCTAGAATTGTCTAAATAAACCAATACATGAAACTTCAAGCACACTGAATACCATGTAACATCCTTATGGCCCTAAGACTACTAAATTTTCATCAACATGTCAAATAGAGTAACAAGAACTCATATACTCCTGTAAAAATGAGTATGGTCGCTAAACTTGATCTAAGTCTATACTCCACACCAAGAAAATTTCGCCAAAACATTACAAACACGATTTCATAACACTGAAGGGAAAAGAAAGAAAAATGTATATGTGGTATAGCAAAGTTAGCAAACTTACAGTTCAAATTAGCACAGATTCCAATAAGACTCAACAATAAATAATTGCTGACTTTGTCCTCAATTGAAGCAGTCCCACCAATTGCAGTATCAGGGTGGGTTTTCCTCCTGCGTCTATTGTGGCCTGCTAAGCGTCGCCGGCAACTTCGCTTCCCTTCATCGAATTCTTGAACAAGGTGAAATCTGCACAAGAACATGTACGATACTTACAGAGAACTTGGGGAAAAAATGTTCCTTAAGTATACAGTATCATGAAGTTCTAAGCATGAAACTATTTAACCACTTCCCCCAGCATCACCCTTAAACCTTGTCTGTGCACAGTGAATGCTCTGATATCTAAACTAAACTACAATTTCCTTGCAAACAATTTTCACTTAAATGTTGATATTTCGGTCTAAACGTGATAAATATGCCTTTTCATCTATTTCCTTCTCCAGATGTCACGGATTATGGCGATTCCCAAAGATCAAAGGTTGGAAAACATCATGATGGTCAGAGTTTGCACATGTCTCAAGTCTGTATCTAGCTGCGCTAAATATAACTTGCATAAGATATTCTACCCATTCGTTCTTTTATGAACAAATAATTGCATGTGATTGAAAGGTAATAGAAGCAGGCAGAACCATAAAACTAACCTACTACATTGCTGGCAGAACCTCTGGACAGTGTCCCCGACCACGGCGGTACTGGCCTTAGCATGCATCTCGCAGACCTTGTGACGACAGTGGTAATCCTTCGCTGCAGTCAGATCTGCTCCACAGCCCTCAACCTGGCATGCCGGCCCACTTGAGCTGCCTCCTTGCACCCTGATCTTCTTTCCGTTTCTCTCATCCTCATTTACATCGCTGTCCTCCATCGCTCCAACACCAGCAGCACTACCCCCAACTCTCAAGCTGAGCGACCCGCCACCATTCACGACCGTATCCTGATCCTCCGTTTCATCATCATCAATGACCACAACCCTTTTCCTTTTATCAGTGTCACCTCTCAAGCCACCATTCCTAGCCACCTCTTCCTCGGCTTCCTCAGACGACGACGGCGAGCTGTTCAATCCAGAGCCATTTGCTGCCTCAGCAGGCACCGGTGTGGCAACAAAGCGCTGACTGTCCCAGCTCCAGTCGTTGAGGTCCCAGCCAAACACCCTGTTCTCGCGCCTGTTGAGGTCAAGCTCGCCCAGCCCGCCGCCGTACAAGTGGCTGCTCTGCGTGCCGAACCTGGCGGCCTCCATGTCCCCTCACCTCCCAAAACCCTACACGAACTTCCTTCGATCACAGCTAGCCTCCCGGACTCTCCCAAGGAGCGCAGCAACCGCAGGAGCCGAGAGATCTAGTCGGCTCCCCTCCCGCTCTGGAAATCGACGAACGTGACGCGCACGCAGCCCCGGATCCACACCAGAGAAACCCACATGCCCTCGCGCCTCCGCCTCCGGCAAGCGGGAATCAAAAGCACCACCTCCAATCCGAGCTCATGGGGCGCGAATCACCGAAATATTCCAGGGAAAACAGAAAGAGAGTACCGAAGCGAATCAGCGGGGTGCCGAACCGGGAGAATTGGCGGCCCAAGCCGCTGCTCCGTGGACGAATCGAGCCCCGGAGTCGACGAGCTGGGCGAATCCGGCGGGAGGTTGGGGAATTCGGCGGGGAAGCTTTGGTTCGAATGCACAGCAATGGAGTCTCGAGTATGGGGGAGCAGCCAGCAGGGGTGGAGGGGAAAGAGCAGAGAAAGGTAGTCCAGAGGTGGGATGGCATGTATGAGTGGGGAGATGATAGATGGGGACCCCTAGCACGGTGGCCTAGTGGAAAATAGGGCCACTAGAAATTGTATGCCACACACCAGCGGCTACATGACAATTGGCACCGTGCAAAGAAAAAATGGAGTGGATCCATGGCGTCTTTAGCCAACTTTATCAAAGGTTTTCAATGCAAGTGACCGGAGGATCCGGTATGTCAAAGTGTACTTGATAGGGTTTTAGAGGCTTCGGAAGAGTACAGTTAAGGGCGTCTTTGAGTTAGAGTCGTCTCTAAACTCTCTTCGGTTTGAAGACATCGTAGAAGCAGAGAGGCACAACTACATACGTCATAAGATAAGATACGATAGCCAAAGGAAATAGAGCATACGGTTATTATGATATATGTACGAGATGTTGTGATGTGTGCCATATTTGACTAGGTTGCGGCGAGATGTCTGAGAAAAAGGTAGAGTCCATGTGGATTGCATTGAAAGAAAAAATATCATTGTACAATATATAATACCCGTCACATGTTAGCAGCCATAAAGTAGATGGAAAATATAGCATCACCACAAAACTATATTCCCTCTATTTCAAATTATAAGCCGTTTTGACTTTTGTTGGTACATACAATTTATTATGTATCTACACATACGTTATGTTTAGAGACATAGCAAATTGGTTGTATCAAAAAAGTCAAAGCGACTAATAATTTGAAATAGAGGGAGTACATTTTTAAGTATTGTGCATGATGCCTTTTTATCTCAACGTGTATCCGCGTGGATAATAGCTTACAAAGCTCGTGAAGAACACGTACACGAAACGAGCATGTCGAATTGGTGATTGGAATAGGCATCAGTATACCCATCTCAAACTGGCTAGTAAAAGTTCATTGCTTTGAGAAGAACGTTATTTACCCATTTATATACTCCTCCATTCCAAATTATAGCTCCTTAGTGAACTTGTAAGTTCATTTTTCATGCAATGGACATTATACGTCTTGTTATATTTATCACAATATTTCATAAAATGAATATGCTTCTATCATGAAAGGCGGTGAAATAAAGTTAAATATGTTAACTAGTCCTTTTGACCCTTTAGCTGTATCTATAAGCTGGTGCATCTCATCGTGTGACTTTTCTCCCTCATGTGTACTATGCATATTTAGCTTTCGGAACCTAGAAATTGCATTGTGATGTTATACCTTAGGCACCAACGCGTGTGTCACAAGCTCTCAGCGTACTTTTCCAACTAACTTCAGGTACCACCATACCACTCATTGCCTTGTCATTGGGGACTTGTTTGGTTTGCGGCTTAAAAAAGCTGTCTGGCCAAGACAAGCTCCCCAGACATCCGATTTTAGACATCGGCAGGCCTCAATCCAAACAGGCCCTAAAATGTTACGAAGCAAGTTTTTCTTTATCGAGAATAAACTGAGCCGAGCTTATTTCTTCTTAGAAAAACTATACGTCCATGTGTGGAAGATCTGCAAAAAAATTGTGATCGAATCTTTTTTTTATCTATACGTACATTACCCTCTCTTTCATCGACCATGCATCAAGACTCGCGACACCATAAGTTAACAACAAAGGACATGTTATTGACTACGCATGATGCACGTACGTGTGCGCGTGTGTGCATAGCACAAGCTCCCTTCCATGGCCATTTCAACTAACATGGTTACTTTGTGTGTGCCATGCATGGATATCAAGTTGTTAATCCAAATCCAAATAGTGTGCCATCGGGGGCCACACGTAGTCACCTACCATGGCTAGCTAGCAAATTAATTGACTTCATTAGTCGATTCGATAGACATATCAATTAGTCTATCGACACTGCATATATCACTTCGCTAGCTTGTGGCGTTAGCTATCATGGCTGCCACCATCAGGGAGATCGAGAGCCCGCACTATAGATATGCTAATGCCATTGTGGCCTCGAGATTATTTATAGATAATAATGATGCACTGTGAGATGGGCGTGGATGGATGGAGAGTATATTATGACTAGCCGTTGGCTGTATTCACCATATGCCGGTGCATGTGCGCGGTTGTTGCATCGCCACATAAACATGCATGGGATTACCACCTCGTCCTCCTACTATTCGTCCACGCGTCACCAAGGGTAAAAAAAAAGTTCAGACAATTGGTTGTGGTGCAATTGTGTTGAGATTATCGGATAATTAAAGGACACATCAATATTCTGTGTCTTATACTCCCTCCCTCCGTTCAGGAATGATAACGTATCTTGACCAGATGAAAAAAGATAAAATTTTCAAATTTTGACGAATAATTAGTCAAACTATATATGCAAGATATTGATAAGAGAAATTAAGAGTCAAAATCTACTATGTATGATTTGTTTTCTTTTATTATTTTTCGAAAGGTAGTTTTATCTCAAACGGTAAACGATCGTCACCTGCTGTCTTGCCATTATTCAGGTTAAACGAGCAAAAACAGACACTTAAACGGGCAAAACTGCCGATTAAACAGAAACAGTTTAATAGCATTTGAACGATGTGTTAGTCGAACAATGCCGAGAGGGAAGGGTTAGGTAGTAATGCTCTGTTCCATAAGTCCCAAAATAAACACACATTTTATTTTGTTAGGAGACAGACCTTTTAAATTTCGACCAAATATATACAGCAACAACAACAACAAAGCCTTTAAGTCCCAAACAAGTTGGGGTAGGCTAGAGTTGAAACCCAACAGAAGCAATTAAGGTTCAGACACGTGAATAGCTGTCTTCCAAGCACTCCTATCTAAGGCTAAGTCTTTGGGTATATTCCATCCTTTCAAGTCTCCTTTTATTGCCTCTACCCAAGTCAACTTCGGTCTTCCTCTGCCTCTCTTCACGTTACTATCCTGACTTAGGATTCCACTACGCACCGGTGCATCTGGAGGTCTCCGTTGCACATGTCCAAACCATCTCAACCGGTGTTGGACAAGCTTTTCTTCAATTGGCGCTACCCCTAATCTCTCACGTATATCATCGTTCCGAACTCGATCCCTTCTTGTATGACCGCAAATCCAACGTAACATACGCATTTCCGCGACACTTAGCTGTTGAATATGTCGTCTTTTCGTAGGCCAACATTCTGCACCATACAACATAGCAGGTCTAATCGCCGTCCTATAAAACTTGCCTTTTAGCTTCTGTGGTACCCTTTTGTCACATAGGACACCAGACGCTTGCTGCCACTTCATCCACCCTGCTTTGATTCTATGGCTAACATCTTCATCAATATCCCCGTCTCTCTGTAGCATTGATCCTAAATATCGAAAGGTATCCTTCCTAGGCACTACTTGACCTTCCAAACTAACATCTTCCTCCTCCTGAGTAGTAGTGCCGAAGTCACATCTTATATACTCAGTTTTAGTTCTACTAAGTATATACAAAATATATAATATTTATTATGTATAATAAGTGTCTTTAGATTAATCATGAAATATACTTTCGCAATAAATTTATTCTAAGATACAAATATTGATATTATTTTCCATATTTGTAGTCAAATTCACAAAAAATAACTCCTCGAAGAGTGAAATAATATTCGTTTATTTTGGGATGGATGTAGTAGTTAAATATGGCAGAAAGAATCTCCTTTCTTTTAAAGAAAAACTGTGACAGTAGTGATTGAAAAAAAATGTGATAGTCATTCTACCTGTAGTGTGATGTGAAGCCACAGTGGCAGGAGTACTCGGGCATGTTTAGTTCCCTCCAAAATGCCAAAATTTTCAAGATTCTCCGTCACATCGAATCTTTAGACACATGCATGAAGCATTAAATGTAAATAAAAAATAAAACTAATTACACTGTTTAGACGAAATCCACGAGACGAATCTTTTAAGCCTAATTAGACTATGATTAGACACTAATTGCCAAATAACAATGAAAATGCTACATTGTCATTTTGTCAAAATTTTTGCCATCTAAACTTAGCCCTGGTACAGGAACACGCTTTCTCGATCGCGTGAACGAGCGTCAAGTCTACCTTGCCTGCCGCTAATGCTCATGCAGATGCATCTCCTGATTCAAAACCGAGTAACAGGTGGCGAGACGCTGCACTCTAGTTGGACAGCTAGATTCTAGATATAGCAAACACAATAGTCCAATACTGACATAGGAGTCGGCAAATCGTTGAGTTAGAATCCTTGAATCAATAAATAAAGAGTTAGCCCTTGTTTAGTTACCCAAAATCCAAACTTTGGCACTATGCAAAAAGAAGATTTCCCGTTACATTAAACTTGCGGTGCATGGAGTACTAAATGTTGACGAAATCAAAAACTAATTACACAGTTTGGTTGTACTTTGCGAGACGAATGTTTTGAGCTTAATTAATCAATGATTGAACAATTATTACCAAATACAAACGAAATACTACACTCCAGATTTCAGGCGGCGCCAACTTTAGAGCCAACTAAACGCGCCCTTATAGTCAGACGAGAGCACAGCACCTGGGCTGGGCACTTGAATGGCCATGCATGGGTTTCCGCGTAGAGCTGAACAACCTACCGGTTCGCCCCGTTCGATTTACCTTATTTTTAAATAAAATAATATTTTTTTTTTATAATAATTTAATTAAAACAGCGTTTTTCTGTCAGTTTGAGTGACAATTTCAGACCAGCGGACGGCCGTGTGGAGAGGACAAAAAGAGAGAGAGAGAGTCACTGCTCAGCCTCGTGGTCGTGGTCGTGGGGCTAGCCGGCTGCTGACTGGTGGGCCCAGATAGCGGGCGGGTCCACGCGGCCGTCCATAAAACTGGCTGCGTAGCAGTAGCGCACCTACTATTTTACGCTGGTTTTAATAATTTTTAAAATAAAATGATGAACCCACACCCTCGTTTTGGATCAATTTCCAAGGAGCAACAAGGACAGCGAGGTAGGTAGAGATATTTCTGTGAAACAGCTCCGGGTCAGAGCCATGAGTCATGCACGCAATACAACGCTGCAGCAAAGCTACTACAGGTACAGGAGCAAGCAACCAACTCAGGGTGTTTGGATCCTGCTACTAAAATTTAGAAGATATGTCGGAAGAATGTTGCATGGGGTGTTCTGATACTAATAAAAAAATAAATTACATAATCCGTCGGTACTCTACGAGATGAAATTTTTAAGCCTAATTAATCTGTCGTTAGCACATGTTTACTCTAGCAAAACATTGTCAAATTATGGACTAATTAGGCTAAAAAAATTTGTCTCACAAATTAATCGCAAACTATGTAATTAGTTTCGTAATTAGTCTATATTTAATACTCTATGTATGTGTCAAACATCCAATGGAACAGCGACTAAAATTTATGAGAGCAACAAACACCCTCAAGTGAGCCATGTCTAGCTTGTCGTCACGGAAAAAGCTCTTGCGTTCATGCTCCTCGTAACCAGATGTCCAGATGGCGCTTATGATTGCATTCCATGCTTAATCTCGTCTACCAAACTATATTGTACCTTCCATACAAAGATGTACAAGTTTTTTACGTATTCTCAAAAAAGAAATGCTTCATATCGTCTCGTGTACGTACTAGCTTAGTGCATACAACGGAGTGGTTAGCGTCAGGACGCTGCTGCCGTTTCTTCATCGCGATGTTACTTCTTCTTCTTTTTAAAAAAAATCCTATATTCTACTCGAGTGTTTTCGTCTCTATCCACACACATTTTTTTCACTAATCAACAAATGCCACATACCTGGTTTATCCTTATCCAGTGTCTTTCTCACGTCATCTTTGTTTTTTTACGAGGTCTCCGGTGGATTAGGGTTCGAGGTGGGATAGAACATGGTTGAGTTATCCCCTAGCTAGCATAGAAGGGCGATAGACCGGACCGACAATGGTGATGGCGTGAGGGTGGCATGGATCATATTGATAGCGGGCAAAAAGACGGTTGGGCTGGGCAAGAGCTGGGTGTCATATGGTCGGCAAAGCCTGATTAGCGTGGCGATCATAGTGAGTCGCCGTAGACGAAGGAGGAGAGGGCAGGGCAAGGCAGAGGTGCGGACGACGAGTGAACAAGTTCAAAAATGAGATGCCAACAATGAGGAAGGGCTTTTGGGCTCATCGGGATCGTTCAACGGCATCGGAGTAGCGAGATCTTAGGATAACCGGGAGGGAAAACACTTCACGATATATAGCAGCAACCAGTGGTGGATCTAGAAAAAATATATAGGGGGGCTAGAGTAAAGAGAGCAAGAGCAACTTATAACTCAATTATGTCCCATACATAACTAACATATAGCAGTTTTAAGCATTTTATAACATGATAACTTTGATAAACAATTGAAAGTGCATCATATTTCAGAAGAAGTAAAAAAAATACAATTGAAAACGGCAAACGGAAAAAAGAGAAAGGCCCACGGTCCACTTGGGTGTTTCAGGTCTCCAGCCTAAACATGGCAATGGGGACCCGATCAATTCTCCACGGGAAATTCCCTATTAGGGGATGAGAATGGGTCAAATTTGATCCCCACGGGGGATTAAACGGGGCAAAACCATTCCCGGTCGGGTCTGGCAGGACGGGTACGGTATTCTATCCCCCGTCCCCGTTAACCCGCATCCCCGTTTTCTATAGCAGATCACAGCATAGCCCACAGCGTCACTCATCCGGCCCATCGGAGCCCATGTAAAAGCCACGTATAAATATAGCTAAACCTAACTGTCGAATCTATCTCCACTCCCTCCCCATTCTCTCCTGGAGTCCCGCCGCCGCCGCTTGTGTAGCGTAGCGACTAGTGAGTCACGGACTCACGCACCGCCGCCGCACCTGCTACTGCCACTCCATCCAGCTCGCAAGTCGCAAGTGCCGTGCGCCGTGCGCGTAGTGCCGGACCAACATCCCTTCCCACTCACAAGTTCGAGCCCTCAATCATGTCACATGCCAGCACAGGCTCTAGATCGAGAGCTGCCTCTCGACGTGGTGACGAGGCTTCGCTTGATACCCCCTCATGCATGCAGTGTGTCTCCCGTGGCATCAAGCCTCGTCGGTGACTCTGTGAGTGGCCAAAGATAGAGACAAGAAGCAAAGCACTAAAGATCTGTAGCTTTGGGGGTTCCTGTACTATTGTTTACTTAAGATTTGTAGTCTCTTTGGATTTTCTAAGATGGGAATTAGCTTTGCTTCTTTGGATTTTCTAAGATCGGAATTCCCCATTGCCATCTCTACTTCAGCCCTTCCTTTCCTTCCTCCATTGCCAGTCCACTGTCCAAAAATTAAGGGGGGCTGAGGGGGGGCTCCACAGGCGCGGCCACGGTAGGGGGGGCTTGAGCCCCTCCAGCCCCGGTGGCAGATCCGCCACTGGCAGCAACCAGAAATGGAGGAGGATAGGAGGGAACATGTAGGGTTTGTGATGAGAAACCTTATGCTGTTGGATGACTCAGGTTAATGGTAAAAAAGAAAACAGTGTGTTTTTTGCCCTAAACGTCCGTGTATGGGAAAGACCATTTTTAAAATTCGCCGGAGAGGACAAAGAGAGATCCATGATTCTAGTCTCTTTGTCGCATGCCACGGCATCCTGATGATTGTTGCCACACTGTGTTCTTCTCCATGCATGCATGCATGCTCCGTGTCAGACACTACGTAGAAAACGATTTTTAGCAACAGTTCGAATTTTTTTGTAGGGGCGGCTGGTGATGGAGCCGCCCCTACAGTGACGTGCTAGAGTGCCCAGACACCAGCCGCCCCTACAAACGGAACAGCAGGGGCGACTGGTGTTACGAGCCGCCCCTACAAATGGCCCCGTATTTATAGCACCGATTTGTAGGGGCGGCTCAATCACCAGCCGTCCCCTACAAATGCCCCCCATATAAAACAGATGCAGCTCTTTCTTCCTTCTCGGCTCACTCACTCCAACCCGTGAAAAAAAGATGGGGAGGCCTTGGGCACCTCCAAAAAATTGCTCTACTAAGGGGGGAGGTTTTGGTCTCAAATCCTTTGGTGGAGAGGTTGTAGAAGGTAAGAAAATGCTATTCCAAACTTTTTTTGAAGTTTTAATGGTTGGTTAGTGAGTAATTAGAGTTTTGTTTTTCTCTCTCTTCTATGGTGCTTGAGCTATTTATGAGTAAATTAGACCCAATTTTTAAATGTACTAGGGTAAATTAGGGAGGGGAACAAGATCATACCATTATTTGGTCCATGTTTCTTGATTTTAGTGAACCATTAGTTAATTTTATGGATGTTTCATGTGCATGTGATCTAGATCTAGGGTTTGGTTTTTTTATTAATTTCATTTTTATAAATTTATGTTTGATAAAATTGGACTAGGGTTTGTATGAAAGATATTGGGTAAAGTATAATTATTGCTAATTGTTGTCTTTGAAATTGTTTATTGTAATCAATAAATATGTATTTTAATTATTTATGGATAAATGGGCCATTAATTAATTTTTCTCTACCATGGTATGTTTGCATGCTTCATGTAATTATATTAGATTTATATTCATATATATCTGAGGTATATACAATTTATTCTCAAATAATTATTACTTTGATTCATTTTTATATATATCTGAATAAGTAGTCCTTTAATGTTTGTTTTGTTGTTGTTGTAAAAGATGGAGTACATGAACTCTTGGATGTATGGTACGTTAAGGTTCAAGGCAGGTTTCCGTGAAGAGGTGGATAAATTTATTGAAGCCGCAACGAAGCATGCAACGACATTGAAAGAGAATAAGGATACAATTATTTGCCCCCTATAAAGATTGCAAGAACTGTATGGCATGGACAGATGTGACTATCATCAGATCACATTTGATTATGCGAGGATTTATTGAGGACTACATAGTGTGGATTCATCATGGTGAAACGGTTATTGTTAACGACGAGGATGAGGAGGAATACGACGACGAAACCATAGAATCCATGTCCCAATATTCAGCAGAGCTTGATGCACGAATAGATTTTGAGTTTGGCAATAAACAAGGTGGTGATGCTGGTGGTTGGGATGGTAACGACAAATGTGGTGCCAATAATGATGGTGGAGCACGTGCCGGAGTTGAAGATGATTTAGATGACATGATTCGAACCCTTGGACCAGAGATTTTACTAAATAGCCCGAAAGGTCTAGAAAATTTGGAAAGAGTGACAAAAGCATCGAAGGAGACTGTGTATGGTGTTGAAAAGGGTTGTCCGACACATTGGACATTACTATATTTTGTGCTTGAGCTGCTCATCCTAAAGGCTAAGTACGGCTGGTTAGACTGTAGTTTCAATGATCCATTGCATCTCCTGTCATGGGTGCTGCCATAACTAAACTCAGTTCCCGCCAACACGTACCAAGCGAAAAAGGTCATAAGTCCATTGACAATGGGGGTTGAAAAAATACATGCATACCCCAACCACTGTATACTTTTTCGTGGCGAAACATTCAAGTCATTGGATAAATGTCCCCGGTGTGGGGCCAGCCGGTACAAGAACAATGACCTTTACGGTGGGGACGAACCATCCACAGGGAAAAAGAGGAATAAGAAGGGTACAAAAAAGGTGGTACAAGAATCTCAACCCCAGAGGACACTCCATTAGGCAACGATGCAAAGCAGAGAAGAATTCCTACCCTGGTAATGTGGTACCTGCCAGTGACCGACCGCTTGAGACGTATGTTCCTAAACCCTAAAGAAGCCGCACTCATGACATGGTGGGATGATGAGCACAAGGTGGATGATGATAAGATTGCACACCCGGCTGATTGTAGTCAGTGGCAAAGGTTTGATGAGAAGCACAAAGAATTCAGCGATGACCCAAGGAATGTACGGTTTGGCCTGAGCACCGATGAAATGAATCCCTTCAATAAGAGGATGAGCAACCACAGCACATGGCCAGTGATCTTGACCATGTACAACATTCCAATATGGTTGTGTCAGAAGAGAAAGTACCTTCTCCTCACTATTCTTATTTCTGGCCCTCAACAACCAGGCATTGATATAGACGTGTTCCTCGAGCCCTTGATGCAAGAAATGGAGAGGCTATGGAGGCATGGGGAGCAGATGTACGATGCGTTCCGAAAGGAGGACTTCATATGTAGAGCAATAATATTTGTTACTACCAATGATTACTCCGCGCTGTTTGCTTTATCTGGACAGATCAAAGAGAAGACAGGATGCTTGGTTTGCTTGGATGGTACTACATGGGTGTACCTTGATGCATCCAAGAAGATAGTTTACCTAAGGAACCGACGCTTCTTAAAGACAAGTCATAAGTACCGCAGTAAATTGTTCTTTAGATTTTATGACAACGCCTCGGAGATTGAACCTCCTCCGGAGAGACGTCATAACGGAGAACATGTGTACAGAATGGTGAAAAACATACGCGTCGTCTATGAAAAGAAGAATCCAGATGAGACCAACAGAGATAGAAGCACACCTCCTGTCGAAGGCATACCTTTCAAGAAACAATCGATCTTCTTTCAGTGTCTGCCTTATTGGCCAGACTTGGAGGTCCCCCATGCCATTGATGCTATGTACGTGCAGAAGAATGTCTTTGAGAGTCTCATTGCTACCTTGATGGACACAGACAAGTCAAAGGATGGTCTGAAAGCACGGAAAGATATGGTGTAGCTAAACGTGATGCCACAGCTTCACCCGGTACCTGAGGCAAATGGAAAATACACTCTGCCCACGGCTGAAAGGTCCTTGTTTGGTTTTGGTAATTGAGTGACAACCTAGGTGGACTAATTATGTTTATGTGAGATACACAGGTGATTAGTCCACAGGTACATGTGTGTGAGCAACATATGCCATGAAGGTGAAAATGGCTTGGAGATGTTGCAAAGCTCACACATGTGATGATGAAGGAGCTTAAATGCACATGAGACATGACATTGAGTCATGTGATCAAGGTGGAGAAGATCAAGATAAGACTTGGCTTGATGGATCGGTTACAAGCGTGAAGGGCAAGTCGAAGGCTTTGGAGTGATGGACCGCGTGGCGGTGAAGCTTGAGCAAGACTTGGCACCGATGGACGATGGCAATGGTGAAGAGCAAGTAGAGTCAAGATCGATGAACTAATATGATCATGTGATGATATGAAGTGGATCATATCATTGTTGATCGTGTTGGTGCATGTGTTGCATCGACATTAGAGGAGATGGAATGGAATGCGCAAGGCAAAGGTATAACCTAGGACATTTCATTTCATCGATCATAGGTGTGTAGAGAAGTTTATGACCAAGTTTAGGATAGATGGCCGTACTATCAAGAGGGGCAAACTTGTTTGCATATCGGTCATCTAGTGCCACTCGAGTGATCTAACTTTGTATTGTCGCTAGGATCGAGTGGCGTGGCAAGTTGAGTGGCTAACATCCTTTGAGAAATGATTGTGAAAAAGCTAACACACATACACATAGTGGTGTACACTTGGTGATGCTGGCACATTTACAAAGGAGGTGGTGTTTGCAGGGGTGAGATGGGTTTTCGGGAAAATATAATGCCTATTTTCTATTGTGCCGGATGCAAATTCTTGTGGTTAGCACACTTGAGCAAGGGTGAAGAGAATGGAGGCGATGCCAGCGTCGGTCAAGTGACCAGACGCTAGATCCAAAAGCACCGGACGCTGCCTGCCTGCGTCCGGTCGTGCTGACGTGGAGTGACGCTGGCGTCGGTCAACTGACCGGACGCTGGGTCTGAAAGCACCGGATGCTGGCTGGCTGCGTCCGGTCAGGCTAATGTACGGTGACGCAGTAGCTGGAGTGTGACCGGACGCTGGCTGGCTGCGTCCGGTCAGGCTGACGTACGGTGACGCAGTAGCTGGAGTGTGACCGGACGCTGGCTGCGTCCGATCAAGTGTGACCGGACGCGTCCGGTCGAGGTCGGTACCTTACTGGAAACGACCGGACGCTGGGGGTTCAGCGTCTGGTCAGTTGAAAGCTACCACGTCCGGTCAGGTCAAGTGATCGTTGGAGTCGGGACACATGGCCGTCTGCGGACGACCGGACGCTAAGGTCCAGCGTTCGGTCAACTCGACCGGAGCGTCCGGTCGGCCCGACCGTTGCCCAGTGAAGGGGTAACAGCTAGTTTAGCCTTTAGGGCTATAAATAGAAGTGGCCTTCGGCCATGGCTGGTGCTGAGCACCTCAAGGGACTTAGTGTCCATGCTTGTGAGTGCTTGGGAGCCCTCCATCACATATATACTTGATAGTGATCATTCGATTGTGTGAGTGAGTGATTCTAGTGCGATTGCATCGTGAGGTTGCATCGAGTGGCACTAGGTGATCGAGTTGCAAGCCGGTGGTGCTTGTTACTCTTGGAGGTTGCCACCTCCTAGATGGCTTGGTGGTGGTCTCCGTGGAAGCCCGCAAGAAGCTTGTACGGCGCTCCGGAGAAGTGCTTGTGAGGGGCATTGTGCTCTCCCCGCGGGAGCCGTGAAGAGCAACTCTAGTAAAGCGTGTCATTGAGCTACCCTCACTTCCGGGGTAGGTTCTTGCGGCGCCCGACGTGCGGGCTTAGCGGGTGATGCTAATTAGCCGCCGAACCACCAAGTGAGCGGTCGACACAACAGGGACTAGCGTGTTGGCAAACACGTGAACCTCGGGAGAAAAATCATCGTGTCAACCTTGTTCTTCCCGTTGGTTTGCATCCCCATTACACAAGCTTGCAATTACTTTTATACATATTAAGCTTGTGTAGTTGCTCTTGTAATTAGATAGCTTGTGTAGCTTGCTAATTACCTTCTTACTTATGTAGCATAGAAGTAGCTCCCTTGCATGGCTAATTTGGTTTTAGTAACCTTGTTAGTCACATTGCTTAGTTTGTGTAGCTAAGTATTTGCGCTCTCTAATTAGGCATTGGTTGCCTTGTTATTGAGCATTGCTAGTGAGCTTAGTTAGCTTTGTGCTTTTGCTTACTAGCATGTGTAGGAGCTCCCTCGTTGCTTAAAAGTACTAGTGGCATAGGTTTGTGTAACCTTGCTCCTAGAATTGTTTAGGAGAGCTCTAGCTAGCTCGGCACCTTTGTTGTATAATTGTTATCTTTGCAAGGGGCTAGTGAACATATATAGTGGGGTATAGTCTTGGCTAGACCGATAGTTTTAATTCCGCATTTGTATCGGTTAGCCGACGCGATTAAGTTTTAGAAAAGACTATTCACCCCCCTCTAGTCGCCATCTCGATCCTTCAGCGGCGTGCTTCAACCTAACACCAGACGAGAAGAGAGCTATATGCACTTTCCTGAGGGGGATCAAAGTCCCGACTAGGTTTTCAGCAAATGTGAAGAAGCTAGTGTCGATGAAGGACTTGTCAATAACACACTGCAAGGTTCACAATTGCCATGTGATGCTGACAGTGTTTCTACCTATTGCAATCAGGGCTATAAAGTCAGAGTTCTTGAAAATGGCCATCACCCGCATGTGCTACTTCTTTTCGAAGATCTCACAGAAGACGATTTGGACAACGGAGGAAGATTTGGACAAGGATTTTGACCCGAACGAGGAGGTAGGGAAGAAGCCTTAGCATGTAAATTTTGCTAAAGCTTTGGCTGTGTTACCTCTGCTAACACTTTGACATGTCCTATATACAGGTCCCTCCTGAAACTCAGAAAAGACGACGTCGACGTCCGCGACATCTCACTGGACAAGACGGAGTAGAGGAAAGGAGAGCAGAGGCAACAACCACAGAGACGGATCACGATGGCTTTGCTCAACAAACTTAAGACACAACCATGACTACCAAGCCTAAGAGGAAACGAGGGGATAGAAAAGGAAATCTATATCCAGATAAGGCTTGCTATGTGATAATGGAGGTTGGGCCAGTAGAGGAGATCCTTGAGCCGAAGGAATTAAGAGGACGATTCCGTAATGCGATCGGGGCCCTAGTAAGAGATAAATTGAACCCAGCAATCCCTAACTGGAAAGAGGTACCAGAGAACATAAAGAATGCACTATGGGATAGACATCTGAAGGTCAATTTTAGATTTCCGGAGGGTAAGCATGAATTGGTAAAAAATGCTATCAGGATGATGGGAGAGTCATTTCGACGTTGGAGGTCGGAGCTCAACACGAAGTATATCCAAAAGGGGTTAACTCCCTTCAACGAGTTTGACAAAATAACTTCTAGTCAATGGGAGGAGCTCGTGGCTCAGAAGACTTCAGCGGAGGCATTGGAGCTCAGTGCCCATAACACCAAGCTAGTGAAGAGGAACAAACACCACCATCATCTAGGCCCCGGTGGCTACTATGCCAAGGAAGAGCAATTTAGAAGATGGATGAAGAGGCCGCAGTTGCTGGGAATATTGATGTGATGAACTTGAAGGTACGCTCAAGGAACTGGATATATGCGAGGAGTACAGAACCATCCGACAGTAATCTTAAATTTGATAAGCTGAAGACCTAAGATGCGGTATCAAGGATATTGAAATATGCTGAAGACAAAGAGACAGGCTCATCCAATCCTTCCAGAGAGAGGAACGAGCTTAGCCTTGGCTTGGGAAACAAGGAGCACACAGGCCGCACCAAGGGGCTAGGGAAAAGGATGACCTGGAAGCAAGGATTCGAAGAGGACAGGCACATGTACAAGAAACATGGCCGAGACCGGGAGACTAGTCTTGAGCTCCAAGTGAAGGCTCTAGTTGCGAAGGCGCTGGAGGAGCAAGGAATGTCTATGGAGCCATGTATATTAGTGACGCCGCTGGGATAACTGGCATTAGTTGGCAGCCCTCCGAAAGTTCCTAACAGCCAAGGTTCCACTGCAGCCATAACCCCAGTCGATCTCATACGGGAACCTACTAGTTGCACCTTGGTATTTCTCAGCGGCCGGCAGAACACTATGATGGAGGTGGCAACGGGTGTGGCACATCCTCCTGGTGGCTTACACCACAATAATAAGATACCGTCGGAATACACTAGGGTCGAGGTACATACAGTGAAGCCCGAGTTCATGCAGTGGAGGATAGACTATGCAACTCCCAAGGGGCTGGTGTTACTCGGAGACGTTATGGGGCAGTTCATCCTCTGGCACAAACGAGACATTATATTGACTGCTTCTTCGCCGCCTCTCCCTCTCCCAAATTTGGAGCGAGTTGTTGAGGACAGGGAGATATTTTCACCGTCTCATGACCCCCACATTCCTGAGATGCCACATTCTTCTCCGCCTCCTATCGAGCATGTGCCTGATGAGATGCCACAACCTTCTCCAGCTCGTATCGGGCAAGTGCATCATGAGATGCCACAGTCTTCTCAACAAGCACAACCGATACATGAACAACGAGTGTCTCCTGAAGAAGGTGATGCATAAGAAGATAAGGACGTGCCTGAATGGGAACTCCGAAAGAAGATTCCAATCAACATAAGGGCAGTTTATGTTCCGATCAAAGATGTCTCGTCGGTGTCCAAGTGGTATTCCCATGATCAGTTCAAGCCTAAAAACCAAGTTAAAAAGGTCCCATCACGGGGTTCTGAGGAGGCCGTCAGTAGCAAACTCCACCAAATTACAAAGCAGTATCCAAATGTTGATGCCATCGAATGGTCAAAGGATTGCCCGAAAAAATATGAAAGAGGCAAGCGCTTCCTACCAAACCAGGACATCCAGCGCCTACCACTTGGAATGAGAAGGTTCCATGATTGGTACTTGCGTGTTCTCCCAACAAGCATAGATATCATACAAGCATGCTTTTCCACCGGCACATTTGGAAGCCCAGCCGGGAAAATTGTCTTTGACTTCAATGACATGCACACATGCTTTCACCTGGGAGAAATGGAGATGAATCTAATTCACACGTGGTGCATGTAAGTCCTTGTTCTCCCGATATGATATGAATGTAATCTTTGAATTATGTTGTAACTAACCCACGCCGTGATTTGTAGAATGCAAGTGCACATTGTCAAACAAATGCCAAGTGTGAAAGCCGGGTATGTAGACCCTCAAGCTATAGCCCAAACAAATTTTAATTACCCTAAATGGTGGACACTGGATGCCAAAGAGCTAGCAGCTGCAAAGACTCTTCAGGAGAAAGAGCGCATCCGTAGTGCGAAGCTAAGGGAAGAGTCCCTTAAGGTTGCGGCATACATTGCCTTGGCTTTCAAAAATCTCCAACGCCACTCTACTATATGGCTACCATATAACTTCGAGTAAGCTCAACTCTATACTTAAAGCTTTGTTCGATATATTTCATTCGATGCAAAATGGCTTATCTAGTTCTATGATTAAATCCATGCAGCAACCACTGGATTTGTATAGCCGTCGATGTCGGGAGGAGCATAGCATGGGTCTTTGATTCATTAGATAAGGACACGGTGACATACAAAGACTTCATATCGATTCTCAAGACGTATACATATCGACAATCCTCATTAGCTTATATGTTTATATACATACTTATAACGTTCACTTTTGGATACTAACAAGTTGTATTTACTAAAATAATTCGAACAGGGTATTTAGGTTCTATGTCACTAATCATCATGGAAGGCATGATCCAGTAAGAAAGAAAAAGCTGGCTATAAAAACACTATGTGCGGTAAGTGTAACTTACTTCTTCAGTACTCCGTTACATGGCTGTCAAAAGCATTACTAAACATTTTCATATGCAAAACACACAGTGCCCCAAGCAGAAGCCTGGGAGTGTACATTGTGGATACTATATATGTTCTATAATGGGTAACACCAGTGTCTACAGGAGACACCCCTTAAGGGTAAGTTTGAACCTCTTCACCCATAGTATAAAAACTTCGTAAATGGTATGAAATACTAAATCAAAACTTATTTTCTTGTAGTGGAGAGAAGAGAAAGGAATGAAAAGAGACCCATACAAGGATGACCAACTCTTAGAGCTCGTCGGCGACCTTTGCAACTTCATATTGCACCAGATTGTACACGTCAGAGGCGCCTACCATGACCGAGAGTCTGAGTTAGGTACAAATTCTCAGTACCAACACCTTCGTGAGACAGAAAGGCTAGCTCTAGGACGTTGATAACAATATGTATGAAATTTGTATATTTAATGATGGATTGTATATATTCATGTGAATTGGACTTGTAATTGTAGTTTATAGAATACTCTTATGTTTGTAGTCGCGGTCGCGGGGTGTTCGGCAACGCGAACGCTGGTCACGGGGCGTTCGGCAACGCGAACGCGGTTCGGAACGTTGGTTGTGGGACGTTCGGCAAAGCGATTTTGAATTGAAAAAGTGATTTTTTTGCGGGAAAATGTACTATAGGGGCAGTTCTAGATTGAACCGCCCATACAAATACCCGTTGGTAGGGGCGGCTGGTACTACAGCCGCCCCTACAAATCGATTTGTAGGAGCGGCTGGTGTTTCCAGCCGCCCCTACAAATTAATTTTTAGGGGCGGCTGGTAATAAGAGCCGCCTCTACAAATAGATTTACAGGAGTGGCTGGAAACACCAGCCGCCCCTACAAATCGATTTGTAGGGGCGGCCTGGGAACCGCCCCTACAAATACATGATTTATAGAGACCCTTGCGTAGGGGCGGCTGGGTAAACCACCCCTATAAATGGTCTACAACCGTCCCTACAAATGCTTTTTGACGTAGTGAGATCATATCAAATTATTCATCATCATTAGCCGTATGATTGGTTGATGCATGCATGTATAAGCGGCGGTATATGTGTATATATCTTGAACTGTTGATATGCAGATTACGCATGATAGACGGATCCAGATATACAATCATAAGTGCCTCTGAATAGGAATAGAAAGACTCTACATGATGAACGAACTGAAGACTACGGGGATGTTTGTTCTTTAGTCGCTCCTAAAATTATGTCATATTGAATATTTAGATGCTAATAAGAAACATTAAATATAGATTAATTACAAAACCAATTACATAGATGGAGGGTAATTTTCGAGACGAATTTTTTAAGCCTAATTAATCTGTCATTAGCACATGTTTACTGTAGCACCACATTGTCAAATCATGAACTAATTAGGCTTAAAAGATTCGTCTCGTAAATTAATCGTAAGTTGTGTAATTAATTTTGTAATTAGTCTATATTTAATACTCCATATATGTGTCAAACATTCGATGTGACAGGAATTTTAGGAGGTACTATGTAAACCAAACAGGGCCTATATATAAGACCGAATCGAGGAAATGGAATAGAAGCTTTACTCGGAGTGGAATTCACATGCTCTCCATGTTCAGAAAAAGGCAAATCATGCATGTGACGTGGTAGGGTCGGCTGGACATAATTGAGAGCAAATACTCCGTACAAGTTATGGAGCCGACTGGTTTATTAACAATGCTCCGTACCTTCTAAAAAATGATCATTAACAATGTATACAATAGCACACAAACTTCTTTTTACAAACGGTCAAAAATTGATGTTTAAAGCATCTCCAAGAGTCTTTCTAAAATTGGATCTCTAAATCACCATTTGAAGAGTCATTTGCATAAAAATCGTTTTTTATATCTTTTCACTCCCCAGCAACTTTTTTATATATTGAGCACACACTAGAGAGTCATTTTGGCTGTCTATCTTTGGCTAGCGAAAAATCCAGAATAGAGGAGGGCTATATTTGGATAACCATTTGAACAAGTTGTTGGAGAGTAGTTTTTCACCAAAACCTCTATTCGTAGCATTTAGAAATGATTTAAAGAGTTCTTGGAGTTGCTCATAGAGCCGGTTAGCAAAACCATTATATGGTAAAGTTCACCGTCCTAAAAATGATTTTAGTGATGGTTGACTTAGTCAATTATCTTTAAAAATTATTTTTATACTTTTTCAATAAAAATCATTTAGAAGTCATACAAATAAAAAATATTTTTAATATGGTTGGAGGCCTATAGGAGTAGAGGACTTTGCTAGTACTACCACAACGTTTCATTTTCGGTTTGTTTTGCACAAGTGCAGTCACGGAAATTCGAACCCACCACTTCTCGCGTACCACACTTTACTACCGCAACAACATAGTCACTTGTGATAACACATATGATGCTATCCATTTATATTAATACATGAGAATCTTGTAATCAATATCTCGACTCGCAAACAATCTTAAATGGGAAAATTTTAAACTACTAACTCCGTCCACAAAAGAATGCAATTCTCGGATTTCGAGGAGTCAAACAGTCCAAACTTTGACTAAATTTATATAAAAAAATACAAATAATCTTGATACAAAATAAGTATCATTAGATTAGTTATATAATATATTTTTATAATAAATTTATTTAGAGATATAAATGCTAATACTATTTACTATAAACTTGGTCAAGAGCTCAATTGACTGACACGGATATCATAATTGCATTCTTTTGTGGACGGGGGGAGTACAAAGTTTTAGATCTCGTCGAGCACTGCAATTTTGATAAGGACATGTCCTCGTCCAAGGTCATTTGAAAATCATGAAAAATTACAATTCAAAATCTGAGAACAACAGGCCTTGATAATCCATGAAAACCATGAGTCTTCATCGACAGTTCGACACCATGTCTGCTGCTAGGCGAGGCATGTGGACATCAGCTCAACATTCACCTTAGGTAACTAAGTGCAATTAGTACTAATCAACAAGTAATTATGTATTTATGCGATTAGGTTAATCAATGTCCTAGGGATTAGGTGAATTAGTTCTGACATAGAGTACTTGGCTCCCACCCTTTTATGACAAATTTGTGATCCTATCTTTTTAACAGATTTCTATTTGCAATGGTATAGATATGGATCCAAATGTACATTTACAATATAGATTCCTAAACAAAATGAAGGCTGTACATAAGACAGGAGGAAATGGAATAGAAGCTCACTGGGAATGGAATTCACATGGTCTCTATCTTCAAAAAAGGAGATCACGGCTTTTCAAAAAGAGAGAGAGAGAGAGATCATACGACTTGTTAGAGTCGAGTAGAGATAATGATTACAATAAAAGTCGCGGAGCCGTATTTTGCCTTAGGAAGGATGCATTTCCTTTTGCCTACTGGAAACTCGAATTGTTCTATGGGTGACGAATTTTTCTGGACGTTTTTTTCGATATACACAGAAAAATTACGATTTTTCTGTCGGTTTCAAAATATCCCGACAGAAAAATACGAAAACCCACAGAATAATTGTATGATTTTTTTGTGCGTGACAATACACACACGGAAAAAATCAGCACTCACAGAAAAATGCAACTTATTCTGTCGGTTCTTTAAAAACGCAAAAAATATATATATGCACGCACAGAAAAAATGTTATTATTCTGTCGATTATTTTAAAACGCACAGAAAAACATACACGCACGGAAAAATTCAAACGACCACTAGAACCCTCCCTTCTTCTTACCCCAGCGCCCCCTCCCCCTCCCTTCTTCTTCCTCCGCACCCGGACCCCAGCGCCCCCTCCCTTCTTCTTCCCCGGCACCCGGCCCCCAGCGCCCCTCCCCTCCCTGGCGCCGCCCCTCCCCTTCTTCTCCCCTTCTTCCCTGGCGCCGCCCCTCCCCGGCCTTCTTCTTCCCCGGCGCCGCCCCTCCCTCTCCCGGATCCGGCCCTCCCTCTCCTGGATCCGGCCGGTGGAGGCCGGTGGCGGTCGGATCTGGGCTCTGGTGGTGGTGGGCGACGGGTGGCGTGCGGCGTGACGACGGGCTTCGTGGTGCTGGCATGGTGGTGGTGGTCCCTGGCACCGCCCCTCCTAGGCCTTCTTCCCCGGTGCCGCCCCTCCCTCTCCCGGATCCGGCCCTCCCTCTCCCGGATCCGGCCGGTGGAGGCCGGTGGTGGCCGGATCTGGGCTCTAGTGGCAGCGTGCGGCGTGGCGACGGGCTTCGTGGTGCTGGCGTGGTGGTGGTGGTCCCCGGCGTCGCCCCTCTCCGGCCTTCTTCTTCTTCGGCGCCGCCCCTTCCTCTCCCGGATCCAGCCGGTGGGGCCGGTGGCAGCCGGATCTGGGCTCTGGTGGCGGCGGGTGGCAGGCGGTGTGCGGCGTGGTGGCGGGCTTCGTGGTGCTGGCATGGTGGTGGTGGTCCCCAGCGCCGCCCCTCCCCGGCCTTCTTCCCCGGCGCCGTCCCTCCCTCTCTCGGATCCGGAGCTGTTGGAGCTACTACCACCATGGGTATGTATTCACTACTGGAGCTGCTTCCTCCACTGCTCCTGTTTTATTAACAGTAAGGTGACCTCTTGGTTGCATTGTTGGGTTGTTCCAGCTGGTTTAGTAGTAGTAGCACCTCTGATTTGTTGTATGAAGAAACTGCACTGTCATTTTGATTCATGAAAATCACAAGTAGAACTATACTAACATAATTCACGATTAGTAGTGCATCAAATATTTTTTGAACATATATGAGCAATGAGCTGTCGGTTTGATCCAAACGGGAGCTCTTCATTGTCTTTTATCAGTAACTTGACATCTTTGAAAATCACAAGTAGAACTATACTAACATAATTTACTGTAATGTAAGAAATATACATGGATGGACCACTCAAATAATGTCATTATATTTGAATTTGAGGGAGCAATATAATAAGAAGATTTTACTGCAAAGTTAAAATACAATTTTAACTTGTTTGTTTTGTTACCCTGGTTGCTTTTTAGGTGAGATGCTATGAAAATAGTATATTGAATATCTTGCATATATCAACCTGATCAATCATTTTGATATGTGATATTTGCGGAGCTGAGATGATATGGAACCCCAGTCTCGTGCCGCGCTGCTCTCCCCTTCCCTAACTATGCCTTGTGACTTTTTTTTTGTTTTGTACTACTCTTGAGTGGCTGTGATGAATCAAGTTTCCATTAGAGAACTTCTACACTTTAGCACCTTATGAGCTGGTACTTGGGATATTTTGTTCTGTTTGCTGCTTAACTAGGATGGCTTGTACCAGTACAAGCAACCAGTTCTGTGGCCAGTTCAATTCCCATTAGAGAGAGAGAATTAAATTAAGTTCCAGGTGAAATTAAGTTGCAGTTGTCATGCTGATAATGGGTAAATCTGAGCCATTTCTCGAGTTCTTTTGCTCTTGTTCTTTTGCTCCAGGTGAAATATATGCAGTTCTTGTGCTTTTGACATACTGCTCTCTAATGGATCTGGAATGACCAATAGTTTCTTTTCTATTAGCTCAGTTCAATAGAGCTCTATGATTTTTGTATTGCTATTTGTAGAAGAACATGACTTTTTTGCATGCAAATTATATATTTGTTGCCTTGGACTGTGAAACTTAGGTAATACTTTCAAATGTGAAATTTCTAGAGATGGTCACTGTCTTGTGGTATTTCTTCTGTGAAATTTTGGTAATTATATACTTTCAAATGTGAAATTTCTGGAGATGGTCACTGCCTGTGTGGCATTTCTTCTGTGAAGTTTTGGTAATTATATACTTTTAAATGTGAACTTTCTGGAGATGGTCACTGCCTGCCTGTCATTTCTTTTGCACTTGTAGATTTGTAAGTTCTTCCTGTCTCTTGCAGTTGTACTGCTTTATGAAGGCTAGAAGTAATTATGGGCAGCATTTGTATTATGAAAACTTGAGTATGTGTAAGAACTAAGAAGCTTGTATGCTATGTCCACTGCTTTAGGCTCTTACCATAGTCCCAACACTGCATGGTTTAATACTAATTTTGTTTGCTTGACTAGACCGAGCTGAAACTTTTGTTTTATTGACCAGTTCTATCGAATGCATCTTTAGTTTTATTTTGTTTAGGCTTAGTTTAACACCGCTGCTCGCGTCCCTCCATGGTTCTTCGTTGAGTTGCTTGGAGATACTAATTGAAGTGCAGTATTTTGTCACTTTAGAGATGTTGCTTGCCCTAAACTATTTCTTGCCACATTAGGTTATTTTGTCACTAGAAGTTATTGTGATACCTGACACTGATGGAATTATTTCCTAACTAGAAGTTTAAGATAAAATACCCACATTAGGTTTGCAGTTTGACATCTGAAAGTTAGTTGTATTCGGAACGGATCTGATCTAACCCCAAGTGTAAGGTGATGTACTTTAATCCTCTACTCTAGTGTAAAAGATGATGTATTACTCCTGATTTAGCTTACTAGTAAAGTAATATATTATAAAAATTGCTTTACTCAATCCGTTCAATTATGACTATCTATGCTTAATAGATGTCCTGGAATATGACTATCTATGATTAAATATGAGTTGCTGTCCCGCATGCCTTTCTGGATAATCTAGAATTGATGTGTAGCTTGACCAGAAAAAGATTAATGCCTTTCTGAATAATCTGGAGTTCTTGTGTTAAGTGAAACAAAATAGCTAAAATTAATGAACAAGTCAGCATTGATGGTTTGAGTCTCTGGACACATTAGTATTTGAGATTATTTCTCCTTTTTGTTATGCTGTGTAACACAAGACTTTTTGGGGCTTATTTCTGCTCATATTCTTAGTCTCCGTGCTCTGCTCCGCCACTGCTACATGTTGTTTGAGGCTCCGTCTTTTCTCTACGAGTTGTTGGTAAGTCGTCCTTTCACAATAACATGTTTAACTTGCTCTCTTTGTTGCATGTGTGGCATTTGAGAATAGGTTAATGCCAACATTTTAAAGCATGGTTTGGTCAGCCAGGAATCATGATCCAAGTTGATTTGGCTAACTGAATTGCAAAACTATGTTCAATTGTGGTTGTGAAAATGTAGAATTCACTAGTTTATCAGTTTGTGGTACTTTTGGAAAAGTATTGTGGCACTATAAGTGAGGTAGCAGTAACAACCTTCAATGTCTGTTTTCGTTTTTGTTATCCAAGAGAAAATAGCTTCATATTTCTTATTTTGGAAATTTATTATGTGCTGAAATAGATGTACTGCGATTGTGCTGATAATGATTTAGTGGTGCTTCACTGAATGGTGTGGTAGAGAAATATTAAATATAAATGATTTGCTGTCCTGCATGTATTTTTACATATATTAGAAACATATTCTTGTCCTGCAATAGTACTGATAGTAACTTTATATTTCTTGTTGCTGGTTCCATTTTCTTAACTCGCCAACCATTCAGATCATGCAAACAAGTGGGGGCACTACTCTCAGGCTCTAAGGGATGATGAACAAATGCAAGCTGGTGGTGTTTAGTTGCAAAACATGTATGTGGTGGTGGTTTCTTCTTTTGTAGTGTTGTGCTTTTGCACACTAGTTAGGAGGCTCTAGCTTTGGTTTTAGCTATATGGCTCAATGATGCATACCGGTGGTCATCTTGGCTTAAACTTGAACTGCTGAGATGGTAATTGTTTTGAATGTATTGATGCCGGAACATTTGGACATCATCTATGTACCTATGAATGTGCTGAACATTTAGACACCTATGAATGTATTTATTATGTTGTGATGTGTCATGAAATTACTGTATAGACAATATATATTTTAATATGTTGTTGCTACTGTTTCAAAATAAATTATTTTTCTGTGCATTTAACTCTTTTTTCTGTAAGGATGGCTACACAGAAAATTACTTTTAGTCTGGGCGAAAGGAATTTTTCTATGAGTTCACCTAGATCGACAGAAAAATACACGTATTTTCTGTGCATTTTTTTCTGTGTAGATATCCTCACAGAAAAATTATTTTTTATCTGGGCGAACTTAATTTTTCCGTGCGTGTAAGACCGACATAAAAACTATTTCTGACGGTGAACCGACAGAAAAATTCATTATATTTCCATGGGTATTTTTCTGACGGTATTCATATTTTTCTACGTGTTTTCGCACGCACAGAAAAATGCGAGTTTCCAGTAGTGTTTCCTTTCTTCCCTTTTACATGTTTTGTGGTTGTTGTAAACTTATTTTTATTTAATCTAAACAACGTGCGTGCTCCATAGTTTCTTGGAAAAAGGTGATATTTAATAGTGTAGAAAAAGTAGAAATGAGGTCATCCTGGTTTATATATACGAGAAGGCAAAAGAGACAATTCAGAGTGCATATTGACATATTGTCATATCTCATGAGTCTAGCATCTTATATTATTAACAACAAAGTACTATACTAAAGATATGTACCCCTTGCTTACTCGGGCAGGTACTGACAAGCAAAACCTAGGAATTTTTCGTGTTCTGAACAGTACCTTACAAGGTTTGTCTAGGCGCATAACTTTTCGAGAGTCAAACTGACTTAAAGTTTAAACAAAGCTATATAATAAAAGAGTGCTAACATTTGTGATACAAGATAAGTTTTTTTTAATATTAAAATCCAGTTGAAGACATAAATGTTAAACGCTAGTAGAAACTCGATCGAAGTTAAGCTAGTCTTACTTGCATAAATCCCACGTACGGTTATATCTTTTCAGCATGTTCACTTGGTCGTAAACGATCGTGAATTATAAGTCAAAATAGTATTTTTCTCTCACCCCAAACCAGCCAGCAGTAATAATCCACGATCATTTCAGCCAAAACGAATAGGCTGTTTGTGCATAGAGGGGGAGCAGTTGTTACGGGCTAGAGCTGGCCACGTGGCGGGCTGTGGTATATGCAGGACGGAGGGTGTGGAAACCACGGCAATGATAATATACTGTATAGGCTAATTAGGGCGGGGGTCACAGTACTGTGGAAGGTGACGATACAGATAATTAATTTTCCCGTGCCGGTGATGGTCTCCCTCTCTGCGGCGTCTGCGATCGACCACCAGCATCAGCATGTCCCCTGGGTAGGCTCTATCTAGAGCCGACTATCTCTGTCGGTAACATTTCCTCCTGTACGAATCAACACAAGCGTTGTGCAGCAGCTAGCAGTCAGTGGAAGGTGATCGAGTGGATCTGCCCAGTGTGCGTTTGCGCGTGTCGACAAAGAAAACAAGAAATGTACCGTGCCATCGGTAGCTATGTACGGCGTGCAAACATGTACAACATCCAGGACAGGACTTGCCTGTGAGCTCCGGTAATTAAAGAGGCCTCAGGAGTTACGTCGTCCCGGCCTGTAACGTAGACACATTAGTCGTAGGATGAGGTAGCTAGGCTAGGAAGAAGCTTAGCCATCGTGCATTGCATGGCTGGTCGGGTTGGAGCCGCAGCCGCTGGACCAAGCGCGCAACAAGCATCCGTGGCGGTGGTCGCGATGGATCGCTCTGTACGTACGGTGCCTCTGACCGACTGACCGGCGGGGATCGACGGAGAATAACAGGAACACGTACGGGTGCATGTATGCATGAGTGTTCGCGGTCTCTCGTCTTCGTCTACCAGTTCTTCTTCTTTCCTTTTTTTTCTTTCTTTCTTTCTCTGCCGTCGTTCGTCGACATATGGCACGAACGAGATCCGTGACCACTCGAACGGACGGAGCAGCCCCTTTGTTTCTTTTTCCATGGACACGTCGGTTTCGCCGGACCAGTACCAGATTAGATTAAAAGGGAGGAGGAGAGAGATATATGCCATTCGATCATCATCACGTACAATAATGTAACGCACAGGCATATCAGCATATGTCTCTCTCTCTCTCTCTCTCTCTCTCTCTCTCTCTCTCGGTTCTGTTGATTGGTGAGTGGACGGTGAACGGTGGAGGTGTCGTCGATTAGCTGCTTGGACCAGGAGTATTGGTGGATGGAGACGAACGAGATGGCTGACGACGGTCAGAGAAGTCGAGGAGATGTGTCTCTCCGATCCTGAACTAACGGGCCCAATTGTGAGGGAGAGACCGACTGTGTGGCCTGGCCTGTTCGAAGCTCGTTTTTGCTATTTCTTCATGGGCCGCGGATATTTTAAGGCATTTTTCAATGTTAGTATTTGTTATACACATTACTCAATATTATCTTTGCTAGATGACACCGCCTAATCATATCAGATGGATCCAAGGGCGACAAGATGCATATGTAAAGCAGATGCCCACGATCGATTTAATTATGATCGATTGCTCCAATTCCAATCCATCTTTAACAATCTGCTTGACAAAAAGCTTCGACGCATACCGCATGGCCTTTAATTTCTCCAGCATACGTATTTCTGGCGACAAAGCGTATACTGGTCATCACATGATTCGTTCGGTTCCTTTAAAGTGCGTTATTAGCCTTTATTTATTTTCAAGCCAATATTATTCTCAGAAACTAGCAAACATGGACGGGAGATCAGTTTGCTTTGTTCGACCATGGATGCTGTATTGTTCAACCATGAACACGTTTATTGGTCGATGATGACAAATAAAAAGGAATGACCGCCTTTTCACCGTTACAAAAGCAAAGCAGTCCTCGATTATGATCAGTGATTTGTGGCCTTGGATGCATGGAATGCAAGTGCTGTCCTCTGGTGTGGCCATTGGACTTGGGGTGACATTCTTTACTCTTGAGTCTTGACCCTTGGCATTGCATTGCATTGCTACTTGCGGCTAAAAGAGGGGATATCCATCTCTATGTACACCTCTTATCCCAGCTTTATTAGGAGTAGGAAAAGAAGAGCAAGAAGAAAGCTCAAGTCAAGAGTGATGTATGAGATGGCACAGGCAAATCCGTGAAAAGAAGCTATGAATGAATATGACGCATCCATTGCAGACACCAGCAGCCTGTGAAAACCGATCCCCCTCCCTGCGCCTGATGAAAACCTGCCTTTTCCGGTCGTTTCCCCCTGTCCAATGATGGTGCAGGCAAAGGCAAAGCAAAAGCCAGGCCAAGCCCCTGCAATCTGGCCGGTTTTCCTCCTCAAATCGATGCGTTAAGCCAATCATGTATAACCTTTTTTTTTTGCCCCAGATTTTTCTCCACTGTGATAAAGATCTGTAATTTCCTTTTGAAACATGATAAAGACTAGTAGTTACATGTACTGTGTGTTCAGAACTTCAGATGGAGATACCAGCGTGCGTAAAGCGTAGCTCTAGCCCTTGGGATGGAGCAAGCAACACCTGCTGAATTTAAAGCCCCCTTTTGTAAGTTTTAACACAGGAACTTCATTCAGAAATTTAAGCCGGAACCAGTTCATTTTTTATTAAAAAAAACAGAAAACAAGAAAAAAAATCCCGGATTCTAAAATGAGCCAAAGTAGGTACGAGGAAGTATCAGAATATATTCCTCTGAATCTGATGACATGTAAAGATTCCCATTGCCTCACTCGACACTCTTCAAGTTTAAGGCTATGCCATTCAGCATGGTCCTGTCACTGTAGCTGCTGAATGGGGAATGCCTGTGAATCTGTGATGAAGGCAGCCTGGTCCCTTTCCTTTAGGGTACCCTACCCAACGAAGAAATGGCTCCAGCCTTCCAGAGCCTGACAAGGATCTTTGAAACGCACATGGCATGAGCTACCGACAACCAAGGACAACCTTTTTGGTTTCGGAGGCTCATGCTTCCTGCCCACTGCCCCAGTGGCCCAGTTGGTCCAAAAGCTTGCTCAATGTCCCAGTCCCAGTTGTGCTCATGGTCATTGTACGGTTGTTTTCTTAAAAGGCAAGTCTAAACACTGTACAAAACTCTGTCCAACTTGTGTGACAGTGTGATCATGTCTTGTTTTGCAGCAAGTCTTGGCCATGCAGAAAAGGGAGTCTACAATATTAAATTCAGGGAAGTATTCAACGTTGAACATAAGGTGCTAATACATGGAGGAGGTCAGTCATATGAGAAAGCAGCTTTACCAATCAAGCAAATATTGTTGTGCACGAAAAGAGAAGAAAAATGGTCACAGATGAAGGCAGTTAATTCATACTCAACGCCTCGTATGCACATGCTTTTTTTTTCTTCTCAATTACTTCATCCGTTCAGGATAGAATGCAATTATGGGACCGTGCCGGTCAATCTGACTCAAGTGTAACCAAGTTTATAGTAAATAGTATTAGCGTTTTATGTCTCCAGATAAATTTATTATAAAAATATATTCTATAACTAATCTAATGGTATATATTTTGTAAATTGGGTCTTAGTACCTTTTCCTATAATTTTAGTCAAAGTTTAAACTCTTTGACTTCGCGGGATGCGAGAATTGCATTCTTTTATAGACGGAGAGAGTACAAAGAAAAATGGCATCTGAGCCTTCAGAATCATTTCTCATGAGGAAGCAGGACATAATGTCATTGTATTTTATTTTCATCAGTGCAGACTGCAGGGCAGTAAAAATGTAATGCAAACAACCTTGGCACCTCTATTTTGCAGAGAGAAAACCTGTCAGAGAGTCAGAGTGATGCTACAACTGAACAAAAAGAAACTCCCAGTGTGACGAACACAGAGGAAAAAAGAATTGCACGGCCTGGCCAGATTGGGGTTAGAAATCAGTATTCGGTACTGTAGCATTTTCGTTTGTATTTGACAATTATTGTCCAATCATAGCCTAACTAGGCTCAAAAGATTCGTCTCGTAATTTACAATCAAACTGTATAATTAGTTATTTTTTTATCTACATTTAATACTCTATTCATGTATCCAAAGATTTGATGTGATGAAGAGAGAGTGAAAAAACTTGCAATCTAAACAAGTCCTTGGTGCAGTGCTCCGGCTCCGGACATTTTTTCTGCATGGAAAAGGATGCAATGTATGCACTGCGCTCCTTGCTGTCTCCCCTGTTCTAAAGTTAAAAAAAGAGAGCATGCATTGCATATTTAATACAATAGTTATCCACTTTGCCGCTTTGCCCCTTTTGCTTAGGGGTTGTTTGGATTTAGGAACTCAAGTTTAGTAGGTGTTATATCGGATGTCACATCGGATGTTCGCATATTAATAATAAAACTAATTATAGAAGCTATGACTAATTCGCGAGACGAATCTATGAAGCCTAATTAATTCATCATAAGCACATGTTTATTGTACCACTATATTGTCAAATCATGGACTAATTAGACTTAATAGATGTTGATGTTTGACCACCGATAGCCTGCCACGGGAGTACCCGGGGCAGTATGTTCGGGCTTCAGCGTATGCAGAACTCGACGGTTAACGCAAGAGACAGTCGATTTATCCTGGTTCGGACCCTCGATCGTTGATCGAGTAATAGCCCTACGTCCAGTCGGCGTTAGCCTTTGCGTTGGATTGATTGTAAAGTGTAGTGTTGTCTTTCTTCTGTCTAGTAACTCCGCCCTCCTTTATATAGTCAGGAGGCCAGAGTCCTAGTACTAGGATTATATGGGAGGAATCCTAATCAAACTAGATCTCCTCTCTTCCTTGCGGTGTATCCCGTGGGTCCCGCATCAACAAGCCCCCGAGCACTTCATGGTTGAACTTCGGAAGCCTTGTCTTATTCCTCCAGGTCTTGCCGAGCAGGAACAAGCGTCGCCCGAGTGCTTTCTTGAGTGAAACCTTGTAGCGCTTCTTGGGATCTTCGGGTGGTGTGTGCTTTTTTGAGAGTGATGTGCGCTTTTTTGAAGAAAAAGTGCACTCACCGAGTGTAGCCCCCAAGCCTCTTTCTATTTGGAACAAAAAGTTGGAGGGTCTTGAATCTGAGTTGTTCAAAGAACTGAACTGAAAACCTCTTCTGAGGATATGTAGGATCTTGCCAAGTAAGGCAGCCAGCGGTGGGCGAGCTCCTTATTTGATGACGTGGTCTAGAAAATGGTTCCCTGCAAAGTAATCATACGAAAGTATGTAATAATTGATATACAAGATATCAAGTTGGAAGTATGTCCCAGTATTATAAAATGCATATTAAATTTTTTCGCGTCTTGCTCTTATTAGGCTATGTAATTTCCCTAAGTAGGTAGCATGTTCGTTTAAACACCTCTCGCACCTTTCCGGCGAGTAGGCTTCACGGATAAAGGCATCAGCAACCCGGGTAAATTAACAACCGTTAAGAGAAGACATTATAAAATGCATATTAAATTTTTTTATGTCTTGCTCTTACTAGGCCATGTAATTTCCCTAGGTAGGTAGCCTGTTACGTTTAAACACCTCTCGCACCTTTCCGGCGAGTAGGCTTCACAGATTAAGGCCTCAGCAACCCAGGTAAATTAACAACCGTTAAGAGAAGACTTTAGTAGTCGGGGATGCAACTGTAGTAAAGCCGCGGAGGCGTATGGATAATATCCGGAGATATATGATGATTAAAGAATATTTGAAAAATATTAAACCATGACTTAGCTTGATTGACGGCCGCGTGGAAGAATCAGCGTGTCGATGATGCGAACGTGGCGTTCTGTCCGGGTGCCACCTTGGGTTGACGACGGACGAGTGCTGGTTCGAGACCCACAGCGTGCATGGACATTGCAGTCGGAGTTAGGCTCTGATGTAGTCGAACTCGGCGTGAAGGCAGAGTCGAACTCGATCCCAGAACTCGTCGATGATTACGGTCCTGTAGATGATGTCGGTTTCTTGTTTGCTTGCTCACGATCGTCTTCGCATAAGCATGCACGTGTATGCTTGTCGTGACGATGTGTATGTGTGTACGTCGCCAATAGCTTGCTTCCTTGCATCATCATAGATGGTGTTGAGAATTATGCATCTGAGCATCTCTTTGTTTATTAACTGGTAGTCCTCGCGATCGTCGGTTGCGGCAAGTCACCGGATGATTTCTGCCGCCGCTCCGTGTCGGATTTGCATGCAGCTGTAGATCTTGATGATGATCGAGCGAGCCGGAGCTCATTGCGAGGTGCGGAGTTGTGCTGGAGACGTTGGACCTGCTTGACTTCATACGACAAGCTTGCCGGATCGGAGTAGACTCCCGTGCGGGCGCCGTGCTGGGTGCGGCGTCAGGCTTTTTTTTTTATTGCGCGGCGTCAGGCTTTGACTCCACGCCCGAAAGGTGCCGACCTTTGCGACGAGTTGTATCGGGACTCTTTCGGCGCATTACGGCCGAACAGCTGTGCCGTGTGTGCGTCGTAGCCTGCCGAGTACTCGATCCCGCTAGAAACGTCGATCCTCCAGAATTTTCTTTTTTTTCGACGTAGTAGATGGATTCCGCCGTCAGCCACTTTCTCGAGATGACGGTAGGATGTACACGTCGATCAGCAACGGAGGTCGCCGAGTTGCCGCCGTAGCAGATTGATTCCATTGTCGACCAAAATCATGGTGGAATTGAGGTCCGTCGAGCTCTCGAGCGCAAATTTACCGAAGTCCCCTACCTGGCGCGTCAGCTGTCGATGTTTCACCATCGATAGCCTGCCACGGGGTACCCGGGGCAGTTTGTTCGGGCTTCAGCGTATGCAAAACTCGACGGTGAATGCAAGAGACAGTCGATTTATCCTGGTTCGGGCCATCGACCGTGATCGAGCAATAGTCCTACGTCCAGTCGGCGTTAGCCTTTGCGTTTGATTGATTGTAAAGTGTTGTGTTGTCTTTCTTCTGTCTAGGAACTCCGCCCTTCTTTATATAGTCAGGAGGCCAGAGTTCTAGTCGGTTTATAATGTAGAGTCCTAGTAGGATTATCGGGTAGTATTACTACTAGGATTATAGGGGAGAAATCCTAATCAAACTAGATCTCCTCTCTTCCTTGCGGTGTATCCCGTGGGTCCCGCATCGACAATAGATTCGTCTCGATCTATACAATTAGTTTTCTAATTAGTCTATATTTAATACTTTAAATTAATGTCAAATATCGAACGTGACAGCGACCAGACTTTAGGAGGTGGGAACCAAACACCCGCTTATGCTTTCGACTTTGTGTCACACAGGGACACACAAGCTTTGCTCCCCTTGTACTTAAATTTGCATAGCCCCTTTCTCCTACCCCTTCCTTCCCCACTGCCATCTCCAGCTCATTCCCCTCGCCAGAGGCTGCTCAGCTCAGCCACATCCTTGCTTGCAAAGATCTCTCTCTCTTCTTCAATGGCACCTGCCTGCCCTCTTGCTCTCACATTCTTCTTCTGCTGTATCCTCCTCCTTCAAACAATCTGCTGTTCAGATCAGTATCATTTTTAGTTTCTGAAATATCTTTCCTTTATCATAAAGTTTTTATCAACCTGTCCACACTTAGGCAGCTACTGATTAGCAAAATGCTGTTCCATTGATGCAGTTGGCATATATACTTGATGAAAATTTTTTTACCTTCCTGAAACAAAGTATATCTTATTTTTCTTTAATTTCAGGAGTATTTGTGGAGCTATCATATGATTCGACACAGGTCAAGACACTATCCAGCTCAGTCATCACTGAGTACAGAGTCATGGTCACTGACAAGCAGCGTGCCTAACTGCCTACCTCTTCTTGAAGCCATGCAGATCGGAGCCTCTCGCCGCCGCCGGCTCATTTGTTAACGAAGTTCTTGGTCCCAACCGGCGTCTCAATGTCAGCAACATCATCGTCACGGCCACCGACACGCAGCTCGGCGCGCTGCGCCGCACTTTGCAGTCATTTCAGGCTTCTCTCGGCGACGCCGGATTGGCGGAGAGCGTCAAGGTCTCGCCGGAGCTCTCGCTGTCTTCTCTGCGAATCGTCGCCAAGGATCGTGCCCGTGCCGGCAAGAAGCGGTGGGGCAAGGTCGTAGAATTCGTCAGGAGGACAGGTTCGTTTGTTCTTGTTCGGGTGGAGACGGAGGCAGAAGCAGACAGTGAGCTTGCCGTGGACGCGGGGATCGAAGAGGCCGTCGCTGAAGTTGCCGCTCTGTTGGGCGCCGGCGCCGGCGCCGGTGTCGTGATCCATATCAAGAGCCGTGCGGCTCCAAGTGCGGTGGCAATGGCCAAGCTGGGTGAGGTTGTTGGGTGTTCTAGTGGACGTGTCCTCCCCTCGGCGGGAGCTCGGTGAGGCAAGAGCGACGGCGCACGACGAGTTCTCGCCGGTCAGCAACCCGGCGACGACGCCCGTGAGCAACCCAGTGACCGTGCCGGCCACGAACCCCGTGGCCAACCCGATGGCCCCGGGATTCGTCACCGTGCCGTCGACCAACCCGGGCAACGGGTTCGCGACCAACCCGAACCTGCCGCCGCTGTACCCGGAGCCGACGACGCCGACGATGCCGCCGGTGACCGTGCCATCCCCCTTCACGAACCCGGTCGCCGCGCCGACCACCATGCCGGGGACGGTGACGAACCCGGCAGCCCCCGCCGTGACGAACACGGCTACGACGACGTCGCAGTTCCCGGGAACGTCGCCGGTCACCAATCCAGTGACCACGTACCCGTACCCGCAGCAGGGCGGCGTCGGCGTCGGCGGCGGCATGCCGGCAACGCAGCCGGTGTACCAGCCTCCGGCGACGACAATGCACGGTGCAGCCGGGCGCGCCCACCGTGGCCGGGCAGGCGTGGTTCGTCGCCAAATCGGGGATCATGGACACCACCCTCCAGGACGCTATCGACTACGCGTGCGGCATCGGCGGCGCCGACTGCTCGCCCATCCAGCCCATGGGCACCTGCTACAACCCCAACACGCTGCAGGCGCACGCCTCCTACGCCTTCAACAGCTACTTCCAGCGCAACCCGCCGGCGGCAAGCTGCGACTTCGGCGGCGCCGGCATGCTCGTCAACGTCAACCCAAGTAAGCCACCAGGAACACACGAATCTGCTTGCTGCACTGTTGCTCATCTAACAGAACACTCGCATTGGCTTTTGCCAACCAACCTTTGCAGGCTCAGGAACTTGCATGTACCAGACATCAGCAGGGTAAGAGCGATCCTGATCCATCCCAAAATTCTCATTCTTCTATCACGCATCAGCATGATCATATCACCATGCATGACTGTGTTCTGACTGCATCGATGTCGCAACTAACTCGTGCAGTTTCGGCGCCGGTTACAGCCCGGGGACGACGGGCGGCGGCGTGCCCAGCGGTTACACTCCGGGGATGTCGGGCACCGGTTACAACCCAGCGGGAGGGATGTCGGGCACCATGGGAGGGGGCTCCGGTTCCACGGTGCTCAACGCCAACAACCCCGGGGGCAACTCCATGTACGGCGGCTACGACAACCCGACGGGGCTCACCGCAGGCTCGGCGCCGCTGTCCTGCGGCGGCTGGGTCGTCCTGTGCCTCGTTTGGATGGTCACCTTTGCATTTGTCAAGGAGAAAGTGTAGAGCCCAGCTTGAGCTGCTTCATGGAATAGGATCACACTCACACACTGCCACATGTTTGCTACTCAGTTGTGTTGTGTTGTACATATGAGTGACCTTTCATAGAGGAGAAGAGAGGACTAGATGTTTTGTGTGTGTATGTATGTACATGGGAGGCAGAGCTGAATCTGAATGATGCTTGGCCATACATGTTGTAGGTGAACATACAGCGTAGAGTTCCTTCTCCATGGACCACGCTTGGTCTAGTGCAATGATATGGTTTCTTATGATTGATCTCACATTACCACCTTTCACCTCATACTTTAATTAATCGGTTCCATGATGGTAGGATGGGCCTGTTTGACAGGAGCATGTTTCACCGGCTCCTAGACTCCTACGTCTTGTTCGCTTGACTGATAAGCCATGACTAAAAGTATTGTTGATTGATTTGTTGTGAGAGAAAAATATTGTTCGTTGGCTGAAAAAGTACGGCTTATAAGCCAAGCGAACACGGCGCTAGTTCACGGGGCCTATATGTATCCATTGGGCTTGCAATAGTGGGTTGTTACTGCTAGGCACTCCAATTTCACATGCCTTTACTATCACACAGTTAGATTTCACAATTTGCAACGCATGCTAATAATACCAGCACTGGCATATTTTAAAGTAATGGTTTTTTAATTGGGAACATGCTTGATCATGAACTATCTTAAATTCTTAATAAAAATATGTCCAAAAAGAATTGTTATTCTAGTAACTATCTCAAGATTGACTTTTTTTAAAGAAAAATAAAATTGAAAATATTTATGATAAGTACCAAATGAATGTCATTAGATTTATCGTAGAACAAACTTTCGTTTGTCTTGGATCCTACACAACTCCACTATGCTGCACCTCCTTGTTGTTGTGGATACCTTTATGGCACTATCTCTCGCCATTCTTTTTTGTTATCAAATGTACTTAAATTTGAATACATATATACAAGAAAATATTTTTTGAATATTTATAATACATAATTAGTATCATTAGATAGATCATTGAAACTATTTTCATAATAAGCTTATTTGGAGATACAAATATTGCTAACATTTCCACAAACCTTGTCAAATTTAAGAATGTTTGACCAACACAAGTACTGTAGCGACACTTAAAAAGGGACAAAGAGAGTAGTTGAAAACAATCACTTGTTTTAGAGAAAGAGTATGGAAAGAAACCCCTGAAAGGCTGAAACAAGTGTTTATTGACAAGTGATATAATGTAAAAACATTAAAAAGTAGCATGTCACATATGTATGTATATATTCACTTCGGTAAAAAAAAAAAAAAAGCTTTCTGTTGGCTTTGTTACAACCTGGCGATTTGACCCACTTGATATGATTCACAACGGAACGTCCACACGGTCTGAATATATTTGATCTTGTGGCTGAAATCTATAAGCCTCAACATTTTTGTACAAACAATACAAGAACATGAGTAGCTTAGAACAAAAGATAATGTTGAGAGTGGGGTTTGGGCAATACAAGAACAAGAGTTGAAAAGGGAAAAATAATGTTGAGAGTGGGATTTGAACCATACAAGAACGAATACAAAGAACAAGAGTAAAAAAGGAAAAATAAAACAATAGCTGAAAACAGAAAAACAAAAAACAAAAAAAAATGACTGAAAACAGTAAAAAAACAATGTTGAGAGTGGGATTTGAACCCACGCCCTTTCGGACCAGAACCTTAATCTGGCGCCTTAGACCAACTCGGCCATCTCAACGTTTGTTCATAATAGATTTTGTGTTTTACTAGTATTGGATCATATCTGATCAGCATGCAGATGCAGGACTTGTCCAGTTGGATCAACACCCAAGGTTACCATGCATGGCCAAGGGAAATGACGAATCATTCATTCACTGTCATCGTTCCAGCTTTCCTCACTATGTCAACATCGTTCCTACTCATGTACAAAAGTACCTGTCAGATTAGACTAGATCCATGTACAGTTGACTAGTTGATCACAAGAGATCGTCATGTTATTCTTATTCTTAAAAAAAAAGGAAATAAAAATGGTCGTCTTGTTCAATCAACCAGGACATGTTGTTGAAATAACCATTATATTAGTGTGAAAGCCATGATATATATGTTAAATTGACCATCCTAGTTTAAAAACCTTGTTTTTTTTTTCTTTTCTTTTTGAGAAATAGTTTAAAATCCTAGCTACGCACCTGCGCCACTACTCCTTTGCCTGAAGGCCCATGAGGCTTGTGAATGAAATGAACACACCAAATGTATAGTAGCACGTGCTGTTCTTTTGGCCCACAAAGACATGCATTTCCTAGAGTCAATCGCAATGAAATGCAACCAGCAGCTTGTTTCAAAAAAAAAAAAATGCAACCAGCAGAAAATCAACAAAATATTGCAGAGGATTTCCGTCAAATCTAATACTTTAACCGTACTACTAGTTACCAAAGCTAGAGTGCTAGACTTAAACGTTGTTGGATACCATGAATGTGATGTGCGAATTTTTTAGAAAGGCGGTAAAAACTTTGCCAATTTTTTATTAGACGAATAAAAAGGAAAAAAGACAATGTTATTTACAGCAAAATTACACGAAACAAAAACAACTCAAATGTGATGTGAGAATAACTAGCTTGAGTTTCCATTGAACAAGTGTTTATAATACAAGTTACATGACTCTTCGAATGCTAAGGCTCTTCGTTCTAGGCTATTCGGATTCTTTCGTATGCTAAGACTCTTTGTTCTAGGCTATTCGGATTCTAATACACAGGGCTACAGGCACAGACAGATTGGTCACATTCTCTCACGCGAAAGAAGAAGAAGCAATGAAGTGAAGCCTGCCCCTCGATCAGGCCTCGCCTGTGGAAAGAGAGAAATGCACGGAGAATGGAAGAATGAAGATACCGCTACTCCTTTCAGCATCTAAACCCTATAATATCTCAGCAACTGCGAATAAGCCGATGACTTGAGTGGTCCGGTTTGCTCGATCGAGCACCGTCATCTATGTTTGAGGCTTCGAGTGCGGATGTTCCACAATGGTCAAGGTACCGTGTCTGTTACGCTTAGAGTCTGGGTGACGATCTGCAAATACCTCTAAGCCGCATGTGTGTCTTTAGGTACATGTATAGGTCTAGCTTGGACACAATATGTGTGCGCCTGTGTGTGTGGTATGAGTTGTACTTGTTGAGACATAAGAAAACTATGTATAAATCTTGAACTAATGGGCTGCCTGCCTAGATGCATGGGTTCCTACTTTTGATATACTAGCAAATATGTCCGTGCGTTGCAGCGGAAGGAAAAAATGTTATTAAACATCAAACTCAAATAAATAATAGCTTGCACAACAGATGCACGTATAATTGAAGAGCCCAATTGGGAAAGTACTTCTTGATATGGAATAAAATTCCTATGATGTGTATGTCTCAATTCAGTAGGAAGCTTTTGTAAGACACATACGAGCAATTTGAGCATCGAAGACATGATACTCCACTAAATAAACTTACTTCATGACTTCATTATATCCATCCAGCATTTACTGATTATTCTTGCAGAAGTAGCAAACAAGTAAAATCAAAGCATGGCCATCCAATATGGTCCAACTGATAACCAGTAAAATATCAGTATAACCATTGCTAAATATTTATACTGAACAAAGCTAAGCTACCACATTTGTTTCTACCCAAAACAACAAACTACAAGCGGGTATAGTTAAGGGAGTCTTGTTGCAAAAGGGATTACAATTGCTTAAAATTTCTTAATGCCCCGTTTGGATGTAGATATTGGGACTCAGGAATTGGAATTGGTATTGTGTAGTTGTCAATCCCGCTGTTTAGATGGCTAAGAATTCGGAATTGGTATTTGAACCCAGTACCAATCGTTATTGGCTATATCAGCTCATCCTCATCTCCAATACCGAGCCAGACCCCTTCGTATTGTGCGGCATTCGTCCCCTGATGCCCCCCGACACGCCTCAGCGCTTCTTCCCCGGCGCCCCCAACGCACGGAGGCCTGACGCGGAGGGCGCCCCTGCTGCGCAGCTTCTTCCCCGGCACCCCCCGACGCACGTGACACTGACGCAGAGGTCGCCCACGCTGCGTCGCTTCTTCCCTGACGCCAGCGTGGCCCTTCTTCTCCATGGCCGGCGCGTCCCTTCTTCTTCATGGCCGGCGCACCCCTTCTCCATGGACGGCGCGCCCCTTCTTCTCCATGGCCGGTGTGGCCCTGCCGTGGCACGTTGTGATCCGACCTAGCTGGGGTCGAGCTCCCCCATGGACGCGTCTGTCGAGATCCGGCCGCCTAACTGGGTTGAGCCCCCCTGGTCTCGGCTGCCAAGATCCGGCCGCCGTGGCTGGGTTTGAGTTTCCCCAAACCGCGGCTGCTGAGCCCGAGATCCGCCCGCCATGGCTGTGGTTGAGCTCGCCCTGCCGTGGTGGCCGCTGCCAACCTCCGTCTGCCATGGCCGATGTCAAGCTTCCCCAACGTTTCAATTCCATGCTTTTGCATCCAAACAAGAAACGGATTTGGGCTGCTTGCTATGATTCCAAAACCCAATTCAATGGTCATCCAAACAATAATATTCGAATTGTGGCCATTTCAATACCATGGCTGCTTTGGTATTGAACCCAATTCAATTCCAGCCCCTTCAATATCTACATCCAGACGGACCCTAAGTTACATCACATATCAAATATATATGTATATCACCTCTAAAAAAAAGAGACAGAAAGATGAGTTTGAAATGGCCCGAAATTCATATATCTCAGTCGCTTTCTCCTGAATCTTTTGTGACTCCTCCATGACCATGAAAGCAACAAGTCACAAGTGCAATCCCAAGCTTTCTTCAAAGGATGATCTGCCAGGTATGTTTGGGTCAAGAAACAATCCTGATCAGACTGTTGAATACTTGAATTTCAGGCAAACAATTTGCAGAATATTTCCTCCCAAACATACATCATATTGCATACTACCGACGGTATATTGTAATCACATAGCAAAATTTGTAATCCGCAAATATTTCTCTTTATGAAGTTTACAGTAACTTTTTTTTTGACAAGTAACGCTTACAGAATATGCACGGTAAAGTCACTTTCCATAGCCAATGAGGCAGTTCTCAATAAGCATATAAAGATCGGCAACAGAAAAGAATAGAAAAGGAAAACCATCTGATCTATAGAACCCAACATCATAAGTTTTTTTTGGACAGGTATATACTGTGACAAATATAGTCAAGTGATATTACCGATTTGCATGTGGAAACACTGTAGTTAATACCAGGCCCTTCCCAAAATTTCCCTCTAAAGGGAAAAGTTCATGTGGTACGCACATGTATATGGATCAAAAAATAGATAATTAATTCGAGCTGCATGTAGCCTGCAAACTGAAAACAGAATGGACAACCTGCATTAACAGTTTTCACCTTTAAGAAACAAATCAATTAGGACATAAATTTGACCAATAATTGTTTCTAAGCAAAGAGAACAATACCAACAACACAAATTCATCCAGTTATTCACCTTTATAAGCATCTCGGAGACTCGATCAGACCCCTCTGAAGTCCAAAGCAGGGGGATGGAAGCTGATGCGGTGATGCCAGGCAACACAGCAGTGGGCACCATGACCTCGAGGCTGCCAATTTGGAAACTACCACAGGAAGCCTAATAATTTTCGAAAATGAGGAAGACTTTGTAATCTGAAGAAAATGAGAAAGAAAGTTACATACATGATTGTGGAGGAGGCTACGCAACCTTGTTTTTCAGATCCAAACTGAAACATGTGAGTTCCAGATCTCAGTGTCAAGCCATTTCACAGCACCCACGCTGACAAGCTTGCTGCCTCCATACTTGCACAAGTAAAGGAGCTTCTGATCAAGGAATAACAGCTTACCTGCATGGAACCTATAATGAATGTCCAAATTTAGCAAATCCTCAGTATACTCCTACATGCTAAAATCTTCAAAAATTCTTTAAGAACTACTCTTTCAGCAGAACGTCAGAAGAATAAGTGAAGAGGATGAAATAGCCACACCAAGAAGCAAACCTTGCTTGATCCGCTTTTGTTCTTGTCCAGCTCGGCGAGAACAGGATTCAAAGGCGAGATGAGGAACTTCTGAACTTGGTCAGCTCGGCGGGATCAGGATTGTAAGCCTGCAAAAACAGGATATCCCAATGACACATTTTTCAACCGAGATCTCTATAATATATAAATATGAAAAAAGTGAAGGAGTTTGTGTCGAACTTGAGTTCATGTAGAACTTACCATGGATTTTTTCCCGATCTGAGCTGTCCCGATCGATTTTTTTTTTCCGATCTGAGCTGGTGTCCCGATCCGAGCAGGTGTCTTCGTTTGATTGGATTCTGATTCTGACTCGCAAAGCGTAGCTGGCTGGCTCCTCTATGGCAGCACCTTCGAGCCGCACCACCCCGCCTCGCAAGCCCGGCCGCCGCAGGCGGTGGCTTCCCGGCTGGCTGTCGCCCAGCCGAGACGCCCGCCCCGCCCGCGCAGAACCTCCTCCAGCCCAGCGCGCCGTCCGCTGCATTCGCCGCCGGTGGCCGCCTCCGTTCTTCCTCGCCTAGAGCTCCTAGTTGCGCCTCCGTTCCTGCCCTGGACGAGAGGAGCGGCAACCTCGTCCCTGCGCACGGACTTGAGGAGCAGCAGCGTTGCGCGACGTGAGAAACGGCGGCGCGGGACAGGAGTGGCGGCGGTGCTGAATGGAAGCATCGGCGGCGCGGGAGGGAAGCGATGCGGCGGCGGCGTGCCGAGCGACGTGATGTAAATCCCATGAGCATGAGGTGCGCTGCATGGAGCGAATGGGCGGATCGAAGCGAGTGGACTGGGACGGTGGGGCCAAATTGAAATTGAATGCGCTGGACGAAAAAAAAAAGCCAAAAATTTTGTCTTTTTATTATTAGGGATAAATAATATACTTCCTACGTCTTAAAAAAAGATAATATACTTCCTACGTCTTAAAAAAAGATATACTTCTTGTTTCTAAAGAAGTTAGACATTCTTAGGTTTAACCAAATATATAAAAAATACTTTATAATTTTTTATAGTATATTAATTAATTTTATTTCTTAAATATCGATAGTATTTTATATTAACTTTAATAGCTTTATCAAAATTGAGGAAGTTTGATTCAATCTAGACTTAGGATTATATTTTTTTTGCAGAAATACTATACAATGTTTTAGAGTAATTCAACACTCGATTTTTTTTCTTCTCTTCTCTTCCCCTCTCTCTCTCTTTTTCTCCAACTCCGGTGGGCTTAGAAGGGCCTCGAGGGAGGCAGGCCAGCTAGCTGGTGGGGTCGGTGGTTAGGGTTCTAGTGGCGTAGGAGGCGGCCAGGCTAGGTGAGGGCAGGATGTCCATGGCCATGACGGCGGTGGGGGGAGGGGAAGGAGGAGGTCGTCACCGGGGGCGCGGTGGCCGGCGGGCGGCGGTGACGTGTCGGGAGTAGGAAGAAGACGGTGAAGGGAAAAACTGAGTGTTCTCGGGAGCCAAAATTGAGATGGAGGTACTACATTGGAAGCTTGCACAAACCGCCACACTGCTCTCTCTTCCAACCGGAGCCAAAGCCATGGGACCAAATGCCTTCAATTCAACCAGAGTATTGTTGGGTGACACTGTATGATTCCGATTCCAGCCATTTTCATCAGATCGAGCAGCCCCAAGGAAGAGAGAGATCGAGAAGAGGAGCGAGAGTGAGGCAGTGACTGACTGGATGCCTCCGTGGCTCATGAGCAACCCATGTGCCAAGAGTACAGTGACAGCAGCTGGCCGGACACAGCACCACGGTAAGCATAGCGAATCCGGTGATCTGCAGGCCGAGTACTCCAACATCTTTGCCATTTTCTCGCAGCACACGTAAGCCGTTCCCAGTACAACGTTTCAGTAAAACTCTTCACGTGTTGTGGTGTGTCCTTCCAAATGGCAGCCCGGGCAATGCCGCACAGGCATGCATGCTACACTATGTAATGTAGCAGCAGCAATGCAGATCTGATCACCCCATTAGGCTCCGGAGCAAATTTATTGCATCTCCTAACAGAAAACAGTCGAGCTAATTGTACATGCTATTGCTATCTATCTATCGATCTACCATCTTGCTGAATGAACACATGCAGCTGCCGCTGATCTGATCCTACAGGCTACGGGAGTAGGATACATAGCTTATTAGCTCCTAGCATCAGAAATTCATAAATCATTGGTCACCAGACAGTGCATTGCATGCAGATTATTGGAGACGCACGGCATTGCCATGGCCGTCCTAGCAGTTGCCAGTTGCATGCAGTGCACATGAGAAGGGAATCCAATTCAAAGATCCAATGTAGGAACTTGCATTGCATCGGAGATACACTAGTCCATGATTTTACATATCCAGGATGAGGACCACGACAGCTAAGGCCCCGTTTAGCACCGCTCCGGCTCCGGCTCCTGCTCTGGCATCGCAGAAGCCGGACTCATAGCAGAAGTATCGAAACCGAGGCGCATACCATGACACGTTTTTCATTAGAAAGGAGTAGAAAAATAATACAAACAGACCTTAGACGGTTTGCGCCCAGCCGTTTTCCTCCGACAGTTGGAGCAGGGAACTTGAGGGAACCGCACCAACCAGGCACGAAAAAGCGCTAGGCCTACACCTACCTCGTACATAGTAGTAGGACGACAGCGTTCCTGGGGGCTTGGGCAGTCAGCATTGGATTCTTTCAGCATCTGAATCTGAACGAAACATCGCATACCGTACCATTTGCTCACCTGAAATCTACTTCACCTCAGACCTAAGTCACCATCACAACGAACGGAGAACACAGTGGCCCTGTTCGTTTTCTTATAATCCGTCTTTTTTAGCCGAAACCGTGTTTAAATCGGCCGAAACAGTGTTTCGGCTTTTCTCAGCGAAGCGAATGAGCCAGTAGCTGTCTGTTTCAGTGCCGCTTGCCGTCTGTCTGCAGACACAACACGCACGCATGCCTACAGATCGTAATCCAAAACCTGACGAAGGTTTCTTTTCTCTTCTTTTCTTCTGTCAAGATCCGAATCAAGATCGTAAAACATGGCCAAGGGCCAGCCACAGCTGCATATGCATCCGTGAGGGATTGAGAGATCAGAGATGAGACGTTTGTTTCCCCATCAGTCATCGGCTCATCTCCCTTCTCCTCCTAATTTCTCGAGTTTCTTCTAGATGCACGCAATCATTCATGCTGTTTTAACCACAGCAACACTAATAATAACTGTTCTGGTAGCTGCATCATAAAAGTCTGCACTGCACTGCACCAGATCTCCCTCTCCCTACCGTCGAACGGTTGATCTCCATCACTGACAAAGCGTCACTTCGCTGTAAGACTAACAACAGCTCTTGTTCACCTTTAAGACTACTGCCACTACTGGCACTTAATTAATTTGTTGCTGCATGCGTTAATGCCGATCGATTGATTACCAGCAGTGCTCCCCGGGAGTCACCATAATGGCCATCCGCTGCTGGCTGCTGCACAGACGCGCAGCCTGAATGCCTGATTACGGCCAGCTTAGCCGGCCGGCAAGGCTGGTTCTGCATGCTTCTGCCTCACACGAACACGCGCGTGCGCTCGCCCCGGGACCATGCTGCTGGCCGGTGGCCTGTGTTGGTGGACTGGTGGTGGTGGTGGTGCCGCCGCCTGCCTCCAATCGTAAATGTTTCAGCGCCTTTGGCCTTATGCAGGCATGCATTTGCATTTGCTTGCCATTTGGTTTTGCTAAACCAGATGAGATGGAAATGAGAGCGCCTTTTGGAGCCCGCCTTACAGTCACAGACAGCGACTTGTTGGGAATTGGACGGAGGGAGGAGGACCAGAGGCTGAGAGGCCGGCCGGCCGGCCGGGGCTCCGGGCTCCGGGACCGGGCCGGCGTCTGTTTTCGTTTGCCTTTGCAGTTTGCAGTGTGAGACGAGACGAGAACAGACGACAGTCAAATCTGCCTGGCACAGCATGCATCCCAGGCGTTGGTTTTTGAACGCCTGGGGTCGGATGCATGTGGCTGGGTGCAGCTCCCCAGCCAGGGCTCAAACCAAAGCGCCGGACTGACAGCACGGGTAGCACTAGAATGCAAGCCAAGAAGGTGGCGAGACCCATGAATCTTTCGCTGTTGTTTCTGGTGTGTGCATGTGAGACGTCGTACTACTACTAGCTAGCAGTTCTTTTTTTTCCAAGAACGTGCGTTGGCACGTAATTCCTTAAGCAGAGGAATAGAGTTTTGTTACAGCCACCGTCCCAATACAGTAATCCACATTTTCCATAATCAGACTCGCACACGGTTGTAATTACACAGTAAACATAATACACGACTAAGACGAGGAACATCCTCAGTCCGCCTGACCAAGCGAGTCCAGCGCGCCCAAGTGCCGGTACCCTGCCGCAGTCCACATGGCAATCTCATCTTCAATCAGCCTGTTCGCTAATTAGTTTCAGCCAGTGCTTATCAGCCGGCCAATAATGTTTTTCTCTGACAACAAATCAGCACCAGCCGGGCTTATCAGCCCAGAAACCAACCAGCGAACAAGCTAAAGCAGCTGCGCCACCGACCTTGGCGTCCCATTGAAGGTTCTCGCATTTCTTTCCTTCCACAACGTCCAACCAACAAGGAAGAACAAGGAATCGAATCCGCGACGAATTGATTTGGGCAAGCACCTCCTACGGTCCGTCCACCACTGCATGATGTCGCTCTTCTGAACGAGCACTAGTCGGTCTGTTCGGCTCGGCTTGTCTCGGCTTGTTTTAGCTTATTCTCTCTCACAGAACATTATTGAACCAGTCGAAACCAGCCAGCCAACAGTGCCAGCCACACCAGCCGAACAGGCCCTCTCAGACATGATGCCCACACTTCCCTGCTGAAGACGCAGCCGAGGATGACTAGCTAGCAGTTCTAGTCCTGTTCTACTTCTACCCTGTCGCATTGCAGCCAATTCGAGAGAGTGAATCAGAGTGGCATCTGCTCGCATGCCCATACAAACACACGAGACAAAAACGCCGTTTGATTTCCTTGTATTTCTTTTTTTCTTCCGGAAGGAGCAGTCAGTTTGAAACGCCTTCTCTGAACGTTCTTCTGGCCTCCAGGTCAGAGAGGTCACGCCGGGCGATCTTAAACACTGAGATCTGAGAATGTTCATTGCAATGCCATGCCCCTCTACCTCCAGATCAGAGAAGGCGCGCACGCAGCTGACAGAGATGCCGACGCAGAAACAGAGACACTGACAGTGTCAGGAATGATTGGCACTCGCCGATTACCACCAGCTGAGGTCTGAGGAAGAGATTAACAGCAAAGCAGAGGAGTTAACAAGAATATCTTGCCAAGAGAAGAGCACGGGTAGCCAAGGACAGCAAAGCACACCACCAGCAACACACATTTTTTTATTTGCGCTGGAAATTTCTGATCAGGTCGGTGTTGCTGATTAGCTTAGCACTTTATTATCAGCAGAAGAGACCGGAGACGAGACGAGACGAGAAACGAACAGCAGAGGCCGGCGCGGCGGCCGTCCCGTATTCTGCATGCTACTGGCGCCCGGCCGTTTTTGGACGCTCCTGCCGTTGGAATCCAAACAGAAGATTCCTCGGTCGGTCACGCGTATCAGCAGAGTAGCAGACCGGGCCGTGCAGTATTCTGTCCTAATAAATCCTAAAAAAAAGTAGAAAAACCTGGTGATTCGCTCACGTATGGTGTGAGTCGAACCTAGCTGGTATCCGGGAGCAGGTAGTGTCAATGTTTGGTTACCCCTATCTATTAGTCTAACTGAGAATATATGCTCTTTGATTGCATAATACAAGGTTATGACCATGATTTTTATCTAGTTCTTATTTTAGTATCTTATTATTATGTCTTAACCTTCTTTCAAAATGTATTAATATCACTTGATATGTACTATTGTACACTAATAACATCATTAGCTTGGTAAACGTCTGCATTCAACGAACCTAGCTCCCTACAAATGTCTAAAATCTATGTATCTGCAGAGCCAGTCTGAAAGGACATTTTTGCATCCAGCGAGCCAGTCCTATAAGACAATTACACAGATCTTGTGACTACATAATAATACATCGACATATACAACCAACCAATCATACCCTTAGCTTCTCAAGAGTCAAATAAATCCAAATGTAATTTAAAGATTTATAAAAAAAAATAATATGAATGTACCTTCAAATATATTTTTGATAAAAAATATTTTGTGATTAATCTAGCGCTCATCTTAAATACTAATATTGTTTTACATTTTCCGCTAAACTTAAAATTGTTAAGATTTCCATTCTTTCTTATGGTCACGGAGGAGAGAGGAGTGAGTAGTTGGCGCCGGCCGTTGTGAGGAGCGCAGGCACCCGTGTGCCTGCCGGAGCCGGACCCTCTCCCTCCATCGTTGGCTCCCCTGCTCGGCTCTGCTTTGACCCGGGAGGCGGGAGGGGGAGGCCCTGCCCTGCTCCTCCGATCCTCCTCCACGGCGCCACCCACCATCACACATGACACATTCACGGCAGCAGCCAACCACCGTCCAGGTGCAGCAGTGGCAGGACCAAGCAAGGACCAGGGGTGCCGCGACGGGGCGCACCCCAGCCCCAGCGCGGTCAGCCACCCACGCCGCCTCTGCGCTGCACTGCACAGCGTGGCATGATTCGGTCCCTGCCCCCTTTACCCCCGCACTGCGCTCTGCCTCAGTGCCTCACCCTCGCTCCAGTCCCAGCGGCTCGCCAGCCACCTGCTCCCCGTCCCTGCTCCCCTCCTCCTCGAGCAGGTGAGGAGAGGAGAAGGAGCAGAGGGCGCCGCGCCGCTGATCCTGGCGGCCCCGGCGATCGACCGACCGACCGACCGACGTGTCGTGAGTCCTGGTGGTGCGTGGCTCTCGCTCCTGCTCCGTGCCTGCCCTCGCGCCCACTGCTCGTTACAGTTTGTAACAGCCGCCGCTCCTCTTTCCCGATTGATTGATGATGGGCCTGCTGCCGGGTCGTTGTCGTTGCAGGCGCGTCCAGCCACGGCGGCGTGCCGCATTGAAGGCGGGCGCCAGGTCTCTTGTCTCCACCGCTAGCTAAGAGGGTGTCGGCGTCGGCGTCGGCGTCGGCGGCTGTGAGGAGGAGGAGGAGGAGGAGCAGCAGGAGCAGCCCACGGATTCCGAGATCTCGCCGGGGAAGATGAAGAGATCTGCATCTGTGAGTGTCCCCCTCCCTACTGCCTCCTCCTGTGCCCGCGCTCCTCGTCTCCCTCCCGGGAGGGCGAAAGGACGATGGATCGTGCCGTTACCCGTCACGGGGTTCCGGTGAGGAGTGCACGACCCATTGCCCTTTCTGCTCCATACTGCCGTTGGTCCGAGGAGATTGACGAATGGCCTGACGCGCTGGTGCTGTCCTAGATCGATCCTGCATTCCTGCGTGGCATTTGCCGTTTGGTGGCATTGCCGCGTGATCTGTCGTCATCAGGTCGCGTTATTTATGCCCAACATCTCGAGGCTCATGTCCGCTAGTCTGTTCGTGCTTCACTCTTTGTTTTTCCTGTCACTTGATCGGAATGTTTTTTTTTAGAAAAATCGGTTCGTGTTCCAAACACTTGATATAACGCCTTAGTGGAGGTGCCTAGTGTCACCCTGATCCACAATTCAATAAAACAATTTTGAAGATAGGTAATACGAGAGAAAACTAAATGAGTTGGCCCTCTTCAGCTTCCTGTGGCGTGTTCAGATGCTATAGAACCATCCCGATGAAGATTTGAGTGAAACTTTGTTTTCAAATGTTTATAGTTATGGTCAATTCATTGCTCTGTGTTTTCACGGATGAAAAATTCTTCATGTTACATGTTTTGTTGGTGACACAAATTATTAGCACAGGTATATGTGATTGTTACTGAATCTCCCTCTCTCTTTTTTTCCTTTGGAGTTTCTGCCAGTTGTTTCAAGTCCTTTTGGTTTTCACAACCATGGTTGAGACCCAATGGTCCACTGTATCCAGCATATACTGCAAGGACATGCCCCCGAATGTATATCGTCCTCACAGTGTCACAATAACTGAATTTGGTGCCGTCGGGGATGGTGTGACCCTCAATACAAAGGCATTCCAGAATGCAATCTTCTATCTCAATTCATTTGCGGACAAGGGTGGCGCACAGCTTTTCGTGCCTGCAGGAAGGTGGCTGACAGGGAGTTTTAATCTTATCAGCCATCTCACTTTATCACTGGACAAGGATGCGGTAATAATTGGATCTCCGGTAAGATGATTTGCACACTTTGCACAAAGATAACTTGTACTCCAATAATATATTCTTTGGGTCGTCTGTTTGTTATGTTATGCACATGAACAAGACAAACTTATATTGCTGAATCTTATCATTAATCTAGCTTTCTTCTAGGAAACGATAGAAAGCCAACTGCATATATTATATTTATTATTAAATGCTAAAAAAGTCACTTTCCTTAAAAGTTTTAAAACCTTTTATTTTTTTCCGTGTTGAATAGCAACTTTATTTTTTTATTATACTTCGACTGTAATGCCCTGAATGCATCCTGCAGGATTCATCTCATTGGCCAGTTATTGATCCTCTTCCATCCTATGGGCGAGGTAGAGAGCTTCCTGGAAAAAGGCATCAGAGTCTGATTTTTGGATTAAATCTGACTGATGTTATTGTAACTGGTTAGTAAATACTATAGTTGCATCACTCCCATGTTCTTCAAATATCATTTAGTTAGCTTGTCAGTACTGTAAATGTTTTTTTTTTGAAACTATCACCTATCAGTACTGTAAATGTTGCTACTCTTGGGCAGGTGCTAATGGTTCCATTGATGGTCAAGGAGCTATTTGGTGGGGCTGGTTCCGCAACCACACATTGAATTATACTAGACCACATCTTGTTGAGTTGATGTACTCTACCAATGTTGTCATATCTAATCTAACCTTCAAGAACTCGCCGTTTTGGAATATCCACCCTGTATACTGCAGGTTGGTTTTCTAGATAGCCACTTGCTTTCTGTTCAAACATAAAAATTCATTCACAATACAAATATATTATCTGGAGTGCTTTTGCTACATAAACAGCCAAGTGCTTGTCCAGCATGTCACAATCCTAGCGCCTTTGAATTCACCAAATACTGACGGCATTAATCCAGGTAATATGACACTTGTAATTATTCGATATGTCTAAGCTTTCATAATTTATTACACGTTTGCTCCTTTCCCCCCATTTGGTTCTGCAGTAGGGAACTTTTGTTACTAAACAGACTAGGTGGAAAAGGGAGAGAGACATTGGTGATTGAAATGTCATTTGGCATGTTCTCTCTCCAAGTTTTTTTTTCTTCTTTGTCCTTTCAAAATTCATCTACTTTTGATTTGTATGGTCAAGATCTCTGAATATATGCAAGCAATTCTTTCGTGAAGTGGCGACATACTTTTGGGCTTCACATTGCTGTTATGTAGTGCTAAAAATAGTAAATAACATAAGCACAAGCTATCATTACATGTGACCAGTGTTTGCTTGTGATATGACCTTATCCCATTTGGTTCATGCAAAAATATGCTTGCTTATTTTTTTTTTAATTATGATGGATCAACATCAATCATATTTGCATCTATGGCACTAATACAACTGCAAACCCATGCAGACTCTTCCACGAATGTGTGCATCAATCATTGCTATGTAAGAAATGGTGACGATGTTATTGTCATTAAAAGTGGCTGGGATGAGTATGGCATTTCATTTGGTCAACCAAGCTCCAATATCAGCATAAGCGACATCACAGGGGAGACAAGGGGTGGTGCAGGGATTGCCTTTGGAAGTGAGATGTCAGGTGGCATATCAGAAGTCCGGGCTGTGGGCCTCCGCATTGTCAATTCCCTTCATGGGATCAGAATCAAGACAGCCCCAGGGCGTGGAGGGTACGTGAAGAATGTGTACATAGCAGATGTGAGCATGGACAATGTTTCGATGGCCATCAGGATCACTGGAAACTATGGTGAACATCCTGATGACAAATATGACAGGACTGCTCTCCCCGTCATAAGCAATATTACAATCAAGGATGTTGTTGGCATTAACATTGGCGTTGCTGGTATCTTGGAAGGCATTCAGGGGGACAATTTCAGCAACATTTGTCTGTCCAATGTTTCCCTCAGTGTACAATCTACACATCCATGGAATTGTTCACTTATTGAAGGATATTCGAACTTCGTGATCCCAGAATCATGCGAGCAGCTCAGAAGCAATTGTAGACAGACACCCATTTGCTACGATGGAAGCGGTTCTTCAGCAATGCGTGTGCAGCAACCAAGACATACATCGAGCACCAGCCGGTTGCTAAATCCTTTACTAGAGTTGGCTTCATTTTAGTGTAGGTAGAGCTGTGCTTGTTATTGCTGCAAAGGGGCTTGCTTCACGGAATGAGCCCTATTAGTCATGTATATCTGATTCTTGCAATTATTTGTGCTTAGAGTGCCGCTTGCTTCATGTATATAGCTGTTGAGATGACTATTGATGTATCTTGCCTGTTTTGTTCCCATTTTTGATATGTGAATGCAATCTGCATAACTTATGGTTTTGAGCATAGTTTTTCTTTTTAATAAAAGATACAAGAAATTAATCATCTTATAGTATGGCCAACTCTTGCCTAGGTCTATACCTTTGTGTTGCCACGGGACCCAAAAAAAAATCAATGCAATAAGAAAAGCATAAAAAACATGGTGTTTTGAGATCTTACATACAACTGCCACTATCAGGGTATGGTATTATCCTGCTTTGTACAGATACTTCTCTTGAAGCCTGGAACTATCAGGATTGCTAGTCTCGCTTTATTGTTTCCGCCACAGCAAATCATGACATACTGACAGTGTGCACCAAACTGAACCAAAAAAACACAAACTCTGTCCTAGTTTACCCTTCCACAGCCAATATGCATTCTACAACTAAGCAGTAAGTCATTGCATGTGCACCTTAATTTGGCACTGATCATGAATCATATATTTACCTAACGAGTTCAAGACAACAAAGTACATATTAAAAAATCTTTCAACCGTGTTTCTGAAGACTTATTGTAGATCTAGTCGTGTGCGTGCGTGTGGCTATAGTGTGTGTTGGTGAGTTCAGATACTACAACTTGTACTTGAAGTTTGAGGTGATAAAAAAAAAAGTTCAGGACCTCTGAATTCAAGTGGTACAGAGTGTGGAAGACTACTTATAAGGTAAATTAAGAATCAACTGCTCACTGAAGGACAAGGAGCGACAACATTCTTGTTTTCAGAAATGGAAGCACAATGATAAATAAGTGTGTTCAAATTGACAATCTGTAGCCCATCACAAATTACATAATACCAGAGGTTGTGTTATTCTTTTTGAGAGGGCTATAACAATGTTAAATCATCCCAACAAGTATTTCCATGGATCAATACATTTGGAACTTCTCTTTAGTCTTCTCAAATACTTGTTCAGCAATCATGGCTCCATTTCCATTTGCCTGCTTTATCTCCATGCTGGCCTTCTGGTAGTACCCAGTTCCTCTGAGAGCATCAGCAATGAAATCGTCAAATCCAATGGCAATTGCAGCTTCTGCCTTGGCTCCATACACCAGCCTCTGCAGTACAGCATTGGACCAGATTGCAATCAGTAACATGCTCCATATATTCGATCACATGAAGAATATTTAAGTTAAGAAAACAACCTTAATCCGGGATAGATGAACAGCACCAAAACACATTGGGCATGGCTCACAGGATGCATAAATTTCACAATCTGACAGCTCAATTTTCCCAAGCTTTTTGCAAGCCTAGTGTACAAAAGAAACATTGATTATAAGAGATGAGTATTGTCTTGTCTTAACAATGGAAGGAAAACTAATGTAGAATGCAGCGAACACTGTGAATGAAAAATATTTCAGAATTATAGTCCCAAAAGTCAGGCAGACCATACAAGACACTTTTTTTTTGTTTCAGTGATCTTGAAAGCATCTATTTCCATACAATCTACTGCTAATGAAAAAAAAACAAAGCTATGAAATAGTAAAGACCAACCATCAGTTTTAACTCCTCACAGGAATATAAATAAATTTAGAGAGCTATTGATTGGTTAGTTTTAACTGACTTTAGATGCAGATAATCATCTTAAGTTACTGGCACTAAATTTGAACATTGCAAATTGAACACATGTGTTTATTTAGATGGAATGAGTCATTCCACATCTGTAAAAGATGAATGTAAAAAAAAAACTCGACCTGCAGGGGGTAAGACCACCCCCGGGCATTGTTGTGATAGAAGAAGACCTTCTCACACAGGTCGAGAAAACCCCCGAACCCCTGGGCACCATTGCCTTGTGAGAACCGGGCCGGGCCTTTTGACCTATGCTTTGGCCATGAGACAGACGAGGGGATTTTTTTAACCACAGCCTGAAATTCGCTCCCACGGGGAGTCGAACCCAGGACACGTGGAGTGCCGTTGAGGAGCTCTAACCAGATGGACTAGAGGCTCGTTGGCTATTTACAAGCTGAATGTGATACTAACACCAAAGCATGGAAGGAGTAACCAATTGGATGGTCAAGGATCCAACTATTATGATGCTGCGGTGCAAGTTAGAGCAGCAGTCGAGAGAGCATCCTACCTCTCTTATCGCAGTTACTTCAGCATGTGCAGTTGGATCGGTATTCTTCAAAACCATGTTATGGCAACTAGCTATTACTTCATCATTATGGACAACAACTGCACCAAATGGTCCTCCATCACCGCAGTCAACTCCTCGGTACGCTTCTTCAACTGCCTTTGATAAAAATTTATGGTCCCTGTCTTGTACAGCTGTTTGATAAACCAAAGCTCAAATAAACCTCTTTTGACAGTAAGAAATAACAGTGTATACATGAATGCATAGATTGTATTAGTTTAATCTTGAATGTCATGTCATGCAATGAAACGGGACAAGACAGTAGAGAGTTTAGTGGATGAGGAAACAACAATGTCACCTTCCTGATGACGAGCAAATGCTGAAGCAACTGAGATCGTTCCGTCCTTGGAATCCACAACTACAGTAGAGGGAAAGGTCATATATGAGCCATCTAAGTTAACTAAGATATAAAAATCCAGATCCAAAAAGGAAGAATGATGAAATATACTGTTCAGCTCACATGAGCATTCTATTCAAGAATGATGAAATATAGCAACCATATTATTATTACATAAGCAGGCAAGATGCTTTCAGAGGTAAGGCGATCGAGGGCATGCAGGAAGATTGGTGTACACAAATCATTTTAGCATGGCATTCCACTATTCAACAGCAGGAAAACAAAATTGGCAGCAAAACTGGATTGCCAGCAGATGGACACTGTATACAACTGGCAGGTAGATTCTATAATTGATTGGTTGTACAAGAGAGGGAGCAGACAAGGTACTCCCTGCTAGCTTTAGCTGCTCAATGGTACACATCAGTTTTCATATAGATAGTCAGTACCGCAATTCATAACTTGGCAAGTGTGTAGCCTCTATAAGTTAGATTGAAATTAGGAGCGAGTATAGTATAATTATCCTACACAGAAATTACAAGGCTAAGCTTCTGCGCTGCCTCTATAAGTTGGAAAGGAGGCAATTTTCGCCTTTTCCAGTCCGAATATGTATTGGCTGGCACTGGCAGCCAGTAAAAAGCAGAATTGAGACACCGACGAACAGAACAGAGCATTGCTCTGACTAGAACGCAAACAGAATGGCTCAAATCCCAGTACTCCTGCTGCAACACTCAAAATCTACTCCTCCCACTCTCTCGCTGCGAAGTGCATCTTCAGTTTAAACTACCGCACGCATCAAACACCACCAATTTTGCAAGTTCCTAGTTTAATCACGATACGCACTGCAACAGAAACCTGGAATCCGCCCTCAACTTATACCGAAGACCAAATCTGTCACCACTGAGCGACAACACCGGGGGCAGCAGCGACGAACCCCAAGATCTCCACACTTCCTGGATCCCAAATTTCTGCCTTAGCACACGAACCCAAGAAAACCGCAATCGCAGACCGTAACATGTAGCAACCATGCGACAGAATACCAGACGTACCCTTGGCCTCCTCCATGGCGGGAGCGGAAACGGGCGAGTTTACCCGCGACAACTTCCGAGGGACGAGGGACGGACAGACGCCGATGCGGATGCCGCTCGTCTCGGACGGACAGGGAAGGAAGGAAAGAGATGCGTGGCCTTCGCTGCTACTGCTCTCGCTTGGCGTATATAAATACGGGAAGTGCCGAGTCCCTGCCACGTGGGCCCGGCGATTGACCTTTGTGCTGACGAGGAAAGCGGAAAGGGCCGCCAGGTGATGCGACGCGGGGTGGACCCTGGACCGCTTCCGGGGCGCTCGTGACTGTTGGCCTCGGAGCTGTCTCCGCTGCGGCGCAGGCGGCGGAGGCGTGGACCGCCGACGCCGTGGCCGGTGGGCGGTGGCCCCCTACTCCTAGCGAGCGAGCACGGGCGGGCAGGCGCCGCACTGGAGCTATCGGCACGCGCGGTGGGCCGGGTTCACGGTCGTAGGCCGTAGCGTGTGCCGTTGGATGCGCGATCACGAGGCACCTTTTTGCTGTACCGCGCACCTGTACTACGTACTCCTTTTTTTTTCTTTGAACTTGGGGTAAATCTCATTGCACTCGTGTTGACAAATCGTGAACAACGATTACCACCGTGTTCGCTGGATTGTTTCTATGGCGTATAAGCCTGCTGGTCTGCTAATGCTGTTTTGTTGTAAGAAAAAAACACTATATCATAACTGATAAATATAGCTAATACGATCAAGCGGTCCGGAGTGTTGCACGACAAGTGCTCCTCCCCTTCACTGCTACCCACACCTACAGCAGCAAGGACGTGAGCTGCTCTGTTACGATTTCTCGGAACATGAATGCACTCAAAGCTAACAAAGCTAGTAGATACTATGAACTTCAGTTCTTCGACAATGCCACCAGCCAGTGACAAATCGACAGTGCTAGTTTAACTTTCAGCGCATCCGTCTCCAAGATCAGCCGGCCGATCCCCAGATTACAAGCAGCTTGGACACCCTGAAGGCAGGCAATCGCTTCAGCTTGGAATGCATTCAGCAAGTGATTTACACGCCCCCATCCACTTCTCCATCACTGTCTCTGATCAAGAAGCCCCATCCACCAGGATGAAAGAGGCGTCGCAATTCAGTTTCAGATGTCCCTCCGGTGGCCTGGCCCAGCTCACCACCCTTTGCACCTGCGCTCTTTGCTGCATCTGAGGATCATTCATCTCCCCAACATAGATTTTGATAGCTCTTACCACAATCTCCGCTGGACGCCTTCGTCCCTCCTCCCGTACAAGATTTCTTTCAGACCAAATGAACCACAAAGTAATGGACATTTGGTGTCAAGCTTCATTCGTCGATGCGTCACGGAAGCACGCGGCACGTGCGAGGGAGCGGACGTTCACTCGTTAATCACTTTTTTTTTTCGTCGGTGGATTGGATGGATGCATGCAGGAAACAAGCTCCGCCCCGGGCTAACTACTGTGACGGCCTGCTGGCCTTTCTCCTCCTCGCCTCCTCGGGGTGGGCTAATGGGTTGAAAGACCTTTTTATACCGTTTTTATAAAGCAATTCCCCACTGTTCATGGGCCTCGCCCCGGGCTGCAGCCCGGGGCCCAAATCCGCCCCTGGATGCATGCATCAGACACCATCCACCCACCCCGGCGTTCTTTCTCATCTGCTATGCTAGTCATCTTGGATTGGGTGGACCGCGATTGAACGCTGATCGCGATCGGAGCCATAGATTTTAATTAATTAATTATTAGTGCTTGACTGACTTGACACCGCATCATGCATGCAAAGAAGCTACCGCATGCATCGGTCCACTATCTGAGACATTGATTATTACATTTTTTTTATTAAGGAATATATTCTGGCCTCCAACTTTCACGAACGAAGCGAGTATAGAGCCGACCAAAATATTTTGATCTACGATGATTAGACCATACTCCACCATATGAAAGTACAAACTTGATAAAGAATTCCAGCACTGAAGTTTTCAACAAGTGACTCTGACCTCCTCAGAAGAATCTTTAAATAGCTGTGTGACTCCTCCCCCCACCCAAATAAACTGCAAAAAAAAAGGGGTAAGTGCCTAGTTATTTTCTATACAATTATATAACCGAACACAAGGCAGTAGCACCAATTCAAAAACGGTTTCTAATCTTTTGAGAAAATTACACTTAGCGCAGCCCTTTCCAACACCTTTTAGCCAATTGCCCTTTGTTATTGAAACGACTCTCTTCTTTGTTTGCGAGGAATGTCTCCCTTCTTTATGTATGAAAGAAAAAATCAATTATTAAATCAAAGGTAATTCTGTGTCCTCGGTGCTCTTGGTTTCTTCGAATGAATGCGAGGACATTTTTATTTATAACTTTCATTTTTTTATTTATAACTTTCATTTCATAAGAATGGCTCATTTCCGGTTTGATTCTTGTTCACACCAAATTAAGCCACTCCGTCAGTTCCTTACCTGTCAACGTCCGTCTAAACGAGACATTTAAAAGTATTGTACTTAGCACTCGAGAATCTCTGGTATTCTTCCTCCTATCTATTCTATAAAGCGAAGGGTACGGCACTTAAGCATCAAAAAAGGCTCATTTTCTAACCAAAGCTGTTTTTAAAATCTATTTTTTATCAATTACTATAAGTTTTTACGTGTTGACGAGTCGAATGTTTGGACGCAATAGAATAGAAGTAGCTTTGTTTAGAAAAAAAAATCCCACAATACTATATATTTCCTATTTTTTGTACCGAGTTGTAGAAAAAGTACGTGGATAGTAAGCATCCGATTTATTGGGCCAATTGACAATTTGGCAACGGGATGCACATAGGAATGCAATGCTGGTCATATGCTCATTCTATCTCGTCGGCAACGATGCATATGCTTCCTTTCTGGCCATAGAGTAGAGCAGAGATCTCTCCAATTTCCACGGGAATACATAAAAAGTGAGAGCATGTGATCCGACATGACCATACTCAAAAGCTAATAAATTGTACTATCTCACTGCAAAGACTATTATGCCCTTGAGTTTGTTTTTCCAGGTACCTCACGCTAGTTCCAGCCATACAAGCAAGTATATATATTTTTTTGTTACGCCATGGTTAAGGAAATATTGGATTAAAATAATAATGCTCACAAGAAACACGCTTCCGATAAAAAAGAAACAAAAATGTTATACAACATACATGTGCTTTAGCAAAAAAAAACATGAATTTTTTTATATCTGTGACGTGGGGAGCCCACATGTCGTAACGAACACATAAACACCTCTGCGATCTGTGATTTGTTCTTCTATAGACAAAAAAAAAATATTTCTTGTGATCTGTAATTTTGTGATTTGTGATTGTCTGGAGGTAGAAAAAGGCTAGAGGCTAAAGGTAGAAGAAGAGTGGAAGTTGTTGGATGTTAATCCTATGGTGCTAAAAAATTCATGTGTTGAAACTGCATAAAATACGTAGTAGCAGACAGAGTCAAAAGAAAACCTCGTCGCTGACGGATCTTCTGGACGAACGATAGGGTGACCTGCAGGTTGGGCGGCGCAGGAGGATGCAAGAAAGACCGAGTTAGGGTGAATCGCGGGCGGCGCACCGCGCAGAAAGGATGCGGGAGGGAACCCTTCGGACGGCAGCCGGTGCGTGGCGGAGGGCGCTCGGTCGCGTGCGTGGAGGTGGAGGTAACGGATGAATACCCGTGCGTTGGACAGGGTTACGATATTTTAGACTGAAGTCACTAAGGCCGTGTTTAGATGGGCACCGAATCGGCGCCGCCTGATTTGCTGCCGTTACTGTAGCTACAGTGGCGGTTTGTTTTTATTTGGTAATAATTGTCCGATCGTTGACTAATTAGACTCCAAACGTTCGTCTCGTAAAGTACAACCAAACTGTGCAATTAGTTTTTGATTTCGTCAACATTTAGTACTCCATGCATGTACCGCAAGTTTGATGTGACGGGGAATCTTCTTTTTGCATAGTGCCAAATTCTGGAATTTGGAGCAACTAAACATGGCCTAATTGGATCTAGACACGTGAGCTTCAATGACTCCGTAACGTACACGCTGGCACGTATGGAAACCGGACAGGACACGGACGCATGAGTTTAGGACCGGTAACATCTAGACATGAAAATCAAATTTTCAAATATTATCAATAAACAACTAACTGTAGCAAATGATTATCAATAAACAAATAACTGTAGCAATATTTATTCATTTTTTAAAAAAAAGAATCAAATTCCTATATGGCTCGGCTGTTGTAGTAGTAGTAGGCCGTATGTACATGAGTTTCTGGGCTCGTGCGCAGATTCTCGTCCACTACCGCGGCCGGGTCGTAGAGATCGGGCTAAGTGGCCTGCATAGAGGGCCTGTTTGGATTGCACCCTGGATGGATCGTGCCTGAGCAAACACCTACCTGAAGATTGCCTGTACTGCGTTTGCTTTGAACCCTGAATACACGCCTGGACCAGGCAAGGGCGGTCACAGCCAGGCCATGAAAACTGAGCGCCTGGGTATAGGACCAGGTTGCCTGGTGATTAATACGGTACTGTAGTAGTGGCGTCTCTTCCATCTTTCTTTCTTTTTCTTTTGTCTTTTTTTTTCTTTACCTTCTCGGTGAAATGATGCCATTTACGTTTTGTTCTTTTTCCTGTCTTCTATTACTCAACATCGCTTATCACTGCTATGTTTAATTTCTATTTGTTCCATAATTATCTGCATGAATTGTTAATAAATAAAATATTAAAAATAATTACATTTTTATGCATATTATTTATACACAAAAATCATTGATTTATATTCTAGTATATTATTATGGTGTATATTATTCTAACAATATTAGTTGTATACATATAAGTTCAACAATATTAGTTGTATACATAAGAAAACATATTCTCTCTTATTATTAAACTTCTCGGGCACAAGTATCCAACCAAACAGATCATCTCTCTACTTGCCTCGCGAGGCAAATTTCATTGAAATTCCAGACAACTCTCAGGCAACACTTTTTACCAGGCAAGTAATCCAGGTCTCCAACCAAACATGCCCAGAAGAATGCGCTGGAGATCGGGAGGGACGTCTTCTTTTTATTTGCACGCGTAGAGAGTTTGTGTCTGATCGGGACTCGTTAATCGGCGAGGCCTGGATTAGCACACGACGGGAGCACCACGTGGTGTCCGACACGCAGACCAACAGGCCACGGTTCCATCGGTCTATCCATGGCAGCCGGGATTATCAGGTGTCCGACGCGGTGTCGAAGGGAGCGAGGGGATACACGATGATGACCATAGTAATTTTTTAGGAGCAGATATGGTGGAATCAGTGTTTTTCTAAACGCTAAACGGTAAACCGTCGATTACCCACCGTCTAGCCATTATTCGAGTAAAACGTCCCATTAAACAGGCTAAATGGTCAATTAAACGAAGTAAACGGGTTATTAAACGAAAACGGCGCACCACCGTGTAGCGTTTACACGGTGTTTAAATGAGCTAAACGACCGTTTAGACGAACAGTGGGTGGAATCACAGGTCCAAACGGTTGAGTTTTATGGACTAGTGAACTACTCCTTCTGAACCATTTTATAAGGCACAAAGAGGTTGATTCCAGATACCAAGAAAGAAATTAATGTCATGTTTGCTTGGCTAATAAGCCATAGCTAAAAGTATATTGGTTGATTTGTTATGAGAGAAAAATACTAGTGTAAGGGTCCGTTTGGCCGAGCTCTCGTTGGCTCCGGCTCCAACACTGTGTGAACGTTGTGTTTCAGAGAATTCAAATCTGGTGAAGCTAAAATATCCTGCTCCAAGGCCTCGTTTAGATTGCAAAAAAAATTAAACCCGATGAATAGTACCACTTTCGTCTTATTTGGCAAATATTGTCCAATCGTGGACCAACTAGGCTCAAAAGATTCATCTCATGATTTCCAACTAAATTATGTAATTAGTTATTTTTTTTACCTACATTTAATACTCCATACAAGCGGCTAAAAATTGATGTGATGAAGAGAAAGTGAAAAAACTTGGAATTTGGATGACATCTAAACAAGGCCCAAGTGCTCTGTGAGTGGGAGTGAGAGGTGAGAGAAAAATGGCTTCAACAAATAATGCTTGCACAGAGCGGTGGGAGCTGGAGCCGCTGGAATATGTACCAAAGATGCTCTTATCCAGTCTCTTGACACATGTCTGTTTAGTTACACTTCATTTTGCAAAAAATTTTAAGATTCTTCGTCACATCGAATCTTTGACCATGCATGAAGTATTAAATGTAAATAAAAAATAAAACTAATTATATAGTTTAGACGAAATTCACGAGATGAATCTTTTAAACCTAATTAGACTATGATTAAACACTAATTATCAAATAACAATGAAAATATTATAATACTATTTTACCAAAAAGTTTACAAACTAAACAAGGCCGTGTCAAGTGCACGCGGTTGCAGAAACGCTTTTCACGCGGTTGCAGAAACGCTTCGTGAAAAGTAGCATGCGACAGCTGGTGCCTTTCTATACGTCCAGGACTGCTACTCCCTGGGGAGTTAAGGCCGCATGTAATGCTCGCTTGAGAAATAGTGCGCGTGTTAAATCACAGCTGCTACTCCAGTGGACTGACGTCTAGGAATGATCACGCGCCCTACATACCGGTCTTTTAGAAAAACAAGAGAGCGCCTTATAAAACGGCCCGGAGGGAGTAACAATTAGTGGGGGTTTGGATTAGTCTACTCACTAGTCCACCAGTTTGATCCTCATGGGCTAAGCTTTAGCTAACTATTTGTTAGTCCATCGAATCTAAACAGGCCCTAAAACATTATGCTCGATCATCACAGAATTGCAACTAGATAGTGTGGAAGCAATAATCCCTATACACGCACGACGCATGCTATGCACGTGTGTTTCTGAGCGTTATGACGCCTGTACAGTGTAATTAGCAAAAAAAAAAGAGAGGTTTTATGCTATACTGTAAAAAGATAAAAAAATAGTTTATACGTAGATTGTTTTTTAGCTTTTTTTAGGGGAATGTAGATTGTTTTTTAGCTACTACTAGTATAACGCTCTTGTTAACGCCACGGCTTTATTTTGAAGATGGACTAAAAAACAACCAAACGACCGATATTTTTTCCATAGTTCAACTTTCATGCATAACAAAATATAATAAAGTTATATCTCGCTTTAACCATCTAATTTACAATCTGCCTAAGAAACATAAGTAGGCCTCGGAGATTTTCAGGGAAGCAGTCAAGACATTCATTTGCATGGCTCATTCATTTGCATGGCTTTTCAAAATGTCCACCAAAAATTCATTGATATCTGTGCATGACAGATAATAAGTTAACTCTTATAAAATGCCTGTGTTTATGACGTACTATACTGTAAAACAACTCTTGCTCTGCTTCTCCTCGCCCCTCTCCTCTCCTCTTGCTCTGCCTCTCATCGCCCCTCTCCTCTCTTCCTAGTCTTTCCAACTCCTGCCATTGCCCACAAATGCAATGCAGTGCAAGCACCGCTCGGCTCAACAGAGGCAGCTAGCTCCATTATTGCTGTCTGCTCTGCTGCTCCCATTGTTCCCATTTTGATGAGTAGAACATCATTTATTCAATCACATCTTTAAAAATCAATAAATGAGTACCAACATCTCTGTATCTACGCAAATTCAAGCCTAAATAGTGTACAGCAACACTATAAAGGAATATTTATTGCCTATGAAGAGAAAAATATACCTCAGACATCCTTCAACTAAATCTACTTAATGAAGAAACAGTGCAAACCGCATTGACAACAATTCTGCGTACAAGCCCATCGCTGCACCTGCAAGGGATTAAGGGGGTGTTTGGATCTGGTGACTAAAATTTAGGAGGTGTCACGTGAGGGTGTCGCATAAGGTGTTCGAATACTAATAAAAAAACAAATTACAGAATCCGTCAGTACTCCACGAGACGAATTTATTAAGCCTAACTAATCCGTCATTAGCACATGTTTACTGTAGCACTACATTGTCAAATCATGGACTAATTAGGCTTAAAAGATTCGTCTCGCAAATTAGTTGCAAGCTCTGCAATTAGTTTCATAATTAGTCTATATTTAATATTCCATTCATGTGTCCAAACATCCGATAGAACAGCGACTAAAGTTTAGGAGGAGAAACCAAACACCACCTAACAATGAATGAGGTGTGCCAAATAAACAGCATGCGTCCACTTGAAGATGAACTTATGGGCACATTGAGAAGCTATTTTCCCAGCCCCCATCTTGATGAGGTCCTGGCGTACCACTAAAACCTGCAGATGGCATTGCCAATTTGCCATTACTGAGAGTGAGCTCAACTCTAGAGTTGTGAAGTTGAAACAAAGCAGCAATACTTGAAACAAAAAACAAATGACCAGCGTTGTAAATCATCGCAATGGAAGTGTATCGAAAGCAATAAAGCGCAAGGCAAACGGTGATATTTCAGTTTTAGGAGTCAAATTAAATAATTAATCAAATGTAGGAGGCAAATCAAGGGTGGACGACCACCATTTGGTTTTCTCGTGGAAGTCATTTAAGAGCATAAGGGACACCAACCACAAGTCCACAACTACACGTATTAAAGTCAACAATTTGAAACATACGACGATGGATTAAAAAACAGAGTAACGGCTCCTATCTATTTCTATGAATTTAAAATAACATGATAGTGGGCAACACAATTTGCATGTTTTCTAAAAGAATGTAGAATGGCAGTAGCAGACCAATGATAGCAGTTGGGAAAACAAATACCTGATCTATAAAAGTGAAAGAGTTCCATTGCCAATTAGAGGATCGTGGCTGAGCATAGACCTCGTCCATCCATCAGGTGCGCAACAGGCTCAGCAATGCTCTATCAGTGGTGATTTGCCACTATTTCCTCTTCATCCTTCTTAAGTATTCCTTGTTCCTATGATATCTGTGCAGTGATAAAGCTCATATGTGAATTTAGCTAAGATACGGTCAATAGAATCACACTACCTGAGTTCATTTGAAGACCGAAAAGAACTGATAAGAGTAGCTAACTGGTTTACGTCCGATATTATATATATTATGATATAATCTATAAATAAAAAGGAATATCCTAAGGCCACTTGTACAATAAACACTGTGTTCAGTTCATATTCAGATCAGAGGAAAACATAAAAAATTGACCATGCATGGTAGCTTCAGACATCTATTATGGAAGATAACTGAACTTGAGCCACAACTTACCTTTGAGTCAGTGTTAATTGAATTTCGATGGTTGGCTTCAGAACATTAATTGTACAACTGTAGAGGTAAGCAACACTGGAGTACTACTGTCAAGAACAACGCAAATGTCAGCGAACACACCATTCAACCATCCAGGTCAAGCATCCATCCTAGCATCTTCACATGCCTTCTTTAATCAGATTAAGTGTTTTTTTTAATATAAGTGTGACGCAAATTGCGCACAATTGAATGAACAAATGGACCTCACCGCATCATATCTCAAAAGCTTTAGCAACTGTGAAATCCACGGATGTCGCAGTGATGGTTTCACGGACGGTAATTGAGTGGCCACAGGCTAGCTTGTCCCTTCAAATAAACAAAGGGACCCAAATCAGTTCAGTTCAACAATCACAGGCAAAAGGCAACAAAAATACTATATAATGCCAGCAAACTGGGCGTCCAAAATTGGGACTACTTAATCTCCCAACAAATTCAATGGAAGCAAACAATATTTTGCGATCATGAGAGCAATGTAAGGGGAAATTAAGACGCTTGGGTTTTCAGGTTGCAGCACGTACGATTCGGGGGCACACACGTGGACGTCACAGCGTCCGCCGGCAACGAGGGCATCGACGAGAGCCGCAAGACCAGTCGACCGGATCCCCTGGCACAGGTAAGAAGAACGACGGGCCTCGCTGGCGCCCCATCTCGAGCGGTGCGGAGGAGGCCTCAGCCTCGCCGGCTGCGGCGGCGGTGCTGACCTAGCCCGGGGGCGAGCAGCGTGCGGCGAGCACGGACTGGAGGTTGGAGACGTGCGCGGACGGGAGCGGGTTTGCTCTTCCCGCGCTGCCCAGGAAGCCGCATGCGGAGGCGGCGGCGCGTGCGGCCCTGGCGAGGGCGTCGCTGGGCGGCATGGGGCGGCCCGGCGAGCGCGGCTCCGCTCGACCTGGCGAGGGCCGCTGCCGCGCGTCCTAGGCCAGGGCTGCGAACACGACTGGAGATGGCCGGCGAGCGGCACCGGCGGGGAACCCTAGCCGCGGGACGGGGCGAGTCGCGAGTCACGGGACAGGGAGGCGAGGGGGAGGAGAGGATGATGTTTAGAAAAAATAAGATAACTGAGGAATCGAACTGTGCGCGATGCGCACGGGCGCGGGCGTGAGTCAGCCTGGGTAGGAAAAACCGAACCGAACTTAACCGAACCGAACTAACTGGAACCGAAACCGAAACCAAAACCGAAATATTTGGTCCCAAGTTCGGTTCCAGCACTCGATTAACCGAATTAACATGAAATAACCGAACTAAGCTGTTGGACCTTTTGTTTTTTTACTGCAGGCTTGAATATTGCTCTATACTTGAATATTTGAGAGAACAATAACATATATGTGTTGTACTGTTGTTTTATGCTGCATTTCAGTTTAAATTGTCCCTTTTTGACTGCATGAAAATCAGGTAAAATGTTGCCGAAATTTGCAATTGAATGTGTTTGTTTCTTGGTTCCTGAAAAATTCGGTTCAATCGGTTAGAACCGAAACCGAACCGAATTAACCGAAACTGAAATTCCTCGGTTCTGCATTTTCAAAGTAACCGATCGGTCCCTTCTTCTCAGGTAACCGAATTAGCTAAAGAACCAAAGAACTGAACCGATCGGTTTTGGTTAACCGAACGCCCAGACTGAGGGAGACGGGGAAGGGTGAGGAGGTTGACTCACATGTGGACCGTTGGATGTGAGTGAGTAAGGGGGATAGAAGGCATGCAAGCAAATTTGAATGGCTCGTTTTAAAGATATCGTTTTCCTTAGTATATTTTTGTGGGTCGATTGATGGAGGGCTTCTCAACGGAGGACATTTTTTTGTGTGGATTTTAAAGATATCGTTTTTCTGGGTTCACTTTTGTGGGCGGATGGATGGGGGCTTCTCAGTGGGGGGCCTTTTTTGTGGATCTAGGAAAAAAAGTTGGTGAATTAGTAGGGTAGATGACGTAGACCGTTGGATGTGAGTGAGTAAGGGGAGAGAAGGTCTACAAGCAAATCTGGATGGTCCGTTTTTAAGATATCGTTTTTCTAGGTACACTTTTCAGTGAAGGATATTTTTTTGTGGATCTAGAAAAGAAAAAATCGATGAATTAGTAGTGTAAATAGATACTAGCAGCACATATGTAGGCTGATCGATGGGCCAAAAGCCCAAAAATCAGAAATAGAAAGTCCTAGAAGCCCATTGAATAAAGCTACGGAGGCACAACCCAAGCATTCTTTTCCTTCTCTAACCTTCTCTAAAATGCAAGGAAAAGCACAGCCCAAACCCGCTGATTTTATCCACGGAAAAAGTTCACATTCGGCCTGTTCGCTGGTCGGGCTGGTGCTGGTTTGGGCTGGCTGGTGCTGATTTTTTGTGAGAGGAAAACACTGTTGGCTGACTGGTTTGGGCTGGCTGAAACCAACAAGCGAACAGGCTGATTATCTTCCTCAACTTTCGCGAAAGTCCGCTTTTCTTCCCTAAACTCCAAAACCGGGTAAAACACCTCTCTCAACTTTTAAAACCGTTCATCTTACCTCCCTGGCCATGTTATAAGCAGTTTGAAGGTGGTTTTATCTTTTTCTTTTTTTATTTATTTTGGCTGAATCTTTAAAAAATTATAGTAAATCGCAGAAAAAAATTATAAAATAGAAAATCTAATTTTTTTTTGACTCCATGAGTAAATCTACACAGTGAACATATAATATGATATTTTTAGTATAAAGTTTTGTTGTGACTTTAGATCTATGCTTTTATGTAATTAATTAGAATAATTCATAGCTGCAGTTCTATGATCTAATTGTGATGAAATTTTTATGGTGGGTTAATTATTGTATGATTGAACTGTAGTAAAAATTTCGTACTCATTCGATTATGTATAGCTTAGCTTAGTTGTAGATTTATTTATATTTAACAAATATAAACCTAAATAAAATCTATAACTAAGTTATATATGATCCAATGAGTATGAAATTTTTAGTACAGTTTAAGTATACAATAACTAGTCCACCATAAAAAATTCATCATAATTGGACCATAGAAACTACAGTTATGAATTATTCTATTTAATTACAGAAAAGCATAGATCTAAAGTGATGGTAAAACTTTGTACTAAATCATACCATATTATGTGTTCACTATGTAGATCTACTCATGTGGAATCCAATAAAATTGGATTTTCTATTTTATAATTTTTGTGTGACTTACTATGATTTTTTAAAGATTGGTGAAATAAATAAAAAAGAAAAAAATAAAACTAACTTAAAAATCGCTTATAACAAAGCCAGGAGGTAAGATGAATGGTTTAAAAAAGTTGAGGGATATATTTTACCCGATTTTGAAGTTTGGGGAAGAAAAATAGACTTTCATGAAAGTTTTTTTTTTTTTTTTTTTTGCCTCATTCGATTCGCTGAAAAAATAAATCGAAATACTATTCTAACTAATTTGTTGTGAAAAGCAAGCTGAAAAAGTTTATAAGAGAAGCGGACCAAAATCCACATACCGCACCCCTTCCCGACTTTCCGGCTCCTGTCCCGAAGCGGGAAACACAGCCTTCGCGGCGGCGCATTGGTTCGCCGTCCTTGCCAGCGCTGCCGATTCCGACCACCATGGGAATCAAGGTACTCTCCTGCAGGGGTTGGTGATTCACAGCTGCAATTTGGCCCTTGGGCTCTCGATGTAACGGTCTCTGTGCTCGTGGCGCGCTCTAGGGGTTGACGAAGCTGCTGGCGGAGCACGCGCCGAGAGCCGCGGTGCAGCGGCGGGTGGAGGACTACCGCGGCCGCGTCATCGCCGTCGACGCCAGCCTCAGCATCTACCAGTTCCTCGTGAGCCCTCACGCCAGCTCGCCCCCTCTGTCTGTTCGGCCCTTGGCTTCAGTTTCCTGCGGCCGTTTACTCATGTCGTGAGTCGTCGTTGCATCTGGGTACAGTCCAGTGCTGAGGATTGTATTGCGGCTGGGTTGGATTTCTCTGATGATGTGTCCTGCGGAGTGTTCCTGGTTTCAAATTTGGTATGATAGCACGTGTGATTTCTCCTCCTGCCTGTTGCTGTTGTGGGAAGCACAGTCAGTTTGGAGATTTGTGCCTATGTTGGTTCATAGGGGTACAAAATGTTTGAGCCAACTGCTACGTTCTGTTACATTCGGCATCTGCTGTATTACGTGCATGCATACAAACACAATTGTTTGTTACAGTCGCAAATCAATCATGTAAATAACACCTAGTGCTTCTTGTCTTGTCGAGTTCGACTTTAAGCCTAGGCTCACCACTTTTCAGTAACGGTTCTTGATTTCTTTCTTCTTAATGAAATACGTGCTTCGGCATGGCCGTGAAAAAAAAAAGTTTCATAGGTTAATGTTGTTGGCAGAATTTCAATTTTCAAAACCGCGGCACAATTTTTGTTCTCTCAAAGTTTCATGCTATTAACATGTGCAGGCATTTGTATTATTGTATTTAACTGTTTATTGGGTCATAGGACTATAGTGTTTTTGTCTAGTTTTCATTTGATTCATATCAAATGTGTCGTTAATTTCTGCAGATCGTGGTTGGAAGGAAAGGATCAGAGCTTCTGACCAATGATGCTGGTGAAATCACAAGGCAAGAAATATTGCTTGCCCTGCCTGTGGTCTGATCATTATCCAGCTTATTTAACTTTCCATCTCTGTGAACTGTGTAGTCATCTGCAGGGTATGTTGAACCGGACAGTAAGAATGTTAGAAGCAGGGATAAAGCCCGTGTAAGCTTCTTGCATTCCTGTGGTCCTTGTCAACTATTTGCAGTTAGCTTACTTGTGCTGACTGCGCTGAGCTTTTATGCTAGATTTGTTTTTGATGGTGAGCCACCTGAAATGAAGAAAAAGGAGCTTGCAAAAAGGTATGCGTCAAATTATTTCTTTGCTCATATTCACTATTAAATCTCAATACACACATTTCTGACATTTGCTATTATTTAGGCCCTTGAAGAGGGATGATGCTACCCAAGATCTTAACAGAGCTATGGAGGTTAGTTGGTCCTCAATGTAGTTTTAGAGCTTTCTTACCGACCTTGTTTATCTTTTTCATTGTTTTTGATGGATTTCTAAAGTGCCAATTGCATTACAGATTGGGGATGAGGATGCAATTGAAAAATTTAGTAAAAGAACTGTCAAGGTAATGATCATACTCTTTCAAGAAATAAGCAATGAACAGTGTCCTTGAATTTATATCAGATGAAGCAACCTTCTAGTCTTGCATGAAATATGTCATTTGGAGTCTCTTTAGCAAAACGGTTTAAGCCTTTTAAGCAAATTGAGAGTGTTAGTACTATTTTTTGTTAACTTGTGGAGTCATTCTGAGCATGTACTGTGATTTCTGCCTTCCCTTTCCAGGTTACAAGAAAGCACAATGATGACTGCAAGAGGCTGTTAAGATTGATGGGCGTCCCTGTAGTTGAGGTATCATTATTGCTTTTGTCCATCTGTCAGTTAAGTTGTTTTTCTTTACTTTTCTATACAGATCAGCTACTGCCGTTTATTGATGTCTTCTTCCAGTGCCAAGGGGGGTCAGTAGGATATTGATAATCTTTTGAACTTAAAGAATGGTTTTGCACTAGGATGCTTTAAGCGTTTGGTTAACTCCTATTTGTATGGCTTCTCAGACAAGTTTAAGCCATTCCCTCTGTCTTGTATATTAGCATTCCTGAGATTTTTAGCACAGATTAAGCATGCAGGGAAATACTTCGATGCTCCTCTCTAAAGCGCTTGAGCCTTGGGAGACAATTTAATGAGGGCTGTTTTGAGCTTGTGACCGAGGTGGAATATTAGGAATGCTTAAAATACATACATATCTCTAGACTCTACATATCTCTAATAAAGGGCGTACCCAGTGCAGAGAGCTCCCGCTCTGTGTGGGGTCTGGGGAAGGGTGTCAGTGGCAAGCCTTACCCTCGCCTGTGTAATGCGAGGAGACCGCGACTCGAACCCAGGACCTTCCGGTTACAGGCGGTAAGACTCTACCGCTTGCACCAGGCCCGCCCTTCACTCTACATATCTTTAATAGTATACAGTTTTTAAACACCATAGATACATGGCCTGAGGGACTACATTTCAAGTTGAACTCATGAGTCAGCCCTCTAGGTTCATGAGCTTAGGGCTCTAGAAACTTTTTAGGTAAGCTTAGCCAAGTCTCTTGCTGATGGGGATTAAGCAGATGGCTTAACTGAAAATAAGATGTCTTTTTGGTATCGATTTAAACTTATTTGCTGTTAAGATTGGGCTTTGACTAGTACAAATAGACCATTGCTACACATTGCACACGTTGATATGTAAACTTTGGTAATCAATAGCTGCCCACACATGATATAGATATTATCACTACGGAGAAAAACACAATTTGATTTTTTGATCGGGTGCGGGTGTGATTCTTCTGTCTGGATCACATTCTGTACTCTGATTTGATGGCAGCAATGCAAGCATGGTACCTGGTCTTTGTGATCTCGTACTGTTATAGAATCATAGGTAATAAGGGAAAAGACCACAAATCCTTTGAAAAACTAGCCCAAGCCGTGGAACCGGCATGTAATTGGACCGCTTCTACCTTTTTATGGAATTACACATAGCTCTCCTGCGTGTTCGAGAAAAAAGGTAATAAGTAATTAAGTTTCCTGATCACTTCCACAGGCACCAGGGGAGGCTGAAGCACAGTGTGCAGCACTTTGTGAAAATCACCAGGTATACCAAGTTAATTCCTGTATCTTAGCATAATTTTATTTTTTATTTCATTCTGAGTTGTGAATGCCAGGTTTATGCTGTAGCTTCAGAGGACATGGACTCACTGACTTTTGGTGCCCGAAGGTTTCTTCGTCACTTAACTGACCTTGGTTATAAGAAATCTCCTGTGACAGAATTTGATGTGTCAAAGGTATCATCACATATTTTCTTTATCTTCTTTTATCCTTTAGTGTCTTAGCCATTCTTTATGATTTTCCAGGTTTTGGAAGAACTTGGACTCACGATGGATCAGTTCATTGACTTGTGTATCCTTAGTGGATGTGATTACTGTGAGAATATTAAAGGTATTTTCATTAGATTAAACTCATCATATGATTCAGTAAATAGCTTCTATTAAGAGATTGTGGTTCCCTTGACTAGTTCTTCTAGTTGTTCACCTGCTCATTTCATGGGGCTTTAACATAAACGCTGCGTTCTTTATTTTCAGTTTTGTTCTTTTCTTCTAGAGTGCTGTGGGTGTTTTTGTGCGTGTGAGTGTTGTTGTGGATATCTTCCCCTGTATTTCAGACCTTTCTAAATATAATGAAATGATACGCAACTCTCTTGCGTGTTCGATAAAAAACATATACGCTGCCCCAAATTTAGCAGCAATAAACTGTGGAAGCCAAATATCCCAGGCTTTAGGTTTTAGGCTCAATTATATTTTCTGTAATTTCCTTCTGTTGACTAAATCCTGAATCAATGTCACTTCAAGCTCCAAGTTTGTTTTATAGTATCTTTGCTTTAGGCTGATAGTTTGGTGACATATGTTATCTACAATCTGAACAATCTTCTAACCAACAACATTCATCACCACACTGTAATCTATAAGGTATTTAAATTTTCTTGTAACTGTCATATTCTTCTGTTCGTAGGTATCGGGGGACAAAGAGCCTTGAAACTCATTCGTCAGCATGGTTGCATAGAAGAAGTTCTGCAAAATCTGAACCAGACGAGGTATGTTTGGATGAGATAGTCCTTGTCTTATACATTCAGTCACATGTTCACTCAAATCCTGTCTAGTGAGTCGCATTGCTACTTTGCCAGAAAAGTACACATTTTTTGAACTCCATGAAATGATAATGTATGCAGTGGAATGCCAAATGCCTTTTCAATGGCGACAATGATGTTATGTTATATGGACATGCTAACATATGCTTAACGTGAATAGCGTTGGATTATGTGTGCCTTGTGAGTGTTAACAGGGCCGCAAATTTTTCGAATTGCCTTTTTTGCAAGTCACTTTTCCCCCCATATAATACTGAGAAAAAAACAATTTTTTTATTATGCTGCTATGTTATACACTGCACAGCAAGCGTTTTACACCACTAATGTCTCCTAATGCCTCTGATTATAATACCACCACTCTGCGTCCTGCTGCACAGCTTCTGTTGCTATCCTGCACTCTGCTACTGCCCTTTTTGCTATGTCACCATGCTGTTTAAGCTATGTGCTTCTGCTAGGGGGCATTAGGTCAACATGTGGTCATGCCACAAAATGTATCTACTAAAATCTGCAGTTTGTAACAGCAAAAGCTGCTATGCTGTCAAGTAGTTGCAGATTTTATCTGTCTGAGAACTGTTTGCCTTTCAGTCTGACCAGTCCTTGATGACTGCCTGGAGTACAACTTTAAAAAATACATCAAAGATTAATTAATTATTTAAAAGCTCGGTCATTAACCAGTTTATATTTCTGTAGCTTCTTTGTTACACTGTTTATACCTAAGAAATATAAAATCTGCATGTAGGAAGTAGGTTGTACTCAGGAGTTGGTGCTACTGGCATGGTTTTCTTGATTACCATGTTATTCTCTGAGTGATCTTGACATGCTGGTCTTACTGTGCATGTTCTTTTTGGATCTGTAGATTCAGTGTTCCAGAAGACTGGCCTTACCAGGAAGTTCGGACCTTGTTTAAGGAACCTAATGTTTGTGCAAGAATTCCAGATTTCACGTGGACCTCACCAGACTCAGAGGTTTTCATTGATAGACCATAGTACATGACATGACTCCTATTGTTTCACAAGCTAAGCATGCTTTGCTTTCCGTGTTCAGGGCCTTATGGATTTCTTGTCAACAGAAAACAGTTTCAGTTCTGATAGGGTAACGAAGGCATGTGTTATTTATTGTATTTCACTAACTATCCTAACACCAAATGGTTGATTTCATGGAATAATCTGTGCCTTCTTTCATTAGGCAGTAGAAAAGATAAAGGCTGCAAGGGATAGGTATTCCCCAGGCAGGTGAGTTTGCAGTCTCCATGTTATCTCATGGAGATTGGAGAATCATCCATACATATCTAAAATGCTATCTTTTTTGTTTGTGCCAGATTGAAGCATTTGACACCAGTTGCTAGCTTACCAGGATCTCATACTGAGAAGGTGCAGATCTAAAAATCTATTGTTGGAAACCTTTTTTTTCTGTACAGTTGTTTTGCATGATTTTAGACTTCATCCTTTGCTTGTGTTTCATTTTCCTTAGTCACGGATTTGCATTGCTATTGTGCAAAGAAATGCTGTGCAGATTATTTGTGTAATTTTGGTTTACTAAAGTTCATAATATAGCTGCTATTGTCACTTGAGAAGTATGTATTTGCCTTTGAAACAGACAAAGTTAACATTTCGATTGAGTATCTTCAATGTTTTTACTGAACTAAAATTTGAATTTAGAGAAAGTTAACATTTCTATTGAGTATCTCTAGTCAAACACACATTTCTCTCCTCTCTTCCATAGTTCCGTCTCATATTCCATGCTACTGGGTAAGCACTTTGTGTGGTGTGGACTAGTTGACCTATTTGCATTATCGATTGTGTCTTTTCTCTTACTCTTTGATTTTTTTAGCCAGGTATTTGTTTAAAGTTCTAAAAACTAAGAAAGGACGCCACACTGTTCCATTTCTAATTCATTCGTATTCAACTCATAACAGGAACCCAAATGCATTCTAGGTTCTCCAGGACAAAGTCTGAAGGTCAGGTCATCTCCACAAGTATGCAAGAGTTCAAGCTCTGGTTTCAGATATGGTAGCTCAAAGCCATTTATGCTGGGCAGACAATCAGGATTTCATGGAATGCCTTATGCTCTCTCTTTTGTCTAAATCTGTAGCTGCTTTTATGAGAAGATAGATCGAAGCTGTAGCTGCAGCTACATGAAAGGATGCTCACTTATAATATGTTAATCTCATGCTACTATTGTAATCTTTCCATTTCTGTTGTAACGTAGTTAATCAACTACTGCAGTTCATCGTCGACAGCTAATGCTGGTTACCGCTACACCGGTTGACCTTTCCTTGCTGGCCTTCGAGGATTTGATACCTTTTGGCAATATCCTGAGTTCTCAGAAAGGTGTTTTTAAGCCCATGCTGAGAGGATAAACTGGCAGAAGTGTCCTTGACTTTAATGTGATAGCATTGTATGGATGGTGTAATTACCATTTTTTATAAAGTATTTTTTTTTTCAATTTGTGGGCTGTTTTATCATGTCGTGTAGAGGTTGTAAACTAGTATGAAATGCTCATAATATTCAATGAGTTGGTAAGTACCCTTTGTACCAGAACACTGGAACATTCCTCTGAAGGTGGTTATTCCAATTGAGTAACCATTGGACCACACAAACTATGGCAAATGACGCATGTGCTAACTTGGAGCCATGGATACGCCTGATTTGCCATACCTTTTATTATTCGTGTTCTCTCCCATTCTCTATGAATTCAACAGAGGCTGCTGGATAAACAACAGAGTAGGAATGGCATAAAGTACTACTAAGTGGACCTATTTCTCAACAACTTTGCCGAAGTCTAGGATTTTTCAAGAAGATGCTTGTAATATTCTTTGGTGCTTTCAATAATTACAATATATTCTCATGCCACTTTTTTAGGTACCTGCCATGCAGTTCTGACTTGTGAGGATATGCGGGCCTTCAAGGTTGAACACCACCCCTGCTTTCTTCTGTGGAAGGAAAGAGGCATCCTTGCGTTGATGGAAAGCTACAGGCAAATTGGCTTCTGGATCGTTCAAATGCTGAATATCATGCCAATATGCCATCAATCAATCTACTAAGGCAGCTGCATAACTGTTCTGCATGTGGAGAGCTTTGGGCTGCTATAAGTACAGCACCAGAAGCACCGGCTCCAACACCATTCATCGGAGATTCAGAAGCCTTCAACTTCAAGTCCTTGCATTTTGAAGGTAACCTTCTTGTCCGCTGTTCTGTTTTCGTCTGTTACTTTATCCTTCTACAGTTCTCCTTTGAAATGCCCTGTACCTTGTTCCTGCTGCTAGAGTCGGACATTCTTTTGTGATAGTGAACTGAGCAGTACCATCATCAACTCCGAGTGTAAGTTTTCAGAAGTAACTTCAAAGTAAAAGTATAAAACTAAGGCATTCCTAAAACTAACTGAAGCCGTCGAATCGGCATTTAAACAGACTTTCTATCTGTGTATATGGCTATATGCAATGAGATAAGTCTCCTCTTGTCCAAGGGAAAAAATAGAAGTAGCTTCAAATTGCATCTAGGAAGCATGTCAGACCATGGAAAACAGCACTTGCATCTAGAAAGTGATCATCTTCACTCCTGCAGACAACACCAACTGCTTCATTCTTCAGGCAGCCAATAGGGTGTGGGGATACATCTCCACTTCTGTTATGTGACTATGGGTCTTGTCCTTAAGCCTCTCATCGCACATACTGGATCATCTGAGAAATGCTTGACAAAACAAAAGTCAACAGAAGGATCTAAAATCCACATTCATGGAGAACCCTTCTCCTTTGCCATATAAACTGCTCACCAGGAGCATCAAAATTTCCCTCTAAGCACCATACGGGTCTTGAATATCACAACCAGAAATTAGTAAAAGGAAAACAGTGAAAAGAGTTCGTTCTAATTGATGCGTGCAATGTCCCTGTTCCTCCCTTCCCTTGTGACAAAATGGAATCAGTACATATTACATTTTGGTTGACCTTGCTGTAAACAAGTCATACTATTGTAATTCTCAGTCTTCTATCCATGACAAGTAAATTTAGCAGTATCACATCCCATTATTCTTGCTTATCATTCCTTGAAGATCGTTTACATGGTTGGCACAAACTTAGTAATGCTAGCTGCCCGTGCTCACCAGACGTGACAACCCAACTATGATAAGCCGTGTTGCTTAGGGCCCGAACGCCGGTGTCTTGCGAGTGCAATCAGTTGCACGGTACCCGTCTGCAATGGGGCCGTCTGCTGCTTCTTCAAACAGGCCATCGAAAGGGAGCAGGGCCTCAACTTCCAACAACGTGGACGAGGGGGGCTTCGATGGCTTCACCACCGTCGAAGGCTCCAGGATGGTCACTTGATCCACTCTCTCAAGAGTGCGGGTGCTGTGGACGGACGAGATGGTGGCCATGGCCATGGCAACAAGGAGGAGGGTTGTGAGGCTGGTGAGCTTGGCCATTTGTTCATGGTTTGGTGATGGTCGTTTATTGTGTAAGCAGGTAGTGGATTGGAATGGGTTGCTGGTCTAGGAGTGGGAGGAACAACTGGTTTTTATAGGTGAAAATGTGAATTATTACTAATATTTTATTTGGGCAACGTATCAGATGCAAACCAACTAACCTTGCAAACTTGGAAAACTAGCAATCAGGACCACCGGATGCTGATCCAATGAATGGGGTGAGAGGTGGGACTTTTTTGCGCTTAAACCCCCCACCCGCCGTCCTTTTTTTTTTGCGCTTAAGCCCCCTCACCCCATCCATTGGATCAGCATCCAGTGGTCCTGATCGGTAGTTTCTAAGTTTGCACAGGTTGGTTGGTTTGCACATTTGTGGAACTGCGGTGGAGTTAGTGGATGTGTTTAATACTTATAACAGGAGTTACGCTATAATTAATAAACCCTGTTTGCTCAAATAAACCCTTAGGAGTTTCATCCAGAAAAATATTAACTCAGGAGTTATTTGATGGAGTTACATCCAAAACTTGCATCCTTTATATAAAATATTTCAGTTCTCAAATAATAGCTATTCTGAAAACTGGTCTCAGTTAATTTGGGAAAACTTTTTGCAGCTTTTGACTGTTGAAGATGGAGTCTATTCTTGAAAGACCGAAGTACGAGTGCTTACTGTTTGGTGTGTTCCCTGCTTTTAAAAATCCCGAGAAATTGTTGCTGCATTTATTTCTTCATCTTGTGATACAATAAAATAATGACGTTTTCTATTTCATTTTCAGATCTTGATGACACTTTGTATCCCTTCAGCGCTGGCATCAATCTAGCTTGTCGCAAAAACATACAAGGTGGGTAATGATACTGGTCATTTTCCACAGCTTCATGCTTTATGAGGCGTTTATTGTCTGCAAATGTTGAGGAGACTGCAACTTTGAAATTTGGCCACCAGATTATATGCGGCACCATCTGCATATTGAAGAAAGCCATATTGCAGATATGTGCCTGGACCTGTACAAGGAATATGGCACCACAATGGCTGGCCTTAAGGTACAACTCATGTTCCATTAGTCGTTTGTAGAATCTTTACAATGACTTGTCCTATATTTTCTTCTCTTTTCTAATCGTGCGATCGTTATTCTCTGCAGGCATTAGGCTATGAATTTGATAATGATGAGTTTCATGCAACTGTTCATGGTACCTTGCCATATCACAATCTGAGGCCTGACCCTGTTTTGAGGACCCTCCTACTCTCAATTCCACAGAGAAAAATAGTACGAAAAGCAACTAGTTTCTGTTTTCTTGCTGTATTCTGAAATGATATATTTGGGAAAATGGTCGCGGTGAGCATTTTTATCAACCTACATTTGGTTACTGCAGGTATTCACAAATTCTGATAAAGCTCATGCGGAGGAAGCTCTGCGCAGACTGGGTTTACAGGGTTGCTTCGATTTTGTAATTTGCTTTGAGACACTGAATCCTTGCAATGGTCTGAGCAAGTTCCAGAACAGCATGCTGTTCCCAGATGAAACATCTCCCAACTTGGTTGATCTGAATGAATCAGATGGGTTCAGACCCATATCGCCTATCCTTTGCAAGCCCTCCATTGAAGCCATGGAAGCTGTAATTCGGATTGCAAATGTTGATCCCAAGAAAACAGTAAGGATTCTCGTCTGTGAAATATGAAAAAGAACACGTTCTAACAAGAAGGAATGCCGCACTGGAAATTTTACATGCTAATAATCTATTTTTCAGATATTTTTTGACGACAGCACTCGGAACATAGCTTCAGGAAAGGCCGCAGGCTTCCATACTGTGATTGTAAGACACCGTTCATGGTCTAAAATTCCACATCAGCCGTCATTCATGTTCAAAGGGAAAACCTGAACAGAAAATTTTCTGAATTTTGCAGGTTGGCAGACCGACACTTGTTCCGGGGGCTGACCATGCTTTGGAGAGCATTCATAACATGAAGGAAGCTTTACCTGAGATATGGGATGGTCAGGATTGGTCTGAGTCTGATGTTCTTCTTTCTTCCACTGCTGTTGAAACTGAGGTGGTTGCTTGAATGCGTAACCCTGTGGGTTATCCATCCTGTGCTTGAATACCTACTACTTATAGTTTTGAGTTTGGATAGTGGATGCAGAAGGTGCACCCTAGCTTCATTGATGAAGAGATTGCACTCTTAGTTCCAAATACTAATGGAACTGTATCTGTTAGAGTAGTGTGAGCTGAAGTTGCTGAACAAGCATATGCAGGAATTCTGCAGTATTCGCATTCTTGGCGCACCATTCTCTATGTACCATGTAACTATGTTTGTGCGTGTTGTATTTTACAACTCTGATTCTTAATGCAATGATACACAGCTCTCCTGCGTATTCGATAAAAAAAAAACATGTTCGACTGTTTGTACTTGTACCTCAGAATAAAGATACAGTACTCTAATTCTATCAAACTTCAGAAGTTTGCATTCCCTTTGTTTTACGATACATTGCCCTCTTTAAAGAAAAGAGAAAAGTCTACGTAAGCCCCCTACTATTTAGGGTGGACTACTTCATCCTCTAACTATAAAACCGGATTTTCTACCCCTAAACTTTCTAAAACAGGGCAAATAACCTCCAAGCGGTTTTGGACGGTGGTTTTGCTACCGTAATAGTGGTTTTTGTCTTTTTCTTTTTTATTTATTTCCACTGAATCTTTGAGAAATCATAGTAAATCACAGAAAAATTATAAAATAGAAAATCTAATTTTGTTGGACTCCACATGAGTAAATCTACACAATGAAAATATAATATGGTATGCTTTAGTACAAAGTTTTTGCTGTAGCTTTAGATCTATGCTTTTCTATAATTAATTGAAATAATTTATAGGTGCAGCTTCTATGGTCTAATTGTGGTAAAATTTTTATGGTATGCTAATTATTGTATGCTTGAGCTGTAGTAAAAATCTCATACTGAGTATGAGATTTTTATTACAGTTCAAGCATACAATAATTAGTCCATCATAAAAATTTCACCACAATTGGACTACGGAAGTTGTAGCTATAAATTATTTCAATTAATTACAGAAAAGTATAGATCTAAAGCTATAACAAAAACTTTATACTAAAACATACCATATTATATGTTCACTGTGTAGATTTACTCATGTGGAGTCCAACAAAATTGAAATTTCTATTTTTATGATTTTTCTGTTATTTACTATGATTTTTCAAAGATTCAGAGAAAATAAATAAAAAAGAAAAAAGACAAAACCACCATCACTGTAGCAAACCACCGTCCAAAACCGCTTGGGGTTATTTAACCGGTTTCAAAAAGTTCAGTGATAGAAAATCTGGTTTTATAATTTGAGGGGTGAAATAGTCCACCCTATATAGTTGAGTGGTGATATAGACTTTTTCCATCAAGAAAATATAATGCCACTCTTAATTCTTGCATTCTTTCGACAATGGGAGCTTCGTCAGTTGCTGTTCGGTTGCCCAGGCTGGTCTAATTTTCCGAGGCCTATGCCTAATTTTGCTCATATTAATTAATTTTAGTAGTAGACTGTACTGTATATATTACAACCGTTTAAAATGCTACTAATTTTGTTTGGTTTCAGAGGTATTGTAATGAAATAAATTATGCGAAATGCATCCTTTTCTCTTTCTTTCTTTTTTTCTAGAGTTTTTGTTCTGTTCTGGAATAACTAAAACAGAAGGGTCCTTGTTGTAATTTGGTCAAGCTTTTAAACGCTGTACAGCGGATAGGATAAGGCCATAACGCGCGTCTTTTTTACTTTTTAGCCATTTTTTCGAAAGTTTCTCACAAATAAATCTCTGATGGAAAGAATTCAGAAAATACATCCTTAGCTTGACGCCATCGACGCTGACGCCGAACTAACACGTCTCGGCGCCAGCATCCCTGACGCCGAGATCTTGGCTTGACGCAGAAGCGAACGTGGTAGGCAGCTCGGCGCCATCATCAATAGCGCCGAGCTCGATGCCGTAGACACGAGCGCCGTGCAACGTGGGTTGTGAGCTCTCAATTCTCCAACTGAACTGGCCGCAAGCAAACTCGATCAGGTGCGCCGGGCGTGCCAATGGCGCCGGCCCATACCCTGCACTGTGGAGTGAGTAGCAGGGGAACCGGCCCATACCCTGCACTGTGGCCCATACCCTGCGCCGGTCTTTTTGTTTGACGAGGGAGCATGCATGTACGGTACATGAACACGACGGAGTGAGTAGCTAGCAGGGGAACAAAGGAAGGGAGAGGAAGAGATGCGAGCTAGCGAGTGATCTACAGCATACCACAGTCAGATTGGATCGTCGTCGATGGGAGAAGACTTGTCCGTGTCCATAATCAGATTGGATCTGCAGCAGGCCACAGTCAGATTGGATCGTCACCGGCACGGCAGGTCACTGTCACCACCGTCTGTGATGGGGAGGGGAGCAGGTAGCGATAGCGACATGGATTCGCTCGCGCACGTCGTCGCTGCACCGCTGCACAGGGGCCGCTTCGCAACATGCATGTACGAACCGCTTCGCAACAACATAAATAAATAAAAAATAAAGTGACTAACAACAGCAATGTATCAACTTGTTATTACACTAGTATCAGGGCGCGAGCATTCGCGCGCCCATGCAGGAAAAAATGTGGGTGCGTGCGAGGGCCAAGCATTATTTTAAGGAGATTTGGTCGTTACATGTACTTTCACTGATAGACATTTACAATGCAGATAAAGTATACAGACGTAGGCACATGGCAGTGTCACTAACTCATTGCTCATTGGTAGTCTTTGGTGCTTTATAGGAGATTTATGCAGTGCAGATGAGATGGCTGGTTGATATCTACATCATGCATATACTCCATAGCCTAGGTGTATAATGTAGCGGTGATCTTGGTTCTCCTAAGCTTTATATTCTAACAGGAAGTGATTCTACAAAGGTTAAAAATGAGGTGTACCTAAAGAGTTGGGCTATTTGAGACAAAGCACCTGTTTTTCAACAATTTATATAGAACAGAAAGATAGAATTGATTTCCCTGGTTGCTGCTGTTCTTAGGTGCAAATGCTGACGTATTTTTGGGGTAATAACTACCTGCAAACACAAATAGTAATTAGATGTGTTTTCTGATCTGAAACATATTTCCAATGAAAACGCAAAAGGGATAAGCAGACAAGGAACTTCATTGGCACATATCTAGAATTAATATGGGGACATATCTCCAACTAATATGGCAAAGAGTTGAACATATATATGAGGAACTTTTACAGTAAACATTTCCAATGCAAATGTTCAAGAATTTGAGGACCGAGGGTAAACATTAATCGTAGCACAATAGGAGTTCAGTCAATGGCAGATGGAAATGGACAATCCATAGATGTCAAAACTCAAGAGGAGAGTTTGATTAAGCCAACTTAGATATGCATAAGAAAAAGTATATACCAGAGCTATCACCAAAATTTTGTGCACCATCTCCTAAAGGAAGCACTGGTATCAGACAGTTAGGATGTGACTACGGCAGCCTTTGAGCTCTAGGTGCCTGTAATCCTGGCAATCAAATAATCTTAGTGAGTATCCCACGTGTTGCCACTGGTCGATGCAGGGGCAGTATTTAGTGCTGAGCGTTTTTTTTATAGCTGCATGTAGCATGCATATTTGTTTCTAATATTATGGAAAACATATATTGATGGATATGCAGAATCGAAATCACCTATTTAAAAAAAGCAAACACAGTCACATGAGTTCCAGTAAAAGGCGATAGTTATTGCCATCGAAAATAGGATCAATAAAAACAGCTCCTTGTCCCCATTGTTTGCTCAGTATGAAATATGTGGCAAATGTGTTATATGAATCGAGCAAAAAGACAGTCAGTGTATGTAATTGTGGATGCTATGCAGACTAGAACACATATAAGAATTACCTCATGTGCAGTGGGTTATAAGAAATGGTCTTGCACGCATCTCAGGAAGTCATCTTTGCAATGTAATTGACGATTTTGTAACTCTAAATTTCTGGTTGCAAACAAGGGCAGAGAAGTATAAATCATTCCATTGGAAGTTGCATCACCTCTGAAATGACGATCCACACAGCTTAGTCAGCAAGTTCAGATATTCCTAAAAACAAATATGTAACCATAGTGTGCTTTTGAGATGAGAAAGTAACTGAAACCATGCTCTGCAATTATGAATGCAGTCTGCAAAGCAACAATAACTGAATCTAGCATATATCATCTATATATGTAGGAACTGAACTTGCGAGCAAGAAGAATAACAATTTAACTGTGCGAGAGAACAGTTCACGTGATCAAATTCAGTAACACAAGCCTCTATCTTCGAATGGCGAGAAAGGGCTCCAACCACCTCTTTCTGGTTCTGGTAAAGGCAGAGGTCTATAAGATTCTGGAGCTGTACAACAAAAACTAACAACTGAGTTAAATGAACCATCATTACATGTACTGTATAGCAATGTATAAATGACAACCACACCATTTTGTGAAATCTGTTTTCCCCCCTAGAAAATGGGAAATGTTGAAATGATGTAACAGTAACCTGCCAAAAATAATTAGAGGCTTTTCTCTTTAGACGGAGGTTCACTATGCAATTCTTTTTTCATGCAAGGAGTAACTGGTACAAAGGATGGAAATCTATTATGAACCAATTTAAACATAACCATGTAAGTAGCGGAGAATAAACATTATGGTTGCGAAATTTCTGACACATACCAGAGAAAATTTGCATGTGCTGGCATGGATTCAGAGAGGACTACAGTCCCACTAGTAGCTGATCTTAGCCACGCCACATCTCATACCTTGCTGAATGTACCTCTGTCGGCATGGAATCAGAAACTCAAACAAAAACATCATATGAAAATAGGAAAGGGCGACTGAATAAGAGCAATAAGCCATACAGATTCAGTGCCACTCCTTGCTGTTTCTAGCACCTCACTCAAAAGAGCTATGTCTGCCAATATGTATAGAGATAACACATTTGGCGTCAATTTTAGTCACATAACCAAGCAAGGAGCACGGTCTAACGAAATCAGGAAGCAGGATCTGGGGAAGAAGGTACCGAGCGGGAGAGGAGGGTCATTACCGGCAGATGGAGCCGCTGAGCTGAGTCGATGCCGTCTCCGGCGGCGATGAAGAGGCAACGCGCTAGGGTTTCCTGTAGCGTAGCAGACGTAGAGCAGAGAGATGTCGGCGACCATCGGTGGGGACCGGACGCGCGTCGCCATGGCTGGTGGGGGCCACCGCCGGTGGCCACGCGCGCACGGCGCCGTGCCGCGGTCAGGGGGCACCATCGAGCGCCTCCCGCAGGGAGCCGGCGCTACGGGGCCGTCCGGGACGACGCAAGGCCAGAGGAGGAAGAGGAGGGGGCGAGGCGGGAGGAGGAAGAGGAGGAGCGGCCGCAGCCACCGCGGCGGTAGGCCAAGGGCGCTCGCGCCGCCGTGCTCGCGTCGGGTCTCGGGAGGGAGAGGAGAAAACGACGGTAGAAGAAGAAGCCTCTGGAACAACGAGAAGCTGAAGCCGAGTATTTATTTGTGTGCCTGGATTCTGAGAGAAGCCGAAGCAGGATGAGGGAAGGTTGAGAAGGTAAAAAGGAGCAGGTGGAAGCTGCTTTCAGTAGAAACTGATTCAGTAAATCATGGCCGTATAACTCGAGATCTGACGGTGGTAAAGAATTCGGGCGACGTGGACGGTGGTTCCGTCGGAGGAGCAGGGCGGGCTTGTTTAGGTAAACACTTCATGCATGATGCATGTAAGCCTCGAACGTACGTACGTGTAAGTTTGTAACCAAGTGCTAATATAAGTACTCTACCCTCTACGGACACATGTACAGGCGTACATCACGACTCCCTTTCTAATTTTCTTCTCACATCATTCGCTTTGCTTCGCTGAAAACAAACATCTACGGTTAATAACATCCACGGTGGTACTACAGCTAATAACATCCACGGTGGTCTCGTGAAAAAATAAACCTAACATTATTCTGGTTGAAAAAACAAATTGATAAAGACGGATTATAAAAGAAGCGAACATGGCATGTAGTACTACCCGTTGAGATCCTAAAGAAACGACTGTACTAGCTCAGCAATACTTTTCAATATGAACGAATATTATTTTCCTCAGCATTTTAGCATAAGTCCAATCTCAGCGAAACGAACAGGACCATCGTGCATGTTGTGGATTTTAACTACAGTTTCGCTACTTGCTTTGTTAAAAAAAACGAATGAGTCTACTTACGAATCAAAATAAAGATGAAAGAAAGTTCACGGCAACACGCACGGAGAAACAAGACCGAAGATGCATTGGACCAGGACACCAGAAATCATGAAGTTTTATTTATTTAAATGCTTAACTTGATTGATTGATGCTCCAAGTTGGTACCCGTACGTGGTTGGAGAATTGAGAGCTCGGGGTCAAACACAACCCACGTTGCACGGCGCTCGAGGATTGGAGTTGGATTCTCGACGCCAGCGTCTACGACGTCGAGCTTGGTGCCAGCGTCTACGGCGTCGAGCTCAGCGTCATTGATGCTGGCGTCGAGCTACCTGCCACGTTCGCTTCTGCGTCGAGCCAAGACATAGATGTGTTAGCTCGGCGCCAGCGTCGAGCTAAGAGTCTATTTTTTGAGTTCTTTTCGTCAGGGCTCTATTTGTGACGAACTTTCGGAAAAAGAGATAAAAAGTAAAAAAGACAGCCATAACGGAGACGCCGTTGTGCGGGAGACAGAGAGAGCGGAGTGAAGAGCAGCGGCGCAAAGTGAGCCATGCTCGCCTCGCCGACGCTCGCGTCCCCGCGCCTGGCCGTCGCGCGGCGCTGTCCGTCGTCGCCAAGGTCAAGGTGTCCACGCCGCAGGATGACCGCATCGCCCGCCATGTCCGCCTCCGCAAGAAGGTAGGAGTAGAAATCTGCGCGAGAGCAAAGTTAGAATCTTTCTCCTCCTTCCTTCGTACGAATGTGCACGAATTGTAATAAGAACATTTTCGCTCTCCAGTCGATTGCGGGAGTGGTGGGCGGGGGCCAATGCCGTGCCTCCGTCCTGTTCGACGAAATGCTTCTATTGGAGTGGTAGCCTAAGAATCTATCAGCTATACCTAGAGTTCACGAATTGGATGTAACTACGGGTTTTACTGCTACTTCCTGCTAGTTTCACGAGTTTTATCGCAGTTGTCAGTCTTACATACTCCTTTCCAGGTAGGGATGAAAACGGATCGGATACGGAGAGGCCGAGGTTGAGTGTTTTCCGCTCAAACAAGCATTTGTACGCTCAAGTCATCGACGACACAGAGCAATGCACTCTGGCTTCAGCTTCAACCATGCACAAAACTCTCTCCAAGGAATTGGAATACTTGGCTGGGCCAACGATTGTAAGTTATCAGCTCCTTTTATTTTGCTTGAGAAACTCTGATCTTGGTTGAAATGTCAATACCATTCCAAAGATAGTAAATCACTAACAGGGAGTTTACTTGTTCCTTTATTAAATCATCCCTTCCCCCCATAATACAAATGGAAGATTGCTCTAGTGAAAATGCATATTCTTTCCACTTGTAGCATCATTGGAAACTAGATGATAAATTATCTGGTAAGGGCCAAGGACTTCAATGTGCAATTAATTATCTATGACCCAATCAAATGTATATACTCTGTTTGGGTATTGAATTGTCGTTGGGATTTCAGATTACATAGTTTGAGGTACTCCTACTCTAAACACACCAGTTATTTCTACTAGATTGTGCAATCACTACAAATATGCATGCATTCCCGATTTCTTCACAAGAATAGACACGGTCTTATGCCTCCGATCATTGGCCAAACCGTGGCTGCAGTGAAAGTAAAACAGAGCACCAGAGTAGATAAGGTGAACAGACAGTGCAGCCTTTGATATATTCACAATTGATAAATCCACTCTTTCATCAGTCATTTGTGGCACTTCAACATCTGCTTATATATTTACAAAACCAGCCATGGCCAACTTAATCAATACAGTCATGTCCTAGGTTCAAATCTCCCTTTCTGAAAAATCAGTGAGTTTTTAGGACAGCATGTTTTTCTAGTAAGATCATAATGGCTTGTAAATAGTCTGGCCACTGGAACTTGAACAATCTCAGGGAACCATACACTGCGTTTTCTTCAGATGATTCTACATATAAAAAACACAATGGTGCAGTGTACTGTCTCTCATCCGCGCGGCTGAAGGCAAGCTTTCCTTATAAGCGCGGAAGATAGAAGATGAAATGTAGAGGATGAACCTGGACGTCATGAAGCGTCCATCAATCACCAGTAACCGCTGCCATAAGCATGAGTTACTGGTAACCGCAGCCATAACTATGACCGTTACAAGTTCAGCCATCAACTACATTCAGTCCACCATTTTATTGCACCTAGCATCTAAATATGGCATTAGGATTTATTTGATTTGATTATTAAATAAAATATGGGTCATGCCCACATTAAATCTAACAGTATACATGACAAGTAAATTTAGCAGCATCACATCCATTATTCATGCTTATCGTTCCTTGATGAAGATCGTTTACATGGTTGGCACAAACTTAGTAATGCTAGCTTGGCCATTTCTTGTTTCTTAGGGCCCTAGCACCGGTGTCTTGCGAGTGCAATCGGTTGCACGGTACCCGGCTGCGATGGGGCCGTCTGCTGCTTCTTCAAACAGGCCATCGCAAGGGAGCAGGGCCTCAACTTCCAACAATGTGGACGAGGGGGGCTTCGCCACCGTCGAAGGCTCTAGGATGGTCACTTGATCCACTCTCTCAAGAGTGCGGGCGCTGTGCACGGACGAGATGGTGGCCATGGCCATGACAACAAGGAGCAGGAGGGCTGTGAGGTTGGCGAGCTTGGCCATTTCTTCACGGTTTGGTGATAGTCGTTTATTGTGAGGTAATGGATTGGAGTGGGTTGCTGGTCTAGGATTGGGAGGAATAACTGTTTTTTATAGGTGGAAATGTGGTTACTTGTTACTAAGATTTTATTTATGTAACTGCAGTGGAGTTAGTGGATGTGTTTAATATCTATAAGAGGAGTTACGCTATAATGAATAAGCCTTGTTTGCTCAAATAAACCCATAGGAGTTTCATCCAGAAAAAAGATTAACTTTTTTAAATGGCAGAAAAAGATTAACTTAGGAGTTATTTGATGGAGTTACATCCAAAACTTGCATCCTGTCTATTTTTCTTCATTTTTTCAGCTCTCAAATAATAACTATTCAGAAAACTGGTCTCACTTAATTTGTGAAAACTTTTTGCAGTTTTTGACTGTTGAGGATGGAGTCTCTTGAAAGACCGAAGTACAAGTGCTTGCTGTTTGGTGTGTTCCCTTCTTTTAAAATTCCAGAGAAATTATTGTGTTTATTTCTTCATCTTATGGTATAATCAAATAATGATGTCTCTTTTTCTATTTCATTTTCAGATCTTGATGACACTTTGTATCCCTTCAGCGTTGGCATCAATCTAGCTTGTCGCAAAAACATACAAGGAATCGTTTTCCACGGCTTCATGCTTTATGAGGTGTTTATTGTCTGCAAATGTTGAAGAGACTGCAACTTTGAAATTTGGCCACCAGATTACATGCGGCACCATTTGCATATTGAAGAAAGCCATATTGCAGATATGAGCCTGGACCTGTACAAGGAATATGGCACCACAATGGCTGGCCTTAAGGTAATCTTTACAATGACTTGTCCTATATTTTCTTCTCCTTTCTAATCGTGTGATCGTTATTCTCTGCAGGCATTAGGCTACGAAATTTGATAATGATGAGTTTGATGCAACTGTTCATGGTACCTTGCCATATCACAACCTGAGGCCTGACCCTGTTGGAAATTTTACATTCTAAGAGTTTATTTTCAGATATTTTTTGACGACAGCACTCGGAACATAGCTTCAGGAAAGGCTGCAGGCTTCCATACTGTGATTGTAAGACACTGCACATGGTCCAAAATTCCACATTAACCGTCATTCATGTCCAATGGGAAAACTTGAACACAAAACTTTCTGAATTTTGCAGGTTGGCAGACCGACACTTGTTCCAGGGGCTGACCATGCTTTGGAGAGCATTCATAACATGAAGGAAGGTTTACCCGAGATATGGGATGGTCAGGATTGGTGCGAGTCTGATGTTCTTGCTTCCACTGCTGTCGAAACTGCGGTGGTTGCTTGAATCTGTAACCCTGTGGGTTATCCATCTGTAATACCGTGAGAGTGGACTACCTACGACTTATAGTTTGAGTTTGGATAGTGGATGCAGAAGGTGTACCCTAGCTTCATTGATGAAGAGATTGCACTCTTATATTAGTTCCAAATATTAATGGAACTGTATCATTTAGAGCAGTGTGAACTGAAAGTTGCTGAACAGCATATGCATTAATTCTGCAGATATTCGCACTGTTGGCGCACCATTCTCTATGTACCATGATTGTACCTCAGAATAAAGTGACAGTACTCTAATTCTACCAAACTTCAGAAGTTTGCATTCCCTTTATATTCCGATATATTGCCCTCTATAAAACAAAATATAGTGCCGCTTTTAATTCTTGTATTCTTTCGACAATGGGAGCTTCGTCAGTTGCTGTTCGGTTGCCAAGGCTGGCCTGATTTTCCCAGGCCTATGCCTAATTTTGGTCATATTAATTAATTTCATAAGTAAACTGGACTATATATATTACAAGTTTAAAATGCTACTGATTTTGTTTGGTTTCAGAGGTATTGCAATTTGCAATGAAATAAATTATGCGAAATGCATCATGTTCTATACTGAAATAAGTAAAATAGAAGGGTCCTTGTTGTAATTTGATCAAGCATTTAAACGCTGTGCAGCGGATAGGATAAGGCCATAACGGAGACGCCGTTGTGCGGGAGGCAGAGAGAGCGAAGAGAAGAGCAGCGGCGCAAAGGGAGCCATGCTCGCCTCGCCGGCGCTCGCCGGCGTTCACTCATTCGCGGCGTCCGTGTCCGGCAACCTCCTCATCCCCTTACCTTCCGTCCCCGCGCCGGCCCGTCGCGCGGCGCTGTCCGTCGTCGCCAAGGTCAAGGTGTCCACGCCCCAGGACGACCGCATCGCCCGCCATGTCCGCCTCCGCAAGAAGGTACTAGAAATCTGCGCGAGAGCCAAGTTAGAATCTTTCTCCTCCTTCCTTCGTACGAATGTGGACATCAATCAATGTGCACGAATTCTAGCGAGGACATTTTCACTCTGCATTCGACTGCACGAGTGGTGGGTGCGGGCCAAGGCCGTGCTTCCGTCCTGTTCGACGAAATGCTTCTCTTGGAGTGGTAGCCTAAGAATCTATCGGGTATAGAGCTCACGAATTGAATGTAACTACGGGTTTTACTGCTACTTGCTGCTAGTTTCACGAGTTTTATCGCAGTTGTCAGTCTTACATACTCCTTTCCAGGTAAGTGGCACCACAGAGAGGCCGAGGTTGAGTGTTTTCCGCTCAAACAAGCATTTGTACGCTCAAGTCATCGACGACACAAAGCAATGCACTTTGGCTTCAGCTTCAACCATGCACAAATCTCTCTCCGAGGAATTGGAATACTCGGCTGGACCAACGATTGTAAGTTATCAGTTCCTTCTATTTTGCTTGAGAAACCCTGATCTTCCTTGAAGTGTCATTATCATTCCAAAGACAGTAAAACAGTAACAGAGAGTTTAGATCATAGGCCCAACCCTGCTTTATTAGAAAGCTTAAGTTTGAACGTAACAGAGAGTTTACTGTTTTTTTCCGAATCGAGGCATTCCCCATTTCAATTACTCAGATACCAGAAATACGGAGTTCCTAAGAAAGTTCAGAAAGCAGAAACTGAATGAGGAACAAGAAGACCTGACCCTGACAGTTTTCCTAAACTCTATGCCTATCTGATTAAGCAGATATAGTAGAGCAGGAGTACAGTCTAGATAACTGAGGTTTACAGACTTCCACCTTACAGCCCAGATACATGCACATGGCTACTCATCCAAAAGGAACATAACAGAAACGCAGCTCCACCACTACACCATTCTCAGGCACATCTATCAGGTCCCTGATCTTCGTCATCTTGAACAACATCCTGCAGCTGCTTCATCGCCACCTTTGGTTTCTGATTTGGCTAGCAGCTTGGACACAATTTGAAACATGATGTTCACTGCTTCCAAAAGCCCTTCTTTGTCCACTCGAACGTAGACACCTGCCTAGTAACGAATAAGAGCGCATTCAAATCACATCAACCACTTGTAGAGAGTTTACTGGTTCCTTGTTTAAATGCATATGCTTTCCACTTGTAGCATCATTGGAAACTTCAATGTGATTAATTATCTATGACCCAATCAAATGTATACACTCTGTTTGGGTACTGAATTATCATTGGGATTTCAGATTACATAGTTTGATTTGAGGTATTCCTACTTTAAACACGCCAGTTATCTGTACTAGATGTGTAATCACTACATATATGCATGCATCGCTGTTTCTTCACAAGAATAGGCACGGTCTTATGTCTCTGATCATTGAACAAGCCCTGGTTGCAGTGAAAAGTAAAACAGGCTACCAGAGTAGAGAAGATGAACAGATAATGCAGCCTTTAATATATTCACGATTTATAAACCCATTCTTTCATCAGTCATTTGTGGTACTTCAATATTTGCTTATATATACATAAAATAGCCATGGCCAACTTAATCAACACAGTTAAGTCTAGGTTCAAAACTCCCTTTCTGAAAAATCAATGAGGTTTTAGGACAGCATGCTTTTCTAGTTAGATCACACTGGCTTGTAAGTAGTCTGGTTACTGGAACTTGAACAATCTCAGGGAACCATACACTGTGTTTTCTTCAGATGATTCTACATATAAAAAACACAAAGCAATTTGAAGTTGTGCAATCATTTTTATGATGACTCTGTTGATTTTTATCTCCAATGGTATTGCATTGGTGTTTGAATTTTGCTTATACATGATTCAACATGACAAGATGAGACATGCTCTCGCAGATAGGCTATGATTTGTTTCTGACAGAAATTTGATATTGGCTTCCAGGAAATAGCACAAAAGATTGGTGAGGTGATTGCCAAGTCTTGCTTGGAGAAAGGGATCAGCAAAGTTGTCTTCGATCGAGGTGGTTTCCTCTACCATGGCCGCATAAAAGCTCTTGCTGATTCTGCTAGAGAGCACGGGCTTGAATTCTGAATCGTCCAAATGTTTGTTCATATCTCCAGGGTCACCTGTAATCTTCCCTTTTTCTCCATATGTCGGACAGAATTCTTTTGTAGTCATTCGCCTTGTTCTGCAGGGTGCAGACATGGCCACTCTTTGATCATGTCACGTTTTTGTAGTCTTGTGTTCTGATGCTTCTCTAATTGATATTACTAGTATCCATCTCTCCAGCCGTCGCTACTCTATGGTACACATCATATATTCATATACGATAGAATGATATGTGGAACATTATTGATCCTTTCGATCTGAATCCTGAGTAGACGATAGCTGGAACGGAAAGAAGACGGCGAAAAAGGAAGGCTTTCTTCTACTCTCTCTTCGTGATGTACTTTGTCCGTTCTGCCCTCGATAGAACAGCATGGCCACTTGATCTACCTGCTTGTCTGTATTATATTACAATTTACAATGTCATTATACTGTACAGCAGGTGTAATCTGAGCGTATTTTTGCAATGCTGAATACACTGAGAGCCCATCTACAGGAGTAGGATAACAACTAGAACCAGCTAACGTGAATGTGATGCGATTGTGATGCTGCAGAGTGTCAGATAGACCTCATGTTTGAACAACCACAAATCAATTTTAGGTTACTGCTCACAGCGTCACCTGTTGTACGTGCATGACAGCGTCGATCTATATTATTACTCGTTTCTTTACTGTCATTTTCCTGTTCTTCATCCATCAATCAGTGTGACTCGTATTAAAATCTCATACTTGTTATCATGTTGCCTGTATCTTTCTTATTAAATGTCTGCCTACTAACATGAAAGGGATATATACATTGGATTGCAATAGGAAAAAGTCTATTTAACCCCCCACCTATCAATCATGGTCTACTTCACCCCAAACTATAAAACCGTCTATTTTACCTCCCTGAACTTTTCAAAACCGTCTATTTTACCCCCCCGGGGCGGTTTTCGACGGTGGTTTTGCTACAGTAATGGTGGTTTTGCTATAGTGACGGTGGTTTTGTCTTTTTCTTTTTTATTTATTTCTGGTGAATCTTAAAAAAATCATAGTAAATCACAGAAAAATTATAAAATGGAAAATCTAATTTTGTTGGACTCCACATGAGTAGATCTACACAATGAACATATAATATGATATGCTTTAGTACAAAATTTTTGTTGTAGTTTTAGATTAATTGGAAAATCCAATTTTGTCTGTAATTAATTGGAACAATTCATAGCTGCAGCTTCTGTGGTCCAATTACGGTGACATTTTTATGGTAGGCTAATTATTGTATGCTTGAACTATAGTAAAAATTTCGTACTCATTGGACCATGTATAACTTAGTTATAGATAAATTTCAATTAATTACAGAAAAAATTAGATTTTCCAATTAATCTAAAGGTACAGCAAAACCTTTGTACTAAAGCATACCACATTATATGTTAACTGTGTAGATCTACTCATGTGGAGTCAAACAAAATTGGATTTTCCACTTTATGATTTTTCTATGATTTACTATGATTTTTCAAAGATTCAGCGAAAATAAATAAAAAAAGAAAAAGGTGAAACCACAGGTAGCGTAGCAAACCACCGTTACTGTAGCAAAACCACCGTCGAAAACCGCCCGGGGGGGTAAAATAGACGGTTTTGAAAAGTTTAGGGGGTAAAATAGACGGTTTTATAGTTTGGGGGGTGAAATAGACCATGGTTGATAGGTGGGGAGTTAAGTAGACTTTATTCGATTGGCAATAATATATTGGGCACGTGGTGATCCGCGTCATTATTGCACGAATCTGATCGTAACCCTGTCCCTTGAGTAATGATCCATTCTTTCATCGCTGGATACACACTCCTGCTGTAAAAACAATGGCCTCACGCCATTGTTATGAAAAGGATACGTACGACGACTCTTTCACTGAATTTCCAGACAAAAGATAAGAGCAAGATTTATTGGTTCAGCGCGTTGCCTATCTTCTGATTGATAGCTCGAGCTGTCTTATACTGCTCGATAGATTTGTGAAACTCATGTGGTCCTCTTGGAGTGGGATTGGATGGATGAATCCTGACGAATCCAAGCTAGAAGCACAGCGACCTGCATTAACTTGCATTGGTTAATTTTCTTCATCTCGATCAGTTTCACCATCACGTCCTCTCACATCCTTGCATTGCATTGTTTGTCAAGTAAAGTAAAAGATAATGCGTTGGTAAGCATCCATCTTATCTCTGCGATCCCTGAAAGAGCGCTTCTTCCAAAAGATAAAGAGTTGGCCGGTGCATGTGTTGAGACACTGACTGGTGGGCCCAACTGTCTGTCCAGGTGCCAAAGCCCAGAAGAGCCCAACCAACCCCGCAGCCGGTGCAGGCAGAGATGGCGGACGTGAGCGGCAGCGGCTTCGGGGGCCGGCGCCCGCCGGGGCTGCTGGCGAACGCGGCGAAGCGCAAGGACGGGTTGGTGCAGCTCTTCCTGATGGCGGGCGTATTCATGATGAGCATACGGTCCCTGGGACAGAAGCACCGCCTCCGCGACCTCGCCGACGACACCGCGGACCTCCGCCGCGAGCGCGACGACCTCTCCCTCCGCGCCCGGGGCCTCCAGGACGCGCTCCGCAGGGAGGCGGACGCCGACTCATCCGGCGCCCTCGCGTCCCACCTCACCCTGCGCCCGCCGCCGCCGAGGACCAGTAGCTGCCTAGCTGGCTAATTCTTCTCTTCTCCACGTTCTTGTTCTACGGTCGTGGCTTCCTCTGTTGTTGATGCTGCCTCACGATCCATGGCAGCGCACGCCATGTGTTTGTGGAAATGCCGCAATGCAACTACCTTGAGATGCATTGTTGATTGAGACTTCAAACTTCTTCGCGTTTCAGATTGACCAATCAATGCTCCTTTTATTTTACTTTAAAAAAAAACTTGTGTCCATTGGTCCTGCTTCTCTTATAATCCGTTAATCCATCTTTTTCAGCTTGTTTTTTTTCAGTCGGAATAGTTCACAATAAATCAGTCATAACAGTGTTTCGATTTGGTTAGGCAACGGGGCCACTACCAGTGCTTTCCTTCGTGGCAAATGCATATTGCATATGCGTCGTCGTCTGCCACTACCAGTGGCGTGTGTCTGAGAAAGAAAGGTTTATTTGCCCTGGACGACAAATGCATGGCACGCGGAGGCCTGAAGGAAAAATGAGAGGGCAGTTCTGGAGAAGCCTGATACCACGTCATTCCATTCCCTTGTTTCTATATTATCTTCTGATTACTGAAAAGATAGCTTGAGCTGTCTAACTAAGCTGATTTGTGAAACTCTTGTGGTCTCGTTCACTTCGAGTTCTCTGATTCCTTGGTGTTGTGTTCCTGTTGGGTTGGATGCAACGACCTGCATTAACTTGCACTGATCGATCGATTTTCTTGGTGTCAGCTTCTAAGCCAGCCGTCGCCATCACGTCCTCTAGTCACATCCCTGGATTGTTTTGTTTCTCAAGTAACAGATACTCCAGTACAGTACTGTGATGCGTTCCTGAAAGAGCTCTTCTTGCAAAAGATTCATGGTCATTTCGTTGAGATCTTTTGGTGGATAGATTGACAGTTCATCATTCAGAGAAGGTTTTCCAGAAGCGAAAAAGGAGAAAGAGCAAAGGGCTGAAAGAGCAGGATGTTTTTGACTACTGGTTGACTTTGGGGTGTAGTGAGGGACTGAAAAAGTATTTCCGCGAAATTCAAAAGAGGTTTTCCACAAAATTCTTGCTTTTATGCAGAGATGGCGTATACTTCTGAAGGAACAGGCTGCCCAATTTATGGATGACAAGATCTCACGGGTGAAGAGTTGGTTACAAGACTTCTGCAAGAATATTGAGGAAATGGAGATCGAATAGTTGTAGTTTTGCTCTTTTCTTCTTCAGAAGACATGTCTCTTTAGTGGTACTGGTAGTTTGCTGGCGTCTGTTATTACATCATTCAGGTGTAGTTTCTTTTGTTGCTCTCTTGTAAGCTGGTTTCCCCAGCAGGTTTCGGATCTTTGTAAAAACGTTTTACCCTCGTCAAAAAAAAAAAAATGAGTTGGGGAGTGAGCGAGACGGGTCTCAAGTGGCCGGCCGGTGGCATGTGTTGAGACACTAGATCGAGGCCCAACTGTCTGTCCAGGTAACAGGAGATGGCGACGTCTGTGGCAGCGGCACGGTCGTGTGTCAAACACTCCGACCTGTGTGCAAGGTTGACACGATCCTTGGCTCCGACGACGAAGTGCCTTTCCTGGCCGGGCCGCCATGGCAAATGGCAGTATGGCACCACGCAGGGCTGCACTGCAATGCATATTGCCTACCACTACCAGTGGCTTGTGTGTAAGAAAGAAAGGTTTATTTGCCCTGGACAAATGGCATGGCAAGCGGAGGCCTGAAGAAACGTTGAGAGGGCAGCTCTCGAGAACGACGAGAAGCCTGACAACACGGCATTCCCTTGTGCGCGAGTAATAAGTAATATATAAAGGCTAAAGTTTGAGAAATACTGAAGTTACCAGCATCTTTTGGATCGGAGCTGTGTTCGAAAATATTTGCAGACGGCAGGCCGAAAGCGTAGCAACGAGATTTGGAGCGTAACTTTGCGCCGACTTTTGGACTTTTTGTTACCCTCCGTGCGGGGTAAGCTTGTTGGTCTAATCCACTTTATTTATGAACCAAACAGTACTGCAGCAATCGGCATCGGTTCTTTCGCTTTCAGAAAGTTAAAACAAGATGGCAAGTGCCATCCTAGAATCTAAAGAAAAGGTTAAGCAAGCTGCAGAAGTTAGGCCCAGTTTAGATCCCACCAAAAATTCAAATTTTTTCAAGATTCTCCGTCACATCAAATCTTGCGGCACATGCATGGAGCATTAAATGTAGGTAAAAAGAATAACTAATTGCACAGTTTGCCCGTAATTGGCGAGACGAATCTTTTAAGCCTAAATAGTCCATAATTGGACAATTTTTGCCAAATACAAACGAAAGTGCTACGGTAGCCAAAAGCCAAAAATTTTCACATCTAAACAGGGCCTTACCCATTTCCCCAATTTGTCACTCTACTCTCTTTTTATAAGTTTATATAGCGAAGAAGTAGCGTACTAGGGTGGAAAAAAAAACATTTACAGTTGGGTGGGCCAGTGACGTCACAGTCGGTTTCGGGAAAATATACGGTGGCATCGTAGTCGTGACCTACATACCACTGGTAGAGACGGTGTATTAAACTGTAATTGCGTGTCGGATCGGAGTTTGCTTGTTCAGGACAGGAGCCAACCAGGTAAAAATAAGCATCTGGTAGTTAGGTGGAGCAACACCGAACGCAACACGACACCGCGGGGTAGCTAGGTCGAGCGGCCGTCCGAAGCCGAGACATGTGGCGTCAGCCCCTGCCGGCCTAGGCAAAGCAGCCCGTTGCCTTGCCCCGCGTCCAACCGAGCCCGGACGAGCGTTTCATTCTGGCGGTGCCCCAATCGCGCGCACGCGTCGTGCCGCCCCGCGGATTCCTCCACAGATTCCACCGCCCGCGCGCAGGAACGCGACGCTTTGCCCCCGTGCAGTCGTGGCCTCGTCTCGTGGTGCCTCCTTCCAAGCTCTCGGTGTCGTCTCCGCGGTTTCGTGACGGGACGAGACATCTTACTCCCTGCGTGAGTTCGACACGGCTGCACCTGCACGGCACGAAACGGGACGGGACTCTTGGCCGACCGGTCTGCGGACGGTCCAAAGACGGATAGATTCGGATTGCCTGCCGCTGCGTCTGCGCACGCCGGGCGCCAAATGCAAAAATGGCACGCACAGCCTTCCTTCCCTCCTTGTTCCTTCCTTCCTTGCTTACAAGCTGGAGTCTTATGTGCACACACGACAGCACGACAGGAAGAGGCACAACGATGGAGCTCGGTGAAGAAGCTGGACCTCGTCGCGCGCGGTAACAGAACAGTCCCGGAAGGTATTCAAATTCAAACGGAGGCGGACGGCGCCGTCGCTGCTGGCCGCCAGGGCCTAGCTGCGCAGGTCGTACACGTACGTACGAGTGGTGGCGCCGCTTCCTCCCGGGTCCCGGGTCCCGGTCCCAGGGGCGCTCTATTAAACGCGCGCGCGCGCGGCCGGCCGTGCATTACCCGACGCCGACGGTCGACAGGTGCATGCACCGGAGCGAGTTCGAGCCAGCAATGGCGAAGGCGAAGCCACGGCCGGCGGCGGCCATCCTTCTCCTGCTCATCTTCCTGGCCGCCGCCGCGGCTGCTGGTGCTGGCTCGGACGCCGAGACGACGGGCGGCGGCGGCGGCATGGTGGGCGTTCACGGCACGCGGTTCGTGGTCGGCGGAGGCGAACGCGACGGCAGGCCCATCTACTTCAGCGGGTTCAACGCCTACTGGCTGATGCTGGTGGCGTCGGACCCGGCGCGGAGGGGCAAGGTGGTGGCGGCGTTCCGCCAGGCGGCCGACCACGGGCTCAACCTCGCGCGGACCTGGGCGTTCAGCGACGGCGGCGACACGCCGCTGCAGGCGGCGCCGGGCGTCTACGACGAGGCCATGTTCCAGGTCGCTACCGTAACCACCGTAACGTGTAAACCCAAGCGCGACGTACTTGTCGTCCGTGCGTGTCGAGGTGGTGTTGTTAACAGCTAGCGATAAAGAATCTATCGTTGGGTCTTCTTCATTTCTTGCTTCCAGGGGCTGGACTTCGTGGTCGCCGAAGCCTGGCGGCACGGCATCTACCTCCTCCTCTGCCTCACAAACAACTTCCACGACTTCGGCGGCAAGCGGCAGTACGTGCAGTGGGCCAGGGACGCCGGCCACCGCCTCGCCACCGACGACGACTTCTTCAACAGCACCGTCGTCAAGGACTACTACAAGAACCACGTCAAGGTAGTATCCCTAACTCTCATACAAGTATGCATCACCCTGTTAGTTCACTGTGTCTGCTAGCTGATGGCTAGCATCGATGCATGTCAGCAACATTTTTTGTTGCGTTGCGTTGGTTGGTTCCATGTACCATGTTCACAGTGTCTGTTGGCATGCACTGCAGACGGTGCTGACGCGCGTGAACACCCTCACCGGCGTGGCGTACAAGGACGACCCCACCATCCTCGGCTGGGAGCTCATGAACGAGCCCCGCTGCGACGCCGAGCCTACCGGCGCCATGGTCCAGGTGAGTTCACGGTCATCACCCTCTCCTCTCCATCCATCCACTACCAATCAGCTAACTCGTGCACCACGCCGAATTATTCAGCGCCAGTCGTGCTCTACCCTCACATGCACACCCTGATCAAAATCAAATCAAATCAAATGACAACTGAAAACCCAAAGACCTGCCCGGCCGCAATTAACGCTGCCTGTCGACCGACCGACGATCACCCACGAGCCACATGATCCACCGACCACGACCATTCATCCGCCGACAGCCGTGGATTTGACTTGACTTGACTTCACCGCGCGCATGGCCGCATGCAGGCGTGGGTGGAGGAGATGGCGCCGTACGTGAAGTCCATCGACGGCGGGCACCTGGTGACGGCGGGGCTGGAGGGCTTCTACGGCGCCGGCGCGCACGAGAGCAAGGACCTCAACCCGTGGGGCATCTACTACGGGACCAACTTCGTGGAGACGCACCGCGCGCGGGGCGTCGACTTCGCCACCATCCACCTCTACCCGGACGTCTGGCTCTGGGGCTCCGCCGCCCACACGCAGCTCGCCTTCCTCCGCAACTGGACGCGCTCCCACGCCCGGGACACGGAGCTGTACCTGGGCAAGCCGCTGCTCGTCACCGAGTACGGCAAGTTCCTCTGGGAGGGCATCGCCGGCGCCAACCGCACCCAGCGGGACTACTTCCTGCGCCTCGTGCTCGACTCCATCTACGCCTCCGCCGCACGCGGCGGACCGCTCGTCGGAGGCGCGTTCTGGCAGCTGCTCGACGGCGGCATGGACACGCTCAGGGACGGATACGAGATCATACTCCCCGAGGACCAACTCGCCGCCACCATCATCGGTAACCACTCCAGCCAGCTGGCCCAGCTCAGCCTCATCACCAGCGAGGACGTCGAGAAACAGGCGGCACTTCGCCGGAGGAGGAGGAGCGCGCATAGGAAGATACACGTAGGCAGCGTGGGTGGTCCCAGTGGTAGTGATAGTTATTATACACAAACTCAACAGTTGTTGCACATACTCTTGGTTCGTTTCATCTCTTTGTTCACATCGATTTCTTCATTGTTCAGTAGTATATAGATTATAGAAAATTTTACTGTATACTCCACTAGGTAAAAAATATACTTGATAGGTGATGTGTGTGAGAGAGAGACGCAGGTTGTCCTAGAGCTTAGGGGTAGCCAGAGATGAGTACGTAGAGTATATATTTTTTTTTAACCTGTCGACGTCCAAAATTTACCAAACCAAAGATTTGGTAAGCCATGATTTTAATTATTATTTGTTTGGCTATCAAAATTTGTCAACCTCTCATATTTGGCTTGCCAAATCTATGGTAAAATTTTTTACCTAACTTTGGCTTACTAAATTTCTGGCATGGCAAATTTTGGTCGCAAACCAATCAACAGTCTGTTCGTTTCGGCTGAAACGATCGTGGATTATAAGGCAGAAGTACTGCTGGCTGGTTTGGTGTGAGAAAAAAATAATGTTCCAGCTTATAACCCACGATCGTAGGGCCTGTTTGTTTCCGACGCGGCTCCGAGGCCGCGTTTTGGGAATCGCCGAGCCGCGTTCATTTTTTACCGTGAAACGCGCGAGCGCCGCAGACCGTTCGGCGTCGTTTTCCGCGCATCTCGGTCGCCAACGCGCTTATGAGCGGAAACAAAGAGGCCCGTATAAGTTGAAATGAACAGGCTGCAAGTCTTTTTTTTTTCTTTGAGGCCAAATGGCAGGAGCGCGCATGGCAAGATACACTTACGCAGCGTGGGTGGTCCTAGCAGTGGTAGTGATAGTTATTATAATTACTAGTATAGTGCCCGTGCTAACGCAACGGCGATATTTCAGAGATGCACATCAAAACCACCAATGTTTCTCAAAACTTTGTGATAGATCACCCTTAAGAGACTTAAATGAGAGATATCTACATTACATTAGATAGAAAAATAAAGATACTCAAAACACAAGAAACAACAAAAAATGAGGGATTTTAAAACACAAAATTAAGACCCATCCGACGATGCCCACAAAGCACTTATCGAAGATGATATGCAATCATGCATTCATTGTTCAACAGCAAATTTAAAAGAAGCCAAATGAAAGGTCATGAAAAATAAATGTAGAATAGAAACACCAGGACATACATAGATGACCAGTTTTCAGAAGGTCACACTGCAAATCATGGACATAATAAATTTGTACCAAGTTATGCATAATTTGATCTCACCAGTGAAATTAATAATAGCACGAAGGCATTCTTAGCGACATCTATGAATTTTATTAGCTTTTCAAAATGTTGCACTACTGCACTAAAAGAACCTGTACTCTAATAGAGGAAAAAATGGAACCTAATTACATATCAGTAATTTATCTTCTTGCAGCAGCACCTTCCTCCTTCCAGTCTCCAATTGCATCATTGGCCTACAAACGCACAAGGAAATGAAATCTTTTAACGTACGAGGCAAGAGCACACAAATTTGAAACAATTAATAGATCTTTGCATTATTTGGCACAGCTAGCCTGAAATGGTAAACTCCTTAAGTTGAAGCAGGTCCATCAAGAACATAGTCGGCCTATTCGCTGGTTGGTTTCTGAGCTGGTTTGGGCTGGCTGGTGCTGGTTTGTTGTGAGAGAAAAACACTGTTGGCTGGCTGGTTTGGGCTGGCTGAAACCAACAAGCGAACAGGCTGAGTGAGAAGATGATGCCACTTCAACAATAACCCAATTGAGAGAAGCCAATATACATGTCACAAATGTACCCTGAAAACTGCAGGGATGTAGAAGGACCCGCTACGAGAAGAGACGGTCTGATCATAGTACTCCAACACATCGGCCTGCATAGCTAAAACGATCATCACATTATATGTTGAAAAACGCGAGCAACTGTAGAGTTTCATCAGCATAGGTCACAGCTGATGAACTCCTTAGAAAGTTGAAGCCTTTGGTTTGTTTGGTATCTGGTATGCTAACCTTCCCAATGAATTCCAGGCAGATGGCGCGCTTCCAACACACGACATTGACAGGACTGTATGCATAGTACAGTTTTAGTTCAGCACACTTGACTTGAGGATCAAATCCAGAAAGTGCATATGGTAATAGAAGTGCCTTTCGGAAATAGGAACAGACCACCAGTTTAAGAACTGTAACTCTGCAAATATAATGTTAAATTAACCATGGATGTTGCTACTTGATGCATGTTATGTGCAAAACATTCCACAATTGAATCTCTACATATAATAAGTGAAGAGTATTTTGAATGATTTAAGCCTGTTTCTTTGTGTTTATTTTCTACCAGTAAAGCTTGAACCTCACCACATGCATGGTGGCTGCCAGCGCCACCAGGATCACTTTGCCTAAAGATTGCAACTTTGGTCCACCAGAAAGGCAGCAAAGTCCCTAAAATAGATAACCTGAGGTCAGAACAAGTTGACCCTTAATCACATACTCTCGCAATGCATGATAAACCTAACTGAGGAAATGGAATTCAAAGCCAACCGGCGACTCAATACCAAACCACATTTACTGACCAAGAGTGCTTGGGGATGGCCGCACGGATCTCCGCCAACCCGAACGGCAGCGGCGCAGCCGGGTAGAACTCCCCGCCCGCGGCGCCGTTGGCCGCCATGTCCTCCTCCCGAGCGGGGAGCGCCTGTCTTCGGTTGCGCGCAGCAGGTCCCAGCGCTCCCGGCACAGCGCGGCCGCCGGGCACACGTCCGTCGCGTCCAGCCGCTCCTCGCGTCCTGGTGGCCGGCGGCCTCGCCTGGTGGCCGGTGCCCGGCCTGGCCTGGTGGCCGGCGCCCAGTCGCCTGCCCTATCACGCGCGTGTGTGGGAGAGATACCCAAAGCATTAAAGCAAGGAAAGAAGCTCTTGAATCATGTAATGGACATTCCAACAGAAAGTTTGCCTGTGCCACTTTATTTCAGCGAGAGAACTACTTGAACATTGAACAAAATGGAATGCAAGGTCAATTCAAAAATCCCATCATGCCTGTACCTCTTCCATCTGGATTCCCTTGGGGGGCATCTGCAAAATGAAAAGTAGGACACAGAAAATGAGAAAAATGGGCCAACTGATATCATATGAACCAGTATTACAAGGATAGCAAATTAGCAATTGGAACTCAATAGACGATGCGGATGGTTCATCATGTTCAGAAGACAAAACTTGGAAAGTTTTATCTGATTAGTATGGGGTGGCGTCCGGACTCCTAATGCGTCCTGTTCTCTCGCAAAAACAAAAAAGTTCACCTTTTTGTGCCCTATTTCCTATATAATTGCTATAAACCAGATTAAGACAAGAGATAGGCGAGGCGATACGACGAGTTATACTGTGTAGAATCCATCCGAGTCGGATTGCATAAGGGTACTGCAAATTTCACACTGAAGAATAGGGCTGCTCATTTCTAGAACTCAATTTGTTGGGCATGCAGCGGATCCTACCAGTTGAGAAAATTCAGCTCGCACCTAAATGAGGCGGCAAGCCACAGTACTGGAAGCGTTCGACCATTTTCCAATAAGTAATTTTGACAGCTGAAGTGCTGAACCTCCGGTACAGCTTACGAGAGCAAATCAAGCTAGGAGCGACCGGCACATCGAACCTTGAAGAGGCAGTGGTCGAGGGTGGGGAGCACGGGCGCGAAGGCGGCCCGCCCCCGACGCCGCGCGGGAGCCCAGTCCAGGCACTTCGCCGCGGCGGCCCTCAGGTCGTCGCTCGCGCCCTCCAGCGTCCGCTCCCGATGTGCGCCCTTCGCGGCAGCTCCCGCGACCACGGCGGCGCGCCCCCGCGGGCGAGGCGGCGCCACAACGGCGACGCGGGGGCCCGACCCTGCGATCCGGTGCGAGATCGTCGCCATGTGAGGAGGCATGCGTGCGGTGTGCCTGCTCGGCCGGCTTGTCGATCGGGGCTGTGGCCTGCGCGCACGTGCTGCTGCGCTCTGCTTCCAGGCATCCAGGAGGCACGGTGGCAGATCCAGGCCGCCCCGACCTCCTGGCCGCGGCACCATCGCCCCGCCCGCTACTTCTCCTCCAATGGCGTGGAGGCGCTGCCGCCGTCTCCTGACCCCGCCTTACATTGAGTTTTTTTTTTGAAAAAGCATGGTGGCTGCGGGAAAAGAAAACCTCCGGCGGGATCGACCGTACTCGGGGAACGCGGGCGTTGGCAGCTGGGGCGCGGGGGTTGCTGGTTCTGGAGATCCATTGAAGGATGACCGTCAGATATGGTTGAGTAAAGAGACAGAACGGACGAGAGTTAATCTGGTTCTTACGTTTTTAGAGTGATATATTTCTGGATGTATATATTGGTGTTGACGTAGTTAAGGTCATGACTGTAGAGTAGGTAATTGTTGGGTGGATCTAGGATAATTTGTAGTGGTGTATTATAGGGGTAGAGATACACAAACACAACATTTGTTGCACACACTCTTGGTTCCTTTTATGTCCTTGTTGACATCAATTTCTTCATTGTTCAGTAGTGTATTGCATAGCACATATAAAATTTTTATGTATATTTACTATGTAAAAAAAATACTTGTTAGGTGTGTGTGTGACAGGTTGTTCAAGGTTAGGGGTAGACAGAGATGAGTATAGTTTTTTTTTCTTTGTGGGCAAATCGCAGGTGCCCTGTTCTTTCGTCTAAGAGGAAGCAACAAAATTTAGAGGAAAATTAAAGAGCTCGTCAAAATGAAAAAGGACAGCAACAAACAGAGCCAACAACAAATATACACAAGGCTCTGTTCGTTTCGCTGAAATTTAGCTGATGCTGTTGCTTATGCTTATTTGTTGTGAGAGGAAAACAATGTTCATTCGCTGCAGGTACTGCTGAAGTAGTGCTGCAGAACAGGCGCACAAAAGTTGTTGCACATCCCGTTCTTGTTCTGCATCGACGCCGCTAGCTTCTGATGTTTCCTCCACACCAGCTTGAATTGAAGCAAGATGGTGCTGGAGTATTAAGTTAGAATATACTTGTCCAAACATGCCTCCACATTTCTCGTTAAAAAAGAGAGCTGTGTATTATGTACCACAAGTACATCATCATACATTCATACTGATGCTATGCTATAATAAAAGAGGTACTAGCTAGTACTAAATACTTGCGGGGGGTGTAGTTTTCATGGGCCATGCATGTGAAGTCGCCGTTTCATCTTCCAACAAAAAGATGAGTCCATGTCCATTTGCCTTGGCTGCTTTCGATGGCAACGCAGTTGTGGAGCAGGGCATCACCGACAAAAGCACAGGCCGGCCGGAAACCGAAACAGCGGGAAAACCATTGCGCAAAATCTGAATATTTCCTTTGAAGACAATCCTCCTGTACTGCCAGCTCTCAGATTCGTTAGATGTGTATCAGAATTGCAGTTGCAGTTGTTGACAGACAGCACTTCATCCTTTATATTGGAACTTGGAAGATGAGGAATTCAACGTTTATATCTTCCACGCTACAAAATCTTGTACGTTTGATTAATTAACTCCTCCAGTGTAAAATGTCTGATTTTGGAGTTTGAGGAGGAAAATCAGAATTTGACGATAGAATATAGTTTAGATAGGTAAAATATACTCTTTTTTCTCTAATGGACGAAGAAAATGAGAGAAGAGATGGTTTGGGCTGAATTATGAACGGGTTTGGGCCCAAAAAGGTCACACCCCTCGTAATATATTCATCACAAAATGTTATTCATTTCACAGACAAAACACCGTGCAACTTTCTCCGGTCTTCGCCGCGCCGAGCCACCGACAGACTTGCGTACGAGGTTGTGCCGAGTGTATGGTGGCATGCAGCAGGCACGCAGACCCTGAAACTGTCCATTATTATTTCCAAAAGTTTTCAGAAAGAAGAATGAATTATCTGCGTATCAGCGCGCACTCAGCAATTCAGCAGCATGGATGTGAATTGTGATATGTAGCCTGATGTCGGTCAGGATTCTGGTGAAAGCATGACGTATTTTCAGTCACCTTTTAGACTATGCTGATAGATAGCTGAAAGCAGGGGCGGCCGGGGCGACCCCTTATATTTTCCAGCTCCGATCCGTTTTGCTTGGAGGAGCCAGAAGACCTCTGGACAAAATTTGGACTTGCAAATAAAGCTACCACAAGCTACTGTCTATGCCTGCAATTCCGACCTCTCGTGCGCATTTCCCAAGCGTTTTCAGAGAGAAAATGCATGCATGGTTCTCTGTCTGTCTCGCCAACTTATTAGACTGACTCCAACAGAGCCAACCCAAACGCATGACGCATTTCCCGGTTTGCGTGGTGCACAGTAAAAACGTACGTGACCCATATCCTCCTTTCTCCAACAGCGGGCGCACCGAGATCCATATCCTCCTTTCCCCTTTCCCCATTCACGGTGTGGTCGCTCAGCACGGGCTCGTCGCCGCGGGGCTCCGAACGCAGCTCCGACGACGGGGAGGAGCTGGTCGAGGTCACGCTCGACCTGCAGGAGGACGACACCATCATTCTGCGGAGCGTCGAGCCGGCCACGGCGGGGGCCGCCACCGGGCTGCCGCTGGGCGCGCGCGGGGACCATGCGGGCGGCGCGTCGTCGCGGTCCCGGTCGCCGTCGATCAGGCGGACCTCGTTGCACCGGCTGCTGCAGTTCTCGCAGGAGCTCAAGGCGGAGGCCATGTCCATCACGCGCCAGTTCTCGCAGGACCTCACCAAGCGCTTCGGCCGCACCCAGAGCCGCGCGGAAGGGCAGGGGCATCAGCAGCAGGAGCCGTCGTCAGGCATCGAGTCGGCCCTCGCCGCAAGGCGGCAGCGCACGCGCTCCGGCGCGCACAAGGCACTCCGCGGCCTCCGCTTCATCAGCAGCAACAAGGCCAACAACGCCTGGATGGAGATGCAGGCCAACTTCGACCGCCTCGCCCGATTCCGCGCCCACCCGCGGCGGATTTCACCTCCCAGTCGCGGATCTAGTCCGTGGCGGCGGGGAGGAAAGGCGAAGAACCCGAGCGCGCGCGGTTGCGACGGCGCCGTAGACGGCACTAGGCGTCCTGCGCGGCTTGGGCGGCGAGCTCTCCCTCCCTCCCCGCCGAGCAGAGGCCCCGCCGGCGAGCTCTTGACCCGCGGCCGGCGAGTTCCAGGCCGCACCTGCTCCCTCTCTCTCTCGTTTTGCGTCGTCGAGAACGAAGACGCATTTTTGCGTCGCGAGTCGGATGCTACGCAAAATGGCTACCGTGTTTGCCTTCTCCGTTGGAGCATGATTTCGGAACCCAAAACACTGTGCCGTATGCATTTTACGTTTGGGTCTGCGTTTACCTATTCCGTTGGAGACAGTCTATACCTACATAAGGCGCCGGCGTTGCCCATTTGCAGTTCGTGCAGGAGCCTTGCAGACGAGAACTGCGGGTGTCCGTACGTCCGATCAGCATTCGTCGGACGGTATCATGTACCGGACCGATTCGTTTCCCTAGAGCGCGCCTGTACTCCGCGCCTCCCGCCCGTGCCTACTTTTCGCGCGTCCACCCAGGGGCCCGCACCCGTGGAGACCGCCGGCGACCTGCGCACGCCGCTCCCGTCATTCCACGTGCAGCGAGATCAGGGATTCGTCTAACATCAAAGACGTACGACCGAGTTTGCAACAATTCAATACATATCGTGTGAGCATTTGTGTAATCACACGTGAGGACTGATGTTTATATTAATCCGTGCAAGTGCAATTTATTTAATTGTTTGGCATTGTATTTTGTAGGTATAAAGAGAAGCAGAGACATTGCATATCTTTTTGAGAAGACAGCGGCGGCTACTGCTGCTGCTGCAAATCCTCCCTATTATACCTATATTTTGAACTGTTAGTATCTCGTTTTAACTATTTATTATATTATAATTTGTTGATGTTTTCAATTTAATCATTGAATTCAGGGAGTGTCTAGTTATCTGTCGACAGATTTTACATGGTCAAAACTGTGAGATTTTTTTTAAAATGCGATCCAATAGTGATAGTTGTAGCACAAATCCTAAAGCATAATCAAACGCTTAAAAATTTGACATATTTAATAAAAAAATTTGTCAACAGATAAATAGCAAAAGTCTTGAATTTAATAGTTATCATACTATTAGTACATGTATATCAAATCACATTGTAAATTTTACAATTGTTACCGATTTGTTAAATGGTTTTACCGAAATGTATATTATTTTTCGGCAGTGCTAGCGCCGGGATGTCCGGACGGACGCCCGTGGCTACTCTCTGTTTCCCGCTCCTGTTCTGTGCCGTGCCCACGCCGCCAGCCCACACGCGGGACTGTCCGCACCCCTCTATTTCCTTGCGCGAGCTCGAACTGTCGTGGCGAGATGGAGAAAAGGGAAGGAAAGGGAGGGGAGGGAGAGGAGAGGGTGAGGTGAGCCACGCGAGGTATGTAGGAGCCGAAGCCCTGCGGTAGGCCGCTGTCTGCCAGCCACCGGCGCCATTATAATATGTGCAACACCCGATCTACTTTTAAAACATCCATATGAGAAACATTTGCAACATACGTATGAAAACACTTGAAACATGCGTCTGAAACACTTGCAAAAAAAACTGAAAACACTTGAAAAAGCCCTTGCAAAACAGATGCAACATCAAGATAAAACACTTGCAACATATATGTGAAACATATACAACATCCAAATAAACATACTTGGAACATACGTTTGAAAAAACAGATAAAACATTTAAAACAGACGCTTACAACATACGTGTATAGCCATTGTAACATATGCAACATCTCAATCTACTTTTGCAACATCCATATGAAACACTTGCAACATACCTCTGAAACATCTGAAACACTTGAAAACATACGCTTCCAACATGTGCTTTTAGCAAACCCTGGCTGGCGGGTGGGCGGGCGGAGCACTGCACAGCGGGATCTGGCTCTAAGTCGCGGTGGAGAAGGAGGATGGAGCCGTGACGCCGCAAAGGAAGTGGGGGTCGGGACGGAGATGGCGACGGAGGGTGCTCGGGCTCCGCCGCGCGGGCGCGGGATCAGGACAGAGGCATGGTCTGAGGAGGGCGCGGCATGGGAGAGGCGTAGAGTGCGGCGTCGGAGAGCGGCTTGGAGAGGAGTCGCCGGGACGAGACGCAGATGAAGGCCGCTGGGAGCGTCGACTCGGCGGTCGGTGTGGGCATCGTGGCTGCGCGCGACGAGGAGAGGTCAGTCCCGTGGAGTGGGCAGCAACGAAGTGGAAGTGGGCGCGTGGCGTCCGGTCGGACGGACGCTTGCTCCTAAGCATTACCGATGATTTTTTTTCTTTTTGTCGGCGTACCCCTTTAACAAAAATTCTAGATCCGCCAATCGAAAACAAACATTGCCACGTTTTGCTCCTCTATAAATAAGAAGCTACTGATCGGCGAGCTGATACAAGAGCCCATTGATCACACTCGGCCACAGATACACGTCTTCGCTCGTCGTCTCCACCTAGCCGCGAACGAGCTCTCAGCCAGTCAGCCTCGGTCCACGCATCGCCGGCGCCGCGGGGCTGCTATATTTGTCCTCAGTCCTCGAGTATCTCTCGCTCCGATCCGTCAGGTGAGAGATACAACAGTCCCATGTCCATGCATCCATCGATGGCGCGGTCACACGTGCGCTAGCTGCGCGCTGCTGATTGGTTATTTTTGCACCGCCCCCCTCCCCTGCGGCCTGCGCACGCGCTTGTTTAGCTATAGTTCCTCTTCTTCCCTTCGCTCTCACGGAGAACCATGTCCGGCCGGCCGGCCGCGCTCGCTTGGGCTGGCTAGGTAGCTAGCTAGCCAGTGGTGTCATTATCACTGCGTTTTCCTCGTCGTATCCATCATCTGGACTGAATAATAAACAACGACACGCGCGCGCGCGCCATTGGCAGGGACGACAGGGAGGGCGCGCGATGGCAGGCGGCGGGGATGAGGCGGCGCTGTGCGCGCCGATGAAGGCGACGTCGGAGGGGGGTGTGGCAGGGGGACAACCCGCTGCACTTCTCGCTGCCGCTCATCATCCTGCAGGTCTGCCTCGTCCTCGTCCTCACCCGGGGGCTCGCCCTCGCGCTCCGCCAGCCCCGCGTCATCGCCGAGATCATAGTAAGTTTTCTTCTGTTCATTCCGGCCATCCACCATGCATGTATGCACCTCTCTTCTCTCTACTACTCGCATTATTCTTCATCATCAAACAAAGCCAGTATGCATTTGTTTCTTCGACGAATTATATGTATTGGCTTGCTCGTTTTGCTTTGCAATAACATTCAGCATGTTCGTTTCGGCTGAAATAATCGTGGATTATTACTGCGGATTGGTTTGGTGCGAGAGAAAAATTTTGTTCTGGCTTATAATCCACGATCATTTACGACCGAGCGAACGTGCTGTTAATTTTCAAGAACGCGTAGCAAAAAAAACTGAATATCTCCAACACAAATACACAATCATGGTTGTTCGCCATTACCTTCTTCCTATACACAATAGCATGGCACCATTATCTTTGACGTCGACTGACATTTCCTAAAAAAAGCAGTGTTTGCGCGTGAACACCAGAAAAAAAAAACCCAGTAAATAAATCTCGCTCTTTTATTTCTAGTACTACTGCAGCATCAGCAGTCAGCAGTGTCGAGATAGTACTATATTTTAGAATACTCGCATTACAGTACAGTATCTAATAAAAAATATGAATTATGAAGCTGAAATAATCCTAACCTACTTGTGCACACATATATAAACACCCTACAACAACGTCAAATGCCTTTTTTTTATAAAAAAAATACACTCACAGATGATTCCTGATTTCTCCAGCAAAACTTGATGCAACCGAAGCTCTTCACCGCACACGTGTAAAGTTTGCACTCGCCCACCACACATGCATGCCACTGCCACGTGGAATCGTATGAACCGCAGAGGATGTGCAGCGGTAACATTTTGTCAATAGGAAAAGGGAGCAAAGCACTGACCAACTTTCCAAATAATGCAAGGGTTGACTTTTCCCGTGCGTGGCGTGGCTGAAGTTACTTTGATATTTTGTTTGCGAAACACAGTTACTTTGATATTATTAGTATGTTATTTTATGGTCATTATTGTACGTGTGGCCTTGACTATTTTTCTATGCATTTTCTCCCTTCATTTTTTTCTACTGCCATACGCACGTGAGCCGAGTATTTCCAGACTTGTTTTGTTGGTTTACCACGAACGTATCAGGCACGTCCATCCGGTCCATGCATGCATATCATATCTGTCACAGTCTTGACTTCTGGCCAACGGCCCATATCTTTGCGAGGTAATGGCACATGCTCCCTCCGTACAAAATATAGATGTTATTCTCACTTTGGGAGGAGTCAAATATTTTTTACTTTGACCAAATATATATGTAAAAATATTAATATTTATAATACATAATTAGTATCATTAGGTAGATCGTTGAATATACTTTCATAATAAACTTATTTGGAGATATAAATGTTGCACATATTCTCTACAAGCATAGTCAAAGTTGAGAAAGTTTGACTTACACGCATCCCATAACGACCTCTATTTTGAAACGGATAAAGTATTTGTTAACTAACAACTTCTCCATATACATACTTGTACTTTTCTTCAGGGGCTGTTTGAGTCCCGCTTCAAATTTTTTAGCTAAATATGTACAGCTTCACAAACTCTAGTCTAGAGAAAAAAAGTAAAGTTACAAGGGCACCTAAAGAGGTACTCTAAAAATTTCAGGCTTTTTTTTGGAATTACTCTATGATGAAGTTTGTGGAACAAAGTTGGTGGAGCAGGGTCCTTATTAGTCTCTAATAGCACAAGCTATAACTAGCTTTCCTAGGCTTAATACTATAAATTATGAGCTGGAAATCTAAACAATGTTTAGTTAGTAGGTCAGCAGAATCCCTTAACTAATCCCAAAACATAAGACCAGCAAATATTATTAAGGGTAAAGTACACTTTCCAACCATCAACTCGCGCCGAAGTTTGATTTTCAACCTTCAACTATGAAAGCGGTTAAGAAACACCCTCCAACTATCAAACCCGGACAAATTTGGTCCTCGGCTGGTTTCAAAAGCGGTTTTATATTTTCGGGAGGCGCCGAAATTTTATATTATTTTTTGAGCATCTTAACGTCATCAAATGAAAAAACTCAAAACTACAAAGTTGTAGATCTCATTGAGAGCTATAACTTTGGTATAAAAAGTATTTTCATTTAACTCTATACAAATAATATATTAGTGCTCTAATGCGGCAAGCGCTAGTAGACGATTATTATGGTGCTGAAATTTTATATTATTTTTTCGAACATTTTACTGTCCTCAAATGAAAAAAAAATTAAAAATATAAAGTTGTAGATCTCATCGAGGTCTACAATTTATATATAAAAATTATCTTCATCCGACGTCCTATTGAAGAGTTATGGTTTTCAAAAATTAAGTCTTATCAGACCATAATATTGTTTTGTCGCGTGACAAGGCTCAACTGAGCTAATCCATGTTTGATTTATATCAAGGTTTTAAATCTATAGCTGCTTGACGCTGATCAAGCTATTTAGATTGATGTATAACTTAGCGACCCATTATAGCCTCATTTAGGTTAGCTATAGCTGTTTTAGAGGTCATCCGTCCTTGATTTATACAGAGAGAGTGCGCGGACCACGTGCGGGGCAGACTGGGAATCGAACCGTGGGCGGGGCAGCCTGGCCACTGCCTGCGCTACCAACTGAGCTAGAGCTCATCCCTGGTGCATAGCGTACACGGTAATTGTACACAAATGTATACATGCTAAGAGAACTGAAGGAGGTAAGTATAGGTTAAGGTAGTATCTCCTGTATCCAGCCGGTAGTATTTGCTCAGATCAAGTGGTGACTGTAATAATCTTCTAGTAGGTTTCATGTGTGTAAAATAAGCTGGCGACATGGACACATTGTTTCATCCACTTGCAGTCTGCTCGTTTCGGCTGGATTGCTCGTATCTGGCTTATAATCCATGACTTGAACAATATTTTTTTCTTACACCAAACCAGTGAACAGTACTTTCAGCAATGGCTTATAAGCCAGTCCAGCCGAAACGAACGGGCTGTTGGATCGTGGAAGATGTGAGCAGGGTTTGCATATGGATGATCTCATCCTTTAGTTTTTAGAGAATGCTAAACTAACATTCTGTTTAGCACGACTTTATCTTGCTCCATTTTTTTTTTGCTATAATGCACAAAGAGTCATAACTGATGAGTCAATAATCAGTGGTGTTAACGGTTCTAGTTCATTTAGAGAGAGAGAGAGAGAGAGAGAGAGAGAGAGAGAGAGAGAGAGAGAGAGAAACGACTTTTTACTATAGTGTAGCTACATACATGTATGGAGAAGCCAGAGATAGAGTCGGTCGATACTAAATGGGGACTAAAAACATCGTCGTTTCTGTCTGTACATCAGTTCCCTAGTCTCAAATGTGAACTTTTAATGCTTCAGCTACTAATCCATGTTTGATTTATATAGAGAGAGTGCAATTTTGCCTATGGCAAAGACTGAATAGTACAAGGTGCTATTTTCGTTTTTCTATCATAGGTTGATTACTGCATATAACGGAGCCTCTCTTACTTAAAGGAAGATCGTAAACTATGTTGCTAGACTGAAAGATTATCAACATGCTTTTCCCCTTCTTTTTTTTATTCCAACTAGAGATGTTGCTTCTTCTCTCGATTTTTTTGCCCACCTTTGAAGTATATACCCCTTCTGTTGGCCTTCTTGTTGATTATGTAGATATATCTGTTTTTCTGGTGATGTGCTTGCATTTTTCGAGTCGTGGATTTAGCTCATATAAATTTGGTAAATATCATTCTGTGTTTCTCCTGTCCACAAAAATTAAAAATAGTTGGCAGAGATAATATCTATCAACTTTGCTTAATGCACACTGCTTTGGCGCACTAGGAAGCTTAGAAAAAAAATGAGATATTCATTAGTGGGCACTCTTACACGTGATGTGTTATCCTATGGTTTGTGATGACATTGACTGTGTAGATTTCTTTCCCCTTAAACGATAGGTTCCACCTTTGGAGAGGGTGCCTCTAACTCTAAGCTTGGAATTCTCATAGTAGCCCGAACACGACACCGTGTCTAGTGGTTTCAACCTCCATGTTTGCATGCAACTTTTACGTTGTACCGAGCGGGTGATCTCACTGACGATTAGAGTGGCTTGAGGTAGCGATGGTTCTATCTGGCAAAAAGCTAAAGCCCCCGCTCGGTCCTGCGTTGGAGCCGATGGAAGGTATCCATGGCACGCGTCATCTTTGGACCACACTCAGCCTACATGCACGCCATCTCAAAAATGATGGAAGGTGTCCATGGCACATGTCACCTTGGGACCACACTCACCTACATGCATGCCATCTAAAAAATGATGGAAGGTGTCCATGCCACACGGCATCTTGGACCACACTCATCTCTATGCATGTCATCTAAAAAATGATATGGGACTGTATCAAAAGTTGTGTGCTTGCGCTAGGAGGTTGGGGAGTCTCTCGTTTCTCTTGCCTATGTGTATTGTAGTTTTCTTAAGCTAACAACTTTGTCAGCTTGTGTTGGTGGTGCCTTCAGGACAAGTCCAATGCACTAGCATATACGTTAGTCCCGCTGAGCTACGTAGGCTCAAACACTATATGAAGGAGAGAGATATATAGCCACATGTTGTCTTCACAGTTAGCCTCACTGAGCTATGTGGGCTCGGACGCCACATGAAGGAGAGAGATAGCCATATGTTGTCTTTATAGCATGTCATATTATCTTGCAGATGTGACCATGATCTATCAAAAAAACACTAGCTTTGTTAAAAAGGACACAGAGTAAACATTGGCTAATGGATTTAGAACAATAATTTGAAAGCGGACCTTTGGAGGGATAGAGGTAATGGTGGGCCTAAGAGGCAAATATGCAACCATATGGCTTGGGCCGTGGGAATTGGGGGCTCCATCCATTAGGAGCTATATATATATATATATATATATATATATGTATATGTATATATATATATATGTATATATATATATGTGTATATATATATATATATGTATATATATATATATATATATATATATATATATATATATATATATATATATATATATAGGGAGAGGCTATTCAGTAGCCGGCTACAAAATAAGTTATTCTGTAGCCACCTCCATTTACTATAATTTTATATACTAATTTACCATAATGTCAATACATATTTACGATAATTGGGTTACTATAATACATGGGGATATTTACCATAACGTTATATTAAACCACTTAGTAAGGAGTTACTATAATCTTGTAAATTAACATAGTAATTATCATAACTCAAAGTGGCTACAGAATAAGTTATTCTGTAGCCAGCTACAGGATAGTAGTTCTATATATATATATATATATATATATATATATATATATATATATATGTGTGTGTGTGTGTGTGTGTGTGTGTGTGTGTGTGTGTGTGTGTGTGTGTAAAAACTACTTTTTGCTGAGATCAATATTTATTAGTAGTATGTGTTGGTTGTGTTCTTGTCATAGAAACTCCTTTGGACGATCCTCGTCAGAACTTCTTTACACAATGATGGTTTAGAGCATACTAGTTAATAATATAGCTAATATTAAGCTTTATATTATTGTCATATCCTTTACATCTAACTAATAACATATAATAGTTTGGTTGTACACGTATGTGCTAGAGCATTAATATCTGGTCGACCTTACTCTCAAACAAATTTTCTTTGAACCTAAGCTAGGTACATCCATAACTACGGGCTTGCTTGGTTCCATCGCTGAGCACTGTTACACCTCGCCGAGCAAGGATAGCGAATGAGTGCGGGCATTTTGTTCTTTCTCCTGGACAGTTCGGACACCGTGCGAGCAATATTTGGCTTGCTCCTGTGGGAGAGCTAAATCGGCTTGCCCGGCCAAGAAAGCTCCTCTCGCTCATGCCGACGCAACGAGGCAAGGCGAGCTTAGCCTAGAACCAAGGAGCCCCTACATTCCTACAAGTAACAAGGGTGCAGCCCCTTGTAAACTCTTTTTAACTCATTAGGCCTTCCCCAACGTTGCTACTTTACTAATAGTCCTAGGGGCCATGTAGGATCGGATTAAAAAGTAGGTGCTCTACACTTGTCATAATGGCTTGCAGAAGCTATATATGCTTGGCCGGGAGAGAAGATGATCCATGCTAAAAAAGAAGAGAGAGATGAAATAAAGGTGATGCATGATGATAGAAAAAAGTTTATATGCAAACCACAAGTAGTGAAAGTTTGCATTGTGTAAATAGTAGTCTGAACATTTCTTAGTCTACGTGGATCACTTTATTTATAGGAAAAAGTCTACTTAACCCCCCACCTATCAACCATGGTCTACTTCACCCCCAAACTATAAAACCGTCTATTTTACCCCCCCTGAACTTTTCAAAACCGTCTATTTTACCCCTGGCGGTTTTCGGCGGCGGGTGCTACAGTAACGGCGGGTTGGTACAGTAATTTATCTGCAACTAACTTATACGTGGTCCAATGAGTACGAAATTTTTACTATAGTTCAAGCATACAATAATTAGCCTACCATAAAAATTTCACCATAATTGGACCACAGAAGCTGCAGCTATGAATTGTTCCAATTAATTACAGACAAAATTAGATTTTCCAATTAATCTAAAGGTACAGCAAAACCTTTTGTACTAAAGCATACCACATTATATGTTAACTATGTAGATCTACTCATGTGGAGTCCAACAAAATTGGATTTTCCATTTTATGATTTTTCTATGATTTACTATGATTTTTCAAAGATTCAGCGAAAATAAATAAAAAAAGAAAAAGGTGAAACCATAGGTTACTGTAGCAACCGCCGTTGCTGTAGCAACCACCGTCGAAATCCGCCGGGGGGTAAAATAGACGGTTTTGAAAAGTTCAGGGAGTAAAATAGACGGTTTTATAGTTTGGGGGGTGAAGTAGACCATGGTTGATAGATGGAGGATTAAGTAGAATTTTTCCTTTATTTATACTAGAACTGCTAAGAGTGTTAGCCTCCATTGGTCGTGCCCTTAGGATTTTGATATAATAATTTTTGCTTATGTCATCGTTATACTTAGTCTTAATTGTTTATAATACATTTTAGGTTGGCCTCTCCTCTCCTCACGAGTACAGTACTGTTGACTGTGTGAGCTGCAAGTCTGCAACTGCAATAGAGACCATCCCATCCCTCTTGAGTTTTTCTTGACATAGAACGGAGATAAAATTTTAGGCCTTTTTATACGAATACTACCTATTGGTAGTATATATACACACATATATGAAATATTATTAATAAGCAGTTAACTGAATACAAAAGCAATATTCAGATGAAATAATTTGTATACATATTAAATTATCTCTAAAATTTCTTCTAACATTCGAAGTCATCGATGATGGTGTCAATATCAATCTCATTCAACGATCGCTTCTCACCTCTCTTGTGACATTATACATCTCAAATAGTTCTTCAATAATTTTAATTTTGAGAAACAATCTTTAAAGTAGGAATCACGTGAGAAACAATTAGTAAATTTCAGATGTTCCTACCTTGCTGCCGCCTGGCGCCTCTGCCTGCTCCGCGCTGCTGCCTGCTGGAAGCTTGGAACCGTGGAACGCCGAGAGTCCCGGTCTTGGTCGTTTGGCTGACACGTGGCATTGCATCAATCTTAAAGCAAACTTCCACCGCTTCTATCTCAACGTCAATACGCACACGCCGTTACAGGCCTTGTCTTCCATCGGAAGCCACCGAGATGGGCCACGGGTCGCCGTGCTGGAGGCCGCCGCAGGCTCAAGCGTGGCAGAGCTTGAGCGGAGGCCGTCGGTACGCGGGCTCGCTCGGGCGTGGCGGAGCTCGAGCGGAGGCGGGGTCACCGTGCCAGCGCCCACGGGCAGACAGGAGGCGGCGGCGCTCTGCCCGATCTGCCTGGACCCCATGGAGCCTGGCCCCGCGCTTCGCGGACGTGCCGGTGTGCCTGCTCGCTAGCCGCCGTCACCTCGATGGCCTGGGCGTTGACGCCGACGCGCTCCGCTGCCGGCACATCTGCTCGGCGTCTTCGCTGGCCACCGCGGCGCCGAGGTACGCCCGCGGGCATAGGCATCGTTGGATCCACGTGTATTCACTTCAATCACGCGCGTTCGAGTGGAATGAAACGTAATTTAGTTCAATTACATGCGCATCCAAACAGGGCCCCTTTCCAAACAGGCCTTAATTGGAACCCTCGTAAGCCACTCCATTGACTTCGATGATACCTGATCCATAGCTTCTTGTTGCTATACATCGATGATACCTGATCCTTATCATACACGACATTTCTCCCGATGAAACGTGTTCTCCCACACTGCCTTCAACACAGAATACTCTTACCTTTTTGCAAGATTTACAAAACTAAGCTCTCACAGATTACAAGTGAACATACGCCATATATTACACTAGCAAGACCATTTATTCCTTCGAATCCAGAACAACTTTCTTTGTTCTATGTTTGTCCTCAAGTCCAATGTCTAATTGACTCTGGTTTCTGAGTTGAAGTAATGTAAAGTCTGACTAAATCGATAAAATGGCATGTTAACAGGCACATCAAATCTAATTAACTGAATCCCTTTGATCTGTGCTGCTTGCACTAGTATCACTTTTGTCACAAGATGAGCTGAAACACTGCCACTAATTTGACACAGTTACTACTCCGTCGTGGTGCACAGAGTCGAAGTCGACGCCCAATCTCCTATATATAGAGAGCCGATGGCCCTCTCCAAGGTAAATACAAATTGATAGTTCATTATTGCGTGGAAGTTTCAGTTTGGATTAATTTTGAACTAGCCTATAAATATTCACATGCATCAATCAATAATGACAGCTCTCTTAATCTAATTGGAGGGCTGATTAAGAAAGGTCTGTCTGCTTTTGAGCCATGCTATAATTTTACATTCTAATAAAAAATCACTTCAATTTTTGATTGTCAATACTATCTTTATGAAGTTCTCTTGATGGACGAATACATTGTTCTGGCCCACTTTGTTCTTGACCAACAGTTAGTGGCTACAAGTAGAACAAGTTGATAGTTCTCCTCTTCCTGCAGAAAGGCAAGGTGAAACATTGTCTGAATGTTTCCCCTTATTTTACTCTTACCCAGTTCTCTGCTGGGTTTCCAAAATTTGGTTGTTCAGATTTATTTTCCCAACTATTTATCACAATTTTATCTACTGATATAGTCTTGTTTCTGAATGACTGGCCTATAATGATTTCTGCAACTTAAAGTTTAGAGAGCGCAATCATAACAACTATACTGTGTAATGTTCAGGCTTTTTAAATTTTCAACAGAGCTTTGTTTGCTTGGCATCCCCTATTGCTGTGAAATTTAGTACTCTTCCATTCATGTTTTGCTTGCATATGTCAATCACTTCTTTGCATGCCATTTGGGACAGTAGTTTCACATTCATTTGCTCATTACAATAGTGCACTAGTCATGCATTTTTGATGACAAGGTATGATGCATAAACTACTTCTGCTCCTCAATAATCAAATAGTAGTGCAGCAGCTGGACCTAGTGATACAGCAGATGTATTAATGGGAAATATAGACGACGACCAAGATCTGAGTCTGCTTTTTAGTGCTGCTGGTCGTGTTGTTGATCCTTACCGTAGTCGACTTGATCCCAAGATGGTAGAGGCATTGATTTGCACCAAAGATTGGGTAGCGGCAGCAAGAAAAGGTGATGATTCAGTCATGTTTTTTATGTTTTAATTTAAAAATGCGGCAAGCAAAAAGGCATTGATTAGTTTCCTATGTTCATCTTTTTGTTTTCAGATTCTAAAATTGTTGGTTCAGTTATGGGTGTTCTTGAGGTGGATGCTTTATCTACAGCCATGGCTAATAAACTCAAATTTGAGGCATGCCACCAAACCTGATTTTCAGTCCATGGGATTCTTTATTTTTAGCTGCCAGTTGCTACATGGAAAAACTTATATAGGGATAACATGTAATGTGCAGTAAATTTGTGAATGATTTTTCTTCATCTTGCAAACTTGTAGGCAGGAAACAAAGAGGTGGATGAGGATGATAATGAGGAAGCAGAAGATCTGGGAAGTGATCCAGACTGATGAGCTGTAGTAGCTGGATGCCTGGATGACATGGTGGATCTCCAACTGTGTTTGAATTTTAATCGAGACTTCTGTCTTATCCCTTTTGGCATGTTGGCCGGCTGTTCCAGCTACTTTCCAGTGCTTGTGAATTGTGGTTACTGTACTACTGCAGCTGCAATACTCTAGGTGGCTCATATACACTTTATTGTCACCCACGCTGCAGCACATTGTTACAACTGAAAATAGGGGCCGTGTATACAAAAGACTGATTGCCGTTTTCAGGTGCATGTAAAAAGCCGATGCGCTCTGCCTGTGGCGCACCTGTTCGGCGTCTTCGACGGGGTTTTCAACTTGCTGCAAAGACTGCCTCTAAACAGAGAGAAACTGAGAGGAGCAAGTTAAAGTAGGTAATAGAAAAAAGCTTGAGAAGGTATGCATTTCTGTGATGCAGCATTGATGTAATTGTTTTATCTCTTTAACTTGTGTCATAGCCATCTATCTATCTATCTATCTATCTTATATATATATAGAACTACTACGCTGTAGCTGGCTACAAAATAACTTATTCTGCAGCCACTTTGAGTTACGATAATTACTATGTTAATTTACGAGATTATAGTAATTCCTTACTAAGTGGTTTACTATAACGTTATGGTAAATATCCCCATGTGTTATAGTAACCCAACTATCGTAAATATGTATTGACATTATCCAGCGGCGGACCCAGAAAATATTTCAGGGGGGCTGAACAACACTATTGTTCGATCTTAAGTCTCAGCCCCCCTACACTATAGAATTTTGCCTAAAAATTCATGGGGGCTCCACAGGGGTTCCACTGCTGCGAAATGGGTAGGGGGGGCTTGAGCCCCCCCGCCCCACCGCTGTGTCCGCCCCTGACATTATCGTAAATTAGTATATAAAATTATCGTAAATGGAGGTGGCTACAGAATAACTTATTTTGTAGCTGGCTACTGAATATACTCTCCATATATATATATATATATATATATATATATATATATATATATATATATATATATATATATATATATATATATATATATATATATATATATATATATATATATGCCAAAATAGGCAAAGCAGCAGAGGGCTGAGTATTTGAAGCAGCAAGGAAATCCCTCACAGTTTATGCACAGCAGTTCCAGTTATAAATGGAGAATTTGTTTCAAGAAAACTGGCAAGGTACGTCTCATAGCACATCACATTCTGCAACTTCCAAATTAATTCTTTGGCTTCCATCTGCAACTTATGATTCATTTCATTATTTGGGACTTCAGATGCTGGAGAAGATTCAGAACTTCTAGGAAAACAACAGTGGTATTGGCTAGGGCCTTTGATGCACTGGGGATAAATCAGCGATCAGTTGTGTGTCTGTCATTTGAAAAATTAGCTCTCTGCATTGGTAAAAAAAGGCTATATCAATGATCCATGGCGATGCTACCGGAGGAGGTTCAGTTTCATGCATGTTCCTCTTGAAGCTACTAAAGCCAATGGTTTTGTTCTGAAATTGCTTTGTAAGAGTTGCCGTCCAAATGGCACAAGATGTATGCACATTGTAAATTGTTATCTGAAATACCTATGGCATCTTGTCAGAGTTGAATCCTGTATACAAGGTTGTTTTTGCTGAAAATGATTACAGTGAAGAAACTGAAATAGACACACCGTAAATCTTACAGGTGGTCTTTGATAACAACACAGTTACATATGTTCATCTGAATTTAACTTTCTAATGGATAAGGAGCAGACATGTATAAATAAGAACAAGTCTCACAGGGAGCACAAAATGCTATTAATAAAAAATGTAACTTTCTAGCGGATGATGTGAGATGCCGGTGAGCTAGCACCTTGGTGATGAGCGATTGACAACACGGTGTGCGTGTGACGTGTCTCTCGGCAGGTTGTGGTTGTAGGTGACAGGTGGAGACAAGGTACATGCGGCGACGAGTGAAGAACGAGGATAGGATGCCGTGCCGAAGAACCGTAGGGGCGGAGAAGGTCGGATCGAGGCTTGCGTTCGAGGGATAGGCGATCGTGTGGTGTACGTCTACTGTACCTGGCTACACGGTGGGAGGACGTCGAGGGAGGTTTTCAGATTACGCCACAAAATCCGGGGTTCGCTGGTTGAGCCACAAAGCCATGCATCGTACCGGGATGCTCGTGCGGCGTGCGTTGGCCGAAGATGGAAATTCTGGCGATCGCGATACGATTTCGGATGGTCGTGTAGCGACATCGCGAGGATCACATCGCGGAGATGGAGGGATCACGGACATCGCGGAATTTGCCATGGAGGACGTAATTGGAATTTACGCCCCTACGTTGGATTTATTTAGCGTAGGGGTTATGTGAAAATAGGTCGTGCTACCCTTTGTAGATATAAATATGTGGCACCTAGGGTTGAGAGGGGTGGGACGTTTTGGACTCCCGGCGAGTTACTATCCACGCGTGAACAGTACCCATGAACAGTACTCGTGCCCCGGGGTTCCACGGTTCAGTTTTCCTCTCTCCGGTCTAGCCTAGGGTTTGAATTCTAGTGAGAGGTTTTTGTTGATCTCTCCGATTAAGAGAGGGAGGATGTTCGGGCGGAGGCTAGATGCACTTTTGTAAGTTCAATCACTCAATTTAATCTTTCATCTATAATGATTGATCTTGTGCATCTCGATTGGTTCTTTACAATTCTCGTCAGCATTTGACATAGTCTGCTTGTTTTATTTTTATCTCAAGATCCGTAAGTCCGATTGACGTGATTCTAGCTGGGTTAGTTTCGTAATTTCATCTGGTTTAATCTGACAAATTTTTAGGTCGATCGGAGTTACGGATTTTCGTCCACATCAGGTTTACTAGGTACATAGAGTTATGTCCAGATTTAAAAAACGTGATTTATTCAGGTTTTGTGTTTAGGGGAAGGGTTAGAAATTTTTGGCTTCCGCGACCATTCACCCCCCCTCTGGCCGCCCGTTACGATCCTTCAATTGGTACCAGAGCCGGTTTAGGTTTTCTATACCTTAATTGGTGCTGAAAGTTATGGCGACCAATGAAAAGTTTGATGTTCGTGCTCCGTTTTTTGATGGGACTGATTATGATTACTGGAAGGCACGTATAACCAACTATCTCAAAGGCAAGTCGCTGAAGCTATGGAAAATCACACAAAATGCCACATATGTGATTCCAGCTGAGGAACCGACTGACGCCGCTGAGATCGGGCTTCTTGAAACAAATTATCGCGCTGTTGCTATTTTACAGGCTCCTATTTGTAAAACTGAATATGATCAGGTTTCTAGTGAAGATCTCGCTTATCAGATCTGGGAGAAACTTAGAAAATATCATGAAGGCTCAAACACTGTGAAAAACCAAAAATTTGAGATTCACCAAAAAGAGTTTGATGCTTTTTGCCAATTGCCTAGTGAGTCTATTGATGACATGTTTGCACGTTTTCAAGTGATTGTTAATAAGATGAAGGCCATGAATAGCAATATGCCTTATGATGATCATGCTAGGGCTCTTAGATTATTACATTCACTTAATGATGAATGGGATATGAAAGTTGAGGCGATCGTTGAATCTGTAGGTTATGAGACTCTCACCACTGATGAGCTTTACAGTAAGCTCAAATCAAAAGAGATCGAAATTGTTTCTAAGCGTAAATTGAAAAATCCCACAGCTGCTTCTTCTTCTGACGTTCCAATGGCTTTGGTTTCTGGAAATAAGACTAACACTAATGCTAATCCAAATGTTTCCAGTTTTGCTTTGTCTTCTTTGTGTCATGTTGCAGATGAGGAGTTGGAGGTGCTAGATGATGATCAGCTTGTACTGCTCTCCAACAAGTTTAAGCGTGTGTATGACAACAGGCGTAATAGAAGACGTTCAGATGGCTGCTTCAACTGTGATGAGCGAGGACACTTTGCTGCTGATTGCCCAAACAAGCAGAGATCTTTTGAGCAGGGCAATAACTCCTCCAGGCGCCAGGAGAAATTCAGGGAGAGGAAGAAGAAGAAGGATAAGCAATGGAAGAAAGGCGGACAAAAATACTCTGACAAGCAAGTCGCTAAGGCTGCAAATGTTTTGTTATCTTCTCTTGGACAGTATGTTTCAGGTGGCTCGTCAGACTCCAGCGATTTAGATTCCGAGGATGAGACACCCAAGAAGAAGACAGACGGACTTTGCTTCATCACTGACGCCGGCATCAATGGTGGGATATGTACTATGGCCTTGGAGGGTGATGCATCAACTGACAGCAACGATGAAACTTCTGATGATGAGGTAGATACTTCTGCAGAACAAAGAATAGCTGATTTAACTAAAATTGTTCATAAGCAAAATAAAGTGTTGGCTAAACTTAAAACTGATTATGATAAAACTTGTGCTGAACTAGCTACTCTAAAAAATGCTGCATCTAATCCTGCTGAACCTGATGAATGTGAAGAATGCTCAATTCATATGATTTCGCTTTCTAAATTGCAAACCAAGTATGCTTCAATTGTTGATGATCGAGATAAACTTTATGCTGAACTAAATGAACTTCGTTCTCGGTCGAATTTGCTTGGTACTTGTGTTTCTTGCCCGCTTCTAAAAGTTGACTTGGATAATGCTTTATGTCGAGTAAAAAATTTTGAAGAACACACTTGTCCAGATTTGCCGGATTGTTCGATTTGTCCAACTTTACGATCTGAATTAAATGTTGCTAAATCACATATTGTTGAGTTGGAAAACACACTTGTCCGGTTCTTCCTTCATGCCTAACTTGTCCTAATTTTGTTGTTGAAAATAATGATTTAAGGGCCAAACTTGCTGATTTGGAAGAAGAAAATAAGCATTTGAGAACTATTCTTGGTTGGTGTTCTATTCGTGAGACTCAAATTGGTATGGCTATTGATCAAATTAAACGGAGTGAGCGTTTTGGTCCCGGTTATGACTTGAAACATGTTTTTGGTGAAAAAAGTGGACCGCCTGTTGATGAGAAGAATCCACCTTTGGCTAAATATACTGGACCACCTCCTAGGAAGGGTTCAGGTGTCACCTCTGATGGGTTGCTGGTTGAGACATCTAGATCCGCTCCTAAAAAGCAGGTTTGGGTGCCTAAGCCAAAACACTTCAAGGGTGTACAAAATACTAAGCCAAATGGTTCTTCTTGTGATCATTTTGCTAAGCCTGTTTTTGTTGCTTCTAGTTCTAATGCTGAGGCTTCTTTCGCTCCTGCACGCAAGCTTTATCATTGTGATTTTTGCAGTCATGATGGTCATCTTTATGAGTTCTATTATCAGAGGATGCGTGCTGAACGACGTGAGCAGTACCCCACACGTGGTACTCATGATCGTCGTGTTTTTAGATGTGAGCAGTACCCTGTACGTGGTACTCATGATCGTCCTGTTTTGAGACGTGAGCCATTTGTTCGCTCTTCTGGTTTTCGCTCACATACTCGTGCTCTTGCACAACATCAGGATGACAGACCACGTTTTCCCCCTCGTGGTTCTCATCGTTTTTTTGAGAGCTTTGATTTTGCTAATGCTTCTTTTGAGCAAGTGGCTCAGCACTGGTTTTCATTACATTATCCTAACCCCAGTGTTGAGTCATTAGCTCACCCTCGCTCTCGTTGTTGATTGCAGGTTGGAGGCGAGGACATATGGATAATGGACTCCGGTTGTTCGCGACACATGACCGGAGATGATAAATGGTTCTCCAGCCTCACCCCCACGAGCGTAAAGGAAAACATCACTTTTGGGGATAAAAGTCAAGGTAAGGTAATGGCGCATGGCTGCATCAAGGTAACAGATAAATACACATTAAAGGACGTCGTGTTGGTAAAGAATTTGCATTATAATTTGCTGTCTGTTTCGCAACTTCTTGAGGATGATTTTGAGGTTCGTTTTAAGAAAGGAAATTCGCGTGTTCTTGATTCTGCTGGTAACCTTGTTTGCAAGATTTCTCCTTTTAGACGGATTTTTAAAGCTGATTTTTCTAAATCTTTTGGTGAAACTCGTTGTTTAGTTGCTCATGGTTCCCCCTGATTTGGAAGTGGCATCGTCGGTTGGGCCACTTGAGCTTTGATTTGCTTTGTCGTTTGAGTTCATTGGATTTAATTGATGGTTTACCGAAACTCAAGTTTGAAAAGGATTTGATTTGTGCTCCCTGCAAACATGGAAAAATGGTTGCTGCTTCTCATGCACCTGTGACTCAGGTGATGACGAGACGACCGGGTGAACTGTTACATATGGACACTGTTGGTCCAGCCCGTGTTCGGTCTGCTGGTGGGAAGTGGTATGTGCTCGTCGTTGTGGACGATTTTTCTCGATATTCATGGGTGTTCTTTTTGGAATCTAAGGACGAGGCTTTCTCACATGTTCATGATCTTGTTCTGAAGCTGAAAAATGAGTTGTCAAATAGTGCCGTTAGAGCAATTCGCAGTGACAACGGTACGGAATTCAAGAATTCTCGCATGAAAGCTTTTTGTTCAGAACAAGGTTTAGATCATCAGTTTTCCTCACCTTACGTTCCTCCCCAGAACGGTGTTGTTGAGCGTAAAAATCGTACGCTTGTTGAGATGGCTAGGACAATGCTTGATGAACATAAAACTCCTAGACGTTTTTGGGCTGAGGCTATCAACACCGCTTGCTATGTTGCTAATCGCATTTTTCTGAGAGCTTTTCTGGGAAAAACATCTTATGGGTTGAGATTTGGTCGACCTCCCAAAGTTTTCCACTTTCGAGTTTTTGGCTGGAAGTGTTTTATATTGAAAAAGGGAAATTTGGATAAATTTGAATTGTGTTCTTCTGATGGGTTATTTTTGGGGTATGCCTTGCAAGGGCGAGCGTACCGTGTGCTTAATCTTGATACTAACCACATCGATGAGACATGTGAGGTCACCTTCGACGAGACAATGCCTTGTTTTTCTTCTGCTTTTGAGTGTGCAGGTGATGACGAGATCGGGCAGGATGTTTTTGAGGATGAGAAAGAGGAAGATGGATGTGATGACGACGATGACGATGATGCCTAGCCTGCGATGCAAGGGGAGCCTGGCGCCCAGCCTGAGCAGGCGCCCTCCACCACTTTGGAGGATGGACCATCGCCGACACGTACATCTACAGCAGAGCCTGCAGCTTCACCAACTGTTGATCATGTACCGGCTGCAGTTGAGGGGGAGGCGATTTCAGAACGTACAGCACCACGACACATTCAGAATCGTCATCCTGCCAAGAACATAATAGGTAATTTGGATGAACGCACGACAAGGAACAGAGGTATGAAAAATAAAAAATATTGTGTCTTTGCGCATACTGCCTTTGTTGCCTCTTTTGAACCCCGAGATGTTGGACATGCTTTATCTTATTCTAACTAGGTCAATGCCATACATGAGGAGTTAGAAAATTTCGCACGGAATCAGGTTTGGGTTTTGGTTGATCCTCCTCCTTCTTGTAAACCAATTGGAACTAAATGGGTCTTTAAGAACAAACAAGGGGAAGATGGTCATGTTGTTAGAAATAAAGCTAGGCTGGTTGCTCAGGGCTTTTCTCAAAAAGAGGGTATTGATTATGGTGAAACTTTTGCTCCTGTTGCTCGTTTAGAAGCTATTCGTATTTTGCTTACATTTGCTGCTTCACGTGGATATAAGCTTTATCAAATGGACGTGAAAAATGCTTTTCTGAATGGTTTTATAGAAGAAGAAGTTTATGTCCAATCGCCTGGTTTTGAACATCCCAATTTTCCTGATCGTGTTTTTAAGTTGCAAAAGGCTTTATATGGTTTGAAGCAAGCACCTTGTGCTTGGTATGCTAGATTGAAAACTTTTCTGCTTAAAAACGGGTTTAAAATGGGTTCAGTTGATAAAACTCTTTTTCTCCTCAGGCAAGGAAATGACACTTTAATAGTTCAGATTTATGTGGATGATATCATTTTCGGTGGTTCCTCTCATGCTCTTGTGAAAAAGTTTACAGATGTGATGAGTAAAGAATTTGAGATGTCTATGATGGGCGAGCTGAATTCCTTTCTTGGCTTACAAATAAAACAAACTTCAGAAGGTACATTTGTGCATCAGGGAAAGTACACGAAGGATGTCCTGAAGAAGTTTGCGATGGATGATGCGAAGCCAATTTCTACGCCCATGCCGACTAGCGCTGCTTTGGATGCTGATGAGGACGGAGAGCCCGTGGATCAGAAGGAATATCGAAGCATGATTGGGTCGCTGCTGTACTTGACTGCTACGAGGCCAGATATACACTTTGCTGTGTGTATGTGTGCTCGTTTTCAGGCGTCCCCCAGGACTTCTCACCGTCAGGCGGTGAAGCGCATAATGAGGTATCTTTGATTTACTCCTGCATTTGGCCTTTGGTACTCTGCTGCTTCAACTCTCAGTTTGTGTGGTTATTCGGATGCTGATTTTGCTGGGTGTCGTTTGGATAGAAAGTCTACATCGGGTACTTGCCAATTTTTGGGTTCTTCGCTTATTTCTTGGTCCTCTAGAAAACAATCTAATGTTGCTCAATCTACTACAGAGGCTGAGTATGTTGCTGCTGCTAGTTGTTGTTCTCAGCTTTTATGGATGATAGCTACCCTTCGCGATTTTGGTTTGTCGTTTTCTCGCGTTCCTCTCTTGTGTGACAGCACTAGCGCTATAAGTGTTGCAAAGAATCCTGTGCTTCACTCTAAGACGAAACACATTGAGGTTCGTCATCATTTTCTGAGGGATCATGCTGAGAAGGGTGATATTAAGCTTAAATACATTGATACTAGTCAGCAACTTGCTGATATTCTGACTAAACCACTCGATCAAACCACGTTTGCACGTTTGCGTGGTGAGTTCGGGGTGTGTTACCCATTCTAGTATCATTGTAAGTTGCTTTAGTTACATATGCCTTATACTTGTTTTGGCTAGTTTGCGATCGATGCTTTTGGAGAGGTTTGAATGTTTTGCTTGACCAATTTTTATTTTGAAAACAGCACAGATATATACTTAAAAAATTATGTTGGGCTATGCTTGCTTTTCTGGATCTAGTGACTTGTTGAATACTTGACATATGTCTTGCTCATGGTTCGGTTGTCAGCTTCTTTTAATGGGTTTTCATTGCAAATGTAACTCACAATGCAAGTTTTAACTTGGGAGTGCATAGTATGGTTGTGAGCGGAAAAAAAAATTCTGAATTCCCATATCTCTGCTATTTCGCTCATGATCTGTTTGCTTTCCTGAGAATTTAAATATGGGCACAACTCTGATTTTTCCCATGTCCCTGCTGGTTCTCGCTCATAATCAAAATTAAACAAACTGGCTGGGCACAACTCTTGCTTCCCATATCCCTGCTTGTCATGCTCACAAAAGCCAGAATTAAATATGACAAGTGCATGCATTTGTGGGTGTTGCAGTGAACTTTGACTGAAGCTGTGTATCCATCGTGTCAGCTTACTATATGTTTTGTCTTCAGCTTGGCACTAATTTTGAAATATGCATGTTTTTGTCTGGCTAATTGGTTTTTCAAAGAGATTTCAGTTCTAAAATTCTATTGGTCATGGCATTGTGTTGCTCCTTCTCTGAGTAGCTCGTGTTGCTGGTTAGCTTTTATAAGTATTTTGTATATGTCTCAGAAGCTTCGACTTGTGCTTTCTCACGTGCTTTTCTCTAAATTGGTTCCTTGCATTTTATCTTGATGGAGTGCTTTATCAACAAGGGGGAGAGTGAGTAGCGCACAAATTCATTTTTGCAGGGGGAGTTTGATTTCGTTTTTGCTGAGACTTGGCAGGCTTGTTTTGAGGGGTTGAGGGGGAGTGTTGCTGACATTGTTGAGTTTTGCTACTGAGATTGCTTTTAGGAGATTGATATGGCTTTTGATTCATTTTGGAGAGAGTGATTTTTTTTGTCTTGATTGTGTCGAGCCTAGCTTTTTCGCTAGCCCATGTCTTTGGGGATCAAGATTGTTTCTTTTTCTTTCTTTTTATTTTTTTAGTTCCAATAAATTTATGCGGTGTGGTGTTGCCAATGCACTCATCAAGGGGGAGATTGAGATGTCGGTGAGCTAGCACCTTGATGATGAGCGATTGACAACACGGTGTGCGTGTGACGTGTCTTTCGGCAGGTTGTGGTTGTAGGTGACAGGTGGAGACAAGGTACATGCGGCGACGAGTGAAGAACGAGGATAGGATGCCGTGCCGAAGAACCGTGGGGGCGGAGAAGGGTGGATCGAGGCTTGCGTTCGAGGAACAGGCGATCGTGTGGTGTACGTATACTGTACCTGGCTACACGGTGGGAGGACGTCGAGGGAGGTTTCCAGATTACGCCACAAAATCCGGGGTTCGCTGGTTGAGCCACAAAGCCATGCATCATACCGGGACGCTCGTGCGGCGTGCGTTGGCCGAAGATGGAAATTCTGGCGATCGCGATACGATTTCGGATGGTCGTGCGGTGACATCGCGAGGATCACATCGCGGAGATGGAAGGATCGCGGACATCGCGGAATTTGCCATGGAGGACGTAATTGGAATTTACGCCCATACGTTGGATTTATTTAGCGTAGGGGTTATGTGAAAATAGGTCGTGCCACCCTTTGGAGATATAAATATGTGGCACCTAGGGTTGAGAGGGGTGGGACGTTTTGGACTCCCGACGAGTTACTATCCACGCGTGAACAGTACCCGTGAACAGTACCCATGCCTCGGGGTTCCATGGTTTAGTTTTCCTCTCTCCGGTCTAGCCTAGGGTTTGAATTCTAGTGAGTGGTTTTTGTTGATCTCTCCGATTAAGAGAGGGAGGATGTTCGGGTGGAGGCTAGATGCACTTCTGTAAGTTTAATTACTCAATTTAATCTTTCATCTATAATGATTGATCTTGTGCATCTCGATTGGTTCTTTACAATTCTCGTCAGCATCTGACATAGTCTGCTTGTTTTATTTTTATCTCAAGATCCGTAAGTCCGATTGACGTAATTCCAGTTGGGTTAGTTTCGTAATTTCATCTAGTTTAATCTGACAAATTTTTAGGTCGGTGGGAGTTACAGATTTTCGTCCACATCAGGTTTACTAGGTACATAGAGTTCTGTCCAGATTTGAAAAACGTGATTTATTCAGGTTTTGTGTTTAGGGGAAGGGTTAGAAATTTTTGGCTTCCGCGACCATTCACCCCACCTCTGGTCGCCCGTTACGATCCTTCATGATGACGATGTGGCCATTTGCTCAACTCGTTGTAAGAGACTTGTAAGTCCACCTTGGATGGAAGGAGCGGATGTGGTCGAAGAAAGCGCGTACAAACCAATTACAGAGGTTGGCCTTGTAGCATTTGAGTTGAAATGACCCTGGACCAATTATATTGCTAGAATGAAAACAAAATACAAACTGAAATAAATTGTTAATGAACAAGACATGAGCTTTGGTTAATCTTACAGCCTGCTTTGAAGTTCCATGTAGATTTATGTTGGATGGTTGCCTTGAATCATCTGTTGTAAACATGTGCAAACAATAAGTTGGTGCACAGTGAAAATTCGTAAATGTCATACAAGTTATTATGCATACCTTTCTTTTCTTAATGTAGCAGCATTTTTCTTTCCTCCATTCTTTTTAGTTGAAGGTTTTTCTTTCTTCCTTCAAGTACATTTTTTTATCTTTTAAGCGTGGGGCCTTTTATGTGTGGAGGTACTCTAAATGATATGCGCTCCTCGGCAACCTCTTGGGTACACTTGAGAAAACATTGTGGTGCTTCTTTCTCATTCAAGTTGATCTGACTCAATAAATTATCGACTTCTAAAGTCAGTTTATCAAAACCATCATCTAAGTGCTGCAGAACCTTTTTTGAAACTGCACATTTCAGCGCAACTGATATCATCTTTCGGGAGAGAAGTGCACTTTGAGCTGGTAAGTCATCACGCTGATGTTGCTTGTTGTTAGAAAGGATGCCTCTTTTTGCATATTTTGTCCATCGACTCAATATGTACCTAGGAGGCAAACTGATAATACTGTTTTGGCTAAAGACTCGTAGTATGTGCTTGCATAACATACCTGCATGAATAAGAACTATTAGATATGCCATATTGATACAATTAGATTGCACAACTTATTAGTGACATGCACTTACCAAGACAATCGTACTTTTTGCATGAGCAAAACACTTGCATATCATTTGAATCAAAAGTGACGGTAGCTTCATCCCAACTCCACTCCATGGATGCTACCTTGTACTACCTTGTTGTCCCTTCGTGAGATAGCAATGTGCATGAAAGAACAAACTGCTTTTTGAATTCCTCCTCAAAAATGCTATACAAATTTCTTGTATATGATTCAGCAGCTGCCTTCAACAAAGGTAAGTTACTAACACAGAGAACCGGTTCTGAACTCCGTGATTTGTAATCTTCATATAACTCATTACCACGAAGGCGTGCAACACACTTGTCAAATTCCACCAGGAGTTCTGAAATAGAGAGCTTTCTGCGAAAAGTTCTTTTAAATATATTATTCATACCTTCACTCTTTGAGCGGATGTCATGTCCGCACAAAACGAATCACAACGATACACGGTGGCCCATTTCTCACGTAGTGCATACAAATTTTGCAACCATGAATTCTGCCAAACGCTGTAAGTAGCCAATAACTCTTGTCACCTCTTGTTAAAATGCGCTATTGATCTTTCTTCATATACACAATACTTGAAGTCCTTCAGAAAATCCTCATTATCGGATATTACTTGGCTAAGGTGTTTTGCAGCATTCTGGTATATGTGCCATAGGCAAAGGCGATGGCTTGAGTTTGGAAAAAACAAGCTTAATTGCCTTTTCCATTGCAGCACATTGATCTGTGAAAATGGTGACTGGTTGCTTCCCAGACATTGCTTTCAAAAAATTTCTAAATACCCATACAAATGAATTAGCACTTTCATCGAATAATAGTGCAGCTCCAAAAATGATGGTTTGCCTATGATGATTTGTTCCAAGAATAGGAGCAAAAGGCATTTCAGGTTTATTTGTCTGAAATGTAGTGTCAACGCACATGACATCCCCAAAGTAAGCATAGTCTGCAATGGCCTGACCATCTGCCCAAAAGAAGTTACATATTCGGCCATCCTCTTTGTCTAATTGCACAGCATAATAGAAAGAAGGATCTTGAACTTGTTTGTTCTCTAAATATTCCAATAGGGTTTGTGCATCTTGGGCTTCCAAGTACCTTTTACGCTCACGACCAATGAAGTTGTTGCAATCCATTTTCAAGAACTGCACATTCTCAGCTCCGCCTGACCACCGTTGAAAAAAATCATATATTTCAGTCGGCCTAACACCAGCTCGCCGCATTTTGCTAATGATATGCTCGTCCGCTTTTGTCATACGCCACTGTGATCTAAGCATGTGTGTCTTGTCAGGACTTACAAAGCTATGATTATGAGCGAGTATGACTCTCTGCATCGTCCAAATCCCTTCTCGTGACACATAGAATTGGACACGAGCATTACAGCATGTCCTTGTTGAAGCACGCTCTTTCTTTGGTTGATATTCTCGATTAGTGTTCTTGTGACCTTCATTGCTGCAAACAAAATACTTCGAAGATAGTGTGCCATCTGCTCTATGTTTAGTGTGGCACTTCTTGATACTAAAGCCGACTTTTCCGGCATATGCATTATAAAACTTGTATGCTTCTTCCATTAGATTAATTTGGGCCAGGCCCATTATTTATTCTAATTAATCAAATAAACTTCAAAGGCCCACAATTATTGTTAAGTGAAAAAGTGATTAGTACCACATGGGAAATTCACTAAAAAGGTTCTCAACTTAAATAGTGAGTCTTAGGACTCTCACATAGAAAGTTGAGAGGGAGAACCGGGAGGCCACACGCGCGCGCCGCCGCCGAGCCGCGCCGCCCGCCCGCGCGACGCGCCGGGCCGTTGCCTGGCTTGGCCTGGTTCTGAGCGCTGAGCTGTTCGTCTGCATCTCCGACCGAAGTTCCCTGCGCGCACAGGAAGCTTCGGTAGCAGGCCTCCGAAACTTCCCCCGTCAAGCGTACCTGCACGGGTAGGCGAGGAATCAAGTTTTTGGGGAGCGCCGGCTTCCCGGCGCGACTGCTGCCCCATCTTCGCTTCTACAGGTTCCTGTTCAGGGGCTTCTGCTTTCTGACGGGAGAGTCCCGTGCTACTGCTCCGACACCGCACCTGCAGGAGCCTCCCGGCGCGACCTCCTCTGCAACATGGTGGACACGAGGAGGACTAGTGCCCGCACCAACGCCACCGACGGAGAAGATGGTGGCTCACTGTCCGCGGGTACCGGCAGTCCCACCCTAGGGTATAAACCTAACCCCACTATGCGCTATTGTTCATATGCTATTATGTTAGCGTTGTTAGCGTACTTGGTTGCTACACTGTTAAATATTATCTGCAGTAGTGATGGTGTTACAGTATGGTTAGTGGTACTATTACTATTGGTTAAGTCATTTTTATGGATTAATATAAGTCGTAAATTGACCAAATGTTCAACAATCCAAAAACTTGATAGGTCTTTTTCGGCTGCTAGTTTTGCTGCGTCACTAAAACCACCACCATTGAAAGATGATGGATCCAACTATAAAGTGTGGCGTGTCCGTTCCAAGCTGTGGTTCACTAGTATGCGCTGTGAGCACGTGATCAAGGGAAAGTGCATTGAACCTCCTTTCTCTCACGAGGAGATTAAGTTCAATGAGGCAGATAACTTATTCAAGAGGGCTCTCATTAGCATATTAGCTGAAAGCATGGTGCAAGTGTACATGGATATGGACACTGGCAAGGACATGTGGGATGCACTTGAGGCCAAGTTCGGTGTTGCCGATGCTAGCACTGAGCTGTACATCATGGAGAAGTTCTATGACTACAAGATGGTCGATGACCGATCTATAGTAGAGCAGGCTCATGAGATACAGATGCTGGCAAAGGAACTCCAGAACAATGAGTGTGAGTTGCCTGACAAGTTTGTGGCCGGCGATATCATCGCTAAGCTGCCACCTACTTGGTCGAGCTTTGCCACTACTCTAAAGCACAGGAGGCAAGTGTTCAGTGTGACTGATCTCATTGCTACTCTTGGTGTGGAAGAGAATGCTAGGGCAAAGGACACTCATGGCAAGAAAGCGCATGAGGAAGGTTCTAGCGCCAATCTGGTGCAAAAGAAGAACTTTCATGCCGCACAGAGGAAGAAGAAAAACAAGCCTGCAGTCAAGCCTAAAGCTGCAACTTTTAAGAAGAAGGGCAAGGAAAAAAAATGGTCTTTGCTTTGTCTGCGGTGCATCTGACCATTGGGCAAAAGAGTGCCCTGACCGCAAGGACAAGCAGAAGAAGACCGCAAACATGGTTGTTAGCGAATCTGGAAGATCTGGGTACAGTAATCATCTACCTAAAGTTTTTTCAGTTTGTCTCTCGCCTGAGTGGTGGGTTGACACGAGTGCTAACATTCATGTTTGTTCTGATGTTTCTTTGTTTTCTTCTTATCAGGAACAAAGAGGTTGCTCCTTGCTGATGGGAAACGGTACGCATGCTGCTGTACTTGGTGTTGGTACAATCAATCTGAAGTTTACTTCGGGAAAGATCGTGCAGCTAAAGAACGTGTAGCATGTCCCCTCCATCAAGAAGAATCTCGTTAGTGGATCTCTATTGTGTAGAGACGGCTTTAGACTTGTGTTTGAGTCCAATAAATGTGTTGTATCCAAGTATGGAACCTTTGTTGGAAAAGGCTATGAAAGCGGAGGCTTGTTCCGCTTCTCTTTGATGGATTCTTGTGATAAAATTGTGAACCATGTGAGAAATGATGATGAGTCTAATGTTTGGCATTCCCGACTCTGTCACATCAATGTTGGTTGTATGATGCGCTTAGCTAGTTTAAAATTAATCCCTAAAATCGATCTGGTCAAAGGGTCTAAGTGCCATGCTTGTGTTCAAGCGAAGCAACCTCGCAAGCCTCACAAGGCTGTGAAAGAGGCGAGAAATTTGACACCGCTAGATCTCATTCATTCTGATCTGTGCGAGATGAATGGTTTATTAACCAAAGGAGGAAAGAAATATTTCATGACTCTTATTGATGATAGCACTAGATTTTGCTATGTGTACTTGCTAAAAACAAAGGATGAAGCAATGCATTATTTTAAAATCTATAAAGCTAAAGTAGAGAACCAATTGGAAAGAAAAATCAAACGGTTGAGGTCTGATCGTGGGGGAGAATACTTTTCACATGAGTTTGATTCATTCTGCGAGGAACATGGAATTATTCATGAGAGGACGCCTCCATACTCTCCCCAATCCAATGGGATTGCCGAACGAAAGAATCGCACTCTAACTGATTTGATTAACGCCATGTTAGACACTGTAGGACTTTCCAATAAATGGTGGGGTGAGGCTATATTGACGACATGTCATGTCCTGAATAGAGTTCCTACAAAAAATAAAGAAGTAACACCATTCGAGGAATGGGAAAAGAAAAGGTTGACTCTCTCGTACCTACGCACTTGGGGATGCTTGGCCAAGGTGAATGTGCCAATCGTCAAAAAGCGCAAACTTGGACCAAAAACTGTAGATTGTGTGTTCCTCGGTTACGCTTTACACAGCGTCGGCTATAGATTCCTAGCTGTAAGCTCTGGAGTACCTGACATGCGTGTCGGTGCAGTGATTGAGTCCAGAGATGCTACATTCTTTGAGAATGAATTTCCTATGAGAGGAAATGTACCTAGCACATCTAGTCAAAAACCTGTTGATTCCCCCGTGGCGCCAACAGAACATCTTGAACAAACATGTGTTGAGAATCCTGAGGAGGATAATAGTGGAGCTACTCGAAAGAGTAAGAGACAGAGGACTGTAAAGTCTTTTGGTGATGATTTCACTATATACCTCGTGGATGACACTCCAAGCACCATTGCTGAGGCATTTTCCTCTCCCGACGCTGACTACTGGAAGGAAGCAGTGCGAAGTGAGATGGATTCAATTATGACCAATGGAACTTGGGAGATTGTTGATCGTCCTTATGGGTGCAAGCCTGTAGGATGTAAATGGGTGTTCAAGAGAAAGCTTAGGCCTGATGATACGATTGAAAAGTACAAGGCAAGGCTTGTGGCTAAGGGTTATACCCAAAAAGAAGGCGAGGACTTCTTTGATACTTATTCACCAGTGGCCCGATTGACCACAATCCGAGTACTGCTTGCCCTGGCTGCGTCTCATGGTCTTTTCGTTCATCAGATGGATGTTAAGACGGCTTTCCTAAATGGAGAGCTAGATGAGGAGATCTACATGGATCAGCCTGATGGTTTCGTAGTAGAAGGTCAAGAAGGAAATGTGTGTAAATTATTGAAGTCTTTGTATGGCCTAAAACAAGCACCTAAGCAATGGCATGAAAAGTTTGATAAAACTATGACATCTGCTGGCTTTGTTGCGAATGAAGCCGACAAATGTGTGTACTACCGCTATGGTGGGGGAGAAGGAGTAATCATGTGCTTGTATGTGGATGACTTACTAATCTTTAGGACAAGCCTCAATGTGATTGAGGAAGTCAAGGACTTTATGTTAAAGAGCTTTGACATGAAGGATTTGGGAGTGGCTGATGTGATACTAAACATCAAACTACTAAGGGGAGAAAATGGTGGGGTAACACTTGTACAAACTCACTATGTGGAAAAGGTACTGAGTCGCTTTGGTTATAGTGACTGCAAGCCTGTGTCCACTCCCTATGATCCAAGCGTGATCCTAAGAAAGAACCAAAGAATAATGAGGGATCAGTTGAGATACTCCCAAATCATCGGCTCGCTAATGTACTTGGCTAGTGCAACGAGGCCTGACATCTCATTTGCTGTGAGCAAATTAAGCCGGTTTGTTTCAAATCCGGGGGATGATCACTGGCGTGCTCTTAAAAGAGTATTGCGCTATCTAAAGGGAACGTTGAGCTTTGGCATTCACTATACTGGGTACCCGAAGGTACTCGAGGGCTATTGTGATGCAAATTGGATATCTGATGCTTATGAGTTAAAAGCCACAAGTGGATATACATTCACACTTGGAGGTGGCGCTGTTTCCTGGAAGTCTTGCAAGCAGACCATCTTAACGAGGTCAACAGTGGAAGCAGAACTTGCAGCACTTGATACCGCTACTGTTGAGGTTGAATGGCTCCGTGAGCTCCTTATGGATTTGCCGGTGGTTGAAAAACCTGTGCCCGCAATTTCTATGAACTGTGATAACCAAACAGTAATTATCAAGATAAACAGTTCAAAGGACAACATGAAGACCACTAGGCATGTAAAGCGGCGGTTAAAATCTGTCAGAAAATTAAGAAACTCCGGAGTAATAGTATTGGACTATGTCCATACGTCTAAAAATCTGGCAGATCAATTTACTAAGGGACTATCGCGTAATGTGATAGATAGTGCATCGAGTGAGATGGGACTGAGACCCACATGAAGTTCTATCGTGGTGGTAACCTATCCTATGTGATCGGAGATCCCGTGAATTAGGATGGTGAAACAAGCTATGGGTAGACTGAGGGAAGAGACCCTTTTAATAAAGGTTAATCTCTTGAGTAATGCACTTCTCTTCCTATCTATATGGCAGGTTGGTAAATACCTCAATGTGATCCGAGTGGCTTAATGAGAAGCAAAGATGTCGGCCTATAGGGCATCTTAAAGGAACACACCTATGTGAGTTCGATTGCTAGTCACAATCTATGAGATTTGGGTGATCTCTACATACTCATGAATAGGCCAGGAGTATGACTTATATGCTCCAACCAGAGGAGATGCTACAGGCAGCCTAGTATCAGTAAAGGAATCGAGTGAGCCTCACTTTGCACAAAACTGTCAATTCAAGGCATAGTCTATTGGTCAGTTGTAAATGAGTGTAAACTCCTTTTCTAGATGGATGTTCAACTTAACAGTCTCCATCGAAACACTGGTATATCAAACAAGCTCAGAACTGAAGACATTAACTGTGGACTTCTAAAGTTTGGTGGGGATTGTTAGATTAATTTGGGCCAGGCCCATTATTTATTCTAATTAATCAAATAAACTTCAAAGGCCCACAATTATTGTTAAGTGGAAAAGTGATTAGTACCATATGGGAAATTCACTAAAAAGGTTCTCAACTTAAATAGTGAGTCTTAGGACTCTCATATAGACAAGTTGAGAGGGAGAACCGGGAGGCCACACGCGCGCGCCGCCGCCGCCGCCGAGCCACGCCGCCCGCCCGCGCGCGCGACGGGCTGGGCCAGGCCGTGGGCCGTGGGCCGTGGGCCGTGGCTTGGTTTGGCCTGGTTTTGTCGCTTGGCCCAACCGAAACCCTAGCCGCCGTATCCAACTCCCAACGCCCAACCACCCTGTCCAGGTTCATTCCCCCGATGGGGCCTAATGGACAGATGGGGAATTGCGCGGCTATAAGGGGGGGCGCCCCTGTCCGGCAGGGAACAGACCCGACTCTTCCTCTTCCTCCTCTCCGCAACATCTGAGCGCTGAGCTGTTCGTCTGCATCTCCGACCGGAGTTCCCTGTGTGCACAGGGAGCTTCGGTAGCAGGCCTCTGGAACTTCCCCCGTCAAGCGTACCTGCACGGGTAAGCGGGGAATCAAGTTTTTGGGGAGCGCCGGCTTCCCGGCGCGACTGCTGCCCCGTCTTCGCTTCTGCAGGTTCCTGTTCGGGGGCTTCTGCTTCCTGACGGGAGAGTCCTGTGCTACTGCTCCGACACCGCACCTGCAGGAGTTTCTCATGCTACTGCTCCGACACCGCACCTGTAGGAGCCTCTCGGCGCAACCTCCTCTGCAACATGGTGGACACGAGGAGAACTGGTGCCCGCACCAACGCCACCGATGGAGAAGATGGTGGCTCACTGTCCGCGGGTACCGGCAGTCCCACCCTAGGGTATAAACCTAACCCCACTGTGCGCTATTGTTCATATGCTATTCTGTTAGCGTTGTTAGCGTACTTGGTTGCTGCACTGTTAAATACTATCTGCAGTAGTGGTGGTGTTACAGTATGGTTAGTGGTACTGTTACTATTGGTTAAGTCATTTTTATGGATTAATATAAGTCGTAAATTGACCAAATGTTCAACATCTTCCTCCGAAGTAAAGATCATGCCAACCTTTGGCACAAGTTCAGTTGAGAAAGTTTGTTCATTACCCTGCGTATACCAAAGTGGCATATCCCATATATCAATTACTTTTGCTGAGAGTATCCTTCATAGAAAATTACTTCATAATTATAGAAATATCTCACTAACCTCCAAACATGTTGCAGCAGTTTCTTTGGATTTCTCGTTGTCAGAGTTGAAATATCCATCACCGTCCTCAAAGTTCGGACAAGAGAGATCTTGCCCAGATCACCACGAACAGCCAGCTGCAACATATGGTCAGAAGACAAACATGTCAACTTTCAGCAAGTATGAAGGTGAAGAAGCTCCCGAGCACTCGCTACTCATATTATACCGTAAGCATCCTTCATTTAAATTTCCTATATATGCACACAATAAATTACTTCATTAAATAGAAATGTGTTCCTCGCTCACCTCAAAACCTGCAATTTCTTCAATTTTCTCAACACCAGAGTTCAAATCTCCATCCTCAACACCGGGATAAAAACTTTTGCTCATACCACCATGGCCAGCTGGTTGCATTGTTAGGGCAAATCCACCGGCGACAACTTCTGCCATCGGCCTTGGGTCATTGAGCATGGAAGACGTGGGGGAGCAAGAACTCGATTGCAAACATGCACCTGGTGGCGTTGCGGCAGCATCTGCTATGCTTCGATCCATCGTAGCTACGCTTAACAGGTGACCGACGCTTGGCTCCATCTGGCTTCCTACGCAAGGAGCGCTGCGCAGACTCCGACCAAAAGAGGCGCACGTAGCTGCTGCTGCTGCTGCCGGCTTCCGATAGAAGGTTGGAGCCTTAACGGGGAAGTAACGGCCGTCACATGAGAATAGAAAAGGAAGTAAATTATGCGGTCGGTTCTTAAAGTATTGAGCATGTTTTATCTAAGTCCTCAAACTACGAAATCGCACGTTTAACTTCTTAATGTATCTAAGTGATTTTATCCAGGTCCAAAATAAACACGAGGAAGGTTAGAAGGTGATGTGGTCGTCCACGTGGTTAGCCACATAGGCCCCGTTCGCTGGTCTGAACTTTGGCTGAAACTGGTTGAAAAACACTGTTCCGGCTGAATTGTTGTGAGAGAAAAACACTGTTCCGGCTGAAAAAACAAGCCGAACAAGCCAAACTTTAAGACAAGCGAACGGGGCCATACCCGTGGGCTTGAGGCGCACTCGGCCAGCAGGCCATGGCCGTTGTCGGCAGCGACAGCCTCGCCACCAGCCACGCTGGCCGTGGCGACCCTGGCTCGCATCGCGCTCGACCTCCTCTCCCCGTGGCCACCTCTCTGTTGTTCCTCTGGCCGGACGCCGCCCCACCCCGTCCCGGCGCCCCACACATGCGAGCGCTGCCCCAGCGCCTCCATGTGCGCGCGGCAGCGTGATCCGGTACCTCCGTGGCTGACCCTGCCTCACGGTGCCAGTGGTCGAGCGAGGGGAGGCTTGGTGGCGGTGGAACGCGGCGTGGTAGGAGCTTGCTCGGCCATGGCGGACCGCAGTGGCGAGATTCCAAAATTCGTCACTCGCAGCGAATGGTTTGCAACGGGGTCACGTCCAGGGGCTACACGATAACCGGCGCAGCTATGTATGCGAGGAATTGGAGCGGGAGGCCTCGAGTTGCGTGAATTTGGAAACGGGGAGGTGGCGGTGTTTACCGGCGTCCATGGCGGTGACGGCGGCCACGAGTTTCTAGCTCGGTCAAGGCTGGCCAAGCTAAGAGAACGTGCCAGCGTGGGTGCAGATGGGCCAGGCGTCGTTAGTCGTCGCGTAGCGACCGGACGGAGCGGAATATGCCTCGGCGAGGGGCGCGGGTGCGCTGCCTCATCGGCTCGGCCTGGCGCGGCGCACAGGATGGCAACAACAGCTTTTTGCAGCGGCGCAGGGGGCAGCGGCGCTCACAGGCAGCCAGCGAGCAGGGCAGGATGGGCAGCATGCAGGAGCGGCAGTGGCACCGCGAGGCAGGGTCAGCCTCAGCCACCGAGGCGCCGAAGCAAGCGGCCGCGCATACGCGGAGGCGCTGGGTAGCGCTCACGTGCGAGGGGGTCGAGCGCGATGTGGGCCGGGGTCGCCGCGGCCAGCCGTGTGAAAGATCCTAATATGGCTAGAGGGGGGTGAATAGCCTATTTAAAGATCTACAAATCAACTAGAGCACTTTGATTAGTATGACAAATAGCGAAATGTAAACTTGCTCTAGCTCTACAAGGGTTGCAAGCCACCTATCCAACAATTCTAGTTGCAATGATTACTAGGCACACAACTTGCAATGTTACTACTCACTGAGAGCTCTCAATCTTGCTACTCTAAAGAGCTCCACTAGATGAAATTAAAATAACAAAGCAAGCTCTCAATTTTAATTACACTAAAGAGCTTGCCACAACTAGTTTGTAAGAATATAAATGAGTGAGTAGTGTGATTATACCGCCGTATAGAGGAGTGAACCAATCACAAGGTGAATATTAAATCAATCATCGGGAGAATACCAAATGGCAAGAGACAACCAATTTTCTCCCGAGGTTCACGTGCTTGCCAACACGCTACGTCCCGTTGTGTCGACCAACACTTGGTGGTTCGACGGCTAAGAGGTGTTGCATAAACCTCGTCCACACAATTTGGGTACCGCAAGAATCTGCCCACAAGTGAGATAACTTAATGACACGAGCAATCCACTAGAATTACCTTTCGGCGCTCCACCGGAAAGGTACAAATCCCCTCACAATCACCGGAGATGGCCATGAACAATCACCGACTCATGTCAATCCTCCTCCACTGCACCAAGCCGTCTAGGTGGTGGCAACCACCAAGAGCAATAAGTGAATTCCGCAGCAAAACACGAACACCAAGTGTCTCTAGTTGCAATCATTCAAGCAATGCACTTAGATTCTCTCTCCAATCTCACAATGATGATGAAACAATGATGGAGATGAGTGGGAGGGCTTTGGCTAAGCTCACAAGGTTGCTATGTCAATGTAAATGGCCAAGAGCAAGCCGACCATGGGGCTTAAATAGAAGCCTCCACGAAATAGAGCCGTTGTACCTTTTCACTGGGCACAACATAGGGTGACCGGACGCTCCGGTCAGTCGCCGATGCTTGCCACGTGTCATCGGCTTCAAACGTCGATCGCCCGATCTCAATGGTCAAGTGATGACCGGACGCGTCAGTTAAAAAGTGACCGGACGCAGGACCCCAGCGTCCGGTCGTTTCCAGTAAGGTTCAAAACACGAAATTTCATGATGCTCGACCGGACTCACCCGGCGTCCGGTCACTCAACAGCCCCGTTCGCTGGTCTGAAACTTGGCTGAAAAACACTGTTCCGGCTGGTTTGTTGTGAGAGAAAAATATTGTTCAGCTGGTTTGATGAACAGTACCGCGTGCCTGAAACTAGCCGGCTAGCTGAACGGCTTCAGACCAGCGAACACCTCCAACGTTTCCTCTGTGCGCCTCACGTCAGTGTACGTCAGCAGTGACCGGACTCAGACCACGAGCGTCCGGTCAGTTTACACGCCAACGTCCGATCACAAGATCGAGACCGTGTGCTTACTGTTGTCACTGACCGGACTCTGAACCCAGCGTTCAGTCACTGCACCACCAGCGTCCGGTCACTCTGTGAACCCCTGTCTTTTTTTTATAGGGCGCCGGTGGCACCGTCGGACTGTCCGCACTCTACGAGCGGACACTCCGCCGGTGAAGTTTCTAACCCTTATTCAAATATGCCAACCACCAAGTGTGTCACCTTGTGCACATGTGTTAGTATATTTTCATAAACATTTTCAATGGTGTTAGCACTCCACTAGATCCTAAATGCATATGCAATGAGTTAGAGCATTTAGTGGCACTTTGATAACTGCATTTCGATATGAGTTTCACCCCTCTTAATAGTACGGCTATCGATCCTAAATGTGATCACACTCGCTAAGTGTCTCGATCACTTAAAACAAAATGGCTCCTACTATTTATACATTTGCCTTGAACCTTTTGTTTTTCTCTTTCTTCTTTTCGAAGTTCAAGCATTTGATCATCACCATACCATCACCATCACCATGATCTTCATCATTGCTTCATTACTTGGAGTAGTGCTACCTATCTCATAATCACTTTGATATACTAGGTTAGCACTTAGGGTTTTATCAATTAACCAAAACCAAACTAGAGCTTTTACCGTGGCCAGCGGCGAGGCTGTCACTGTCGGCGGTGGCCATGGCCGGCTGGACGAGCAGACCTTGATCCTGCGGGTACGTGGCTGACCACGTGGACAACCACGTCTGCTTCTAACCCTCCTCGTATCTATTTTGGATTTAGATGACATTACTTAAATACATTAAGGAGACAAACGTGTGATTTCGTACTTTGGGGATCCAAATAAAACTCGTCCAATACTTTAAGGACCGGCCGTGCAATTTACTCAAAAGGAATCGAAAGGAGCAAAGAGGAGCATGTGCTTTAAGATTGTTGACATGCACGTGTCGTCTCGGAGCCAGGGTCCTCCACGATAAAGGACCGGGTCCTCTACAATTTGCCTCCCCAGGCCGGGAGGCTTTTACCTGTGTACCCTTAAAAAAGATGTCACACTTCTGCGTACCCCTCAAAAGTTGGTCGTCACCTATATGCCCTCGTTCGAACTTTTCTTTTCCCTCACGCCATTCCGTCGGCATTCTGTTAGGTGTTGACCGTTTGGCGGCTCTGACATGTGGGACCGGACTAGAAAAATACCATCCTTGCCCCTGGATCATTGCAATGAGCGCTGGAGGGGCCATATTTTCAAGCCTGTCGGTCCTTTGATTGAACGTGCGCTGGAGGGGCCATTGCAATGAGGCTACTGGAGGGGACATGTGGGACAGGCGCTGGATCATTGCCCGACGCACGTACACATATTTTCAAGAAATGAACTGCAGGGGCCATGCATGCACGTACACGTACTACTGAGCACAGTACTTTGATTGAACGTACTACTGTTGTTTATTAACCTATATACTGTTGGTGCACTGGTACGGTGTATGCTTTTTTTTTGCGAGGTCAATTCGTCTGTTTACATGTTCAATTAATTTTGTGCAAAGTGCCGGTTCTGTGAGGAGGAAACCACGAGCGCGGCTCGCGCCATGTCGCCGGACAGCGCGCCCCGGGGCCAGACGGCGTCGGTCCAGGATTCTATGCCGCCGCATGGACGACCACCAAACCGGCGATCATGCGCTTCCTGCGGGCGTTCCACGACGAACAGATCGACCTACAACGCATCAACAGAGCACTCATCGTCCTGATTCCCAGGACAGAAGCAGCAGCCACGCCGTCGGCCTTCAGACCCGTCTCACTGCAAAACTGCCCAGTTAAAATCCTAACCAAGCTGCTAACGTCAAGACTACAGCAACAAATCTCCACTTCTCCAGCCTGATCGATGTATATCAGACCGGGTTTATCAGAGGTCGTTCCATCTCTGAGAACTTTGTTCTGGCTACCGAGCTGGTGCAGTGCTGCCACAGACGCCGTGCACCTACGTTGGTGATCAAGCTGGACTTCGCAAAGGCTTTTGAGTTTGACTCGGTTAATTGGGAGAGCCTACTGAAGATTTTGGAGTCCATGGGCTTCCCGGCAAAATGGCAAAGATGGATGAAAATGCTCCTTTCAACCTCCAAGTCGGCGGTGCTCGTCAATGGAGTTCCAGGTCCATGGATACAGTGCAAGAGGGGCCTCCGCCAGGGCGACGCTCTGTCCCCGTACTTGTTCCTTCTGGTGGCCGATGTCCTGCAACAGCTCATCAAGTCCGATGGCTTAGTCCTTCACCTGTTGAGCGACAGTGCGTGCCCGGTGCTTCAGTATGCCGACGACACCATCATCCTTATCAGAGCGGAGGCCAATGGTGTTGCCAGGCTCAGGAGCATTTTGGACATGTTCTCAGCGGCGACTGGACTCAAGATCAACTATGACAAGAGCACCATCACCCCGATGCACTTGCCGGAGGGTGCCCTGGAGGAGTTCTTAGGTGTCCTCAGCTGCAAAGTCGGCAGTTTCCCCCAGATTTACCTGGGATTGCCGCTGTCCAACGTCAAACTGCCGCTGTCGGCGTTCGCGCCGCTCATCGCCAGGATCGACAGGTACCTAGCGACATGGCAAGCATTGCTGCTCGCCACGGCGGGCAGGGTGGTGCTCGTCAACACCGTCCTCACTGGAGTTCGAACTTATGCCATGGGCGCTATGCTACTGCCCCCTGGAGTGCTTGCGGCCATCGATGCACGACGTCGCGCGTTCCTGTGGACGGGGTCAGACCACACCTCGGGAGCGAAATGTTTGGTGGCTTGGGAGAACGTCTGTCGAGCGAAGGAAGACGGTGGGCTGGGGGTCAAGCGCCTCGACACCCAAAACGCCTGCCTCCTACTCAAACTAATCCATCGGCTACACCACCCGCACGGCTCGTCTTGGGCTATGTGGGCGCGTGAAGGACTGGACCTCTCCGGAGACTTGGATGGCACACACTGGGCGGCCATACGCAACCTACTGCCAGCGCATCACGACTGTCTCGGTCGGGAACGGGGCTGCAACATCCTTCTGGCACGACATCTGGCTCATGGACGAGCCGTTAGCAGTGAAGTTGCCGGCGCTCTTAAGCCACTTCAACGGCCAAGTCGCCTCCGTGCGCGACGTCGTCGACGGAGGCCTGCACAACTTGCTGCAACGGCGTCTATCCAACCAGGCCACCCATGAACTCCAACTGCTCGACACTGCTGCTGGAAGTGGCCCTCGACGGCTCGCCGGACCAACGGTCCAGCCTTTTCCAGGATGGCAATGGCACGGGGAAACGAAAAAGTTTATACAAGCCCAAGGGCAATTGAGTCATTCTCCAGAGTCGTTACCCACCGTTAGGAGCAAATGCCGACGGAATGGCGTGAGAGAAAAGAAAAGTTCGAGTGAGGGCATATAGATGACGATCAATTTTTGAAGGATACACAGGAGTGTGACATCTTTTTTAAGGGTACAAACGTAAAAGCCTCCCAGGCCGGGCCATTCCCCAGCCGACCCGGGCCATTCGCCACGACCACCTCACGAGTCACGCCCGCCACAAGCGCTGATTGACTGATTCCGCCACGCGAAAGCTCCGATTTCTACCGACGGCGAGCCATGTCCACCTCGCCGGAGGACTTCCTGGCGCAGGGAGCCTACCTCGCCGCCCCCGAGCCCTTTTCCCCCTCCATCTTCCTCGACCTGCCCCCAACGCCGCGCCCCGATGCCGACGACCCGGCCTCCTCCGACGACCTCGTCCTCCCCTTCATCTCGCAGATGCTCATGGAGCAGGACATCGACGGCCAGTTCTTCTACCAGTTCCCCGACCACCCCGCTCTCCTCAACACCCAGCAAGCCGTACGCCCAGATCCTCTCCGACACCACCACATCCGACTCCGCCGCCGCCGTCGCCACCACCTCAGGGACCGGCGGCAGCTCTACTGTCTCCCCCTTCCTCCTCCTCCGCCCCCGCATCCGCCGATCCCACCTCGCCCTACGACTCATTCGAGCTCTCCCAGCTGCTGGCCTCCCCTCCGTACCCCGACATGGCGGCGGGGCTCGACGACTTCACCGCCGACGAGCTCAACGCCTTCTTCTCGCCGGGACAAGACGGAGGCACCGCCAAGTTCCAGCAGAGTCTGGCGTTTTTGGATACCGGCGGCGGCGGCGGCGTTGGAGGCCAACGGCCTGATAGCTTCCCTCGCCCCTCAGAACGCCGACTGTGGCGGAGCCCAACAGCAGCGCGCTTCCCTCGCCGCCCAGGACGCCGGGGGCGGCGTGGGCATCCAAAGATCGGAGTTCTTGAATGGCGCAGAGGAGGAGGAGACGAAGACAGAGGCCACCACCTTGCCCGCTGGCGACGGTGACCACGCCGCGCTGGCCTCGGCCTTCTTCGGTGCCCAGAATGAGGGAAACATGGAGTTGCTGAACATGGCATTCCTCAAAGGCATGGAAGAGGCCAAGAAGTTCCTGCCCACCAACAACAGCCTTCTCATCGACCTCGAGGACACCCTGGGGCATTCCGAGGCTTTGCCTACTGACAGCAAGCCAGCTACTGGCTTTGCTGCTGGCCAAGTGAAGGAGGAGGCGGTGGTGGATGGGATGTTACTGTTTGGGGGAATCAGAAGCAGTAATGGAAGGGGCCGCAAGAACCGCCACACCGAAGAGGACTTGGAGACAGAGACAGGTAGAAACACCAAGCTGATGATGCCGGAACAGGAAGAAGCCGGCGCTAGTGAGCTGTACAACGAAATAATGACCTCTGGCCATGAGGGATTCTTGAAGCGCATGGAGGATCTGCGCATCGCCATGGATAGTGAGTCTGAGAAGAGTGCCAGGAGGGTGAGCGGGAAGGGGGCACGGGGGAGGCAGCGGGGGAATGAGGTTGTTGACCTGCACAGCATGCTTATCCATTGTGCACAGTCGGTTGCCACTGGTGATCGCCGAAGTGCAAACGAGGTGCTGAGGCAGATCAAGCAGCACTCCTCGCTCAGAGGGGACGCCACGCAGAGGTTGGCCCATTGTTTTGCCGAGGGACTGGAGGCACGACTCGCAGGCACAGGGAGCCAGGTGTACCAGTCGCTCATGGCACAACGCACCTCTGTCGTGGATTATCTCAAGGCATACAAGCTGTTCATGGCAGCCTCTTGTTTGAAGAAAGTGAAATTCATGTTCTCCAACATGACAATTTGTCATGCTGTGGCAGGGAGGAGCAAGTTACACATTGTGGAGTATGGTGTGCAGCATGGATTCCAGTATCCTGGTTTGCTCCATTTACTGGCAAAGAGGGAAGGTGGACCGCCAGAGGTGAGGTTCACCGCAATTGCCGTCCCACAGCCTAGGTTCCGCCCAGCCCACCAGATTAAGGAAACAGGTCGCCGCCTCAGCAACTGTGCCCGTGAGGTTGGCGTGCCATTCAAGTTCCACGGTATTGCAGCAAAGTGGGAGACTGTCCGTGCAAAGGACCTCAATATTAATCCTGATGAGGTGCTTGTTGTCAACAGCGAATGCTTTATCGGCCACTTGATGGACGAGAGTGTTTTGGTGGACAACCCAAGCCCTAGGGATATGGTCCTCAACAACATCCGGGAGATGCAGCCCGATGTTTTCATCCATTCTGTGGTAAATGGAACATATGGTGTCCCGTTCTTTTTTACACGGTTCCGGGAAGCACTCTTCTTTTACTCAGCGCTATTTGACATGATTGATGCGACCATCCCCAGGGACAATGATGAGCGGCTGCTGATTGAGCGGGATATGTTGGGGAGGTCTGCCCTGAATGTGATTGCTTGTGAGGGTGCAGACCGGGTGGAGCGTCCTGAAACTTATAGGCAATGGCAGGTGCGAAACCACCGGGCTGGGCTGAGGCAGCTACCATTGAATCCAGAGGTTATCAAGGCTGCCAGTGACAAGGTCAAGAACTTTTATCACAGAGACTTTCTCATCGATGTGGATAACCATTGGTTGCTGCTGGGATGGAAGGGGCGGGTGCTCCATGCCATGTCAACATGGGTTGCTGAGGATAATAAGCACGTCTTTTAGTTCTTCCCATTGCCATATTCTAGAATCCGACTATAGATGATATTGGATAGTGGTCTATGTTTAAACTATGATCCAGCATCTGTGGTTCAGTGGACTTCCGCTTCTAGAGGTTTTGAGTGCTGAAACTTTGTAAGGTAGAAATAAATGGATGCTTAGTGCTACATAGGTTCAGGCTGTAGATATGGTTCTGGATGTGTTGCAGAGTTGTGATATGTACACCAAAACAAAAAAACCCTGTGACTGATAAGCAATTTTATGGATTACATATTCGACCTTCTATCTGTCTTGTGCAGTTCTGTTTCTTCTGTATGATCAGACTGTTGGCACTTCCCTTACATCTGTGTGTAATTATCAAAGTTGCACTGATTAATAAGAGTAATCTATTTGGCTGGATATTTTCCATCATTTTCTCATTCAGACAAGAACAGCTAAAAGTCGGTCACTGGTTTCTGGCTCATGTGATGTTTCTGCAATTTGCAAAGGTTCAGGTTGGTATCTGCTCAAGGATGCATTCAAATGTATGAATCTTACAGTTGTGACAGTTTTTGCACAAAGATGTATGGCCTCTGTATTTGCAATGGTCCTTTATCATATATTAGGAATATAAAGATCCACTACTGCAAATATGTTAGGATTCTTGTATTGATCCTCCATAGCACTACGGCTGCCTTGGATAAACTTTGTGTTCATATTCAGATGCTTCTTGTTTGACTAGTCATTTCTTGCTATATGTTCTTCCTTGGACAATATTTTTGCCTGTTTTTTTCCATCTCACTGACTCAGCATTTGGGTGTTTTGTGTCATGTTTATTCCCTTTTCAGGTTTGGAGCACCAACAATTTGGTTTATCTGTTCATTTGTGGAACAGGGGAGAAACACTCGACCAAACGTGGACAATTTGGTCATGACCGGCTGACAGTGGGAGAGCAGTTTAGTCTGTCTTTCGCTCTGTTCAGGCACATATACTATATTAATTATGCATATACAACATAGTCGCAAATACAAAGTATGTAACTGGAGTACAGTTTCTACGGAATATTTTGCACCATTTCTCATCTGAACTAGTACAGGTAAAAGAGGTAACCAAATTCAGGATTAATTGTTGTGTCTCTGTAATTTGGGGATCAAGGTGATAGATAACATCTGCACGATGATGCATGATATGAAGCTTACAGTTCTCGTTTAAAGTATAATCTTACAGTTGTGATTGTTTTTGCAAGAAGATGGACACTTTATGGCCTCTTTATGTTTGCAATGATCCTTTACCACCTAACTTCCATTTCATTGACATTGAGCTATTGGTGACGAGTAGGAAAGGTTTACTACTTCTTAAAAACTTCTCTTGTAAATTGTAATCCCTTTGGACGGCAGTGTTTAACGTCCCTCCAGTGCAATTAATTCAAGTGGGGAATTCTTTTTCTCAGCTGATCGTTAAAAAAAAAAAGAGAACAAAAGGTTTAGGGCCTGTTTGGTTCTACGCCAATGCATGCCATGTTATTTGTGGCGCCGCCGCAGCCGAGGCGAACAAAATGGCCGCCACAGTTGTGGCGAGAATTACTGAGTGCATGGAGGTTGGGATCTTGTGGCGTGCCGCAGCTTACTCTCAAACCAAATAGCAGCCTAGCATTTGTGGCAGCCACATGCATGGCGTGGTAAAGCGAGGCGTGGAACCAAACACCCCCTTACTGCTGCAAATATGTATAGTAGCTGTTTGTTAGTCTATTGTACTTTGATTGTAGAATATGTTCGAAATCCAATATATTGATCTTCTTGTTTGCATTAGTTCTGTCCCTATGTTTCTCCTTTGGCAATGCTTTGGTCTTGTTAATCTTTATTCCATCTGACAGACTAACAAAATGTATTTCTATGTCATTTTTATTATTTTTCTCAGGTTTGGTGTATGAACAATTTGGTCATTTATCCATTTGTGGAACAGGGGAGAAACTCCTGACTACAGGTGACAAATTGATTATGACAGACTGACATTCGGAGATTTGAAGCAGGTACGGCTTTGTCAGTCTCTCGTTCTTTCGTATGCAACAGAGTCACAGTACAATGTAGTTAGGACTTAGAAGTATTATTGTGCCCAACTGACCATAATTAGTAATCATGATGAATGAATCAGGTATAGTGTGCTAACATGTCTGCTGTGCATTCTCCTCCAAAAGAAAAAGAAAAAAAAAGAGCTTTTCTTTTGTGTAAGACAGAGACTATTACCATGTTATGTACACTACTGTAGTTAGGACGTAGACTTTTATTAAGCACTGCCATGACAGGTTAGATGCTGCTCAGAATCTGGGCCATAATTATTAATCAAGATATTCATGCAGTGAACTTAACCCATATTTGGACTTGTTTTAGTCTATTCATCAAAACCTCACTTTCCAATTGCAGATGATACACACATATAAGAGTTGAACGGGATTTCCTACACTGGAGATGCATACGCCACGGATAGTGGACTGCTCTAGTTGCGAAATATCCATAAATATGCATAAGGTGGGTATAGCTGTTTATTCCATAAACTCTATAAAAAGTAGCCTATTGCTGTGAGGAGCAGTTCACTACCATTCTGCTTCTCCACCTTTCAATTCTATATCATCATGGTCGTCAACTCATGGCACACCTATGCTGCAGCCCTGGTTATGTACATGGTTTTCTAAAGCTTTTGCTACTTTGTTGTTTTGGTTCATCAGATTGTTCTGTCTGAATCAGAGGAACTACTGAAAGAGCAAAATTATATAATCAGACTTGAGATCAACTGATGTCTACATGGCTGAAAATTAATCTACAATGTCATCTGTCCCTGGGCGTTCGGGTTACCCGAATTTTTTGGGTCGGGTAATATGGGTAGTAAGAAATTCGGGTAATGGAAAACGCTACCCGAATTTAGTCCCGAAATATCACTACCTGAAATTTCGGTTTGGGTATTCCCGATCATCTCCTTTTCAGCATATTGCTGGATCATGTTTCAACCTGCATTGAAGGGCGGGCATGGTGCAAGCGGTAGAGTCTTACCGTCTATGACTAGAAGGTCCCGGGTTCGAGTCGCAGTCTCCTCGCATAGCACAGGCGAGGATAAGGCTTGTCACTGACACCCTTCCCCAGACCCCGCACAGAGCGGGAGCTCTCTGCACTGGGTGCGCCCCCTTTTATGTTTCCACCTGCATCTCCATTCCAAGTCTTGCCAAAAGGCTTGATCGCACACCTAACTGGAAACTGATGTATAAAGTGTTATCAGATCGTATAGTCGAGGCTAGTCGCAAGACCACCGATTAGACAAATATGAAGGAAGTGTTATCAGATCGTATAGTTCAGGCTAGTCGCAAGACCACCGATTAGATGAATAATCATGATTAGTAGTCAATCGGGGTCGATTCGTCGATCCTAGCCGGCTAGTCGAACATTTAGTCGTTCATGTGCCTAGATGGCTGGTCAGCCATGTATATATAGTGAATAGTGATAAGTCATTTATGTATAGTTTAAATATATGTAAACAGGATCATAAATAGGCAAATGGAAGAGGCAAAGAAAGCAAGGAGGAAAACATGCTGAGCGTCCTCTGCACAACCACACAGATGTGTCACAAATTGGATAATAGATAGACATTAGATAACATCTTCATCTTCACTTAAAAAAAAAGATAACATCTTCACTTTCTTCAAAGGAGAGTAGTAGACACCAACCTTCAGAGGAGGAAGAGTGGCCAGAGTCAAACATAGGGGTATGCCAAGTCCCCGGGAGAAAGGCTCTCGGCCGATAGATCCCCTGACCGATCCCCCAGGATCGCTCGAGGGCTAGGGGCTATACCCATTGGGTACACTCGCGCGTACCCTTCGGTCAGAGTTGGGCAGAGCCCGAGCGCGCCCAAGGCCACTGCTCGGACCTCGGGGGCTCATGAAGGCTTCAGGGCTCCCGATCGACGACACCCCGAGCTTGACCCCAGCCCGGCTCCAACCCAACCCAGTGCTCGGACCAGCAACCCACGTCTCGAGAAGGTTCACCCGGTGGAGGCCGAACCGCAGCAGACAGCTCCTGACGGTCAAGTGTCAGGGCCCCCACGATGTCAGGCGGCGCCCGTTGCTCCCCCGACTCCATGACAACGCCAAGGTCCATCCACGCCGTAGCAGCACCCTACTGGACCTCTGCGCACGAAGACCATAGACCGAAGCCCACAAACCGCCTCATACCCGACCTTCCTCAGGATATAAGTGGAAGGTCAGCTCCCATAGATAGGGGGCTGGACAAGCAGAGTTCAGTCGACGGATTAGACACTTCGAGAGGACACATCAGAGTGTTCCTCCCAAGGCAACCCAGCAAGAGAGAGGGTCGATTCCCTTACTCGCTGGGGAAGAAACCTCACCACCGACGAGCCGTGGGATGGCACCGAGCCATCCCACCAAACTCTGATTCTTCATTTGTAACCCTCCGATTTGGGTGCTCTTGAATACAAAGAACTCCTCACTGCTAGACGTAGGGCCTCGATAGCCTGAACCATGATACATCACCGTGTCTCTCTCATGTTCTTGAGTACCTGAGCCACCGGAGACCCACACTTCTGACATCTAACGAACAACGATGCTTGTCGCTGTTATGAACCCGCGACAGCTAGCTGCTAGTTGGGCCTCTTCGAGGGGGATATTTGGCCCATATACATTTGTCCCTCAACTATTGGGTTATGAATGGTACATGTCCTAATAGATGCTCATACTGGACGAGGCACAAATAGAACTTGAACTATGGTTGCGAGGATCGCCCTTCACAACCTACGCATGGCGCCTCACTAAAAACTCCATCCCAAAAACCCAGTGGGAAAAAAGGGCATGGAGAAAATACCACATACATGACTCTAGTCTATACAAGTGCTAACTCAGGAAGCCACTAACTCCAAGTGTCTCGATGTCAATCTCCACGGCTTCCTATTTGGGCTTCGGCTTCCTTGGCTGCTTCTGTGACATGGATTGTTAGCTTCGGTTGACATGCAGGTCTTTGCCTCTGGGAGCTTCTTAGCATGCAGATCTTTCCTCTGGGACCTTCTCGTTGTGTAGATCTTCATCTCTGGTCTAGGACCTTCTCTACTTGCATATCTTCGCCTTCGGGACCTTCTCGTCTGAGGCTTCACATGGAGACAAACCTTCACTTCACGAATGGGTGTAGTCATCGTAGTCGATGTACTCAAAGTAGTCATAGCCGAAGGTTGCCGTGAAGCCTCCAAATCTTCTCTCATGAGCGTTGAGAAAAAGACTTCACCCTCTGGAGTGTTAGGTCCTCCAGTATACTCCCCTAGCTCCTCTTGGCTAGCGCTTGTGACCGAATATTTAGTTGTGCATGTTGTAGTTGACTTAGTCATAATAGCCATAGTAGCATAAGTAGATGTCCAAACCAAAGTTGTTCAGTGAGCCCCTCAAGCTGAAGTGGTCGAGGAAGGTGAAGTAGACCTCGATGCCGAACGAGTTGATTAGCCACTCGAACTAGGCTATGAAGGCAAGTCATCATAAACATTGATGCGAAAGGTGTCGACAAATTAAGGCTTTTCAGCCATTGTAGTGGCCAAAGATGATAGTGAAACCCCTTCTGCTGATGTGTTGGTGAAGACGAGTCTATAAGGAAAGTGGACCCTAGGTCCATTTACTTTGTATTTTGGTGTTTGATGACCAACACAACTAAATTGAACTAATAAATTTACAAGTAATTGTTTTGTGGTTCAATAGGGTGCAAGACTGTGACTTGGACGAAGGCGACATGATGATCCCATGATCAACACCATAAGAGAAGACCCAAGATATCAAGCATAGTCCTAAGCACGAAGATGGGAACCAAGCCGGACGCAAGATCGTGAAGAAACAAGCTCGGCAGAGGTGACCAGACGCGTCCCTAGGAGGACCGGACGTGTTCGATCAGTTGCTCAATAATAGCAGGCGTCATCAACTGTGATCGGACGCTGAGCGAAGTAGTGACCGGACGCACAGATGACACTGTTCTTCGTCACGACAATGTTTTCAGCTTGACCGGACGCGATAGTAGGATGACCGGACGCACCAAGAAGTAGCGTCCGATCATGTCCAGAAAGGTTCCAGAGCGGCGCCAGCGTGACCGGACGCGTCTGATCAAGTGAGACCGAACTCGGCCCAGAGTCCGATCAACGCACACGCTACAACGACCAGCAAGACCGGACGCGTTCGGTTAGGATGACAGCAGCGTCCGGTCAGTAGTAGAAAGCTGGGTTTCACCCCCAACGGCTACTTTCTCTACGTGGCTTATAAATAGCCCCCCCAACCGGCCATTTGAGGAGTGGAGAGTTGAGGAAACATACCAAGGGTGTTGATACACCATTTTAGTGATCTCCACTTGCATAGTGCTTAGTGATTCATTAGGTGATTAGCGTAGGTGCTTTGCAAAGTGCTTAGGTTGATTAGACCACCACTTATACGCTTGCTCTAGGTTTAGGCCTAGTGTTTTGTGAGGTTTGCATACCTCTCACCACTCGGTGCTTGCGCGCACCATTGTTATACATCAGAGGGGCTTGTAGTCTTGAGAGATCATACCAACCACGTTTGTGGTGTGGCCGCCGCCTTGTACCGGAGGGAACAAGGCCCGCGGTGTTTTGGCCGGAAGCTTGATAGTAAAGATGGCGGGGAGCGGTCCGGGAGAGGCTTTACCACAAGTGGCTTAACTGGAGACCCGCTTGCATGTGGAGAAGGCCCGGAGCTATCCACGGAGTTACCAGATCGGGAGCTTGGCCCTTGCGAGGAATTCCTTGCGAGGGGCTCCAACGAGGACTAGGGGGAAGCTTGCACACTTCTCGATACCACGGTAAAAATACCAGAGTCATCGATGGAAGTTTGCATATCTCTACCTTACTCTTTAGCTTCCGTATTTATATTGCTACATTGGTTGTGTGCTTTACTTCCCTAGCTTAGTTGATAGGCTAGTTGATAGGATTGGAACCTAGGTTGAATCATTCTTTTGCGGTAGATATAGCAACTCACCTAGCAAAACCGTAGTTGCACACCTAGATAGTTTATCTTTTGCATATGTTTTTGCTAAGGATAGAAAAAGATGCCATAGTTTAGAGTTAGAGTTTTAAGTTGCCTAATTCACCCCCCTCATCTTTGGCGTCATGGTCCCTTACAAGCGGTATCAGAGCCGGTTGACTCAATTTGGACCTTTGGCTTCACCGCCGTTGAGCCGACGCTATTTAGAGTGGTTGGGATGGATACCTCTAGGCCTCTGCACTTTGACGGCACTAACTTCCCCTACTATAAAGCTAGAATGGCTTGTCACTTTAAGGCGGTAGATTTAGGTATTTGGAGTCACTCGTGATGGGATAAAACCCATTAAGAATCCCGATAAACCCACAAAGAGTGAAAAAAAGAAATTCATTTCAATGCTAGAGCTAAAATTTGCTTGTTTGAATCTTTTAGCATGGATGTGTTTAACCAAGTGTTCACTTTAAATACGGCGTATGAAATTTGGTTAAAACTCCAAGAGCTCCATGACGGCACAACTAATGTCCGTGAGCAAAAATATTGTCTAGCTAAACAAAATTATGATTCCTTTAAAATGAATGATGATGAGCTTATTTGTGATATGTATTCTCGTTTGAATCTAATTATCAATGAGCTCCATTCAATAGGATTAACGAAGCTAGATGATGCGGACATCGTGAGGAAGATCATCTCTGTGCTAGCACAAAAGAAATATGCAAGCATCATCACCATCCTTCACAACATGAAGGACTTGAGCACCATGACCCCGGCCATAGTCATTGGCAAGATAGTGCCATTTGAAATGTCACAGAAGATGGGTCAAGAAGAAGCCTCGTCATCAAGCAAAGGCAAAGCTCTCGCATGTAGTGAGAAAAAGAAGATGAAGGACAAGCAAGTTGAGACAAGCTCAAGCTCAAGCTCCTCAAGTGAAGATGAAGAAGAAGAAGATGATGATGATGAATATTCAAGTGATGATGATCAATCTTCCTCCTCCACCTCTGACCTTGATGAAAAATCAATCAAACTTATCAACAAGGTGGAGAAGATGATCCAAAGGCTCAATATCAAGGGTGTGCGCATCCAAATTCAAGATTTCTTCACCAATCAAAGAAATGAGCAAAGAAAGAAAGGATGCTATGGATGCGGCGAGTTGGGGCACTTTGTGGAAGTTTGTCAAAACAAGCCCACACCCAAGACAAAGAAGAATGTGTGCAAGGACAAGGCCCTCACATCAATAAGGTCATGGGATGATTCTTCAAGTGAAGAAGAAGGCTATCGCAAGAGGCGAGGCCACAAGCACTCATCATCAAGCTCTTCTTGTGTGTGCCTTATGGCACGAGGTAACGAATGCTCATTCTCTAGTGAGAGTGATAGTGATGATGAAATGTCTTCTCTTAATGAACTTGTGCAAGAAAATCTTAAATATGCTAAGGCTTACACTAGCCAACAAAAGAAGCTAAAAATATTGTAAGAAAAAACTAGATAGTTCACAAGAAGCATATAAAACCTTGCTTGAACAATATGAGACATTTGCTAATCTCAATATTGAACTATCTACTAAAATTGAGCAACGTGAGGCTAGTGCAACAATAAATGCATGCACAATCAATGATGAGCAACTTATAAAGAAAAATAAAAAATTAAAAGAAAAGTTAGCTAGCTCACAAGATGCTTATAAAAATTTGCTTGCTAAAATAGAAACCATGTGCAAACATTGTGATGAGCTAACTAATAAAGTTACTAATCTTGAAGCCGTCGGTACAACCCTCACCAAGGCACCTAAAAAGAAAAGTTCTATCTTTGACATGCCTAAAAAGGATGCCTCTACTTCTTGCAATGATTTATGTTTAGACTCACCCTTGTGCAACCAAGTTTGTGTTGAGAAAGGTGTTGTAGATATATGCACACAAGAGGTCGCAATGGAGAATGAGCAACTCAAGCAAGAAGTGGCTCGCCTTACCAAGGACTTGACTCAAGTAAAAAGCAAAATGGAGCAAGACCAACATAATCAAGATAACACCGTTAAGGGAGTGAAGAAGCTTGATGAAGGACAAATTGTGGTTTGCCACGTGTGCCACAAGGAAGGCCACAGGTCCTATGAGTGCAAGGTGAAGAATGGGGAAGGAGCTAAGAAGAAAGAGAAAAACAAAAAGGAAACAAGCAAGCTCTCCAACACCTACACCAACAAGGTGGACAAAAAGGCCTCCACACCTTATCTCTTGAAGAAGAAGAAAATAATAAGGTGGTGGCCATCAAGGTGAACAAGCAAGCCAACAATGGGGCCAAATGCATTTGGGTGCCAAAGGAGATCATTTTCAACATGAAGAGCACCAAGAAGGTTTGGATCCCAAAAGAAAAGTGAGAAGTCCGATGGACTTCGGGGAATTTAGAGACTTGGCAAATTATGGGTGCATTTCATGGGGTGCATCATTATGGACAAGATAATTGCCAAGTGGGTTAGTGAATACTATGGACTCAAATTCCCCTTCCCATGTTATGTAACTAGATTTAATTTCTTGCAATTTCAATTAGCATCTAGTTCCTTTTCATGCCTAGGTTTGCATTTGCATGTTTAATCTTTTGTCTTGCATACACTAGGTATATCTTATGGTAGGCTTGCTCAGTTTCACTCTTAACCCTTGGAGAAAACCTACATGGTTTAGATTGTTTAGGAGCATGGCACATAGCTTGTTTTATAATTGTTCATCTAATATGTGCCAAAGTCTAAATTGTAGATAATCTCTCCTGAATATCACTTTCGAAAATGATTCTCACATTCATGTGATGTCATCTTTCAAGTGGTATTTTTTATTCTAAAATCAAATGTGCATGTCTCCTACAAGTATTCCATACTTGTGTACACAAATTTAGGGGGGAAGTTACTCTACAAGTTGGATGCTTTGAGACTAACACCTTTTCAAGCTTATCATGTGTGTAGTAGTCTCATTGCAAGGAAAATGGAGTTCCCGGAGTTAAGCATCATACTTCAAATATCCACCACCAATTGCAAGTGGTATAAATCAAATTGGTTTTCACATGTGGTATTTCTAAACCGATATCATCATATTGATTTCACTTTGGTATTTATATGCTTTCTCCATGCATTATATAGATTAAACTTCCTTGAGCATTAATCTGTCAATTATGCATATACTACATTCTCCATCATATGTATGCATATATTTAGGGGGAACTTAGTCTATGTAATGTGAGAGTCAAATTTTGTGACCTATTCTACTCCACATACAAAGGATCACAAAGTTTGACCCTCCCTTGTGCTATTGATGTCTTTCTTTTCGGTGTTTGATTCCAAAGGGGAAGAATTTGTAGGACCAAAACCAAGCTCGATCATAATTATTTACAAGTGGTAATGGTCCGAGAAAGGAAGGATAGTGGATTATAGAGTTAGGGGGAGGCTTAAATCTATAATGCCACTTGGGATATTTGTAAGGGCAAGATAAGTTTCCAAAGATGTTTATATGTGGTATCTTTTAGCATCATATAGCATTGCCCTTTGCATTGCATCCTAGCAAATAAATAGTTTTTAAATTCAAAATTTTTATTATTTGCTTGTTTGGTCGTGTTGTCATCAATCACCAAAAAGGAGGAGATTGTAAGAAAAATGGACCCTAGGCCTATTTACTTTGGATTTTGGTGTTTGATGACCAACACAACCAAATTGGACTAATGAATTTGCAAGTAATTGTTTTGTAGTTCAATAGGGTGCAAGACGTGACTTGGACAAAGACGACATGATGATCCCACGATCAACACCATAAGAGAAGACACAAGATATCAAGCATAGTCTAAGCACAAAGATGGGAACCAAGCCGGACGCAAGATCGCGAAGAAACAAGCTCGACAGATGTAACACCCTCTGTGTTACACTGTAAATCATTTACTAAAACATGTCATGAGCATCATGTTTATGTGTTAATGCATGTAATAAAGAGTGTAGATCAATTCCCGTAACTCAAAACTATCAACGGAAATGCGAAACGAAAGTTGATTTGATAGTTATGTTATATCACTTAGGGTTTAAAACCAATTTTAACCAACAAAAATAATATAGAACATATATGCAACACTTAAATAAATTTGAAAGTACGAACTTTGTAGATGACAATGAAATACTTGGTGTTGATAAATAATGTTGCTAGCTTATATTTCTAAGGGTTTGGAAATGCAACTAAAAATAGAAAGTCATTCAACACTTAGAAGTTTTCATGAACTTTTGGTGAGCTAGACACTGCGATGTTTGGTAATTTTTGTACGGCAATCTGGTTAAGAAATAGGGTAGTGTTACGGGTTGTTTTGGTGACCTGATGTACCCTCTAAAGTATGGTGAAGGTGGTTTGGGTGTTTGGCCAACCGATTTGTTGATTTGGATGCTTTAAAAAGCGTGCATGGCACGTCCTCGGTCGGTTTCCTCGCGTAGGCACGGTCACCGCGTCCCTGAGCCACGACATCGCCGCACCGGGCCCCCGCGGGTGCGTGCCTTGCCGCACTTGGCTGGCCATGGCTGCCCTGTCTTGCCCGCTTTGGCTCAACTACGTGGAGTCGTCGCTGCTGCCGCTCGCACGGTGGGGTGGCACTGCCCTGCTCCTCGCGTTAACGCGCTGCCACTGCCTCGTGCCATGCCGTAGTCACTGCTGCTGCTGTCCCATCCGTCGAGCTCGCATCCGCGCTGATCCGCTACACCTCTGTGCGGTTGCCGGCCATGTGTGAGTCGCCCTGCCGCGAGCACGTGGGCGAGCCACCATCGCTATGCCATTTATGGCACTACGGCTGCGTGGGCCATGCCGGTCGGGCACGCACGCTCGTCGGCTAGCGTCGACGTGTGAGCCTCCCGGTCTCGCCGCTCGCGTCCCGCCAAGGCATGGACGAGCCGAGTCCATTGTCGCGTCATCTCTCTTTTCCTCTTTCCCCCTCTGTTTCTCTCTGTCGCCGTCGCCTTGCGCCTACGAGTGCGCTAGAGTTAGGTCACCTCTATTCAATTCAGCTCGTCCGCACCTCCGCTCTCATGTCTCCTCATCACCCGACCCCTCACCATCTTGATGATGGCCCGGCTAGGCGCCAATTTGGCATCTTCCCGCCGGTACACCGTTAAGGCCGCGCCACGACCATGACCGAGGGCAGACCTCCTTTTCCTCCACCCGGACCCAATTGCCCACGTTTGTAGGTGTGTCTTGCCTTCCTCTTCATCATGCGTGCCTTGGCTTAGTCGCTACTAGCTCCACCCCGCTGCTAACGTGATCGTACCGCCGCGGTGCACCGTCGCACGGCTCGGCTGCACGTGGCCAGCTCCTCTCTGCCACTCTCTTCGCCAACGGTCACCATAGCTAGGCTCACAGTAGCCTGTTAATTTTCACTCACTAGCTAGTTCACCCCGCGGTGGCTTAGGGTGGCCGGCATGGCCGCGCATCATGGTTACCACTTCCGTGAGCTCTGCTGCTCTTGTAACCTAGGCTAGTGTAGGCGCTAGGGTTGTAGACGCGGGTCGGCCCATTAGTGGAGCCAGCGCGGATCCCAGCTGGCCGGCATGGCCGCCTATTGCCATCGCCACCACGCTAGTGCACGCGGGGGTGGCCGAAGGACTGGGCCATTGTAAAGGAGACAAAGGGGAATGTCTTATTTGCATAGGAGCAGTCTGTAGGAATAGTGTTGCGAACCTCGGGTTGAATTGCCGGTAGCTCAAGGGTGTTTTTGCGAAGATGCCGATGCACATGGGCTTCCCTGTCGTGGGCCGATTACGCGCCTACGGGCCGCACGTGTGGGCCGCGTGAGAATTGTTTTTTCCTTTTTCCAGCGAATTAGCAAATGTTTTTCTAATTTAGTTTTGAGCTGATCTTTGGAAAATTATAGTAAATTCGGTAGATATCCAAAAATTATGAAACCAATTTTGTTAGGTTACTAAAATTGTGCTCTATCTGTTGGTATATTTATTTCACACGTATCTGTGCTGATGCTAAGGTCTATTAAATCATTTGAGAATGCTTAGTATTATTTGTATAATATTGTAGGAATTTTTGTGGCTAATTGATAATAGCTTTGGCTCTGAAACTTTTACAATAGGTTCATTGTATTATTATGTGCTCACTGTAATTTTTGTAGCCTTAGAATATGTTGAGAAATATGGTAGCTAAGTACTCCTTGTTGTAGTATATAGGAAATCATTAATAAGAGTAAGAATATATTTTAGTTGCTAAGTAGCACTTGTAGGTGAAACCAGGCTAGTTTGATGGGAATGACGATTTGCTTGGTATCTTAGTCATTAGAGTTAGCTTAGTAGCTTGGTAGATGTATTGTTATTTTAAGAGTTGTTGTTGCTAAAATGCTAAGTATTGCATCATCATTGCATGCATGTAGAGAACACGTTGGCGGAGTTCGTGACCGCTAGAGAGCAGGAGTACGAGGAGGTGATTGAAGAGTACGAGGAGGAGATCCTCGTGCAAGAGGAGGTCCCGGAGCCACCAACGACTGACATAGATGACCACCCGCCTGCCCAAGGCAAGCCCTGGTGCATAACCCTTATTTTGAATAAGCACTGGATATATATATATATATATATATATATATATATATATATGATGTGCATTTACATTATAGGCATTTTATGGAAACCACCTGCATAAATATATCTGTCCTATGAGTCCTACTAGTACATGTGCGAGTAGTTTCTATGCTTAGGATTTTTGGTAGCGTGAGTAACCTGCCGTTACTCATAATAGGTGATTATTATTATCACTAATGATACAATGATGAAAGGAATAGAGACTGGGCAGGGATATGGTACGGGTATTGGTGGGTGTAAGAGGTTGTGTCCCGCGGCCAACGAGGCATAGCTTGGTTACACTATTCTCCATGTCCATGTCGGTTAAGGACCGACCGTTGCATTGGGTTCTAGGCAAGTCATAGACTTATTATCCTGAGCACATACTTGTTTATGGGAGCAGGGAAGACTCGTTGCTCTCTTGTCGTGGGTTTCGACTCTTTTTGGACTGACTAATTGAAGGCGGGGATGGTGGAGGTCTAAGCACCACACTAAGTCTGGGACTCAGGTGTGGGGGCTTGGAGTCCAAGTTTGGATGGGGACCTAGACCCCTTGACAGGAGAGTGGTGGGTTGGTCCTACTTATGCCTGGAGTACAAGCGAGGCGTATGTTTTGGGGTACCCAGCTGGGCACATTGAATCGTGAATTGTCGAGTAATCTGGTACTGCTTGTCTACAATCTAGCACCGTAGTAAGAACTGGAAGATGAAAAATTGTGAAATAGATCTATTTGCTCAACTCTTGTTTAAAAGTAGAATAGGTGTTTACATAGAATGGCTAGATAATAAAATAATCATGACTGCTAGTAAGAAACATACATAAGGATTCACTAATAGTATTGCTTTCCGCAAAAAGAAAACCCAACAACCCAAAAAGCTTATCATATCCTTTGGAGTCGGGAAGTTATTCCCACTAGTCGAGTAAATCTTGCGAGTACATTGTGTACTTAGGGTTTATTACCCCTGTTGCAGGTGCAGCTTAAAGAGTAGCTGTTGTGTGGAGAATTCTTCTGGTGGACACAGACGGATCCTTGTATTCTACCGTTAGATGTTTATTGTAATTCCGCTGTTTAAATTCCGCACTCTGAACTTGGTACTGTAATAATTTATTTCTAAGAACTCTGGTTGTATAAATGGACCAAGTATTGTAAACTTGTTCTCATTATTGGATCTTGGAGAAAAAATGTGGATTATTCGAGTTCTCCCTTTGGGTGTGCTCGATGAAATCCGCCCGATGTAACTTGCTTTCGGGGTGCTTAGTGTCTGGTGGAAGACGAGCGCCTCTGAAGGTGCATTATTTTAGGCGGTTCTGCCATAGTAGAGGTGATCAGACATTGCTCGGCAACAGCAGGCATCAGCAACTGTGATAGGATGCTGAGCGAAGTAGTGACCGGACGCACAGATGACACTGTTCGTCGTCACAGCAATGTTTTTAGCATGACCGAACATGACGGCAGGATGACCGGATGCACCAAGAAGTAGCATCTGATCATGTCTAGAAAGGTTCTAGAGCGGCACCAGCATGATCGGACACGTCAGATCAAGTGAGACCGAGCTCGGCCTAGAGTCCGATCAACACGCGCGCTACAACGGTCGGCATGACCGGACGTGTTCGGTCAGGATGACAGCAGTGTCTGGTCAGTAGCAGAAAGTTGGGTTTCACCCCCAACGGCTACTTTCAATACGTGGCTTATAAATAGCCCCCCAACTGGTCATTTGAGGAGTGGAGAGTTGAGGAAACATACCAAAGGTGTTGATACACCATTTTAGTGATCTCCACTTACATAGTGCTTAGTGATTCATTAAGTGATTAGCGTAGGTGCTTTGTGAAGTGCTTAGGTTGATTAGACCACCGCTTATGCACTTGCTCTAGGTTTAGGCCTAGTGTTTAGTGAGGTTTGCATACCTCTTACCACTCGGTACTTGCGCGTACCATTGTTGTACATCGGAGGGGCGTGTAGTCTTGCGAGATCACACCAACCGTGTTTGTGGTGTGGCCGCCACCGTGTATCGGAGGGAACAAGGCACATGGAGTTTTGGCCAGAAGCTTAATAGTGAACGGTGGGGAGCGGTCTGGGAGAGGCTTTGCCACGAGTGGCTTAACCGAAGACTCGCTTGCGCGTGGGGAAGGTCCGAAGCTATCCATGGAGTTACCAGACTGGGAGCTTGGCCCTTGTGAGGGATTCCTTGTGAGGAGCTCCAACGAGGACTAGGGGGAAGCTTGCACGCTCCTCGATACCTTGGTAAAAATACTAGAGTCATCGACTGGAGTTTGCATATCTCTACCTTACTCTTTAGCTTCCGCATTTACATTGCTACCTTGGTGTGTGCTTTACTTCCCTATCTTAGTTGATAGGCTAGTTGATAGGATTAGAACCTATGTTGCATCATTCTTTTGCGGTAGAGATAGCAACTCACCTAGCAAAACCATAATTGCACATCTAGATAGTTTATCTTTTGTGTAGGTGTTTGCTAAGGATAGAAAAAGAGGCCATAGTTTAGAGTTAGAGTTTTAAGTTGCCTAATTCACCCTCCTCTTAGGCGTCACGGTCCCTTACAGAGTCATCATAGTCGCTGAAGATGATGTTGGTGAAGGCCCCCATGCCAAAGTGTTGGTAGAGGCTGTAAGGAAAATGGACCCTAGGCCTATTTAGTTTGGATTTTGGTGTTTGATGACCAACACAATCAAATTAGACTAATGAATTTGCAAGTGATTATTTTGAGTTCAATAGGATGCAAGACGTGACTTGAACGAAGGCAACGTGATGATCCGATGATCAACACCATAAGCAAGACCTCAGAAGCACAAGAGAAGACCCAAGATATCAAGCAAAGTCCAAGCACGAAGAAGAAACCAAGCCGGACGCAAGATCACGAAGAAACGAGCTCACAGAGGTGACTGGACGCTGCACTGTATGCTCCAATGCATAGGACGTTGCACCGGACGCTGCACAAGATGCTGCACCGGATGCTCCGATCAAGAGGCTCGGCAACAGCAGAGTCAACAGTAGCGACCGGACGCTGCACTGGACGCTCCGATGCACAGGACGCTGCACAGGACGCTGAGTGCTAGAGTCCGGTTAACATCAGTAAGGTTCTAGAGAGCCGTTTTCATGACCAGACGCTGGTCAGAGTCTGGTCAGTAGCAGAAAAGCGGGATTTCGTCCCCAACGGCTACTTTCTCAGTGCGACTTATAAATAGACCCCCCCAACCGGCCATTTGAGGGGTGTGGAGCTAAGGAAACATATCTAAGGTGTTGATACACCATTTTAGTGATCTCCACTTGCATAGTGCTTAGTTTTTCATTAGGTGATTAGCGTAGGTGCTTCGCGAAGTGCTTAAGTTGATTAGACCACTGCTTATGTGCTTGCTCTAGGTTTAGGCCTAGTGTTTAGTGAGGTTTGCATACCTCTTACCACTCGGTGCTTGCACACACAATTGTTGTACATCGGAGGGGCTTGTAGTCTTGCGAGATCATACCAACCGTGTTTGTGGTGTGGCCGCCACCATGTACCGGAGGGAACAAGGCCCGCGGCGTTTTGGCCGGAAGCTTGATAGTGAAGACAGTGGGGAGCATCCGGGAGAGGCTTGCCGGAAGGCATGTCAGAGACCTACTTGCATGTAGGGAAGGCCTGAGGCTACCACAGAGTTAACCGATCGGGAGCTTGGCCCTTGCGAGGGATTCCTTGTGAGGGGCTCCAACGAGGACTAGGGGGAAGCTTGCGCGCTTCTTGATACCTCGGTAAAAATACCAGAGTTGTCGACAGGAGTTTGCATATCTCTACCTTACTCTTTAGCCTCCGCATTTGCATTGATTACATTACTCCTTTTGCGGTAGAGATAGCAACTCATTAGCAAAACTGTAGTTGCATATTTAGATAATTTATCTTTTACATAGGTTTTGCTAAGGGTAGAAAAGAAGGCCATAGTTTAGAGTTAGAATTTTAAGTTGCCTAATTCACCCTCCCCCCTCTTAGGCGTCATGGTCCACTTCAATTGGTATCAAAGCCGGTTAGCTCATTTTGGACCTTTGGCTTAACCGCTGTTGAGCCGATGCTATTTAGTGGTTGGGATGGATACCTCTAGGTCTCCGCACTTTGACGGCACTAACTTCTCTTATTATAAAGCTAGAATGGCTTGCTACCTTGAGGCGGTTGATTTGGGTGTTTGGAGAGTCACTCGTGATGGGATGAAACCCATTAAGAATCCTGAAAAACCCACAAAGAGTGATGAAAAAGAAATGCATTTTAATGCTAGAGCTAAGAATTGCTTGTTTAAATCATTTAGTATGGATGTGTTTAACCAAGTATTCACTTTAAATACGACACATGAAATTTGGTTAAAACTCCAAAAGCTCCATGACGGCACAAGTAATGTCCGTGAGCAAAAATATTGTCTAGCTAAGCAAAATTATGATTCCTTTACAATGAATGATGATGAGCTTATTCGTGATATGTATTCTCGTTTGAATCTAATTATCAATGAGCTCCATTCTATAGGATTAACAAAGCTAGATGATGCGGACATCATAAGGAAGATCATCTCCGTGCTATCACAAAAGAAATATGCAAGCATCATCACCATCCTTCACAATATAGAGAACTTGAGCACCATGACCCCAGGCATAGTCATTGGCAAGATAGTGGCATTTGAAATATCATGTAAGATGGGTCAAGAAGAAGCCTCTTCATCGAGCAAAGGCAAAGCTCTCGCATATAGCGAGAAAAAGAAGATGAAGGGCAAGCAAGTTGAGACAAGCTCAAGCTCAAGCTCCTCAAGTGAAGAAGAAGAAGAAGAAGATGAGGACGATGATGATGATGATGAAGGTTTGATGATGATCAATCTTCCTCCTCCACCTCTGACCTTGATGAAGAATCAATCAAACTTATCAACAAGGTGGAGAAGATGATCCAAAGGCTCAATGTCAAGGGTGTGCCCATCCAAATCCAAGATCTCATTTTCACTAATCAAAGAAATGAGCAAAGAAAGAGAGGATGCTATGGATGCGGCGAGTTGGGGCACTTTGTGGAAGTTTATCCAAACAAGCCCACACCCAAGACAAAGAAGAAGGCATGCAAGAACCAAGCCCTCACATCAATAAGGTTATGGGATGATTCTTCAAGTGAAGAATGACACCATCACAAGAGGCGAGGACGCAAGCACTCATCATCAAGCTCTTCTCGTATGTGCCTTATGTCACGAGGTAACGAAAGCTCATCCTCTAGTGAGAGTGATAGTGATGATGAAATACCTTCTTATGATGAAATTGTGCAACAAAATCTTAATTATGCTAAAGTTTGCACTAGTCAACAAAAGAAGCTCAAAAAATTAAAAGGGAAGCTAGATAGTTCACAAGAAGCATATAAAACTTTACTTGAACAATATGAGAACTTTGCTAATCTCAATATTGAACTATCTACTAAAATTGAGCAACTTAAGGCTAGTGCAACAACAAATGCATGCACAATTAATGATGAGCAAGTTGTGAAGAAAAATGAAAAATTAAAAGAAAAGTTTGATAGCTCACAAGATGCTTATAAAAGTTTGCTTGCTAAAATGGAAACCATGTGCAAACATTGTGATGAGCTAACTAACAAAGTTGCTAAGCTTGAAGCCGTTAGTACAACTTCCACCAAGGCATCTAAAAAGAAAAGTTCTATCTTTAACATGTCTAAAAAGGATGACTCTACTTCTTGTAATGATTTATGTTTAGACTCATCTTTGTGCAACCAAGTTTGTGTTGAGAAAGTTATTGTAGATACATGCACACAAGAGGTTGCAAAGGAGAATGAGCAACTCAAGCAAGAAGTAACTCGCCTCACCAAGGACTTGACTCAAGTGAAAGGCAAGGCGAAGCAAGCCCAACTTCATCAAGATAACACCGTCAAGGGAGTGAAGAAGCTTGATGAAGGATAAACCGTGGTTTGCTACGTGTGCCACAAGGAAGGTCACAAGTCCTATGAGTGCAAGGTGAAGAATGGGGGAGGAGCAAAGAAGAAAGAGAAGAAGCAAACAAGCAAGCTCTCCAACATCTGCACCAACAAGGTGGACAAGAAGACCTCCACACCATACTTGTTAAAGAAGAAGAAAAATGACAAGGTGGTGGCCATCAAGGTGAACAAGCAAGTCAACAATGGGGTCAAATGCTTTTGGGTGCCAAAGGAAATCATTTCCAACATGAAGAGCACCAAGAAGGTTTGGATCCCAAAAGGGAAGTGAGAAGTCCAATGGATTTTAGGGAATTTAGAGGCTTGGCAAAGTATGGGTGCATTTCATGGGGTGCATCATGATGGACAAAGTCATTGCCATGTGGGTAAGTGAATACTATGGACCCAAATTCCCCTTCCCATGTTAGGTAACTAGCTGTTATTACTTTCAATTAGTATTTCCTACAAGTGGTATTTCTTACAAAATGGTATCCTTAAGCATCTGGTTGTTTTTCATGCCTAGGTTTGCATTTGCATGCTTATATCTTTTGTCATGCATATTGTAACAGAACCGACCAATTATACGAGATTAAGTAAGAAAATCCTCCACCGAAGCAGATAATTTAGCAAACTTAAACCCGTATAACCCGGTAGTCCGTGAAACCACGAAGGATTTCAAACCAATCGACATACAAACCAAGATCGTACAAGTTTAGCAAATACCTTCACACGTTACATAAGGTTCACAACGACAGTGGATACATCAGAGTTTAGAACATAAAGTTATTACAAACCGAGTTCAACTGAAATAGCGGAAGTAAATAGTTTTAAAGCCACACACACACTTTTAGTTCAGATACAGTGCCAGTAGGTAGTCATCTCCAACAAAAGCATCAGATGAGAGATACGGAGTGACCATTTGCCCTTGGTCCTAGTTGTCACCCATCGCCGGATACAGGCAGTTAATGCAATAGCCGTAGTACATTTGACCATCAGCAACAACAATGGGAACAACGCCCTGAGTACGAGAAGGTACTCAGCCAGACTTACCCGCCTTAAACCAAAATAAAGCAACACCAAGGATTATGCAAGGCTTTCTTTAGTGGGCTAGCTGACCTGTTTGCGAAAAGCATAAGCTATCCTGAAAACATCATTTTAAATACTTTGCATCCTCTTTATTATAACCTATTCATCTAGGTAAGCACCTGTACTATAGCAATCACATGATTAACCATTAATATCCAGTTACCAATTTAGCTTTAGCATGCCCATACCATCTAGATAACCATCATTGTTCCATAATAATTACTACGATGCCGTAGCTCGAGTTAAGTGCTCACTATCCAGGAGCGATGGCGATTCGAATCGATTCCTAACCAGCTGGTGATTTATTCCTCACACAAACCACACCCACCGATCAAGTGAGCTACAGATCACCAATGACACTTTTTAGGTAGCCGTGGGACAATCTGGAGCCGCAGTACCTAGGGACCGCCCGACTGCCAGGAATCAGGTCACACCTGCCCTTGGGCTCACTCTTCACGCCCCTGTCATACCCCCATCAGCACCAATACGCGCACCCGTGTAGATCCCAGCCCGAATAGTGCCACTAGCTTCGCGGTCGAAAAGTACTTTATTCGGCCAGCTAAATGTGAGGCATGCGTTCAACATGACAAGAGGGACGAGCAACGATCGGTCCTTAATCGACACAGACGGAAACTAACAGCACCCCAGAACCCTGTCTGGTTGCCTCCAACTTTTCTGTCCGGTCTCCAATTTTCCATCACATACGTTTAATTCCAGAACATCATTCTTTCCATAGCTAATTTCTTCCAGTAACCACCTATAATGTAGGTGATCGGGTATCACCGATCGCTACCGGTCTAAGCAAGGCTAAGCAGTTATTCGATCCTGACCTAACAGGGAAAAGGTAGTAAGGTAGGCAAGGATAGTAAGGAATGCATCAACGGTTTCAATCAACTCCTACAACTTAATGCACAATATGTAAACTCATATATATATAGAAAGAATTGCTTTTGTAAAGTAGGAGACTTAGAATGCTCCGGGGCTTGCCTCGTTCGAACGAACTAGGTTGGTGATCCACGCACTCCGGCAAGTCCTCTCCTTGCTCTTCTTCCTCGGGCACCTCCTATGCCTGGACTTCTTGTGGATCGGTCCCGGTCTGCTCTTCCTGAACTGCTACTAGCAACTCCTCCTGCGATCCTGTATGATGCAAATGTATAAGTGCTAATGCATAGGTGCATCGGAGAGATGACATGTAATGATCATGATGCATGAAATGTAGATGACCATGTTTAACTTCATTGGACATAGTAGTAGCAAAGCTCTTCTACAAGGTAGTCAACATCATCCAAGAACATGTACTACTATCTACTATGACAACCACTGTACTAACATGCCAAATCACCACAGCAAACTAAGATGCTACAAAGATACACCAAGGAAAACATTATTAACTAAACTCGCATTAAAGAAGATCATTTGATTTCATTTTAAACTAGGGCTACACAACAACATATATTTCTAGTGTTCATAAAAATCTGAGAAAATTACAGTAGCATAGTACTACTCTAAGTAGACTATCATAAAATTTTCATGGCATTTGGATAAGTAAAATAGCCTACACAAAAATGACAAGGCATAAATGCTTAAAAAGGCATAAATAGAAAACCTTAGTTAAAAGTGTCAAGCAACATATTTCACATTTTTCCTAGTATCATTCTAGCATAAGAATAGCACTCACCAAATTTTACCTTTACTGGATCTATAGAAAAATTATGAAAATTCATACAAGTATTACTTAATGATAAAAGGAAAATCTATAACTCAAAAACCATACACGCAATGACTCTCAAATTTTTACCAGAGCTTCTACTAAGCAAGGATAGCTTACCCACAAAATTTCATAATTTTTAGACCACAGAAACTCTAGCTATAAAATAAACAAGTTTACATGCATTCAAAAACACATTTCAAATTTCTATTTAAATCTTCCAAAATTTCCACTGTAAGTATCAAGACTATATTTTTCCTAAATACTAGACTTCCTAAGGAACACTACCAAATTTATTTCACAATTTTTGAAGCTACAAAACTAGAGATACAATTATTACAAAACAGCATAGAAATCTGTTAATTTGAACTAGCCTATCACTAAACTGTCACTGACGCGTGGGACCCGCTTGTCAGCCGGACCCGCCTGTCATTGACACAGAACAGGGGAGACGGCACGCGATGGCGCGGCGATGGTCGAGCTCGCCGACGGTGGCTCCTCCAGCGAAATCAACAGCACCTACACGATCTACGTGACGAGCCGCGTCGAATGGTGCTACCGATGAGACCAAAGACCTAGCGGAGGGGGCTCGTCGACGGTGATGGCGGCACGGCAGCGCTCCGGCGTGAGACGCCGGCGATAGCAAGCCATGACTGACTCAACCGAGCTCGGCATGAGCTACCGGGGGTTGCTACGGTGCTACCCAGGCAAAGAGAGGAGGACGAGGGAGTTTCCAGCTACCCCGACCACGGCGGCCTCAACTCCGGCGAGGACATGCCATGGCGGCGGTGGAAGAAACAACGAATACACGCTTACCACGACTCAACTGACTCGATTGAATGGTGGAGGTGGTAGAGGGGATCACAACGAGGCTCTGGGTGAACTAGGCAACGTGTTTTTGCAGAGACGCGGGAGCTAGGCACGAGCGAAGGTTGGTCAGCAACGGCGGAGCTGCAGCGGCTCTGTTGCGGTGCGCGGTGGGAGGCGAAGAAATGCAAATGAAGCAGGCGACTCGGTCGGGCAGGCATGCGGGGTGCTCAAGACACGGCCAGTAGCGTCAGGATGCCCATGGCGCGTGGCCAGCGCGAGTAGAAGGCCAGCGACGGGTGGCGGACACGCGGCGTCAAGCTTCTGAGCTGGTCAGCCACGGTGACCCTAAACGTTTTCAGAAACGTTACGATTCAGAACTCGATGACCGTGGCTGTCAGCGACATTTCGACGTGTCAACACGGCTAATCCATGGCTCCTTTGCATAAACTGTGTTCATGAAAAATGTAGACCTACCATCCATCTACAAAACTCCTTTAGAGATCAAGGTCTAATTCGCAAAGGACAGAGAGTAAAATCATGCCAAAGTCGTGTTCAAGAAACTGAAAAGTGGAGTTTTGTACTTAGAAAAATTCTAAGTGTTGATCCCAACCCAATTTCTAACTTGTGGGCCCTATTTGAGCATGTTGTGCACATTTTCATAACTTGGTTTCAAAACAAAGTTTGTTCCTTATAAAATTTGCTACAACTTTGTTTTAGGTTGCTCAGACATGCATAGACTCTAAGTTATACTTTTTAAACAGTCAAACTAAATAGTTTAGGAGTCAAAATAAGTCAAATCATGATTTGGAACCTTAATTAGGCAAAATGACCAACATGAACATTGTTCGTAACGACTTTCTAAGCATAGCTAAGATGTTTGGAAATATATTTAGCCATACCAGACATTGGTCACACAAGAATCAAGCATAGAATGCGCTGAAACGATGAAAAACAATTAAAATGTTACATTTGTTTCCTGGTCATGTTTCACATGTTTCATGATCTTGTTGTATCGTACTAACTAGCTAGGTTCCACTAAAGTAAGTTGCACATGTTGCACTTGAGTGTTGCACACTAATCATTTCATAAATAAAAACAACACTCATGAAATATACAATATGTTGCAATGTTTCGATAACATGTTTCATGTAAAATAAGCTCATGAATGGATGAATAATGCTCATGTTCATGGAATGCAAGTGCAATCATGCAAGCCTAACACCAGGGGTGTTACACATATACTAGGTATATCTTATGGTAGGCTTGCTCGGTTTCATTCTTAACCCTTGGAGCAAACCTACATGATTTAAATTGTTTAGGAGCACGACACATAGCTTGTCTTACAATTGTTCATCTAATATGTGCCAAAGTCTAAATTGTAAATAATCTCTTCCGAATAACATATTCGAAAATGACTCTCACATTCATGTGATGTCATCTTTCAAGTGGTATTTTGATCCTAAAATCAATGTGCATGATTCTTACAAGTATTCCACACTTGTGTGCACAAATTTAGAGGGAGGTTACTCTACAAGTTGGATGCCTTGAGACTAACACCTTTTCAAGCTTATCATATGTGTAGTAGTCTCATTGCAAGGAAAATGGAGTCCCCGGAGTTAAGCATCATACTTCGAATATCCACCACCTATTGCAAGTGGTAGAAATCAAATTGGGTTCCACATGTGGTATTTCTAAACCAATATCATCATGTTGATTTCATTTTGATATTTATATGCTTTCTCCATGCATTATATAGATTAAATTCCCTTGAGCAATAATTTACCAATTATGCCTATGCTTTGCCTTCTACCATATGTATGCATATATTTAGGGAGAGCTTAATCTATATAATATGAGAGTCAAATTTGGTGACCTATTCCACTCCACACACAAAGGATCACAAAGTTTAACCCTCCCTTGTGCTACTAATGTCTTTCTTTTTGGTGTTTGATTCCAAAGGGGGAGAATTTAGAGGACCAAAAACAAGCATTAATTTGTAAGACCAAAAGCTAGACTATAATGGTCTACAAGTGGTAATGGTCTGAGAAAGGGAGAGGAGTGGTTTATGGATTGCCTATGGAATGGGGAGAATTTATAGAAAGCAAGGCTTAAATCCATAATGCCACATGGGGATATTTGCAAGAGCAAGATAAGTTTTTATGTGATATTCCTTAGTTTTACAAGAAGTATCTTTTAGCATCATATAATCTTGCCCCTTGCATTGCATCCTAGCAAGTAGGTAGTTTTTAAATTTCAAAATTCTATTATTTGTTTACTTTGGTCGTGTTGTCATTAATCACCAAAAAAGGGGAGATTGTAAGGAAAATGGACCCTAGGCCCATTTACTTTGGATTTTGGTATTTGATGACCAACACAACCAAATTAGACTAATGAATTTATAAGTGATTATTTGTAGTTCAATAGGATGCAAGACGTGACTTGAACGAAGGCGACGTGATGATCCGATGATCAACACCATAAGCAAGACCTCAGAAGCACAAGAGAAGACCCAAGATATCAAGCAAAGTCCAAGCACAAAGATAGAAACTAAGCCGGACGCAAGATCGTGAAGAAACAAGCTCAAAGAGGTGACTAGACGCTGCACAGGACGCTGCACCGGATGCTCCGATGCACAGGACGCTGCACCGGACGCTCCGATGCATAGGACGCTGCACCAGACGCTGCACCGGACGCTCCGATCAAGAGGCTCGGCAACAACAGAGTCAATAGTAGCGACCGGACACTGCATAGGACGCTACACCGGACGCTTCGATGCACAGGACGCTGCACAGGACACTGAGTGCCAGAGTCCGGTCAACATCAGTAAGGTTTTAGAGAGCCGTTTTCGTGACCGGACGCGTCTAGTTAGTGCTGGCCGGACGCTGGTCAGAGTCCGGTCAGTAGCAGAAAAGCAGGATTTCGTCCCCAACGGCTACTTTCTCAGTGGGGCTTATAAATAGACCCCCCAACCATCCATTTGAGGGATGTGGAGCTGAGGAAACATATCTAGGGTGTTGATATACCATTTTAGTGATATCCAATTGCATAGTGCTTAGTTTTTCATTAGGTGATTAGCGTAGGTGCTTCGCGAAGTGCTTAGGTTGATTAGACCACCGCTTATGCGCTTGCTCTAGGTTTAGGCCTAGTGTTTAGTGAGGTTTGCATACCTCTTACCACTCGGTGCTTGCACGCACAATTGTTGTACATCGGAGGGGCTTGTAGTCTTGCGAGATCATACCAACCGCGTTTGTGGTGTGGCCGCCACCTTGTACCGGAGGAAACAAGGCCCGCGGCATTTTGGCCAGAAGCTTGATAGTGAAGACGGCGGGGAGCATCTGGGAGAGGCTTGCCGGAAGGCATGTCGGAGATCCACTTGCGTGTGGGGAAGGCCCGAGGCTATCCACGGAGTTACCCGACTGGGAGCTTGGCCCTTGCGAGGGATTCCTTGCGAGGAGCTCCAACAAGGACTAGGGGGAAGCTTGTGCGCTTCTCGATACCTCAGTAAAAATACCAGAGTCGTCGACGGGAGTTTGCATATCTCTACCTTACTCTTTAGCCTCCGCATTTATATTGATTACTTACTCCTTTTGCGGTAGAGATAGCAACACATTAGCAAAACCGTAGTTGCACATTTAGATAATTTATCTTTTGCATAGGTTTTGCTAAGGGTAGAAAAGGAGGCCATAGTTTAGAGTTAGAATTTTAAGTTGCCTAATTCACCCCCCCCCCTCTTAGGCGTCACGGTCCACTTTAGAGGCGAGTCGTTGTGAATGCTAAAGTTGCCAAAGTTTTGACGAAGACAAGTTGTTGTAGTCACCGAAGAATCGAAGATATTGATGAAGATACATTGTCGGTATTGACGTCAGAGTTCTCGGAGAAGCCCCTCTAGTTGTTGGCATTGAAGGTTAGTCATTGTGGTCGCTAAAGATGATGGTGAGGCCCCACACGTGGAAGTGTTGGCATGGTGAGTCATTGAAGTGTTGGTGAAGCCCCTTCTATTAAAGTGCTTGCCGAGAGCGATGTTTGGGGAGCCCATGAGGTATATGGGCCAAGTCTTCCCTAGAAAAGGCCCAACTAGTAGCTAGAGTAGTGTCATGTGAAATCCAACCCCACCAAGAGGTCACTTGTAAATATCAATTGCCTATATAACTGCCCAAGGGCATCAGGGCAAGGGACCTCTCCTCCCACTCATTTCCAGTTGTTCAAAACCGTAGTGTGTCCCCTCTCCACCACCGAGCTCTCTCTTCCCTCTCTCTCCCTCTTATTTAGAACTGTTAGTTCCAACATAATTGACTTGGAAACATATCCTCCTAGATATTCATGTATTTAAGTATTTGTGTTCAAATTTTTTTGTCTAGTTAAATGTTTATGTGCATAATTCATTAAGAATTTTCATGTTTTTTTATAAAACCGCAAAATGAATAGCTTCCGCTGTAGCCCACTATAGCTTTTTATAGCTTAGGTAGCATAGCCCGCTATTTAAAACATTGGCTGCTAATAATAAATGTCGTCGCCGTCCGACAAGCATCCTACCAAAGTGGGTCCAGCCAGCCACTCACCCATCGCTTATCCGGCAATAGCGTCTAGCCAAAGCGGGTCTAGCCAGCCACCCACTCCTAAACCCGGTCCACTTAATGGCAAACACCCGTCTCGGCATCACACCACATCCATATGGCTGGGCAGGTCCCTCATCCCTTGGTCATGACCTTCCTTTTATCCCTTAGTCATGACCTTCCTTCCATCAGGTGCGTCCGTCAGGCCGCCCAAACGAGTGAGTGGAAAGCTAGGAGTGGCCCATTCGCCATTTTGATGGTTCGGGTTCGGTCTCGGCCAGAGAAACAACTGTCATAATATAATCTAAATTATATCATATAAGAAAATATGACCTTCATAATTCAGATCTCTGAGAACATCGACCTCTAAGATCCAAAAACATCGGCCCTAGTAAATGATAAAAGAAACCAGATCTGAAAAATATTTTCATACCTCGATTGATAAAAGAAGTCAGATCTCACATATATTTTCATACCTCAAACTCGAACAAGGTAGATTTGAGAACAAGAATCAAACTGCACCGATGTGGATAGAGTGCTCTGCCTACTTTGTGAACGATGAAAGTAAAAAGGGCCATTTGTTATAAGGGTCTCTTCTTCCCGCTCGTCATGGACGATGAAATGAAATGAGTCCCTTCTTCGATTTGAAGGAGAGAGTCCGTCATCCCTTCTTCGATTCGAAGGAGAGAGTCCGTCATCCCTTGAAATGAGTCCATTCTTCGATTTGAATCGAAGGAGAGAGTCGTCATCCCTTCTTCGATTTGAAGGAGAGAGTTTGTCATCCCTTTTTCAATTCGAAGGAGAGAGAGTGGTTCCCTTCTTCGATAATCTCTTCTAACTCTTTGTCTAGGATAGAGAAGCCTTAAAGAGAATTTGTCTATCTAGGATAGGGAAGTCTTGAAGAAGAATTTTCTAGGATGAAGAAAAGAAGAACGAGGAATGAGTCTCTTCTTCTAGCTCTTCTCTTGGTTGAAGATGGAAAAGAGAGGAGAGGAGGAGGCTCTTTTTAAGATGAATGGTTAGAGGGTAGAGGAGGAGTGTACCACGAAGAGGATAGGTTTAACTTGTAAGCAGATTTTCCCACTGCAAGTTTGTTGACCTATTCTATTGCCCACTTTGTTCTGGCTGACTATAAATTGATGAAGAGCTTGAGACTAAAATAAAATCAATTCCTCTTCAAATAGAAGAGGCTATATATATTGCCAATAATCTGACAATGTTTTTGCCTTCATTCATTTCTCCGGGATTAATTAGGAAACAACTTTTGTAAATACTTGCTCATCAGGGAATGCTTTTTAATGATTTGCCGTCCGTCTGCAGGATCCATTAACTTCTTTACACATTTAATATCTTGTCATTTGCATGAACCGTGGATATCTATTATCGTTGTAGATTATTGTTCATGAACCTAGATGATATGTTATTAGTTCAGCTTTACCTTTTGTCTTTGTAAGACACTAAGACGTAATTCCTGCTGTTACTACTGCATATATGTATACTAGCTGTTTGTTAGTCTATTGAATGCTGATCGCATAATATGTTCGAAATCCAATATATTGAGCTTCTTGTTTGCATTAGTTTCTGGCGCCACGTTTCTCCTTGGCAATGCTTTTGTCTCTTTAATCCTTATTCCATCTCACAGACTAACAAAATATATTTATATGTCATTTTTATTCTTTTTTCAGGTTTGGTTTATCAACAATTTGGTTCATCTATCCATGTGTGGAACACGGGAGAAACACCTGACGGAAGGTGACAAATTGATTGTGATAGGTTATGCATATGCAACAGAGTCACAAGTACAGACTATGTACAGCATGTTCGTTTGTTGGTTTTAGCCATGGCTTATTAGCTAGCCAACAGTGTTTTTCTCTCACAACAAACCAGGACCAGCCGAACTTATCAGCCCAGAAACCAACCAGCGAACATGCTCGTAATCAGGACTTACGAGTATTATTATGCACAGTTGAGTGTTGACCATAATAAATAATCATGAATCAGGTCTAGTGTGTTAACATGTGTGCTGTGTATTCTCCTCCAAAAGAAAGGGGAAAAAAAAGCTTTTCTGTTGCGTAAGACAGACTATTACCATGTTTCGTACAAGGTGTTTGACACTAGACTTTTATTAAGAACTGCCATGACAGGTTAGATGTTGTTCAGAATCCGGGGCATAATTATTAAGGGTGTGTTTGGCAAGCTGAAACGTTCCGAATTCTCAGCGGGAACCAAAGAATAACTTCCAAACGGTGAAACAAGAAACGTTTCAACGAAGAAACATTTCTAGTTTCTTCACTACTAGAGAACAGACTTTAGAACGATGTCTCAATTTGACATTAGCCTCGACATTTTTTGCCCCCGGGACTAGAAGGCCTTTAGTCCCGGTTGGTGTCTCCAACCGAGACTAAAGGTCCCTGCCCAACGGCTAAACCGGGACTAAAAGTTCTCTAACCTTTAGTCCCGGTTGGTGTTACCAACCCAGACTAAAGGTAGACCCTCTAGTCCCGGTTGTCCCCGAATGGGTTAGTTCAAAAGGAAAGCATCACATCCATTGTTAGATGTGTTGTGTAGGTGGGGTGGTAAGCTACGCGGGAAACCGGGAGTAGAGCTAGTTCCCAACCGGGACTAGATCTCATTTCTGTAGTAGTGCTTGCTTAGAAACATGAATCGGCCAGAGGCTGTTTTCGCCATTCGGTTCCATTTCTTGGCTGTAGGATCGATTCATATCTAGATAGGCAATCAGAGAGGGGGTGAATGATTGTTGAAGCCAAAAACTAATTTTAAAACTTCCCCCTAAACACAAAACCGAACTAAGCCTCATTTTCAGTTCTGGACATAACACTACGCCTCTAATACAAATAATCTCGACCAAAACCTGTAGATCTGATTGATGTCAAACTTTTACAGATTAAAGTAGATAAAATTCTTGAACTAACCCAACTGAAATCACGAAAATCGGATATCTAGAACTCTAGATATAAAATAAACAAGCTCGCTGATTCAGGAAGTGATGAGAATTGATCAAGCTCTAAAAACTGTGATTAAACAAAATCTAATCTAATAAAGATTAATCAATCAAACTTCTCATATCAGTAACACAATGCCCTAGCACAGCTTTAGATGGATCGAAACAAAACTATTCTTGAGAACAAGAAATCAATCTAAAACTAAAAGCTAGGCATACAAATTAAATAGATGAGAAAGAGCTGAGCAAAGGAACAGAGATTACCAACACATTAATTATCAAACCTTGATCTTTATTGCATAGATGTATTTACAAGATGCATCACACAAGCATCCGTACAAAAAATTCTCGACGAATTCCAAAACCCTAAAACACAGCCGCCGTGACGTCCTGTCCTGCGCTGCCTGTTCTATTCTCCACCACCAGACCGACGAGCCTCGGTCTCCTTTTATCTACCTGATGAGCCCGGCCTGTCCTGCTCGGTCATGCACGGTCTCCTGGCCCTTGCAATTCGGTCACGCAATGCTACATAGCCGGCGCAGCCTTGATCTCCTTTTACTCGGCCAACACCTACCGTGTGAGCCAAGCACCAAAACGTGTCCAACATGGACACTAGTCCTAACGTACATGCACTGGCCTGCATGCCTCCTACCTGACCAAGTCACAGCACCAACGTACAGCACCTGGTCAAACTGTGCATGCAGCACCACACGCATGCACGTCTAGCACCAACAGGCCAATTCGGATCTATGCCTCCATACATGAGCCATACTTGACCAAACCAAACGTGCACACTTAAACCCATGCATGCACCAAGCATAACATTGTCCTAGCCACACCGGCCACAACCAACACCACACCATAGCCCATACATCTCTCATGTACTGTCTCATGAAGTGATCTCCTTAACGTACATTATTCTCTTAGCCTGACTGTCTCGCATGACATACTTGACCGATAGGACCTCAGTTCCTCCCTGAACTTAGTCCCGAAATCTCTGTTCCTCTCTGAACCTAGTTCCAGTCCGTCATCGACCACGTTCCGCCTCAAGCAACACATGCATATGAACAAACACGCAAACGCGTCCGAGCCCAAGTCCACGACTTGACTCAAGTCAATCCGCACAACACCTCACACGAGCATGTCATGCAACAATACCAAATCACCAAGCTATCACAAGCATATATAAGCATCACATGCATATCAAACTATGCCATAATCCAAATCACTTTGCAATGCCAATTCATATTAAACCAATTTTTCATCATATGATCTCACATTGGCCTCCCTTCTCTTATGAATCCGAATCCAGTCTATCAGCCAGGATATTAACGCAGACATATAAGCCACAATGCTTGGTAACTGAGTTGTGACCACTTCCTACCCAGAAGCCATTAATCTTTTTAGTTGCTTTTACACATTTAATTTCTTGCCATTTGCATAGCAGTGGAGGTTAAGCATAGATTGGTGTTGTAGACTATTTATGCATGAACTTTAGTGGTTTAAATCTAAATTTGAACTTGAACAAAAATCTTCAACGTCATTTCCCAGAAAATCAGAAATATTCCATTGCTGGTGGTAACCGTAAAACTTGGCACCCATTAGCTTTCTAACCTGATATCAGAATATCTGCAAGATTTCAGTCTGTTGTGTTTAATTAAGCGTGTGTGAAGAGCCACAGTTGACCCTTTTTTATATGTTGCAGGTTTTATGGTGTGGTCTCCCGTGGTGTGCGTTCGGACAATTGTGTGTTGGTGGTGTTATGACTGTAGGATCATAGATCTAGCCTTTGAATGTTCTATTCGGTATAACATGTAAAACGGTAGATCCTAGGACATGTAGAACGGTCTACAGAGAGACAGGGAGAGAAAGGGAAGGGTACCGAACCTGAGACCGCAGGTGTGGAGGATCCAGTAGCCTCCATCAGGTTCGTCAATGTAGGCTGCGCACAGGCAGTGACGGTCGGTGAAGAGAGGCGACGCAGTGGATACGGTGATGCAGTGCAGTGACGATGGGATGACGGTGATGACGGTGGCGGCTTCCCGTCGCTGGCTGCGCGCCCTCTTCGAGATCGGAATTAGGGTTTGTCGGTGGGTTTGCGGCTCACGGCGAACCTCGTGCTTTGAGCCGCCGGCCCCACCTCTTTATATAGCACAGTGCGACGGGGGCCCACCAACCATGTAGGGTTGGGCGCCCCCGATCAGGGCGCGAGACCAAGGCCCAATAGACCGTTGGGCTTATTGGTTGGGAGATCAATCTAACATTCTTCCCCTTGATCTCACTATTACTTTTATCTTTAAACTTTAAACTTCAATCCTTTTATCCTTACTCATTTCTTCACAGATGATGCATAGAGCATGTCTCATCGTCACGGTCAATCGCCGATAGATTTAACAGCTACAATGCACGTCTCTGATCTGAAATAGTTACTTTAACTTTTGGGCCCTTTATAGTCCAGGAATCACAGGCTTTCCCTTAAACCCATGCCGGCTACATGTTCTCTGAACACGTTGGGTGGTAAGCCTTTTGTAAGCGGATCCGCGAGCATCTTTCCGGTAATTATATGCTCAAGACTTATCATTTGATCCCGGACTTTATCCTTCACAACATAATACTTTATGTCAATGTGTTTGGCAGCACCACTTGACCTATTGTTGTGAGCATACTGTACTGCTGGATTATTATCGCAGTATAACTTCAGTGGTCTATTGATGTCGTCAACCACCTTCAAACCGGGTATGAACTTCTTTAGCCAGTTCACCTGCCCCGTTGCCTCATAACACGCTACAAACTCGGCATACATTGTGGACGATGTAGTGACGGTTTGCTTTGAGCTTTTCCATGAAATAGCTCCCCCTGCGAGAGTAAACACATATCCAGACGTGGATTTTCTATTATCTCCCGCATAATCAGAATCCGAATATCCCACTATATGGAGTGAATCAGATCTTCTATACGTCATCATGAGGCCTTTCGTTCCTTGCAAATAACGCAAAACTTTCTTTACCAATTTCCAGTGTTCTATTCCAGGATTGCTCTGGAATCTGCCAAGTAACCCGGTAACAAATGCCAAGTCAGGGCGCGTACACACTTGATCATATAGCAAGCTTCCGACAGCTGAAGCATATGGAACCACTTTCATTTGATCGATCTCATATTGGTTCCTGGGGCATTAAAAATCCCCATATCTGTCGCCCTTGACTATAGGAGCAGGTGAGGGACTACATTTGTGCATACTGAATTTCTTTAAGACTTTTTCTATGTATGCCTTTTGTGACAGTGCTAATACCCCTTTACTTCTATCTCGGTGAATCTCGATCCCTAGAACGAACGAAGCTTCACCAAGATCTTTCATATCAAACTTTAAGGACAAAAACTTCTTTGTCTCCAGTAGTAGACTGACATCACTACTAGCAAGTAAGATATCATCCACATACATGACAAGGAAGATAAACTTCCCATTCTTAAACTTTGCGTAGACACAATTGTCCTCAACATTATCTTTAAACCCAAAATTCTTTATTGTCTGATCAAACTTTAAGTACCACTGTCTTGAAGCTTGTTTTAATCCATAAATAGATTTCTTTAGGTGGCATCCCAAACGTTCTTTTCCTTCCATGACAAAACCTTTCGGTTGTGCCATATAAACATTTTCCTCTAAGTCTCCGTTGAGAAATGCCATCTTTACATCCATCTGATGTAATTCCAAATCGTAATGTGCCACTAATGCCATTATGATTCTGAAGAAATCCTTACATGAGACTGGAGAAAAGGTCTCATTGTAATCAATTCCTTCTCTTTGTGTAAAGCCTTTTGCCACAAGTCGGGCTTTATATCTCTCTATATTCCCTTGAGAGTCAAGTTTTGTTTTGTAGACCCATTTATAGCCTACTGTTTTGGCTCCTTTAGGAATTATCTCCAAATCCCAAACTTTATTTGCATTCATTGATCTCATCTCATCTTCCATGGCCTCAAGCCACTTTGATGAATGATCACTTTTCATGGCTTCTTCAAATGAGGTGGGATCATCCTCCATTTGAAATTCTTCAGTGTTGTACACTTCATAATCAGCAGGAATAGCTGATTTTCTAACTCTTTGAGACCTTCTAGGGGCCTCCTCAATTGGCACATTTTCTGTTTGAGGCTGTTGTTGCTCCCCCTCATGTGTGGCAATAGGTTCTATAGGATCCTGAGGCACAGGTTCCTCATCATCATTCATTGTTGCCACAGGCGGGATAACAACAGGTGCTGGCACCACAGTGTCTTGTACTGTTGGTGCAGCAACAGCAGGTAGTGAGAAAAATGGCTCATGAATGATCGGAGTGGGTGCATACACCCGCTTCTCTTCAAGGTCAATTTCTCGAGCTACCATGCTCCTCCTAATCATTTCATCCTCTAGGAAGACAGCGTGTCTCGTTTCCACAAACTTTGTATGTCTGTTAGGACAGTAGAAACGAAAACCTTTTAACTTTTCTGGGTAGCCAATGAAATGGTAACTCACTGTTTTGGGATCTAGCTTCCCAATGTTTGGGTTAAAAACTTTAGCCTCAGCAGGGCTCCCCCACACACGCAAGTGGTTAAGTGAGGGTACTCTTCCTGTCCACAACTCATATGGTGTTTTGGGCACCGACTTACTTGGTACTCTATTGAGAATATGAATGGCGGTTTTTAACGCCTCCATCCACAGATTCATAGGTAAAGTGGAGTAACTTATCATACTACGCACCATATCCATCAGGGTACGGTTACGCCTTTCAGCTACTCCATTCTACTGAGGTTCGCCCGGTGTTGAATACTGGGCGACTATACCATTCTCCTGTAAGAACCTTGCAAAAGGTCCAGGAACTTGTCCATATGGGGTATGCCGACCGTAGTACTCTCCCCCACGGTCAGACCTGACTATCTTAATTTTTAAATCATGCTGATTTTCAACTTCTGCTTTAAATGTTTTGAATTTATCCAATGCTTCTGTTCTTTCTTTAATTGGATAAATGTTGCCAAACCGAGAGTAATCGTCTGTGAATGTTATGAATGAATCATAACCATCCACACTTTTCACAGGAAAAGGACCACATATGTCTGTGTGAATAATCTGTAGAATTCCTGAGCTTTGTTTGGCATCTTTCTTAATTTTCTTTACATACTTTCCTTTTATGCAATCTCTACATTGTTCTAACTCTGAGAGCTCTAATGGAGGAAGAATATCATTCTTAACTAGTCTTTCTATTCTCCCCCTCAAAATATGGCCTAAACGACAGTGCTATAATTTCGATAATGCATCGTGAGCTCTTTTTCGTTTTCTGTTTCCATTGTTCGATGAGGATACATTTTCATTCACATCACATACGGAATTCACATTTTCATGAAGTGATAACAAATAAAGCTCGTCTTGTCGGAAGGCAAGACCAACACATTTATTATTAAACAATATCCGACATTTGCCATTTCCAAAATGGCAATCATAACCATCATGGTCCAACTTTGATACACTAATCAGGTTTCTTTGCAAAGAAGGTACATAAAGAACATCTCTACGAAAAAGTATGAAGCCATCTAGAAGCTCTAGAGGAAGATCTCCAACGGCCTCAACATCTGCTTGTACTCCATTTGCGACTTTAATGAAACTTTCGCTTCTTTGCAAAGTTCTCATCGAACGGAATCCCTGTAATGAATTAGCAACATGAATAGTTACACCTGAATCAATCCACCAAGTAGATTTTGAAAACTTTACATACAAGGATTCATTTACGAACGTAATAATGTTCTCACCTTTATTCTTCATAATCATCTTTAAGAAATCAGGACAATTCTTTTTATAATGTCCCGTCTTCTTGCAGTGGAGACACTGGTCTTTAACCACTGGGAATTGCTGGTTCTGAGACTGTTGCATGGGACCTTTTCCAGATGATTTGGAGAAAGAGCTGTTATTATAGTTCTTTTTCTTATCTTTTAGGTAGTTGACAGAACCACCTTGTGAAACTTTTATTCTTTCCTCCTCCTGCACACACATGGCTATGAGCTTTTCCAAATCCCATTTTTCAGGCTGTATGTTGTAATTAACAACAAAGGTGTCAAATTCTTTGGGCAAGGAAGCAAAAATCAAATGAATAAGAAACTCATCCTTGAGTGCCAAATCCATTGGTTTGAGCTTAGATGTCAGATTGCTCATTCTCAGTATGTGCTCTCTAATGTCACTGCCACCACTAGAGTACCTTTCTGTCACCAGCTGCTTGATCAGCTGGGTTGCATATGTCTTTGAAGAGCCAGTGAACTGACTCTTTATTCTATCTAGGTACTCTGTGACCATGTCACAGTCTAGAATTGAGCCCACAATAGCAGGCTCAATGGTGTTCTTTATCACTGCCAAACACTTCTTGTTGGCAGTGACCCATTTCCTATGCTCAAGGTCATAGGACATCTTTACGGGAGCAAAATCCCGCTCTCTATTCTGCCATGCAGCATCAGTCTCATCAGTCTCCCTCACCGGTGCCACAGGTTCTCTAGGGCACGGTGTGGTAACAACCCAGTCCACCTCAGCGAGGATGAAAGCCAGGTCTATCTTTTTCTTCCACTCATTATAGTTATCACCTTTTAGAGTGGGGATCTCTTTGATACAACTCATCAAGTTGTATCCTCCTGAAAACACAATTCAAATAGTGTGAGAACAGAAATAACAACAATAATTGCATGCCTTAGTTTAACGTTGGTCAAAATTAAAACATACAATTATTTTCTACACTAATTCTACATCACCGTTGGGCAGAAATAGAATTAATGTATGACAAAAACATTATAATATTGCCATTAATCAACGTTGGTCAGAATAACAATAATATTATAATCAATTTAAAACATATCTATTTTCAAAATTAAATTCTCCCGTTGGTTCGAATTTAATAATGAAAATTACATCTTTAAATACGCAGCGGAAACTTTAACATTTAATAATCATTTTCCTATTTTCCAGAAGCAACTTTACTATTTACTGAACAAAATTATCGTTGGATAAATTTTGTACAGAAAATTATCACAAAAATTCAATTCCAATTGTTTTCTGAAAAATAAGAAAAATCAAAACTTTGACTTTACTATTTATTTGGCCATTTCGGCCCGATCCAGCAACCAAAGCAGCTTGGCCCGCTTCTTTTCGCGCGCACAGGCCGTACCCAGGCCGCAACCTGGGCCTGGGCCGGCAATGTCCCGCGCGTCCGCGCGCCCGCCTGGGCCGCGACTTGGCCCACTCCATCTCGGCCGTTCCTCTCCATCCGACGGCTGCGCACGCGCATCGGAGGATCAAAAACGGCGACCGCCGCAGCGCCCTTGAACCCTAGCGCCATTCGGCCTTCTCCACTCTCTGTCTTCGCCGCTCTCTTTCCTCAGCGCAGCCAACGCAGCACCGAGCGGCGAATCGGTGGAGCCGCGAGGTCCCGGCGCCGTCGCCGGCCCCCTCGCCGGCGTGCGCGCTCCCCAGCGGGTGAGCGCGCCACCGTCGAGCGGCCTGGCCGCGGTGCCCCTGTGGCCGGATCCCGGCGAGCGGAGCCCCCGGCCGGCCGTTGTTTTCTCCTTCCTTTTCCCCCGCGCGCCGGCGTGTTTGACGGCGAGGTGAGCCGAGCCACCCTCTTCCCCTTTCGGTTTCTTTGATTCGGATTTTGCACGATTTCCCGATTAGGGTTAGGGTTAGGGATGGCCACTGTTTTTCTTTTCCCGAATCGATTTCGGGTTTTAGGGTTCGGTTTTGTCATGAAAACGAGCCCTCAATTTTCCTTTAACCCAGTTAGGGTTAGGGTTCATCCGAACCCACTGCTTTTCTCAGATCCGAAAGGACCGAGTTTAGGGTTCCCTTTGTCGGCCGAAGCCCGTTCTACTTTCTAGATCCGCACCGGATCTCTTCATCTTTTCCTTTTCTAATCGATTTATCCGTTCTAGATCATAACCCTAGCCATATCTATACCTAAACCGTGGCTCTGGTAGCATTGTTATGACTGTAGGATCATAGATCTAGCCTTTGAATGTTCTATTCGGTATAACATGTAAAACGGTAGATCCTAGGACATGTAGAACGATCTACAGAGAGACAGGGAGAGAAAGGGAAGGGTACCGAACCTGAGACCGCAGGTGTGGAGGATCCAGTAGCCTCCATCAGGTTCGTCGATGTAGGCTGCGCACAGGCAGCGACGGTCGGTGAAGAGAGGCGACGCAGTGGATACGGTGATGCAGTGCAGTGACGATGGGATGACGGTGATGACGGTGGCGGCTTCCCGTCGCTGGCTGCGCGCCCTCTTCGAGATCGGAATTAGGGTTTGTCGGTGGGTTTGCGGCTCACGGCAAACCTCGTGCTTTGAGCCGCCGGCCCCACCTCTTTATATAGCGCAGTGCGACGGGGGCCCACCAACCATGTAGGGTTGGGCGCCCCCGATTAGGGCGCGAGACCAAGGCCCAATAGACCATTGGGCTTATTGGTTGTGAGATCAATCTAACAGGTGGATTTCGTGACATGAGGAGGCATCCAAAGATTCTGATAATATGGTACGGCTATCTGAGGGCGAACTTCCCGCCACATTAGGCAGAGCCGCAGAATAGTGTGCCTAGGCCTGTCCTGGTCTTAGTTTATTTGTTTTATTATTCTCTTATTTTCCACCAATTGTGTTCAAGGCTACATAACTGTCCTGGCATTGAGCTTCCATCAGATCGTAGCTCTTTGTCTGTGCTCACCAAAAATAAATAAATAAAATCGGATATGTTTAAATCTATCCATTTGTAAGTTGATCACCATGAAAATAAAAGGGAACACCTGCATTTCTTTCTTTCTTTTTTCTGAAACTGACACCTACATCTCATTCAATCATGATGCAATGCTGTTTCCTGACTGCCTGAATTATAATGATCCATCATTTTTTTCCCTGAAAGTTTGCATGAGCACTGCATACCATTTAAGAAGAGAATGCAAGTTTGATACAGGGTTTTATTACATGGGCATGCGAATCAGCGAATGGGCCTTGGGCCAGCGGTTGGAGTCCGGCAGGTCTCCGCTTCCAACAGAGGTGCAGGGATGGACCCGCCTCCGCGAGATCCTCGGGCCCAAGGCACCGTCTTCCGGCCACGGGCACGTCCAGGTCAGCCCGCCGACCCTGCAAGTTTATTCCTTGACATTGTAACATTGTGTTGTAACACTGTAACGTTGCTTTCGAACCTGATATCCTGCAAGTTTTCAGTCTGTTGTGTTTTTTCTGTGTTTATAAGCGTGTGTTAAGAGCCACAGTTGACCCTCTTTTATACTATATATGAAGGTTTTCTGGTGTCACCTCATAATATGCTAACCTGAGGGCGAACTTCATGCCACATTAGGCAGAGCCGCAGGCTTGCCCTGGTCTTAGTTTATTTGTTTTCTCTTCTTATTTTCGGTCAATTGTGTTCTAGGCCACTAACTATCCTGTGGCATTGAGCTTCCATCAGATCTAGCTCTTTTGTCTGTGGTCACCAAAGAGAAAAGAATCAGATATGTTTAAATCTATCCATTTGTAAGTTGGTAGCCTTGAAAGTAAAGTGAACACCTGCATTTTATTCTCTCTCTCTCTCTCTCTCTCTCTCTCTCTCTCTCTCTCTCTCTCTCTCTCTCTCTCTCTCTCTCTCTCTCTCTCTCTCTGTGTGCGTGTGTGTGTGTGTGTGTGTGTGAAACTAACGCCATGCATCTCATCTAAGCATGAATGCATGATGCAATGCTGGTTTCCTGACTTCCTGAATTATGATGGCTCATCAGATTAGATGGTCATAAGCAAAATCAGCACCCGATGAACGAAAGATTTCCTGTGCGCATGCTAATATTTCGTCAGTTTTTTTTTGAGTTCATCCAATTTTGGCCCTGAGGACTTGAATCCAAAACTATTTTAATAATCATATTTGAGTACCCTAATGTTGTATGGATTTATAGTCGGTTGAATAATTGATGCCTGTGATAGCCAAGATATCCTGAGACTATCACAGAGGGACAAAAGAGTCAAAATTTAAGTCTTGAAATTCTAGCTATTTTCACCATCTCACCTTCCTCATCATTCATCATGTCTCCTTAATCTTAAGCTGCATAATGTAGACCTTGGCACAATAAGAGGCAAGCACCATACAATATCTAACCAGCTTTGACCATGGAACTTGTCTATGTAGTAACTAATGAATAATAAGGGAAAGATGGATGATGTGGATGGCCATCACATGACATCACTATTGGCTATTGTATTTGTAGCTACTGTAGGTGGGTGGCAATGGAAATGGATGTTTGACTTATACCCCAGCTAGAGTTTGGGGGGGGGGGGGGAGAGAGAAGTTCTTGATGTTATGATTACAATATGACATAAATAGATTCTTATAGAAAAATATTATGTGCACAATATTTTTTAGGGAATTTGGTGTTTCTACCTCTGCAGTAGAGTGCAATGGTGATTTTACCCCTGTTTTTTTAACTTTGTGATTTTACCCTATGATTTTCATTTGAAGTTGTTGTTTACCCTCATCTTCTGACGGTGTTACTTTTTCTGCATTAAACCATGAAACAAATAAAAAAACAAAACGTGGCCACTTAAAAAGACCAAAGCACCCCTTATCTCTTTACAATGAGGCCGCCTCCGTTCACCCCCAAGTCCCAAAGCGGCACATTGATTCAATCCCGTAACCCTAGCAAGGCAAAGACGGCAGCGTGTGGCGCGGCGTCGGCCGCTCGCAGCGGGTGCGGCGTGTCCCGGCCTAGCAGCGGCCCCGGCAGCGGCTCATGCTCCTAGGCAAGCAGAGCGGTTCGTCGCAGCTCACACAGCCTCGCGCACGGGCTTGCGCGGACAGCGGGCAGGCCGAGTATGCATGCCAGGTGCGGCTTGCCGTCAGATCCAGGCAGCAGGCAGGGCGCGGTGGCAGATCTAGGCAACGGGCAGGGCGCCGTGGATACCCACCCTGAGTTGCTGCGTAGCCATGGTTGCAAGGTTGAAGACTCGAAGGTCCTGATGTTGAAGTCTAAATACATTCGTAGGAAGAAGAAGATACAAGTCTGAACCGTTATTAGCTTTTGGGCCTATTCATACCTAATGATGTTTCATTTGCTGAATCTGGGTTAACTAGTTATCTGTTGAAACTTTGTTGTACATGTAAAGAAAGGGATATTATAACTTTTGACAAATTTGCACAGATTTATAATACTAAAAAGATTGCATATATTTATGTTTAATTTTATCGCCAACGTCCCTACTAAATTTGTCAAAACTTTAATATTGAAATTAGGGTAAAATCATAAAGTTCATTAACAAAACAGGGGTAAAATTACATGTGCAAACTTGTCTATTCGTCCAAAAGTTAACGCCGTTAATTGGACTTCATGGAGTAGGGGTAGACTCTTCCTTCAATTCAAAAACACAAGGGTAAATTCACAAAGTTTAAAAAATGAGGGTAAAATCACTATTTCGCTTGAAAACAAGGGTAGAAACTCTTTAGCTCCTTTTTTAATACTAGAAATGGATTCCTATTTCATCCCCACTACAAAAAAGCATTTTAAGATGGTTAGACACTTCTATGGAAATTGATTTGCACTTTTTCCTATGTTGGCATGTATATAAACACGTTTGATGTTTTTATTGACATATTTTTTGTAGGATGAGATTCTCCATTATCGTGTTCACACTATCAACTACAAACTTGATTTCAATCACCTAAAATGTAGTGTTAGGAGAGAAAATAGGTAGCAAAACAATTTAAAGTCTGAATTCTGCATTGCAATAAAAAGAATGGTGCAAAACAACAGCTATAACCCAAGTGATACACAGCAACATCTATTGACCACACTTGAGCTGGCATCAAATCAAAAAATCATCCGGCATGCATGCATCTGGTTTGGTGTTCTTGATTGGGGTGTTTCCTAGGATCATCTCATCGACATGGCTACTGCCATGAGGCATGTAGATTAGCTCTTCTCCAGGGAACCAATCTACATGGACATCGACAATGGGTAATACCTGAGGCCACCTGTTCTCGTCCTCAAATGTCCGACCAGTTTGTTGTTGTCGTTTGTGGTATGTCTCAACCCAAGTCTTGTTAGTGGCCTTGTTTCTAGCGGCCACCACAAACGCCTTCCTCTCAACATCCAGCTCCGCCTTAGCACATGCCACTTGGTTGGCATTGGTGCCAATTGTGGCAGTAGCCTCCTCCTTCAGATGGTGTAGCATGTCACCATGTGCAAGACGGAAGTTGGCCACATCGAGTGCTAGCTCAGGGTCCATGTATGCATCAAATGCATGCGCTGAGAACCGAGCAAGCTCGGCATCATAGCTGCCATCTCCACTCATACGCACCATGGCAATGACACCTGCGGGCCTCGCCGGTGCATGGCGACCATGTAGGAACCGTAGCTCTGTGTCGCTAAATGAGGCTCGGAAGTTAAGCGCCATTGCAGATGTGTTTGGTCCTAGGATGGCAAGTATGGCCCGATCATGTGCGAGTGCTGCTTCCTCTGCTGTCCCAAAATCACCAACATCAAAAGACCAGCCATCTCGATTGATGATGTAACTGCGCCACTTGTCACTTGGTAGCCTTGCTATGCCACGATATTCAATGGTAGCGATAGGGGCGGTGCTATGGGCAGCGGCAGCTTTACTAGTTGCCATGGAGTGGTGTGGCTAGAAAATGATCACGACTAGAGGTGTTGCACACAATGTGAAATGCTTGACCATGGATTGATCTTATATAGAAACAAAGATTTTTTTGGACAGCTAGGATATGGCAACACCATAATAAAATGCAGATTTGAAGATTGTGTGGGAATCCATTGCATGTCTTCAAGCATTTAAAAGAACAACACCACAAACCAGGTATATGAGATTGGATATCTATCTATAAATGAAATTTTATTAAACAATATCCCATTTTAGATTTGCACTTAGGCTTAGACCCCTTCAAGACCGTAAAACAAGGCTTGGGCGACTGTTGCCAACATGGCCCCTAGGTCTTGCTTGATTATTCTAATCATGCGCCGCCTTCCTCACAGAAGCCGCTGGATTGACCCCAAAGGCCGAATTCAATGATAGAGAAGGGTTTAATAAGACTTTGGCCATGAGAGACCTTCTTAAGCATTGCCAAAGAAGGGCCTGCTGATAGAGCTGGGTGGGGAGGCGACACTAGTTATCAGGTCAGAGAGAGGCTTGGCCCGTAAGGTGGCCCCCTTTAAAAGCCATTCCTTATTAATAAGGATTTGTTACGCGCGATATGCCAATGACTTACTTTGGATATTTATCCTCCCTAACAAATCAATCAAGATCCTATTTTTTATGGGGAAATTGGAAATAAACATTAATGAAGATAAATCTATGGGCCTAGGGTCCCTAATGGTCGGTGTAATCCCCTAATGGTCGTCATGGCACCCTCATGCTGACGAGCCCTGACTACCAATCACCCAACGCTACTCCCTCTAGAGCCTCCGTTATTCCCTAAGTCCTACCAATCTAGTATCAGAGATGTCAGGTTCCAATGAAGGTCACAAGCAGCCAAAAGTACTACCGCCGCTAGCGGCGGCTGTAACAGAACCGACTAATTATACGAAATTAAGTAAGAAAATCATCCGCCAGAGCAGACGATTTAGCAAACTTAAGCCCGTATAACCTGGTAGTCCATGAAATCACGAAGGATTTCAAACCAACTTCCATTCCAGCCAAGATCGTAATAAGTTTAGCGGTCACCATCACATATTACATAAAAGTTCATAATCTCAGATACATCAGAGTTTCAACATAGTTATTACAAACCAGTTTGAATAAAAGTAGCGGAAGTCATTTGTTCAAACCACACACACACTCACGTGGAGTTTAAATATAGTGCCAGCGAATGATCATCTCCAACAAAAGCATCAGATGAGACGTAAGGAATGACCATGCCCATGGTCCTAAGCATCACCCATCGCAGGATAAAGGCAGTTGATACAGTAGCCGTAATACATCTGCCCATCTACATCTGCAACAAGTGGGAATAAAACCCTGAGTACGAGAAGGTACTCAGCTAGACTTACCCGACATAACCGAAAATAAGTGACACCAAGGATTATGAAGGGCTTTATAGTAGGGTAGCTGACTCATTTGCAAAAAGAAGCAATTTTAGCATTTCAAGAACTTTTCGAAAAGCATTATTGCCAAGTTAATTATTATTAACCTGTCGACTAGATTTGCACCTATACTAGAGTAAACATGTGATTAAGCATATAATGATAACCAATGATCATTAAACAACTTCCATACTGTCATATTCATTATAGCTGTCCAAGTGTTCCATAACATTTACTACGATGAAGTAACTCAAGTCAAGTGCTCACTATCCAGGAGCGATGGCGATTCGAATCGATTCCTAACCAGCTGGTGATTTATTCCTTACACAAACCTCACTCACCCGCTAAAGTGAGATATTGATCACCGAGTCAACTTTCCAGGAATCTCGAGTTTGCCAGGAACCACATGTACCCAGGGGCCGACCGACTGCACTTTGGTCTTATCATCCCGCCCCCGTGTCCTACCACACCTGCTCCGGCACAGTGCGTTGCGGGCAATCTACTCGGCCTGAAAAATCTCCCAGCTTCACGGTCGGAAGGTACTTTATCCGGCCAGCTAAATGTAAGGCATGCGTTCAACATGACTCGAGGCCCAACAATGGTCGGTCCTTAATCGACACAGACGGAAACACTACAGTCCAAAACTCTGCAAATCTCCGTCCAGTCTCAACTTTATTTAACACTAGTTATACCATGACTTCATAGTCATCCAAGCAGATCTAGGTAACCACCTATAGCTCACAGGTGACAGGAAATCACCCGACTTCTACCGGTCTAAGCCAGCTAAGCATTGACTCGACTGCGGATACCAGGGTAACAAGGATATAGTATAACAAAGGTAAACAAGGTATAATACAGCAACGGTTGCAAACAACTCCTAAACATAATGCATCAATTAAAGTAAAGCATTTAATTAAATAATTGCAAACCAAGAGAAAAATGCTCCGGGGCTTGCCTCTCTCGAAGGAGCTCGGACGGTGATCGGGGCACTCCGGAAGTTCCTCAACGTCCTCCTCGTCGGCTTCTGGCACTTCCTGCGGCTGCACCTCGAACTGCTCCTTGGGCTCCTCGGGTATGACGACTGGGTTCTCAGTTTGTGATCCTGTATGATGCAATGCGCGTAAGTGATTATGCAAACGGTGCATCGAAGGAGATGAATGCAATGGATATGTTTAAATGCAAGGTAGTCAACATCATCCAAGAAATTATACTACAAGCACATGTCATCTACTGCATTCTCTTCTACTACTAATATGTTTAAGTCAACACACCTTATCAAATGCTTCAAAGATACACCAAAGCTAATATTATTAACTAACCTTGTATTAAAGAGGATTATTTTATTTCCTTTTTTAAATTAGGGCTACAACAACAATCTATATTTATGGTGCTTATAAAAATCTGAGAAAATTACAGTAGCATAGTACTACTCTAAGTAGACTACCATCAGATTTTCACGATAATTGAATGAGTGGATTAGCCTACACAAAAATCATAAACTATGGCATGATTTTGTACATAAAAATACTTTGAACTGTGAAAAGTGTCAAACAACAGAATTAATATTTTTCCTAGGTTCTTCATAGCATATAATGACTGTACAAAAATTATCACATGCATGTTTTATACAAAGTTTGCTCTCTAGCAAAAATAACAAAAATCCGCTATAAAAGGGACTTGAACTACACCTCAAAATTTTCCCATAGCACATGCATGAAACATATTTTTCCTAGGAAATACATGACATAAGAAGATTAACAAACTGGGAATCATATTTTTCTGCAGAATATAGATTTTTCTACATATTTTTCAAGTTATCAACAATATTCATGATTAAATAAAATTCTACAGCAAAGTATCTAAAAAATAACATGCATAATTTTTCCCTAGTAGATCTGATGATAAGGAACCTAGCAAAATTTGTTTCAACAAATTTGGAGCAAATTTGAGTACCCAAACATTTTTCAAACCAGTTCAAATTTCAAATAATAAAGAATAAATGAAAAGCAATTCATTTAAACGATACTGGGCCAGCCCGCTGGAAACCAGCTGGCCCATGGCCGCTTTTGGCCCATGCGGTCCGAGCGAAAGGGGAGCGCAGCGGCCTGGCAGGGACTTCGGCCCACGGCCGCTTTGGCCCAGCTCGGCCGAAGCGAAGGGCCACGCCGGCGCCGAGGCTTCGCGGCGGCGCGGCTCGGCCAGCGGCCGGCGGCCATTGTCGGCCGGGTCAGGGCAAGCAAGCGAGCGCAGGAGATTCGCGAGGCGTAGGCAAATGCGAGCAGGCAGCTAAGTAGGGTGGAGAAGGTGAGGAAGAGGGAGGTCCACGGCGGCCGAGCACGGCGGCGCCATGGCCGTCGGTGGCGAGGCTCGGCGAGGCTCAACCTATGCTCGGAAGGTGGCGCAAGCGTGAGCGCGACTTGAAGGAGGGCGAGGCGGAGTTGCGGGCGGGAGGAATCGGGGAATGGCGCGGTGGTGCGGGAACTCGATGCCGGCGGAGCGCGTCGGTGAGCTCGGCAGCACGGGCGCACGCTGCTGCTGTTGCTGCGCCTGAGAGAGCGGGAGTGCGAAATGAGGTGCGCAGCGAGGGCAGCAGATGTAGGCGGGCACGTGGGAGCGGCCGTAGGCCGTGGCTGCCGCGCGGCGTGCGTCGCCAGCACAAGGCGGCCACACGGCGGGCGTCGCCTGACGCGGTCGGGAGCGTGGCGCGGCGAACGGCGCGGCGCGTGGGAGAAGGGGCCAGCGCGCGGAGGCAGGCCGGGCTGGCACAGCACGGGGCTGGGCTGGGCCAAGGCGAGGTGCGCGGCGCTGTGGAAGGCTCACTGGGCCAGCTTTGGCAGGCGGGCCAGAAGCGAGGCGGCGGCCCGCGAAGGAGGAAAAAATCCTTTTCCAAATAAAATTTTCAAGGAATTTTTAAATGCCATCTTTCAAATATTACTTTGAGCAAGAAAATAACCTCTTTTGAAAATGTACCAAAAATGAAAGTTGTTTAGAATTTAATTCTCTACAACTTTGCTTTTATGACCAAAGCCAAATTCTTTCTAGATTTTGAATTGTAACATCAAAGTCCACGTTTAGCTCAAAACCCTAATTTTTGGAATTTATTTTTGAAGCCAAATTTTGAATTAATTTGAATACAAACATTGCTCCAAAAATTGAACTAAACATTGCTAGATGATTTACAATAGTAGCCAAACATGTTTTACTAACCTAGCAAGAAAAATTTAGGGCAAAACAATTCTTAAACATGTGTATGCAACATTCAGGTTTCACGCATGTTTCAGATGTTTCAAAGCAATGTTTCAATTGTTATTCACATGATTAGGCATGTATGATTTGGATGCTTGATGATGCATGATATGCGTGATTTGCAGTGCCTAAATGCAGGCATAACACCAGGGTGTTACAGCGGCGACCACCACGACCACCCACTACAAGATTTTGACCTTATTGCCACCTGACGCCATTTGCAGCCCTCCCCCCTTATAAAAATCTCGTCCCAAGATTTGGGTTACGAACCATTTGTTATAAAATTCTTCATAAGTTTTTTGTAGATACTCTCCTGTTTCTCAAGTTGCATCTCCCTCATTATGATGATCCCACTGTATCTTGTATGTTTTCACCACACTATTCCGAGTAGCACGTTCTTTAGTGTCTAACACTTGGACTGGTTGCTCACGATACACCAAATCTGATTTGAGTTGAATACCTCTAGGTTCTATTCTTTCCTCCGGAACACGCAAACACTTCTTGAGATGTGATACATGGAAAACTAGGAAAACGGTACTCATTGTTTCAGGTAACTCTAACTTGTAGGCTACCGGACCTCTTTGTTCCAAGATCTTGTATGGTCCTATGAATCTCGCGGCAAGCTTTCTTCGGATTCCAAACCTTTTCTTCTTCATTGGCGTGACTTTCAGATAAACATAGTCACCAACTTCAAACGCAAGGGGTCTCCTTCTTTTGTCTGCATAGCTTTTCTGATGTGATTGGGCAGCTTTCATATTCTGCTGAATAATATGGACTTTCTTCTCAGCTTCTTCTACAAAGTCAATGCTATAATATCTTCTATCACCAGGCTCGACCCAATTCAATGGTGTTCTACATTTTCTGCCATATAAAGCTTCGAATGGGGCCATCTTGATGCTTTCTTGATAACTATTATTATAAGAAAACTCAGCTAACGGTAACCATGACTCCCATGATCCCTTAGAAGACAATACACAGGCTCTTAACATATCTTCCAAAACAGCATTCACTCGTTCAGTCTGACCATCTGTCTGAGGATGATAAGCGGTACTGCGAATCAAACTAGTTCCTAAGCCTTTGTGTAAATGTTCCCAAAAATGAGCCGTGAACTGTGAGCCTCTATCAGATACTATGGTCTTTGGTATACCATGCAACCTCATAATTTCTACGATATACTTCTCGACATATTAAGGTGGTCGATAATCTGTTTTGACCAACAAAAAAAATGAGCGGTCTTGGTAAGACAGTCCACAATTACCCAAATCGAATCATGTCCTTTTTGAGTAGTGGGCAAACCCGTGATAAAATCCATACTAATATCATCCCACTTCCAACTAGGGACCGATAAGGGTTGCAACATACCGGCAGGTTTCATGTGAATGGCTTTCACTCGACAACATGTGTCACATCTGGCAACATATGCTGTAATTTCTTTCTTCATTTTGGTCCACCAATAGCGAGATTTTAGTTCTTGATACATCTTACTACTTCCGGGATGGATAGATAGCTTAGAAAGGTGAGCTTCATCCATGAGTTTATTCCTAAGCTCTCGATCCTTGGGAACCACAAGACGGTTGTCAAACCACAACACGCCCTGTTCATCCACTTTAAAGTGTTGAGACGGCTTTTCTTTTATTTTCTCTTTGATGTGGAATATCCCCTTGTCAGTTTTCTGGCCTTCTATTATCTTACTCTCCAAAGAGCAACTAATCTGAATACTATGTAACACAGCAGGATGTATTAGATTGAACCTATCTTTAAGTAATGGCTGCACATTCAAGTAATGTGACTTCCTGCTCAAAGCATCTGCCACTACATTGGCTTTTCCAGGATGATATTGCACATGCAAGTTGTAATCCTTGATCAATTCCAACCATCTACGCTGTCTCATGTTTAGCTCTGGTTGGGTAAAGATATACTTAAGACTCTTGTGATCCGTGAAAATATTGCACACATTACCAAGTAGGTAATGCCTCCAAATTTTTAGGGCGTGCACAACTGCAGTAAGTTCAAGATCATGTGTTGGATAGTTGACCTCGTGCTTTCTCAATTGTCGTGATGCATAAGCAATGACTCTCCTTTCTTACATAAGAACACATCCCAATCCAGTCTTCGATGCATCGTAAAACACATCAAAAGGTTTCTCGATATCTGGTTGTGCTAGAACAGGAGCAGTGGTCAACAGTTTCCACAAAGTATGGAAAGCTGCTTCACACTCCTCTGTCCACACAAACTTGTGATCCTTCTGTAGGAGGCTTGTCATTGGTTTGGTGATCTTTGAAAAGTCTGGTATAAAGCGACGGTAATAACCCGCTAGTCCTAAGAAACTTCTAATCTCAGGAACTGTGGTCGGTGCTTTCCAATTCATAACTTCTTGCACCTTACTTGGATCGACTGAAACCCCATTCTCTGACAGAATGTGACCAAGGAAAGGAACTTCCTTCAACCAGAATTCGCATTTGCTAAACTTAGCATACAATTGATGATCCCTAAGTCTGGTCAAGACAGTTCTCAGATGCTCTTCATGATCTTTCTCATTCTCGGAGTACACCAGAATGTCATCGATGAACACTACCACAAATTTATCCAATTCTGGCATGAAAACTATATTCATCAAAAACATAAAGTATGCAGGAGCATTTGTCAAGCCAAAAAATATGACAAGATACTCATACAACCCGTATCTGGTGGAAAATGCAGTTTTTGGTATATCCTGTGGCCTAATCTTAATCTGATGATAACCGGATCTCAAATCTATTTTTGAGAACACCTTGGCCTTGGATAATTGGTCAAACAGAATATCAATATGTGGCAAGGGATATTTATTCTTGATGGTCACAGCATTGAGTGGCCTATAATCTACGCACATTCTCAACGTGCCCTCTTTCTTTTTCTTCACAAACAAGGTGGGACATCCCCATTCAGACTTGCTTGGCCAAATAAACCCCTTTTTTGACAAATCTTCTAATTGCTTCTTCAGCTCAGCTAACTCATCTGGAGGCATCCGATAGGGTCTCCTCGAAATCGGAGCTATTCCGGGGACTAGCTCAATTCTAAACTCAATCTCCCTATCTGGCGGAAGACCAGGTAGCTCATCCGGGAATACATCCGTAAATTCACATACTACCGAAATCTGATGAATAGGAATGACTGCCGTAGCACATGTAACACTTATAAGGTCTGTTCTTCGAGGCAATGGTACTTGGAAAGTACCCTCACCCAGGGGATCCTTAAGGGTAAGTACTCGACTTCTAGTATCTATGACTGCTCCCCAATCCTTCATCCAATTCATCCCTATAATGACATCCAAAACTAATCCAGGCATAACTATTAAGTTCACTCGGAACTTCCTGCTACCTAATTCAAGGGTTGCCCCTCGAACCATCCAGTTGGTCAAAACATCAGCCCCTGCTGAACTTATACGGTACTCATAACCCAATTTTGTGCATAGTTGTCCATGTTTCTATGCAAATGCTTGACTCATAAAAGAATGCGATGATCCAGAATCAAATAGAACAACTGCAGGGTTTTCGTTGACAGGAAACTTACCAGCAGTGACGGCCTCTCCCTCTGAAATTTCATCCACTGTTGTACTATGCACTCTAGCATTATAAGTCTGCTGCTTCTTCTTGGGTGGGTACGGACAAAACCTCGAGAAATGACCGGGTTGATCACAGTTATAGCAGGGTCCTCTTACTGTCCCGACAGATCCCACAGCTCCCTTGGAACTACCTTGTACCACAGTTGCGGCTGCTTTGTTGGGCTGTACTGCCATCTTGTATGGCTTTTGAGGTCCACGGAAGTTCTGACTTCTTTGCTGAGGTGGCCAGAACCTAGCGCCAGGTGCCGATGGGCGATATGGAGGACGACATCCCATAGGTGCTCTAGCTTGAGACGGCCCACCTTCAAAGGCTCTCTTGCGTGTCTTGGCTGCGGTGCTAGCATTGTTATTCTTCTTCTGCTTCAGACAGTCGCTGATGAAGTCATTGAATCTGACACGGTTGTTGGTACCAACATGCTTCATCATTTTTGGATTGAGACCCCTCTTAAAACTGGCTATTCTTTTAGCATCTATGTCAACCATGTCGAGAGCATAGCGACACAAGTTGTTGAAGGCATGCAGGTATTGCGTCACGGTCTTGGTGCCCTGGTTCAATGTCAGAAACTCTCCCAACTTCATTTCGGTCAGCCCAGGTGGAATATAGACTCCACGGAAGGTCTCAGCAAACTCTCTCCAAGAAATCTGAGCATTTGGAGGGAAGGTGGTGCGATGGTGCTTCCACCACATTCCCGCCGGTCCTTGCAATTGAAGTGCAGCATATTCTGTTTTCAAAACCTCAGTCATCCTCAACACACGGAATTTATCTTCCATCGTGTTGATCCATTTCTCAGCATCGAGTGGCTCTGTTGCTTCCTTGAATACTGGCGGCCTGGTGTCCATGAAATCTTTGAAGCTGCTATATTGGTTCACTCCCATGCCACCACCTTGATTGTTATCACGTTGAACGTTGTTGGTGATGGTTCGCATAAAATCCTCCATGTTCTTCTGGGATTGTTCCGCGTTGCGCTGACTCCCGAGCAGCTGTGCGAGGAACATCTCAGGGGTAAACGGGGGAGGAGGTGGCAAATGTGGTTCATGGGGAGGTTCATTATTGTTGCCGTGGTTTCCACCACCACCACCAGTCCCCGCACCATTAGCACCGGGCTCAGCGGCCTCATACGTGGTTCGGCGAGTGTTTGTCATCTGCATATTTCAGCAACAAGTAACGATTGAGTGAAGCTGTAATAATTGTGAGTGAAGGAAAAATTATGCCATACTAAATTTACTGGAGAGAATAAATTCATACAATAAAACAGAGGCACAACAATCGCATCCCAATTAAAACAACAGCACTTAATCGAATTACTTAAACGGCAAACATCGCGTCCATACAATTAAATTGCCAACATACATACACTGGACTTTTTATGCGTTCAGATATCGCATTCGAAAATTAGTTCCAACCACATGCCAAGTCTCATACGTTCGAAGCAACATACAATAGGTTACATGCCAACAAAAGAAAGGTCATCGCGACAAGACCTAGATGCTAGCGCAAGGCAACTAGCCTACTCCTCGGGGCCATCGTCGGGATCGGAGACGTCACCGTCGCCTCCAGGTGAAACTGTAGGCTCGTCCTGGTTGTCGTCATCGATGTCCATGCCAGCGGCGTTCGGTGGAGCATATGGGCCAACCCCATTGTAGAGCGCGTGAAACTCCTCGTGCAGGTTGCCATTGTATTCCTCTAGCTCATCGACCCTCTGCAGTAGAAGGTTTCTTGCGTTCTAGGCTTCATTCCTTTCCTGAACCAACTGTCCAATCATGTGGTCTGCATTGTTGTTGGCTTGAGTCAACGTATGCACTCGCTGCATAGCTCTATCACCTCTCTCAACCACCTGATCTCGCTGTAAGTTCATATCAGCCAACTGCTCCTGCAAGCTAGCTATAACACGTGCCTGTCTCTTCTTCTGCTTCTTCCCTTTTAGCTTATCCTCACTACGCAAGCCAGTCAAAGTCCAGTAGGTACTCTCGAGACCCTCATACGCTCTGATGGCGGCGAACATAGAACTCATTGCCTGGTTGTCGCTAGCCTGTCCTTTAGCTGGACCTCTGACCAATGCACTTCCTTAAGGCTGAACCCAAATGGCATCACGAGGATCATCCCTAGGAAAAGTACCAGCTAGAGCTGCTGCAAGCTCACTGGGAAATCTGCTCATAATGTCCCTGATGACACGGAAGGCTGCTCCCTCTGCACCCTCAGCTGGAGTGCGACCCTCAAACTCCAAATGCCAACCATCCCAATCTGGAGCATCACCGAGAGCAGGAACCGTGATCTCCACCACCGCGAGTCCATCCTCTGCTAACTGGCTCTCATTCCAAGAGTACACCGGCTCTTGACCCTCTGGGTACCCCACATCATGGAGCACTCTCCAAAGCAAAGTTGGCATGCCAAACTCGCTCAAGAAGGTGTCCGTGGTGCGGTGCTCCCTCAGGGCCAACGGACGTTGAGGTGCTCTTCCTCCGGTGGACTTACGGGCGGTCTGCTTCGTGCGGGCCATCTGTAGCAAAAGTTCTTTTATTACCTCGGGGAAACATATTTTTGGTGATACAACTTTTATCAAAATGAGATAATCAATTTATAAGGGGAGGAATGCATGAGATGAATGAATGCACAAGTAACATGATGTATGTACGTGCTGTACGTTCTCATAAACTTAGGAAATAAATAATTTCTAACGACGAATTCGGTGGCATACAATGATCTCTCAATACGTAGCTAATACGTTCTACATGATAGCATTGTTATGTACCTACAGAAGATTCATTTCAGCCCAACTCCTAATGAATGCATAAAAGCAGTAAAGTTTTATCTACACGCTCTACACGAATCCCCAGATACGTGTACAACGGTAGTAACTACCCGAACCATCATCCTATTGATGGCATCGCCTCAACAGACGGAAGACCCATACATGAGATACCTTTGTAAAACATGCGTAGAACATGTAATTATTCCAGCATCATATAAGCATTCACCCTAGATCGGCGGTGTATCCGATCATGCTCTCACAGCTCACACTTACCGATGCGTAGAGGCAATTGATCCATACATTACCACTCAACCAAGTGGCACTCATACAATAGCACGCCGTATGAGCGACGAAAGAGAAATATGATGCAAGAATCCCAGTCAGTACTTAATTAAGCCACCTAAAGTCCTTAACTGGGCATAAAGGATATGATCACTGGCACACTTTATAGTTTTAAAATCACGTTTTCCAAATGCCTTTTTGTTTTAAATACACTTGTGAACAGTAACACGCTAAACCATGCTCTGATGTCAGCTGTAACAGAACCGACCAATTATACGAAATTAAGTAAGAAAATTATCCGCCAGAGCAGACGATTTAGCAAACTTAAGCCCGTATAACCCGGTAGTCCGTGAAATCACGAAGGATTTCAAACCAACTTCCATTCTAGCCAAGATCATAATAAGTTTAGCGGTCACCATCACATATTACATAAAAGATCACAATCTCAGATACATCAGAGTTTCAACATAGTTATTACAAACCAGTTCGAATAAAAGTAGCGGAAGTCATTTGTTCAAACCACACACACACTCATGCGGAGTTTCAATATAGTGCCAGCGAATGATCATCTCCAACAAAAGCATCAGATGAGATGTAAGGAATGACCATGCCCATAGTCCTAAGCATCACCCATCGCAGGATAGAGGCAGTTGATACAGTAGCCGTAATACATCTGCCCATCTGCATCTGTAACAAGTGGGAATAAAACCCTGAGTACGAGAAGGTACTCAGCTAGACTTACCCGACATAACCGAAAATAAGTGACACCAAGGATTATGAAGGGCTTTATAGTAGGGTAGCTGACTCATTTGCAAAAAGAATCATTTTTAGCATTTCAAGAACTTTTCGAAAAGCATTATTGCCAAGTTAATTATTATTAACCTGTCGACTAGATTTGCACCTATACTAGAGTAAACATGTGATTAAGCAGATAATGATAACCAATGATCATTAAACAACTTCCATACTGTCATATTCATTATAACTGTCCAAGTGTTCCATAACATTTACTACGATGAAGTAACTCAAGTCAAGTGCTCACTATCCAGGAGCGATGGCGATTCGAATCGATTCCTAACTAGCTGGTGATTTATTCCTTACACAAACCTCACTCACCTGCTAAAGTGAGATATTGATCACCGAGTCAACTTTCCAGGAATCTCGAGTTTGCCAGGAACCACATGTACCCAGGGGCCGACCGACTGCACTTTGGTCTTATCATCCTGCCCCCGTGTCCTACCACACCTGCTCCGACACAGTGCGTTGCGGGTAATCTACTCGGCCCAAAAAATCTCCCAGCTTCACGGTCGGAAGGTACTTTATCCGGCCAGCTAAATGTAAGGCATGTGTTCAACATGACTCAAGGCCCAACAACGGTCGGTCCTTAATCGACACAGACGGAAACACTACAGTCCAAAACTCTGCAAATCTCCGTCCGGTCTCAACTTTATTTAACACTTAGTTATACCATGACTTCATAGTCATCCAAGCAGATCTAGGTAACTACCTATAGCTCGCAGGTGACAGGAAATCACCCGACTTCTACCGGTCTAAGCCAGCTAAGCATTGACTCGACTGCGGATACCAGGGTAACAAGGATATAGTATAACAAAGGTAAACAAGGTATAATGCAGCAACGGTTGCAAACAACTCCTGAACGTAATGCATCAATTAAAGTAAAGCATTTAATTAAATAATTGCAAACCGAGAGAAAAATGCTCTGGGGCTTGCCTCTCTCGAAGGAGCTCGGACGGTGATCGAGGCACTCCGAAAGTTCCTCAACGTCCTCCTCGTCGGCTTCTGGCACTTCCTGTGGCTGCACCTCAAACTGCTCCTCGGGCTCCTCGGGTATGACAACTGGGTTCTCGGTTTGCGATCCTGTATGATGCAATGCGCGTAAGTGATTATGCAAACGGTGCATCGAAGGAGATGAATGCAATGGATATGTTTAAATGCAAGGTAGTCAACATCATCCAAGAAATTATACTACAAGCACATGTCATCTACTTCATTCTCTTCTACTACTAATATGTTTAAGTCAACACACCTTATCAAATGCTTCAAAGATACACCAAAGCTATTATTATTAACTAACCTTGTATTAAAGAGGATTATTTTATTTCCTTTTTTTAAATTAGGGCTACAACAACAATCTATATTTCTAGTGCTTATAAAAATCTGAAAAAATTACAGTAGCATAGTACTACTCTAAGTAGACTACCATCAGATTTTCATGATAATTGAATGAGTGGATTGGCCTACACAAAAATCACAAACTATGGCATGATTTTGTACATAAAAATACTTTGAACTGTGAAAAGTGTCAAACAACAGAATTAATATTTTTCCTAGGTTCTTCATAGCATATAATGACTGTACAAAAATTATCACATGCATGTTTTATACAAAGTTTGCTCTCTAGCAAAAATAACAAAAATCCGCTATAAAAGGGACTTGAACTACACCTCAAAATTTTCCCATAGCACATGCATGAAACATATTTTTCCTAAGAAATACATGACATAAGAAGATTAACAAACTGGGAATCATATTTTTCTGTAGAATATAGATTTTTCTACATATTTTTCAAGTTATCAGCAATATTCATGATTAAATAAAATTCTACAGCAAAGTATCTCAAAAACGACATGCATAATTTTTCCCTAGTAGATCTGATGATAAAGAACCTAGCAAAATTTGTTTCAACAAATTTGGAGCAAATTTGAGTACCCAAACATTTTTCAAACCAGTTCAAATTTCAAATAATAAAGAATAAATGAAAAGCAATTCATTTAAACGATACTGGGCCAGCCCGCTGGAAACCAGCTGGCCCATGGCCGCTTTTGGCCCGTGCGGTCTAAGCGAAAGGGGAGCGCAGCGGCCTGGCAGGGACTTCGGCCCACGGCCGCTTTGGCCCAGCTCGGCCGAAGCGAAGGGCCACGCCGGCGCCGAGGCTTCGCGGCGGCGCGGCTCGGCCAGCGGTCGGCGGCCATTATCAGCCGGGTCAGGGCAAGCAAGCGAGCGCAGGAGGTTCGCGAGGCATAGGCGAATGCGAGCAGGCAGCTAAGCAGGGTGGAGAAGGTGAGGAAGAGGGAGGTCCACGGCGGCCGAGCACGGCGGCGCCATGGCCGTCGGTGGCGAGGCTCGGGGAGGCTCAACCTATGCTTGGAAGGCGGCGCAAGCACGAGCGCGACTTGAAGGAGGGCGAGGCGGAGTTGCAGGTGGGAGGAATCGGGGAATGGCGCGGTGGTACGGGAACTCGACGCCGGCGGAGCGCGTCGGCGAGCTCGGCAGCACGGGCGCACGTTGCTGCTGTTGCTGCGCCTGAGAGAGCGGGAATGCGAAATGAGGTGCGCAGCGAGGGCAGCAGATGTAGGCAGGCGCGTGGGAGCGGCCGCAGGCCATGGCTGCTGCGCGGCGTGCGTCTCCAGCACAAGGCGGCCACACGGCGGGCGTCGCCTGACGCGGTCGGGAGCGTGGCGCGGCGAACGGCGCGGCGCGCGGGAGAAGGGGCCAGCGCGCGGAGGCAGGCCAGGCTGGCACGGCACGGGGCTGGGCCGGGCTAAGGCGAGGCGCGCGGTGCTGCGGAAGGCTCGCTGGGCCGGCTTCGGCAGGCGGGCCAGAAGCGAGGCGGCGGCCCGCGAAGGAGGAAAAAATCCTTTTCCAAATAAAATTTTCAAGGAATTTTTAATTGCCATCTTTCAAATATTACTTTGAGCAAGAAAATGACCTCTTTTGAAAATATACCAAAAATGAAAGTTGTTTAGAATTTAATTCTCTACAACTTTGCTTTTATGACCAAAGCCAAATTCTTTCTAGATTTTGAATTGTAACATCAAAGTCCACGTTTAGCTCAAAACCCTAATTTTTGGAATTTATTTTTGAAGCCAAATTTTGAATTAATTTGAATACAAACATTGCTCCAAAAATTGAACTAAACATTGCTAGATGATTTACAATAGTAGCCAAACATGTTTTACTAACCTAGCAAGAAAAATTTAGGGCAAAACAATTCTTAAACATGTGTATGCAACATTCAGGTTTCACGCATGTTTCAGATGTTTCAAAGCAATGTTTCAATTGTTATTCACATGATTAGGCATGTATGATTTGGATGCTTGATGATGCATGATATGCGTGATTTGCAGTGCCTAAATGCAGGCATAACACCGGGGTGTTACAGCGGCGACCACCACGACCACCCACTACAAGATTTTGACCTTATTGCCACCTGACGCCATTTGCATCACCACAAATTATGTTTGTAATAGGGGTGTGTTTTGCAATATTTGTCCAAAAAGGTGGCAATAGGTGTGTTGCCACAAAAATAGTGCATTGCAATTTTTTTGTTCGGCGTTGCAAGAGGTGAGACGTATAGCAACCCTTTTTTGAATAGTATTGTTATAGGTTCAAAATATTGCCACGATGACAGTGTTGCCATTGCTTGAAATTGTTGCCACAGTTTTGTGAGTTTTTTCTAGGGATAGATATCCTAAGCGAAGATAACTTCGTCACTACAAGCTTGCTTCGGGCATCGGTGAATACTTGGTCTGCCAAGGATTGCTGGCCTGTAGCTCTATGTCGAACCTGGACATGGGGGATTTCAAGGGATGTACAGGACTTCACCACCTGTCGCTTACCCCTCAACCATGAGGAACAGGGCAAACGAAGATAGCTTCTAGCCTAGACACCACGTCTACGCTATCGACTATTACTCGAGCGTGCATGCAAGGGTTATTCGTCTTTATTAGGGCCCTTCTACTGGAGTACCCGTCACGGGGACGGACGACGAACCCACAAGTTTATAATGAACAAAGGTAGCTTTCTTAAGAAATCAATGTCAAATTTAAACACGAACTTCTTGCTCCAAGTAGTAAGATGATCATAGAGGTACAGGTGGAGGAGTTGCTAGCTCCGACACTCTTTCGCTAAGTGTAGCGAGTACACTAAGGGACGTTGCCGACAAAGCCGACACTTCTCCAACTCTTTCCTCTCTCACTCCCTCTCTTATTCTAGCTAAAGCTAAGGCAGTAAATGAAGCTCTTCTTCTCTTCTTGCTCTCTTGTGTGTTGTAGAGGGGAGCTCTAATTCTAAGTTTTGGTATTCTCATTTGTTTATTTTGTTTAAATGTCGTGGAAAGTGTGAGTTAAAAGCCCTAGTTTTGGTATTCTCATTTGTTTATTTTGTTTAAATGTTGGTAGTAGGATCATGAGTTTAAGCACTGTCAACCGCGTACAGGTGCCGTTTCACAACACCCCCATTGATCAAATCTTCCTTGAGATCAACGCAGCTGTAAGATGAGATTTCTTGTAAACCCCCATGGGGAAAATCTGAGAAATATGTATGTATAGATATGTCATAAAAACTCTTTTAAACCTTATTTGAAAAATAAGGAGAAAATAGCATATATGTGTGTGATTTAAATAAATCACTATGTCATTGGCATCCCATAAAAAAGCTATGCGGGAAAAATATTGGAGATACAATATAAAGATAACTCCCTCGAAAACTTTTTAGAAAAAATACGAGGAGCAGTATAAAAGGTAGCACGCGTTGGGCTACTTGGGCATGTGCACGTGACCGTGGGCCAGCGGTGGAAGGGAATGGAGCCCGACAGGTGGGACCCCACGATCTAATGGGTTGGTTCGGCCCATTTGGCCCAGCTTGCAACAGGTGGATGGATGGATCCGCGATCCGCCTCCGCGTCGCAACGTGTGAGAGGAGTCCAGGCCGAGAAGGAAACGAAAGAAGCCGGCCGATATGCGGCGATGCCTTCGTCTAGGGTTGCGGGGTACTGCAAGATACCCGATCCCAACCAACCCCTGTCCTGAACTTGTTGGCAATATCGAGAGGTTATTTTAGGGTTCGTGAGCGGCCATGGCGACGCCGGAGGCGTAGAAGAGAGGGGCGGTTTCGGCGGAGATAGGTCGACAGCCCTGGCTGCGATGAAGCTGGCGGTTGCGGGGAACAAGGCGGCGGCAGCGGGGAGCAGTATGGAACCGGCGGCGAAGGAGGAGGACAAGCGCGAGCCGGTGGAGGGCACATCAGGATCATCAGGCTGCCGGATTGGTATATCAAGAGGATTCAGAATAGTAGGCTGCGGAGGAGGCCCAGTCGTCTCCCTTTAGACTTCCTCGACCACGCAACCCTAAGCTCCGAGAGATGGTCCTGGCTCTCAGAGCAGCCAACAAGGCCCATGTCGACCTGGAGGAGGACATCCTGAGGCAGGTCGACGAGAAGGGGTACGCCGAGGTTGGGGTGGAAAGCCCGACTCGCACCGAACGGAGGAGGCACGTACTACACACATGATTCTTAGAACTTGTTATTAGAAGAGCATTTGCAGTCGTAGTAATCATCAAATGCCTTGTCAGAGCATATATATATAGATTGTCAAAATTACTATGACACACGTGAAGGTGATCAATGTCAGTATGTCACACACATATATTGCAGCTTTTATTTCTCCAGCTTTACAGGACTTGCTTTTACATGCATTAACCCTTAACCGTTGCATGCTGCATCATCTATTATATAATTCTAACCTCGAACGGAACGGTTATTATAGATTGTACTCTGATTGTAGACTGTACTCTCTGATTACGTGATAGTGGAGTGCCAGTGAATTACTGACAAGTGTAGATTGTACTCTGATTACGTAATTACTGAGAAGTTCGTAGTTTCCTTCTTTTTTTCATCTGGGGCCCCAATGGAATTCTCATGAATGACGGCTGTTTGCCAGCACAAATCCCATACTTCCAAGCCAGTATTGATAATCTGATGTGTAAGGATTTCAAGTCAGTGTTCTTCAGAGATAAACAAAGCGCAGGATTTAGTTTTTTTTTTACGTCTGTGTGGTTTATTATCCCAATCTAGTCCATATAATCTTTCAAATCATATTATTGTGAGTTATTAGGATTCAGCGACAAGATGAATGGTATCACGAGGCTAAAAGTCAGATAAAGTTAAATATGAACGAAAGAGTGCACTTTATTTCAAGATTGCCCATGTCTTCTTTATGGAGATTTTTGTATTTGTGGCTTCGGAAATGTGGAAAAAAATGGTAAATCAATAAGTTTTCCAAGTCACTACAAAAAGATGGGAGCATATTTGTTGGGCTCCTCCAATCGTCTCTAAAAATCTCGCTCCTAACAAATCAATAAAATCTCGATATTCTTCACGCGTAGATCATGTCTGCCACCCGTAGCCTTGTCGCTGCCTTCCCAGCCACGCACTTAGGCCCACCACAACCGGCCGGCAGCCTTCCCCAGCCGGCCATAGCAGCTCCCAGCAGCCAGCGGCAACCTGGCAGGGCTATATCAGAGGTGGCTGGGGGTGGCCAGGGACGTTTAGTGGTGGCTCTAGGGCATACCAGTAAGATGCTAGGGCAAAGAAATGTTGTGAAGAAAGAAACATCGGGACAAGCCACCCACGTGGATTTTTTTCGTGCGCATTGAATTTCCAAGTGCGGAAACATTGAGAGTTGGGATAAGGAGTTGTTGGAGAGGCCTTTTTTTAACCTTACTAAAGAAAACTAGGACTGGGAGTTGGTTCGGGGAACTATTGGATATGCTCTAAGGAAACTGTATGATCTTAGCAAATGAGAGAATTAGTATAGACTATGGACCGTAAAGTTCAAAGGGAAAGTCACATATGTGTCATCTTGCGCCAACACAAAGTGAAGAACTTTAGACCTAATATCATGTAAGGGTCGATCTATTTGGTATGATTTGGTAGGGCTCCGGCTCTAAAACAGCTTCGGCTCTAGCTCATGTTGAAAAAGCGGCTTGTCTAATGAAGTTGGAGCCCTTTATGCAAATGTTTGGCAAAATGGCTTGGTTATACACATGAGAAAATATTAAAATGTTTGTTGTTTGAAAGATCCGGGCTATGTCAACACTATTGCATAATCAACATCACCGCCAGTTCGTACCCCTTCACCACCGGTTTTCGCAACTAAACATAGATGTCATGGCTTATAGTACAGAACAGAGTTGGCGGATTGTGAAAGGATAGGGTTAGATCTGTAAAAGAGACAAGCTTGGATCGGATCGGATCGGATCGGATCGAGCACCTTAAAACATTCTAGTGGTTTATTTGCTAGAATAGCATGATTGATACAAGAAATAAGAGAGTTTATGAGATTTGACATGGGCTGATTTACATGAAGTTAGCTCTAGAATTTTGCATGACATAAGATCTTTGTAGAAGTTTCCAAATATATATTGCCATCTTCAACACGCTCGTTAAATCAGTTGCTCTTCCAAAGCCAACTAATTTTTGCACACAGGTACTGCTTCTACTTCTACCTAGTGGCAGCTCCAACAGCAACAGTACACTTACATCCTCGTTCTCTTACCGCAGTAGCTCACCCAAAAGTAAGACTCTCTCTACTCATTTGCATATCACAAAAGACGGGAGGTATATATATATATTCTATCTGTAGCTAGCGCACGTACTCACCGTTTCAAAACCGACCCCCTTTTGTAGCCAGTAGCTTACCTTTCGGATTCGAATGTTGTCTCGGCTTGGCTCTCCAAAGTCAGAACTAGGGGGTGTTTGCACGGACTAAATTTTAGTCCATGTCACATCGGATGTTTGACACTAATTTAGAGTATTAAATATAGTCTAATTATAAAACTAACTGTACAGATTGAGACTAATTTACGAGACGAATCTATTAAGCCTAATTAGTCTATGATTTGACATTGTGGTGCTACAGTAAATATATGTTGACGATGGATTAATTAGGCTTAATAGATTCATCTCATAAATTAGTCTCTGTCTGTGTAATTAGTTTTATAATTAACTCATGTTTAGTCCTTCTAATTAGCATTTAAATATCCGATGCGACAGAAACTAAACTTTAATCTCGACAACCAAACACCCCTAACCTCGCTGCTTTAGCCTTTGGCACAGTATCTTCTAAGCTGAGCGCTTCTAGACTACTACTGCTACTTTTATCATCATCACGCAATCAGCTCACTCGGTCTTGTCACAGTTTCAAATCAAACACAGACAGCACGACACATCCCGTCCTGAGAAGAAAGTGAGAAACTGAGTACGGCAGGAGAAGGTGTCAACGTCGAAGCCTCTCCAACCAAGCCCTTGTTTAGTTCGTGAAATTTGGATTTTAGGTCTACTGTAGCACCTTCGTTTTTATTTGGTAAATAGTGTCTAAACATTGATTAATTAGGCTTAAAACGTTCGTCTCACAATTTCCCACCAAACTGTGCAATTAGTTTTTCTTTTCGTCTACATTTAATGTTCCATGCATGGGCTGCAAACATTCGATGTGACAGGTACTGTAGCAACTTTTTGGAAATTGGGTAGCAACTAAACAAGGGCCAAATCATCTGCACCATGGTGGCACTGGCATATCGCATTCCATCCAGGATCAAACAAACCATCGAGTCACTCACACGTACAGTCTGATTAGCAGATCATGTTGATTGGGAACCCATGCAAGAACTAGCCCCCATGGTGGGGACGCTGCAACGACGGGCCCACCTACGGCTTCAATCGTCTGCTCTTTATTATTACAGTAGCTAAGTGCCCGTGCATTACTACGGGTATACATAGAATCTCGTGACAGATAGCCGCACTTGTAGAACATATGTAAAATCTCATCCATTCATTAACAATTTATTTGACATAAAGCTAAATATTAACCATAGAAGAAAAGAGGCATGTTAGAAATAATAATCATCACGATTTCCTGCGGTCTATCTTTTGTAGTATTTAACTACCTAGGAGTTTTACGATAACCATTAGTTGAAAAATATTCAAAAAATGGTAAACACAATTTAACCACTCGTCAAGCACAAAAGTTTGAATCTACAGTATAAAGCAAAACAACTATAGGATTGTTATACAAAGGTTGGCTAAATAAACCTGTTGTCATCTTAGTTGTATTATCTACTCCATCATTGAGGTGATATTTGCAAGAGAGGCCAGTGTTGTGTTTTTTTCCCCGAAAAGGTAGCTTGCTACAGGTATATTGTACAGAAGCTGAAATATAAATATTGTATCATATTTTGCACTGAATTTCTGCTGTAAACTACAGATTCTGAAAAACTCCTGTTATGAGCTATTTATTTTCCAATAACTCTATATGAGTGCTGATGGCAAAGGTAAACTGATATCATGTGTAACCAAGCATAACAAATGTTTCCCAACTGAAAATTTTATTTGAAATGTTGCATAAACTACTCCCCTGATTGATCCACTGGAAATATCTAAACTCCTTAAGTTCCAAAGACCAGAGCTGTCATTCCAAGTTCAAACTTCACACTGAGACTACTCCTTTCAGCATATTGAATACAATGAGACAACTCCACATCAGGGAAAGAAAATTAATATGTGTAGTATCTGAACAATCAATCAATCTGGGGACAACTTCACATGCCTCACTGTAGTTAAGCTTACAAGTTAGAAGGTACCTTCGTTAGATTTTTCAAATACTACTATCTGAGCAACTAAAAAATGCCAACATCCATATCCATAGTAATCGACCAGAATGCAACAAGCGAAACAATCTCTAAGAAAGTTCAAATGAGTGGTGAGATCTTAGGACACAAATGTGCAATGTATTTATTTTTAATCTTTTTTTTCCTGTGCATGATGCCTATTTAAGTGCATCTCTCTTGTAGGATGGTTTGGATTCAGGTGTCAGCATTTCGAACCTTGACTGCCTACTGTGACCAGTCAATATCATTGCCTTTTTTTGCCTGCTTGAGCAATTTTTGTCCTTCAAATTACTGAGCATAGCAGCGGAGCAGCATGGGCAACCTTAAACTAAAATGGTGAACATAAGGTGCTTATAGTGGACAGCAGACCATATTATTGGCTTGATTCATACTAATGATAGAGCTCAGGTTCATATAAGAGGAGTGTTCACTTTGATATAACTGAAACATTAGGGAATTCTGTCACGAATAGGCTGCGTGACTCAGCAATGATGCATCTTTGGGGGTGGAGGCTAATTGCCCCCTTTCCCCTGTTTGTTTGGTTGATCCAAGTTTGAAGTTCCTCATTACTAAGCAGAATTGCTGTGATGTACTTCTAGAACTGAAGCAGACAGTAGTAACGCTGAAATTAACTGCATTAGTTCCAGGCTTCACTAATTCAGAACATCTAGAACTGGAGTGCACAGGACAAAGAATTTAGCAGCGCTATGGCACGGCAACACACAGACCTATCAACATTGGAGGGGGCCAATGACGGTAACCACTGGGATGGCCTGAAATCTCTACTGCCAGCATACAGATGTATAACCAAGGTCGTCATTGGAGATGGTGCATCTACGACGTTCTGGTGGGATTCATGGACAGAGGGCACCACGCTGGCACTCAAATTTCCCTGCCTACTCAGTCACTGCACTCAGCCAAATGTTTCAGTCAGGGAAGTATGCATTCGCGGCCTTGCGACCATCCTGGTGCCGCGACTCTCTCCCCAGGCATGCAGCGAGAAGGCTGAGGTCGAGGCTATCATCGCTTCCATCAACCTACAACAGCAGCCAGACGAACGCTCCAGCAAGTTTACTTGCACGGCGAACAGGCTGGACACCGGCAGCATATACCGTGTCTCGACACACTCCGGACAAGTCGGTATGATCGACAACTTCGTCTGGAAAAGCCGTGCTCCCCCCCGGGTTCGGTTCTTCGGTTGGTTGCTGCTCCATGAAAGAATTCAGTGCCGAGCAAACCTCCACAACAAGCATGTCCTGGATGACGACATTTGCGAACTCTGCGGTCAGTCCGCTGAGACATGTGACCATCTCATCTTCCAGTGCACGGTCGCTAGATCTTTCTGGAACCACCTTGGATGGAGAGACCTGCCTATCCCTCCTGTCAACAGGCTCTGGGAATTGCCCAGGCCGGCTGAGGTGCCATCAAAGCTCTTTTCTACAATGATTCTCCTCTGTTGCTGGCAAGTTTGGAACCATAGGCACGATGTCGTCTTCCGTCAGCAACAGCCTTGCCTTCGGCGGCTGCTTGCTACTGCCAAAGAAGCATGTCGCCTCTGGAGCTGCCGCCTAAAAGTCGAAGATCGATGGATAGTTGACAAGTGGTGCGCAATGTTTGTAATGAACTAAGCTCTCCTACCTCCTCATTTGTAATCTAAATATGACTACGGGTCTTCGACCCTGTAGGTGCCTTGGCACCCTCCATCCACCGGCTCGCCGGAATCAATCGAAAATCCATTCAGGTGGGGCTCTCACCCCTCCGGTGATGTCTTCAAAAAAAAAAAAAACTTATGTTAATTTAAACATCAGCATGCCCCTACTGCCAAGATCTGAAATTAGCACGTAAGCAAATTTTCTTGATTGGGAAACTTCCAGTGCACATAACACTTAGTGCAAAGCAGACAGAACTGAGAATTGCAGAGGCATGGGTGTGCACATGTACGCATGATAATCTCGAAAGGGATAGAAGTTAGCAGGCATAATACATGTACACACATGTAACTAGATCAGATCAGATCCGAATACAAATAGCCAATTAGCTTAAGAGGGTTTGGGTGCTCCGTTTCGCACAGCAGGAAGGGAAGAGATGGGATTGGCACACCTGGTGATTCACGTCGCCGGCAAACTGCCACGTTAAGACATGGCGAAGGGCCTAACGAAGACCTGGGCACCTGAGCACGCGCGGTGAACTGGAGAAGAAAAGGCGCGGGCCGCGCCGTTCCAGTACCACCGATGGCGGCGCCCTGTATGAGGACCGTATCGATCGTGGGCTCGTGGCGCGGAGCCCCGCAGCGATGGCGACGTTGCTGCGCGCGAGCCCCGCTCCAAGGCTGGCTCTCGCCGAGCAGGTCCTCCGGGTCCGCGGCGCTGCGGGAAGGCGGCGCTGGACTCGTCGGACTCAACGGCGCGGAGGTGCGGTTGGGACGGCGGCGTGGCTGAGTAGGGAGGATGCGGACGCGGAGGTTGTGCACGAGCTGGTGGCCGGCGTCGTTAGCGCGGGCGGTGGTTGCGTACTAGATGGATATAGCTTGACGTCGTGCGCGATGGCGGTTCCACGGACGCGGGATACAGGGAGCGGGGCGGGGGTAATTAGCGGGGCTAAAACGATGACATTTGAATCTTTTTAGTTGTATATAAGAGCATCTCCGAGTGATTCTCTAAATCTAATTATCTAAATCATTATTTGAAGAGTTATTTACATAAAAATCGTTTTCTATATCTTTTTATTCTAAATAGTTTTTCTATATCTCATGTCCACTCTAGACAGTCATTCTCGTCTTCTATATTTGGCTAGCGAAAAATCCAGAATAGAATATGGCTATTTTTAGATGACCATTTAGATAAGCTGTTAGAGAATAGTTTTTCATCAAAATATCTATTTCTAGCATTTAGGAAGAATATGGATAGTCTCTTGAAGATGCTCTAATATAGCATGAGTCAACTTATAAGCCACATATCAAGCGAACAGGTGACAGATATAGAAGAGATATAATCCGTCCGAGGTATTGAAGATGCTCTAATATAGCATGAGTCAACTTATAAGCCACACATCGAGCGAACAGGTGACAGATATAGAAGAGATATAATCCGTCCGAAGTATGGACCAGCGCAATCATGGTGGTCAGTCTGTTGTGTTTTATGTGTTTATAAGCGTGTGTGATGAGCCTTTTTAATATGTGCAGGTTTTATGGTGTGACCTCCCGTGGTGTAAAAGTGAACATCTGCATTCTCTCTCTCTCTCTCTCTGAAACTAACATGATGCGATAACGCTGGTTTCCTGACTTCCTGAATCACGATGATTCATCATGTTATCGGCCTATTCGCTGGTTGGTTTCTGAGCTGGTTTGGACTGACTGATACTGGTTTGTTGTGAGAGAAAAATACTGTTGGCTGGCTGGTTTGGACTGGCTGAAACCAACAAGCGAACATGTATATAGATGGTCATAAGAAAATTCAGCACTCGATGAACGAAGGATTTCCTGTGCACATGCTAATATTTCATCAGTTTTATTCTAGGTAGATAGAGTAGAGTTCATCAGTCAGGTAGAAAAAGAGAATCACCTTCACCTCTGGCAGGGCTCTGGCTCGGCGGGAGTTGGCGGGTAAGCACGCGTTGGGCTACATGGGTATGTGAACGGGACCGTGGGCTACCGTGGCCCAGCGACCTAAAGGGTTGGTTTGGCCCGATTGGCCCAGCAGGTCTCCGCTTCCAACAGAGGTGCATGGATCCTCCGCGTCGCAACGTGTGAGAGGAGTCCGGGTCGGGGGGCCGCCGGGGATATATACGCGAGAAACCCCTGCACCAACCCCAACCGGGGCAGTCCTCCACGACTCGCAATACAGAGGCTAGGGTTCGAGAGCGGCCATGGCGACGCAGGATAGGACGGTGGCAGTGGCTGCGATGCAGCCGGCGGCGGCGAGGAGCAGCATGGAGCCTGCGGCGAAGGAGGAAGACAAGCCCAAGCCTGCGGCGGGCGTACGTCACGAAGGAGGAGGACAAGCGCGAGCCGGCGGAGGGCAACAGGATCATCAGGCTGCCGGATTGGTACATCAAGAGGATCCAGAAACGTGGGGTGCGGAGGCCCAGTCCTCTCCCCGAAGGCTTCCTCGAGGACGACCCTAAGTTCCGAGAGATGGTCCTGGCTTCCAAAGAAGCTGCCAATGCCTTCGTCGACGTGGAGGAAGACATTCTGATGCAGGTCAGAGACAAGGGGTACGCTGAGGTGATGCTGGAGTATGTTGACGGCGTGGTCAATTTTGGTGTTATTCCCAAGCCCGACGACCGAACGGAGGATGTACGTACATGATTGATTAAAAGAGAATCATTACACTTGCAGTAGTAGTCATCATCAAATGTTAGTAGCTTCTATCAGAGATAGATTGTCAAAATTAGTATCACGGTCTAAAGACATGGTTGATCGATCGATGTCACATACATTACAGCTTTTCGCTCCGGCTTAATTAATTTACAGGACTTGCTTTTACATGCATTGCGTGCATCATATTTTTTTAAGGTTCATGCGTCATCTTGTGCTAGTTCTTCCCTCGTACTGTTGTAGATTTTACATCCGCCAGCTTAAACAAACAACGATTGTAATCGTCTAATTTGATTGTCAGGTTCTCACGTGATAGTGGAATGCCAGTAAATTAATCAGTTCGTACTCGTGATTATCTTCACTTCTTTTCATCTGAAGCCCCAACGGCATTCTGATGATCGAATGACGGTTGTTTGCACCAGCACAAATCCCATACTTCCAAGCCAGTATTGATAGTCTGATGTGTAAGGATTTCAAGTCAGTGCTCTTCAGAGATAAACAAACAAACCGCAGGATTTATTAGTTTTCTTTGTACGTCTTTGGGGTCTATATCCCAATCAGCATATGATCTTTCAAACCTTATTGTGACACATTAGGATTCAGCGACAAGGTGAATGGTAACACAAGGCTGAAAGTCAGATAAAGTTAAATATGAACTAAAGAGTTGATTTTATTTCAAGATTGCTCATGTCTTCTTTATGGAGGTTTTCGTAATGGTGGCTTTTGAAATGTGGAAACTATAAGAGCACCTCCATCTGAGCAATTTAATACAAATTCAGGTGGGGATCTCCCCCCACCCCACCCACACACACACAAACGGTGACCTTAAAAAAAAGAGCACCTTCAATCTTGATAATTTTTTGGCAAGATCTTTTTTATAAAAAAAAAACTCTCTCCAACCCCTTTTCTCAACCCTGAAAAACTTTCCACATGATCCAATCCGACGAAATAACATACGTGCAAGCATCCATCTTCTCAACTCAATCTTTCCACACTTGGGGAAACTGATCTATAATCGGACAAAAACAAAAATACGCGCACGTATCCATCCTCTAATTCGGAGGTGGAAGGATGTGGGAAAGAGGTGAAAGAACCGTGCAAATATACAAGAGAAAAAAAGTATAAAAGTGACAGGGAGATTCAAAAATGGTTTGGGATGCAAAATTGGTTTCTATCTTTTATGAGTGAGATATTGGAAATAATTGCAGAAAGGCAACAAATATGCTCCCTACTTTTTAGTGACTTAGAAAACCCATTAATTTACCAATCCTTTTTATGGAACTATTGGAGATGCTCTTAGTTCCTAAAAAACGATCGGTAAATCAATGGATTTTTCAAGTTGCTAAAAAAATTTGGGAGCACATTCGTTGGGTCTCAAATTGCCCATAGCCTTACCACACGGCCGCCCCCAACCACACTCAAGCATGGCCCAGCCGGCCACAAATCGGTTGACCACCATTCCTAGCGAAATTTTTTTAATTTTAACCCTTTTTTAATATAATTTTAAATCTAACACTGACGAATTTTTTTTTAAACTAACACTTTTGGCCGCGCCTATTGCCCTGGTGCGGCCAAATGCCTGTGCCGCGCCATGACGTGGTCGGTCCTGCCGCACCACCCATCATGGCGCGGCAGTGCCGCGCCACCGACCCTGGCGCGGCAGTGCCGCGCCGTGTTGCGTGGCGCGGCTGGACCAAACATACCACACGAGCACCCACACCTGCCGCTGCGCCCGCCGTCGACCCGGACTACCTGAATGGTAGAATCGAAACGCGTCGCGCCAGTATATTGTTGAGTTTTTTCACGGCCGAATAGAGAATTTGATAAGCCAATGATTAGTTTTTCATCTTTCATAATACGGTTATGCACCATTTTAACTAATCAATTACGAAAAATTGCCACCGGTGTCCAGATACGCCGGGACTGCCGGTTCCCGAATGCAGGGTACTTAATCTCGCCGGCAGTGCTGCCGCGACTCAACGAAACGAATAAGAAGCAAGTTGACAAGCTGCCACATAACATATTTATTGTTTTGACATAAGTTTGACATAAAATAACCAAATAACCCCGCAAGTTTCGGATGTCAATATTCGTTTGACCAAAACAAACTAAGACCCAGGAGTGTAAGGATCCCTCGGACACCTCTGTCTCTTCAGATTTGTTGGCAACACATTGGGAGTGTAGCCAACGTCGGTATGGTCGCGTCGACGGTGCGTACGGCTCGTACCCTGCAGGTATATGATACGCACGATTACTTATAATTCTTTATGATTGTTAGTTCATGGAGCCTACGTACTGAAACAAACTATCTTTGTTAGTACATGTGAGGCTCCTTGGGTGCCAAACAGGGCACCACCTAGCTGAGACATGCCGATCTCGTCCTGTGGCCATTCGTCCCACTGGCCGTGCTGTCCGCGGAAGCCTGGGGGTTCGTCGTCGTCGTCATCGTCGTCCTCCTCGTCCTCGGTTGCAGGGTCCTTCCCAACGCTAAGATGTGGTGATGTACGCACCGCGGAAGTGGCACCCTGCGTCATCGCCTGAGAAGAGTCGGCTGGTGTCCTCAAAGAGGCTGAAGACGTGTCACCCGACCGCGCGGGGAGTGGCGGTTCCTCATAAGGGGTGTCCATGCAGCTCAACTTCTGAGCTAGCTTCCTACAGCTCTTCTTCACCTTCTACATAAATAGACGTTAAAGTTAGTTCATTAGCCAAACGCATATACAATAAAGAAATATTTTCGAAACGAACAAGTTTATGTTTACCTCCACAAAAGCCGCGAGAACGCCTGGCCCCTGCCCTCTAGACTCGTGAAGCCGGAACGCTGCTTCGTTGGACAACCTTGACAATTGTGTCGTCTGGGTACAGAAACACGGTTGGACAGTTTTAGTACACATACTTAATACCAAAAGGATAACAAATTGTACCATTCAAGTATCTTACCACGTATCTTTGAAGCGGGGCTCTCTGTAGCTGTGTGTCCTCCCTAGTGGTGATGTTGTACACATCTTCGATGACATCTTCCTCCGAGTCCTCGTCAATCGCCACGTCAATGTGTAGGGGCTTGATATGTGTTCTCGTAGACCTGTGAAGCCACCGCAGGTACTCGTCGAAGGTGTGCTGGTCGTGTGGAGAACCCTCAAGGACCGCATGTGGTACCCTAGTCTGCCACAAATGGATGTATGAGCTGTGTGTCACGCGCCAATCCTTGGTCTTGTACCTTTTCCTGCGGTCAAACCTGCAACAAAACGATGTTATTTGTACCAAACACACATCTGAATTGTAGCATTGTTATTCATCGATAACGCACCCGTGCAATTCTTGATTGGTGGAGTAAAGCGGTGGTGGGCACCATGTCATTCTTTCAAACTGTCTGCAGACCCGGATGGGCAAGTGAATCTCGACCACATGGAAGAAAATAAGAGGGACGTCGCAGCGATATTCGTGTGACTCGTTCCTAGTGATAGGACTCAGATAGTCCTGGAGCTCCAGAGAATCCCAAGGACACCAAAACACCTGAAATTTCGTAATTATGTTAGGTTGTGATATAGTGTACATCGAAGAAGACACTGCTACGATAGTATAGAGAGCGTAACCTGGTACTGTGGCAGGACGTCAAGACCGTCCATATACTCCCTGTACTTGCGCCACGTATTCCCTCTAACTAACTGTGCTTCCGTCCAGATATACAGAGTTGTAGGGAGTGTATCATGCCCGTTCCATTGCTGCATTGAATACGATAATGAATTAGCAACAAATAATCTCATCATATCTAACTGCCTAGAAGAATATAATGAACCGAAGTACTTACCGGTAAACCATTATTAAGGGGTCTTCCAACGGGCAATCGTTCCCAACACCAAACCTGGAGTAGGTAGGAGCAACCCCCAAGGTTCGCATGTCCTGAGGTGCGACGACAGGCAACGCATAGCTGTCGATACGTCCATGCCAGGACTGCGCTGCCCCAGCTGTACCCCGCTATGTTCTCCCACGACTGGCGAAGTATGTCAAGGAAGATCCAACTGATGGTGTTGCCCGAGGCGTCTGGGAAGAGGAAAGCACTAAGAAAGTGCCAGAGCCACACTCGAGTGAACCTATCGATATGTGCCTCCTCAGCTTGTGGGTCCAAGTACTCAAAGCGCTCTGTGATCCAGGACAACGAAACACCGGAACTTTTTCTGTAATTGATCAAAAAAAATAAGACCCGATTGCTGCAGGAAAGCAATGCAAGTATTAAATAGGCTTGAATTTCTCACTTATTTTTCTTGGAAGCCTCATCGTCCGGTGGAAGAAAACTAGTAAACTGAGCCACCAGCTCCCTCCAGTGATCGTTGTCAACTATCCCTGTCACTAGAAGTCCCCCCAACCGAAGGCCTAAAATAGCCTTCACGTCCTGCAACGTCAAGGTCATCTCGCCACAAGGTAGGTGGAACGTGTGGGTCTCAGGCCTCCACCTGTTATAAGAATAGAACGACTGTTAGTTGCCTCCAATTTGTTACAAAAAAGTTTACGTACAAAGAATGCACTCGCACCTATCTACAGCTGTAGTAAGTAGTGCTGGGTCAAGGGGCGGAAAACCGTCGTTGACAACACGGACAAGTTCGAGGAAGCCGGCACGCCGTATGTACGGCGTATAACGCTCGTCCCACTGATGCGCCCTGGTGTGAGTGCGGGGCCTCAAAGGAGGCAAGGACACCTCTGCGTCGTTGTCACTCAAGATGTGTGCTCGGTGCTGGTCGTCGTATTCCACCTCCAGAATAGGGTACAACGGGTGCTACGTGGGAGGGGCCATCCTGTTACAAATTGATAAACAAAGTGTTAGAGTATTCAAATTAACAAAATTTAAATTAACATTATGTAGCATTGCAAAATTTAAACTACTTGTAATGCAATATGAAAGCACATGTATATATCGGCACAAGGCTAGGATAAACAAGCGAGCAAAAGAGGTAAAGCCCGATGGTCATGTGCTATGGACGTGGATAGGGGCTAGAGATTGTAAAATAAACACCAACCAAGAAGCGAGGGAGCGAGTTACGCTCAGCGTTATGGCCACGGTAGGATTAACCCACGCTCGAAACGTTCGAATGAATTACGATCCATCGACCGGCTTGCCACAATCCCTAACTAAATAACTAACTACAAACTAAATAATAAATACCTAATCAATCACAAACTAAATATCCTAAAACAATAATAATCACAAACTAAATAATAAATACCTAAAATCTAAAAACTACCCACGTAAATCACAAACTAATTATCCTAATACAATAATAATCAAAATAACTTTAAATCAAGAGAGAGGTACCTTAGGAGCGGGCGGCCTTGATGCGCCGGCGTTCGTGGCGCGGCCGGCGAGGGTACTGCGAGGCGCGGGCGGCCGCGGCTGGCGGGAGTGGCCGGCGAGGGCGCGGCGTGGGCGGGCGCGGCCGCGTGCGGGCGCTGGAGGCGTGCGCTGGGTGGCGGCGGGGCGCGGCGGCTGGCTGGCGGCGTGCGCGGGCGGGCAGGGGTGCGTGCGGGCGGGGGGCTCGCGCGCTATATTTATTTGGCCCTGCCGCGCCATAGATCAGGGCGCGGCACTGCCGCGCCATGATGGGTGGCGCGGCAGGACCGGCCACGTCAGCGCCCCCCCGGCCGCCCCACGCCACATCAGCCGTTAAAAAAAAAATCTCCCTAGCTGCCTCAGCTGGCCACACCCGATCAATAGCCTTCCCTAGCCAGCCACAACCAACCACAACTAGTCGGCGGCCATCCCCAAGCCCCAGCCGGACACAACCGCTCCCAACCAGCCATAGCAAGCAACAGCCAGGTAGCAGTCGGCCACCACCAGTGATAGCTAGGCAGGGCCATGCTAGTGGTAGCTGTGGCCGTCCAGAGACCTCCAATAGTAGCTAGGGCATGCCAAGAACTAGGGTAAAGAAATGGTGGGAGCAGGAACAAACGTCGGGAGAAGTCACCCTTCCACACAGGTCTTTCCATGCGTATTGATTGGCTTTTTGAAGTATGGAAGCATTAGGAGTTTGAATAAGGAGTTGTTGGATAGAGCTTTTTTAACCCTGCTAAAACACTAAGATTAGGAGTTGGTTTCAGGAACTATTAGAGATGCTACGAGAAAATAGTATGATCTTCGCAAATGAGAGAATTGGTATCAGACTATGGACCGTAAAGTTCAAAGGGAAAGTCACATCTGTCGTCTTGGGCTAACACAAAGTAAGATCCTTAGACCAAATATTATGTAATTGTCTATTTGGTAGGGCTCCTGCTCCTAAAACGGCTCCGGCTCTAGCTCCTGTGTAAAAGTGGCTTCTTTGGTGATGCCAAAGTGCTTTAGAGAAATGTTTGACAAAATGAGAAAAATATTGAAATGTATGTTGTTTGAAAGGTACAAGAGGTCGACACTCGACGGTACTACAGAATCAACATCATTGTCGTTTAGTAAGTCATAACCCCCCTTCATCGTTGTTTTCGCAATTAAACTTAGATGCCAGCTAGAGCTTATAGTAAAGAAAAAAATATATCAACACACATAGAACAAAAGATCACGAATTATGGAAGGATAGGGTTAGATCTGTAAAAGAGACAAGCTTGGACTGGATTGAGCACCTTAAAACATTCTAGTGATTTGTTTGATAGAAATAGCATGATTGATACATGAAGTTAATTAGCTCTAGAATTTTGCATGACAAATCTTCCCTCTTGTAATCTCAAGATCTTTATAGAAGTTCCCAAGCATGTATTGCTATTTTCAACACGTTCGTTAAATTAGTTGCTCTTCCAAAGCAAACTAATTTTTGCACAGCTACTGCTTCTACACAGTGGCAGCTCCAGCGACAGCACCACACTCAAACCTGGCTCGTCTCTTACAGCAGTAGCTCACCCAAAAGTGCCGCAAGCAGATTACTCATTTGCATATCACAAAAGCGAGGAGGAGGTATATATTCTATCCGTAGCTACCGCACTCACAGTTTCAAAACTGTCCCCTTTTCTACCCAGTAGCTTACCTTTCGGATTCGAATGTTGTCTCTCCAAAGTCCAAAATATCTTCTGAGCTGAGCGCTTCTAGACTACTGCTACTTTTATCATCACGCAATAGCTCACTCGGTCTTGTCACCGTTTCTAATAAAACACATCCCGTCCAGAGAAGAAAGTGAGAAACTGAGCACGGCAGGAGAAGAGATATCAACGTCGAAGCCTCTCGACCATATCTTCTGGACCACGGTGGCATCGCATTCCCTCCAGGAGCAAACAAACCATCGAGTCACTCATCCCAGTCTGATTAAGCGGGTCATGTTGATTGGGAACCCATGCAGGAACAGAACTAGTAGCTCCCATGGTGGGGACACTGCAGTGACGGGCCCACGGCTACGGCTTCAATTAGCACTGCACAAATCCACCTCGATTAATCCAGCGTCTGCTCTTTTTTATTGTTATGGACCAGCGCAATCATGGCGGTCAGTTGTGATCATCAGTGAGAGTAACTGAATCCCACTTAGCACTAAGGACTACTAGCACACTAGATGCAGTGCAGGGTTAGACAAATATAATAAAATGAAAGCACTTGATAAGAAGAATTTGTACCATGATGTGGGTGGTTGTGGGCATTGTGGGGGCAAACGCTACCAGATGGACAGGAGTACAAGACCCCATTAGTTCTTTGCATTATTACTCCATTTCCGGTGCTGGTACACTACGGTACCACTGCATGTATGTATTATACAAAACCATAAAGGCGGTTTTAAGATGGCACCGGACGATCTGATCTTCCTTCAGACCTGTACTGAAGATACTCATCATGCCGACGAATGAAGTTTTTGCCGGTCAGTCAGTCAACAAATGGCTGGCAAAGGTTCAGTTTTCGCCTGCTGTTTTCTCTACATAATTTGCCTGTTTCTTTAAGATCATCGGATCAATGCTAAATGCTGGTGCTGGGAGCGGCAGGGCAGGCAAATTCAAGAGGTGCAGATATGGGGTTGAGTTCCCAATCTGACACGGAATCCGCTTTGTTAATTCTTGGAAGGGAGAAGCTGACGTGGGAAAGAAAGCAAAGCCAAAGGGGGCGTCGTGGAAAGTTTGGAGAGGTGAGAAAGCAGCTGCTGCATTGGCCATCGGCCACATCGCCCTCGCATGGGCAATGGCACGGAAGGCAGCAAAACTGAATTGCAAAACCCTGCTGCTGGCCGCTGTCTTTTGACCGCGATACGCCGTTTGGCCGGGTTCACGGGAGCCAGAAAAAAACGACCTCCTCCGGCTCGACAGAGGAAAGGAGGAGAGAAATACGGATTCGGTGAACAGTGTACCTACAGTCATGAAAAGTGATTCGGCAGCGGGAGGCGGAGCACGGCCAAACGGGACCAAAGCTGGACACGAAACGTGGCTCGCCTCACCAGTCATGAGTCACCACCACACCTGCTTCGGAGATCAAAACCACCTGCTTTTTAGACCTGACGAAATGGAGGGCTTCAGGGCTTTGGGCTTTTCGTTCTTGGCGGTCTCCCTGCAACTGCAAAGAGGACATCGTTCTTCTCGTACTCTCATCCTGCCTGCATGATTGAAGAATCCTATCCATCTAGCGGTAGCGGCCCCCAAAGATTTCACATTTTGTATTTGTAGTGTGGTGGATTTGCTTTTGTTTGGTGCCATCCAATACACATGCCTCGTAGAACACATACATGGGCCACACAGACAACATAAAACACCTCACTGACACTGAAATCTCCATGCGCAATTGCAATTTGCGAGGCAAGAAGAACAGGGGAACCAGCTAATTCTTGTCTAAGTAAGCTCATCTCCGTTTCACACACGCCAACCAAGAGACGAAGCAAAGAATGCTTCGAGGTCGCACACGCATGCTTCGAGGTCGCACACGCACACGCACACGCCTGTGCAGTGCAGTGCAGTGCAGTGCTCTGCGCCGGCGGCGCCGGCGCAGCTACCAGAAGAAGACGGACTCGGCGGCGGCGCGGGCCTTGCCGGCGCCGGAGAGGCGGCCGTAGCGGAGGCCGCCGCCGGTGGAGCGGCGTGGCAAGGAGGAGGAGCAGCGGCGGCGGGTGGCCCAGCCGAAGCAGAGGCGGAGGCGCGCGCGGAGGCGGCGGAGGCCCGTGGCCGCGGCGCGGCGCACGCTGCGGAGCCCCGCCCAGACGACGCGCCTGGGGCGCGCGCGCGGGGACCGCGGCGACTCGGCGTCGCGGGAGAAGTGGTAGCTCCGGAGGAACAGCTGACGCCGCTCCACCTGCCGCTCCCACCGCGCCATGTGCTCCAGGTACGGCCACGGCGCCACGCCGCCCGCGGCCCTCGTCGCCGCCGGCACGGACGCCACTCGCACGGACATGACGCTGGCTGTTCTTTCCTTCCTTGGCCGCTGGGTGCTCTGCTCTAGTGCTCTCCCCCGAGTCGGCTCTGCCTTGCGTGTCTCCGCACAGACAGGAACGGCAGGAAGTAGGCGAAGCGAGCCGCACGACGTCGAAGGAAGAGGAGGAGGTGAAGCTTGTGCGTCGAGGCGTGCGGAGTGGTGGACGTGGAAGTGGAAGAGGAGGAGAATTAATAGGGGGTGGCTGCCTGGCGAGCGCGGCGGCGAGGGGAAGGAGAGGAGGCGGAGACGTTTGGCTGCGCGAGAAGAGAAGGGGGAAGGGGAGATGGTTGGAGTGGGAGAGGGGAGAGGGGGGAGGGTGGGCGGCTTTATTATGCTTTCTTGGACGTTTTGCTTCCAAATGGGGGCTTTTTTTGCGAGTTTTAAAAGTAGAGATTAGGGGGTTTTGAGATGAATTTTAAAAATGAGGTTCTCCATGGACACTCTTTTGTCTTGCGATCCGTGTTTTCAAAGTCGTGTAAATTTCGATCCGACGTCCGTGCAAATAACTGTGGCGGTACCAATATGGATATGAGCTTTTTATGAATTATTGTTACGATAGTCGATGTAGAAAATGGTAGTTTCCAATAGTGCGCGAAACGGTCACGTTGCAAGTTCTTTCACCAAACATGAGTTTTAGTTGTGTGAACATGAACATACATTCCATTTCGAAACAGAAATATTATATAGGTTTCTGAGAGGCAGCGAATTTAGTAGTGCAGTCAAGTGATAAGTCAAGAAGTAGGGTAATAATTTTCGTGGATTATTATTATTAAGCGGGGAGATGGTAAGCCGGGCGGCATGGGCGCATGGCACACAAGAAGCGTGAGCCGGCGCGTGTGAAACTCGTTTCCAAGACAAGGCACGGAGGGGCTGATCGGTTACCGAACCAGGCATCGCTTCAACTTATTTGTCTGTTGTCTGTCGTGTTTAGTTTTCCGCCTCGCACATTTTGCTTTTTTCGGACGACACGATACATCTTTGATATAAGGGCCCATGTGTTACACACTCAAAACTCTTATTCATACATGCAACCAAACAAGATCACAACTCATACTGAATCAGCATCAAAGACAACCAAACATTACCGATGCACAATTTAAACGTGCATCTCACGATCTAGACCGGCTCTCCGGCTCTCCGTCACCCGAAGCAATCCGGAGGGGAGTAACAGCAGCACGTTCGTGGGTGGTCCACCAACCATGAATCAGACGGTATGGGTATGACTTTTTCCACCAGTGTTTACAGTAATAATAATAAATGGTTTGTTTAAGTATCCGGTATCCCTTCTCTACTCGTGGTGGTGTACGGACGGAGAAAGAACCGTTGGATGGGACAGGGTTTGACCCTTCACATGATGATCTCCATCACCATCAACAATGCCACCCCTGCGCTCCTGTGCTGTCACTCCGGATTCTCCAGAATCCGCATGCGTGTCTGCCAGCCTCTGATCTTCTTGACAATCCTGGTCGACTTTTCTTTTTCCTCTACTCCCTCCGTCCCAGGTTTAAAGTGAGGATTGTGTGTTTTTTTTTACGAAAGGAGTAGATAAATAAACGTGAGAATATTTGGGCACAAATGAGCTAAAAATTAAAAGTTGATGGAGATCCATAGATATTTGGGCACAATATCTGACCTGTTGGGATCCTATATATTACGGTTGGGGGCTAAAAATTAAGCTAAATTAGTTAGAGTTAACTAGTTAATTAGCTAACGATTAGCTAAATGTTTTAGTTAAACAATTAGTAGGGATGAAAACGGACATATATTTATACGCGTTACAACTAATTTCAGTTAATTTTCAGCTAGCTAACAATTAACCATTATAAACCTTTATATCTAAATTGACTCGGAGTGATCAACATAAAATCAGATGGGAAGAGTTTTGCTATGGTGAGTCAGTGAGGCACCCGTCTGGACTGTAGTATTTTTTTTATTGGTACGGTTATCGTGACTATCTTTACACGTTTGAACCATTTTCTGCCAGCCTCTGGTCTTGACAATCCTAGTCAACTTTTCTTTTTCTTTTCTTTTAGGTAAATAAAAAGTGAGAATGTTTGGGCACAAATGAGCTAAAAATTAAGTTGATGGAGATCCTATAAATATTTGGTCACAATATCTGGCCTGTTGGGATTCTGGTCGACTTTTCTTTTCTTTTTTCCTTTTAGGTAAAAATGTGAGAATGTTTAGGCACAAAAATGAGCTAAAAATTAAGTTGATGGAGATCCTGTAGATATTTGGGAAATCTGGCCTATTGGGATCATGATCGACTTTCCTTTTTTTAGGTAAAAATGTGAGAATATTTGGGCTCAAATGAGCTAAAAATTAAGTTGATGGAGATCCTATAGATATTTGGGCACAATATCTGCCCTGTTGGGATCCTATAGATTACAGTTGCGGCTCAAAATTAAGTTAAATTAGTAACTAGTTAAGCTAACTATTAGTTAAATGTTTAGTTAAACAAATAGGACAACTATCAGCCCTCGTGTTTACACACGTTAGAGCTCATTTTGTTAATTTTCAGCTAGTTAACAATTGACCTTTATATATCCAAATAGGTTCGGAGTGATCAACATAAAATCAGATTGAAAGAGTTTTGCTATGGTGAACAGTGAGTGCGTCTGGACTGTAGTATTGTTTTTATTGGTACGGTCATCGTGTCTATCTTTACACGTTTGAACCATTTTCTCCGCAATTCGTGCGGTTGTCGAATACTAAATGTGAGTTGTATATTTCGTGAGTTGTACGTGATGGTTCCATTATTGGCGTCTAGTCCCTTGTCTTGTCGCATGCAGGGGCAGAGTAGATAGATGTACACGAGGGACCAAATGGAATATGGCTTTTGAGCCTTTGCCAATCACATGTCAGCACGCGCGTCGCACGCCCCCTAACACCTAGGGCCTCTTTGCTTGGTCCACGTTAAGCCCCGCTTGGTCCCACCAAACTAATACCGCCTCCATCTCAAAATTAACTATGGGTGTGTGTGGGACTACTCAACCAACTCCATCGTGAAGCAGTTCTAAAAATAAATAGAGTTTATGGAGCACCTCTTTAGGTGCTCTCACAACTCCATAATTTTTCCTCGAACAGAGTGTGCGGAGCCGAAACAGTTTGACTAGGGGGTGTTTGGGACTGCTCCGCTCCCGCTCTTACAGCTCCGCTCCAGTTCCACGTTGCCAAACACCCTCAGCTCCGAGAACTTCACTCCAAGAAAAAGGTAGAACTAGGGGCTAACTCCATATTTTTTCTGAAGCACCTCAAGAAGTACTCTAGTTTTTAGAGTTTTATACTCCCACGTATAGTTAAGAGATAATTAATTACTTTGCCACGTATAGTTACCGCGTGCAGACATGGATGGCGGCAATGGCGCGCGCGCTCCGGCGGACCTACACGCTCTAGGAACGGTAGAGGTGGCGGGATAGCATCGGGGAGTTACCACGGATACACGCAGGGTGCCCGTTGAGGCGGAGGAAGACCGAGCAGAGCCGGTCATGTGCGAGCCAACAGGCTCCGCGCGCTCCGACTTGGCACCACCGCGTCACGTCATCGATGGAGAGGTCGCTGACAAAAAGAAGACGAGCACCAGCCCAAGGGGGTCAATACTAGCTCCAAAACGCCGTCAATTGAACCTTTATCGATGGGTAAGGGCTTACCCCCAAAACATGCTCTACTCTGAGCAAGATGACCGGCGGTTCGAAGAACCTCCGAACCCGGCCGACCAGAGCGAATTGAGGGGCTCGAGCGGGTCAACAGGCTAGCCTACCTCTAGTCCTAGCTACGGAAACACTGAATCGAAGTGGGAGATTACGAATCGCGCGCACAGGCTTACACCACGGGGCGCTCTGTCGGCGGCAAGGTGGACGAGGCAGCGGCTCATGGTTCGGACAGCCACGACCCAGTTGTGTTAAATGAGCAGCAACACCCACACGGTGAGGCCCCAAGGAAACGTGCCACGTATTGCCGAGATAGGACCACCTGGCCATGTCCGAGAGCGGGCGGCGGAAACGGAGCGACGAGCGCGCGGGAAGAGCACTGACACCCCGACAAGGCAGTAGCTCGATGGGACAGCGGTGGGTGGCAGTTACTACAGGGTAAGTGGCCCGATGGTAGTTGGATTGGGTGGCGACGCGGGAGCCACGTCGACCTGGCGGCTGCTATCGCGGCATCGGCTTGGCCGCGCACAGCCCCGCCAGTAGCGCGCACACACCACCCCATAGCAGCGGCCGCGCTCATACTGGTCGGCCAACGGCAGTGACCTCGGCCAGGGCAACCAACAGCAATAGCGCGCTCGAGAGGCGATCGTAGGGCAGCAAAAAGGCGGGCGCGACACATGCGTGAGGGGCGCCAGATTGCGATGGCATAACATGGTGGGTGTGGTGACCGTGGCCATAGGGCTGAACGGCTGAAACCAGTGTCATGCACGCTTTTTAAAGCGACACCCAGGCTGCCAAACAATGCGGTTAAGGCTCAACCAACCTCACTAACCCAAAGCCCACGCCACCAGCTAGTTAGGGAAGCACTCGGTGCGACCAAAGAGCGACTAGGGTAAAAGATACGAGAGGGCCAAGATGAGTTCGTCGCGCAGCGCGCCGATTCACGAACAGAGCACCAAACGTGGTTCTTTGCGTGTTTAAGGAGTTTCGAGCAATTCATGGGGTAACCCCGTTACGTCAGACCATCCAACGAACCACTTCACGTCAAAGTACTCACCATGATGCAACTAACGGTACAAGAATATAAAGCTAGTGTTAAAGAAATTTAGCTAGAATTTAAATGCTAACACGTCATTGCCTATCGTCATCTCGGAAATTTCAAGGTTTAGGTTATAACTTTTGTCTTAGTCTATAGAAGGTCTAAACCTTGTTAATCTCAACTTAACAAATATCCCATGCAATAATCCATGCTTTATACTAACTCATAGAGGCAAAACATTTAAGCATTATTTGATTATTTTGCTCAATATAATTCAACAACAATGGCATTCTCAACTACTAGCTTGCACTTTAAATTTTTATTTAAGTTCTAAATACAAGTTATATTTTATTTTGTTTATAAAAAATATTTTCATGCTCAATCCAACAGAACAAGCTATTCGCCGTTTACTTGCTAGAATCGTTAGTGGACATTTTAAAATACTTTTACGCACTAGGTGAATTAACTCAGATATTTAGTTTAGTCCATCAAAGTGAACCACATAAGACTCGCTCATCATTCCATGTGTGTTTTAAAACCCGAAAATTTATTGGCTGATTCCTCTTAGGTCTAACCTAGGTGCTAAGTGAGCTCGTAACACCAGAGGTGTTATACCTATCCCTATGAGCATCTCCGAAGGACTGAGCCGACAGATCTCGAGACTCACGAAGTCACCGCTGGCGCCTCGCTGTCAACGGGAACGTCGCCTACCACTAAAAGCATAATCCATTGAATCCTTGAATAAATCCAGGAAAATGCGAGCACACATGCCAAGTCGAGAACTTGAACCTGGGTGGGTAGGTTCCACCACAAGGAACCTAACCAACTCATCTAAGATCATTAGGAGTATATTGTGCACGTATGACATTGCGATTATCTTGACGGGACATTATCTTGCCTATTCCAAATTGACTTTTGTTTAATTTTCAATCATTTGTTCTTTTATTTTTCTTAGAAAATATCAAGTGCAATTTCAATCAAGGGTATAATGGACTATTTGTATGAACACAATCCATTGCTGGAGCTGGAGGTAGACTGTGTGCCAAAGTGGTACCACGTGCTCCACAAACTCCACGATGGAGCTGCTCTATGGTAGAGTTGATGGAGTGAAGCTGTAAAAATAGGAGCAGAGCAGTGCCAAACATCCCCTAAAAACGTGAAGTAGAGCTACAAAACGTAGAGCGGGGCAGTCCCAAACATCCCCATGTGTACCAAGAAAAACACTTGTTTTAGATACACATGGCTAAAAGTTAAACATATGCTTTAGATACATAGCTAAAAGTTGATTTATAGGGGGTCGAGGGAGTAGGTATTAGTTGCTAAAAGTTACTAGTTCAGTTGGATCCAATTAAACCCAGATAATTTTTCAGTTGGACACCCAGCTAAGAAATACGCCCTCCATTCATGTATATCGTTTTTTAAACTTTTAAATCTTTGATCGATAATTTGGCTAATAAATTTTAATTACTACACTATAAAGTTGATGATGTTGGATTTGTAGTTAAATATACTATCCAATTATAATAAGTTTGTATCAATAATAATCAGATTGTAATTTAGAAGATCGTGTCATCTCAAATCGTGCCTTATAAAAGAGAATGGAGGGAGTATCTCACTAGCTTTTTTCTCAAACAAACTTAAGAGCATCTCTAAGAGATCTTTGTAAACTCACTTTAATTTATCATTTGGAGAACCATTTAAATAAAAATCGCTCGCTATATCTTTCTACCCTTCAACAGTTTTTCTATGTCCTGTGTTCACTCTAGAGAGCCAATCTGTTCTCCATCTTTTGCTAGTGAGAGATTCAGAATAGAGAATAATAATATTTGGAGAAAGAAGTTATTAGAGGATATTTTTTTCACCAAATCTCTATTCCTATCAATAAGCAACTGACTTCTAGATTAGAAAAGTACACACTTATCCTCCCACCTATCTCTATTAATATGCCCTACAGATAATAACAAATAGAAAATGAATGGAGTTTTAGCTAGTGGATCCAAACAATACTAAAATAATAGCTACAAGTGGATCTAAACATAGCCTAATTATTAGCTGGAGCTAAAATTAGTCAAGTAACTATTTTTTAGGAATAGTCAGGTACCGGAGTAACTATTAGCCAGTGCAACCATTATTAGCTAGTCACCGTTGGCTAACAGGTTAACAACTAGCTAAGTTTGACTGGAAACTAGTTCACCCATTAGCCCTTCTGTTTAATTGAACCAAAGCTAATTTTTAGTTGCCCCGTGTAAGAGTATCTTCATAAGTCTTTCTAAAATCACTATCTAAACAATCATTGAGTAAAAATCGTTTCTATATCTTTACTTTTCAATAGCTTTTATATATCTTCTGCGTACTCTATAGAGTCATCTTTACTGAAGATTTTTGCTTGCGATAATTTTGGAATAAAGGATATCTATATCTAGAGTTCCAATTAATATAAAAAGACTGTTAGGGAATATTTTTTATTGAAATTTATAGAGTCTGTCGAAGGTGCTCTAATCAAGGAGGCCCGAGCTCCCCGGCCAAAATGTGGCGCTTGGTTACGAAGGTTCTGGCCGCTGGCCCGGACGTACGGCCAGCGAAAGATACACGAGCGGACGCCTCGGTTTGGCTCGGCGACCGCCGATGACGACGGGACGACCGAGGCCTCGCTTGCTGTCGCTGCCATAGCCGTTCGCTCTTGCTCGGCAGATTCCCAAGGCGCGGCGGCGCGGCGGGGCTCGTTTGGGTCTGCGTCCGTTGCGTCCGATTCAGAGCACGAACGGCACACACGCACGGGCCACGACGAGAGTACGTGTTTCTTTTGATGAAGTTGACCAGGTCGCGTGCGTGGATGGCGACCGTGCCATGTGTCTGCGCAACACATGCACTTCATCTGTTCCATGCATGGCGTCTTGTCTCAGCAGCAGCCATTATAGAATTGTTATTAGCGCCTTTTCTTTTCTTTTTCACCCCATTTATTTAAACGGAGCAGCAGCCCTATGGAGTTGTTGTGGACTTTTTTTTCTTCCGAACCTCAATACATACATATACACACACTCGTATGTATCTAGAGCATCGGCTGCATCGGAAAAAAAGTCATCAGTGAAGAATTTGTTGGAAAAATTATATACAATAATATTATATTTTTTACTTCAGATTTTTAGGTGTCATTCAGAATTGTAGTGTACCATGTCTTAATATAATTCCACTTCTCTTTGCCAAAAAAAAGACACTCATATAGATGTACGCACATAAACTCTACACCCATGACCACCTTTGAAAGACCAAGTGAAGCTCCCTTTGGAATGCGGGATTTGTTTTCTCCGTTTCCTGTGTTTCTCTTTAAAAATGAATCGATTTCTATACAATTCCTAAGCGATCTCGCACGAATTGCGATATTTAAATTTTAGAATAAAATTCAAGAAAATACGAACACCTTGTATGAAGTCAAGAACTTAATGATTAGCCATAAGAAATTGTAACCAGGTACACTCACTTTGCTTGTTTTTTTTATAAGTCTAGAAGGGGGGGGGGGGGATCCCCCACGTGAGCACTATATATATTGATTGTTGTGTCTCTCAAAGCCAGATAAGTTTACAAACATTCAGCCTGTTCATTTGTTGGTTTCAGCCAGGGCTTATCAACCAGCCAACAGTATTTTCCTCTCACAACAAACCAGCACCAGCCGGGCTTATCAGTCCAGAAATCAACCAGCGAACAGGCTCATTACGTTTTATGGAGCTCTGTGATTACATTCCGTTTAACATTACATAGCACCAAATCGTCGCAATGGTTCCATCCTCTTGTGGCAGTTTTGCACCCCATAGATAGGCTTCAGATGAATGATGATGGGGATAGATTAGATTTGCTCGTTGTGGATAGATATACGCTAGATGAATGATTAGCCACTGATGGGGAGGGAGTTATTAAACGACGACGGCGGCTGCTCGATCTTGCATTGCTCGCTTCACGCTACTGTAGTACACATACAAAATGGACGTGTCTCTGGTAGGGGCACTGCATACACTACGTTGCTGATGCTGCACTAATCTTACAGCAATTGCTTTCGCCCATGACTATGACATGACTGATGACAGATTATTATATTATACTAGTAGTACCAGTAATCAAATCCATCGGCCGTTCGCTGGTTGGTTTCTGGGCTGGTTTAGACTGGCTGGTGCTGGTTTATTGTGAGAGGAAAATACTGTTGGCTGGCTGATTTGGGCTAGCTGAAACCAACCAGCGAACATGCTGAATATCTCAAGGCCTGGCCCGGCCCGTTGGAATATGAACACATTCCAGGGAACCCCACACTTCCATTATTAAAAGAAAAGAACTTGTCATTGTGACGATAATATCGGAATCAGATTAGTACGTGTGCCACTACTGATACTCCCAGTATTATTATTGATTTGGTATCGGAGTAAATAACTGATTCGGAAGGGTACTCTTATGATCCCAGTTAGTAGTAGTATACGGAGTACTATATAAGATAATAAAGTAGTACTTATTATTAAACTACTGCTGTGGTCTATGCTCTGGCAGCGCCGATCGGCGGTGTAGTACTAGTCTAAACGGCTAGCTGTGCGCGCGCGTGTGATGTCAAGTGCGTGCGTGGACGCGTGGTCCGATCCGATCCCCAGAAATACGATTCCCACATGTGTCTTGTAAGCAACGGCACAATCCAGCAAGTCAACCGACTTATACGACTGTATATGATAGTAGATTATAAATTGAAATAATATTTTTTTTTCACACCAAACCAACCAGTCATCGATACTTTTGACTTATAATCCACGACCCAGCCGCCCGGCCAAACAGGCAAAATCGCTGGAGTGTGGCAGCGGGCAACAGCCGATGCTAATTGTAGTGTAGCACATGCGTCTTGTTGGAGTTTGGAAAACAAGCACATCGGCTACTATCTCGTCGCAGTAACAGTTGACACTTGTCAGACCTGTCACGTTTCCGGATGGGAAACTCTTGCACCGGCCGGGCTTTGACACCAGCGAGCACGACGTTGCCGGACGGTCGCATTGGACGGGTTTGCTTGTTTGGGCTAGTCCGCTCGGAGCATCTGTGTCTTGGCCGTGCACGGAGGCCGCCCGACGCCCGCACCCCTGCGGCACGACGCGCACGGGGAGTGAGTGGTTACCGGCGGTCACGACTCGCGAGCCACGCACGGCTCGCGGCTATCATTTCCTTCGTCTGCCGGGGACGTTGTTCGCCAGTTCGGTATAGCATTCGCCACCCACCCCATCGACCAAACCTTTTCTCATACCAGAACCTCGCTGTACTTACCTGACCAGCCGCGAGCCGCGACCCTGTCAACTCAAAACGGACACAGGAAGCACGCGTACCCCGGCATTTACAACACATCACGGTGCGGTAAGCAACGCATCGACCGTACCGTACCCGGCGACGCCAAGATCGTTTTTCGTTTCGTTCGGATTCAACGAATCATCCACCGCCCGGGGTGGTCTGCTTCTAGTTCTAGTTTCGCCTCGACGGCGGGCCAACCACCAGCTACCATGTTGAACCGCGGCGGCCTCCGCTCCGGATGGTTAGTCGTGTCGCACGCTGGGACTGCGTTGACCAGACCGTGTGTTTGCGAGGTCAGATCAGGAGGGCGAGCTGCCGGACCAACCCGGGGTAGCGTAACCTTTTAAAATGCAACAAAGTCCCGATAGTATTTTCTGTGTCAAAAGATGCAACGGGAGCTAAGCTATGGATGTTCACACTGAAGCAAGACAACACAGATTGTGATTGCGTCTCTATCGCCACGGTGTAGCAGCAACAACTGTACACAGTTCGTGTGGTTACAGTTCTATTGAGATCCTCAATCAAGAACACACAAAAAAGAAGAAATGCAACGTATTCCTGACATGAATAAGCTGAAGGAACTCCTCTGGATGTAGTAACTGTAGTCAGCGTGCCAAAATCCTCTGTCCCGACGAGACAGCCACACAAAACTGTAGCTACCGCACCAGCCAGTAATAACGTCGGCTGGCTGTCGGGCGTAGTATACTGATCAGCAGGTGGAGTGGGCTTGGGTTTTTGCTCTGCGTGCGGTCCTGATGCTCCAGCCGTCTTGTTGGAAGCCGATCAGGATCACCAAAAGGACCGGCCCCGTGCGGCAGGGAAGAATGCGCCATCTCTACCATCTACTTGTTTGGGCAGTCTGATGCACGGTGACCGGATTCGCCGCAGTTGAAACAAGCACCGCTGAAGCTTCTGTTGCTGCAAATAAGGGGAGGCTATTAGCCATGTAGCCTGGGAAACAGAAAGATCATAATGCGCAGTACTAATTTGCAGTGTGGTAGTTGATTTATCTTTTGTTCTGAAAATAACTTTCAAGGTAATTTTTTATCATGATTCAGGGAGGCAAGAATGGGCTGTAGCAAGATCTAGTAGGCTAAACAGACTACTTCACCTGTCAGTATTAGTTATAGAACATTATGTTACCATATACTCCTATCCTAATGGATACCCAAGCTTGATGAATGAAATACCAGGTCGCTCTAAGTGAACTACCTAAGAACCAATACCTGGGTAGCACACACCTAGAATTGCTAACTTTGCTACATTGTATCGGGAATCTTGCGAAGCTTACCTCTCCCTACCACCGAAGGATGATGAGCGCCCACCGAAGGATGGTGAGCCACGGCTGCCATAAGATGATGGGCGGCTACCAAAGGACGAGGAACGGGTTGATTTTCTCCCACCGCCTGACCTGTCATCATCTGACCAACTATCGTTGTCAGACCTGAAGCTCCTGCCACCACGGCGGAATCGGTCCTCACCGTCAGTGTCCCAACCACCCCGGCCTCTTGCAGCGCTTCCACCCCTGGAACGCCTGTTCCTGGAACCTCGGTCGTTGGAAAAGCGACCATAGCTATCAGTGGCAGGACCATCATCTTGCAACGCAGGCAGCTGAAAGCAGGAAAGAATAACAGTCATCACTGACTTCCAGAAAACCAAAATCACATTCGGAAAATATTAGGAACTATAAAATTAATGCAATTTAAGCAGGCTTGGTTGGAGATAAATAAAGTAGAAAAAATGTTGATCAAAATAGTGAGAGACTAGACTTCTAATTCCTGTTTATCTCAGCCAGCAGTTTTAGCACATGCTGTAATGTATGGCATGATAAACCAAGATAAACATCTGCGTATATTTCATGACATAAATTATCCATAACTAACTTGAGCAGATGAGCCGCAAAAAATACCTTCGATATTTTGGTTAAGGTGTTTCCTGGGGGGAGCTCCATAGTAAGCAGGTCCTTTGCGATTTCCTCAGGCAAATCGAAGACTGCTCCTTGGACCTGATATGATGAGCAATGCATTGATTAGCAGTACAAATTCATCAGAACAAGGGAAATAGCATACAATATATTCTACACAAGTCTTGGTTCATTATTATGCATACAATTTTCCTTCTCGCAGATTGTAGACAAAGTATCAGTACAATTAATTGTTTCAGATGCCTACATCCAAACAAATCTGTAGGATTTAAAAAATAACCCCCAACCAGCAAGCTGTATCCTACTAACTGTGGCACAATATGCTTTGTCACTAATTGACACCACAGCATAAAAGACTTTCATTTCATGGTTGTAGTTGAAATCAGGTTGGAAATCATGCCCAGCTTTACACAAATAAAGGGCAAAGAGCAAACAAAAGTGAAAAAGAGAGTGGTGTAGACACGCAGAACAAGGCAGTTACAGTTTTAATACAAGAAAACCATCTTGCTAGTGCCCTGCGCTCTGACTAGATCCCATGCACATTACGGAAGTAGTAAGAGACACGATCTTTACAATTGTAATGGGGAACAATTTAATATAGTCAGGAAAAAACTCACGTTCTCATCTGCTGTTAGGTATATTTTGCCAACTTCATCTGCAGCAGCTGAATAAACATCAGATAGAAAACCAGTAACAGATCTAGGAGAAAAGAAGCCTCTGCCATATCCTTGTTCTCTAGTTAGTTGCAATGTGACCCATCCCTGCATTTTAATAGAGAGAAAGAAAGCATCTGAGAGCGTCCTCCTTAAGAATGAAACCACAAGAAAAGACAAATGCACAACAAAAGTAATGGAGCTTTTCTAGATGATCGCTTGATGACCTGTTATAAATTCATAATAGAAAAAAAGTGCTAGTTGTTGGTATTAATAGTCATATAACATCAACCAGATAATTTTCAAATCTAGAAAACGGAAGCCAGAATAACAGGATCAAATATTCAAATCGATGGCAGAACAGATGTAAGGTATGCTTAACTGTGGAAAGTAGTTGACCTCAATGGTAGGTATAATAGAAAACAATGCATATGTAATTTCCTTGTGTCACTTCATACCTGCTCATGACTGATCAGAGAACGTGAAGAAGGTGGCTGAGAAAACCCACTCAGATGTGCCAGTGCAGAAGCAAGAGCATGAGGTCCTAATTCTTCTGTTAATTTCTCAGCTGCTCCAAGAAAGTACTGAGTCGACTCTGGGTGCACCCCTCGCAATGTAGCAATGACATGCTCAGCAGATGACTCCAGCACTTCTCCCATGGACGGAGGGCTTATAAACTCAAACTTGCAACCAACATCACGCTCAAGAGAGTTAACTGTCCTCTTCTGGCTGCTGGTAAACATCAAGATTGCAGTTCCTGCTTTCCCAGCACGTCCAGTGCGTCCAGAACGATGGACAAAAGTTTCTGGATCATTTGGCAATTCATAATGGATAACCTGCATACAAAAATGAAGCCTCTCAATAATTAGGCATTGTATGCCTACAGTTCATTTTAAATAGCATAATGCAAAAAATGCACTTTACAAGTTAAGTTGAAGTGATAAAAAACAGTATCAAGTAAATCACAAGATTAACCAGCCCAAGACATCAGACAGGGATGCTATCAGACATACCAAAGTGATGATGTTCCAGTATGAAACCCAATGCATGCCAAACTAAAATACAGAAGAACACTTGAATTTGTTTAGTGGCAAGATGAAAACCTTAATTGCTAAATTCCTAAATGGCCAGGTAAAAAGAAACCTAAGTACATTGCTTGAAGATATGATACCTCGTTTGGCGCTATAATATAGTCTTAAACTAGGAATTCTCGCAGATTGACTTTTCTAGAAGAATGTGTGATGATAATTTGGTAAGCAGAAGTTGTTAGACATAGTTAAGCTAACCATCACAGCTCCATGATACTGAGTTAACACGCGTGTTTGGAAAGGTGTTTTACAGAATTACAGTATCTAGAATCAGATGAAGTGAAGAGGATTGTGAACCCACCAAATCAACGTTTGGTATATCAAGACCACGGGCAGCAACATCTGTAGCTACTAGAACAGTAAATTTGCCTTGACGAAATCCATTTAGTGTCCGCTCACGCTGATGCTGTGAAATATCACCATGAAGTGCCTCAGAAGCAATAGTGTTTGTCAGTGCCAATGATACCTCATCTGCATCTTTCTTCGTACGAGTGAAAACAATGGTTTTCCCACCCTTTGCATAAGCCTGACAACAAAATATATGGATTAGAATTGACACTGATTAATCAAAACAACTTATCTCATGCGATAGATATGTGAAAGTGACCAAGTCTAAGCAAAACCGAGCCCTTAAAATGTTTAATATGCATGGCAGATACATATAAAGAATTCTGTTCTCAATCAGAACATAGTAAAATTATACAGCAACATCAGTGTATCAACTGTGACATATTTCATGATCTTATATATTTTTATATCCCAATAGACAGGCAAACCATCACGAAATCAAAATGATGAAACTAAACACCAACACAATGTTAATGTTGATGAGAACAACAGCACCATGATTATCGAAGTCCCTAACTTGCCAGCATCAGAAACTATAAGGAAACAAATGGCACAAATCCTTTTTGAAAACACTAAGAGCCGCAGCACCCAGTTTCAGAAGCATCAATCATTTACAGTTTGAACCCCCACTGAGGAAGGAGTGACTAAATGTAACTTGTAACTGCTAAACAGGGACCACAGTATCAAGACTTTTCAGCTTAAACCAAGCTGAAATGAATGCAGTTGCCAAAGTATTCAAGGAAATTAAAAATGATATTCATGGAAAAGTAGTCAGACTAAGAGTAAAAGATAGACCTATGTGTTTATGGTTATGGTTATGTTGATTCAAATAAAGCATGCATGTGCTAGCTGCCTGCACCATTTACTATTATCCAAGGGGCTAGCAAAAGTTAAACCGAAAGGTGAGAAGAGGGGAGGGAAAAAAGAGCTAAAAATTCCAGAGCAGCATTAGCATACCGTAATTAGATCACTAAGAATGGTGCGCTTTGATGTTGCTGTGAGTGGGATAGCATAGAGTTTGATTCCTTCAGCAAGCTTTTCATCTTTATCACCAACCTTAACACATGAAGAGACACAATAACGTATTAGGACATAAAAGTATGGAAAATTAAACCATAGCCAGACACAGGTGCCACAATTATCTCACAAGGAATCAACATGGGCCTTCAAGTGAAAGTACAATTAACAGCTGAAGAACACTCTTAGCATCCCCTATGGCACTGTATTAGGACATAAAAATATGGAAAACTAAACCATAGCCAGACACAGGTGCCACAATTATCTCACAAGGAATCAACATGGGCCTTCAAGTGAAAGTGCAATTAACAGCTCAAGAACACTCTTAGCATCCCCTATGGCACTGTATTGATAAATATCTAGAGTCCAAAACCAGCATGGCATGAATAAATCGTTGTTGTGACATACGTGTCCTAACAAAGTGCTAGTCAAAATTGCATAAATAATGAAACAAATAATATGTATTGACAGTAAAAGTCATCCTTTACTCCTTCGGAGAGTTTCATGAAAAAGGAAATAGCTGATTTATTGTGGTTTGTCGCTATGCACCATGAACAAGAATTAAACCCAATATTTTCAGCTGTCACATGGTGCAACAGAAACAACCACATGGGTTTCTTGTCCAAGTTTTTAGGCCAGAATATTTATCAAATAGCATGCACCATGACCATAAACTAAGATCAAGTTAAAATGACATCTGCAATCACATGTAAGAATAATCCCATACAACATTATATACTTGAATGCTCTCAACTGTGTGACAAAAGAACAGGGTAAATAACAGCAAATGAAAGTGGAGGAATGGAAGCAAATACCAAGTCAATTGTCAAAGGGTTGTTCAAGTACCGCCTGGACAGTTTCTTCACCCAACTAGGCATCGTCGCAGAGAACAGCATGCTTTGCCTGTCCGCGGGTAGCTGTTGTAATATTGTTTCCACATCTTCCTCAAACCCCACTGCAAGCATTTGGTCAGCCTCATCCAGGACTAAATACTGAACTTCTCCCAACTGGAGGCTTCCGCCATTTATCAAATCAATTATGCGGCCAGGTGTTCCAACAACAACATCGACACCACGCGATAGTGCGTTCTGCTGGACATTATACGAGACACCGCCATAGACACACACTGTGCCGAGCTTGGGTGCTGATTCCTTTATTTCTTTCTCGACTTGTTTGGCTAACTCTCTGGTAGGTGCCAGAACCAGAGCCCGAGGAGTGCGACCTCGCCTGTGAAAAGGGAAAGGAAACAGTCAATGTGCCTGTTAATTATCAACTGACTCCGGTGAACCTGCATAGAAAGATGAATGGGTACCTTGTACTTCGACCATCGTCTTGCTCAATTAATTTCTTGATCATGGGTATACCAAAGGCCAGTGTCTTTCCGGTTCCAGTTTTTGCTCTAGCAATCAGGTCGCGGCCCTCAAGAGCGGGAATCAACACAGCCCTCTGGAGGAGGAGACGGAAAATGAGCAAAATACAACAACAATTAAGACCCAAACATGAGCTACTGAGCTCAGTAAAAACATGTGGCACATAGCATGCAACTGAAAGTGCAGCTAATTTGTCTGGCTATATTCATATGCACTATTGAACTTCAATAGGAATATCTATGCATTAGCATACTAATTGGTGCTGAGGAGTGTACGGATACGTGCTAGACTGCTAGTAGTAGGCTAAGTGTCAGTAAGGACTAATCCACTCGGAATACACTATGCTCCTAATGTCAGCACTAAAGTAACCACTCTTATAATTCCCTGAAAATAAGCGCCTCAAAGTTGGTGGGCAATACGCAAGGTCTGTGCCACGAATTTCAAAAGCAGTAACCCAATTCCCCAAATTGAACGCCCACTGGACCCCTCCCCGTCTCCTCCCGTCAGCCAATCCTGCAGCACGGCTTAGCCGCGCGCTTAGAAGCAAGCGAGGCAAGTAAGAGAGAGAGAGCAATAGTTCATTCACCTGGATGGGGAACATGTGTGTAATCCCGCGCTTCTCGAGCGTGGCGACGAGCTCGTCGGGCAGGCCGAGCCTGGCAATGGCGAGCTCCTCCTCGCCCCCCTGGAACCCCTCCCCCTCCTCGAACCCCTCGTCGGCGTCGCTCCCGTACGGCCCTTCCTCGTCCCCGTCGTCGCTCCCGAGCTGGAGCCGCTTGAAGGCGTGCTCGCTGAGCACGGAGTTGGGCGAGGCCACGGCGGCCACCGCCGCCCACCCGCGCCGCTGGAGCGCCCAGCAGCGGAAGGCCGCGGCGCGTAGGCGGACGGCGCCGGAGGCCGTGGCGGGGTTAAAGAGGGCGAGGGCGGGGAGCGTGAGGAGGGACGCCATCGGGGGAGGAGAGGGGATAAGAAATGGAACGGATGGCGTTGAGAGCGCGGAGGAGCGCAGGGCTTTATACAGCCGGGGTGGATGAGGGTTTGAGAGGGGTTTTGGCCGATGGGCGATTGGGGGCGACGAGGAGCAGCCTCGTTCACAGGATGACTGTGTCGCGCAGACGCTGGCTGCCTGCCTCTCTCTGAGATTTCAACGGCGCTGGAACTGCAACGCGCGTGTCGCCGCCTCGCCGGCCTTGGGAGCTTGGGAGTGTGGTGTATTTTTGCTTTTTCTTTTTTTTAGTCTTTTTTATATAAATAAAAAGTAGCAGTATAATTAAGAACAAGAACACGAGTGCAAAAAAGTGGTGGCGCAGAAATTCACCACAAAAGCCAGGATGAAACAGGATGCAGCCAACACGCGGCTGGGCCGACCGTGCGATTAACCTCCGGCGGTCCAGCACGCGGAGGGTGGCTCTTCTTCACTTACCAACATATTAGTATTGACTTGAGAAAAACCTAACCATATGCAACTAACCTTAAATGTTGTTGCTGCGGTAAAAAAAACTTGAATACATTTGGGAGAGATGGTCCCTTGCCAATCAATACATTCTCCCGCAAAGCAAAGCCTGTTCCAAGAACAGTAACCAACCCTGACAAGTAGCAAGACATTATTTTGATTGTTCTTAGTTGGACAATGAGCCAAGGGGCGCCCAGTCCAAGCGGTTAGGTGGCCCGGCGGCACTTCTCAGGTCCTGAGTTTGACTCCCCGTGGGAGCGAATTTCAGGTTGAGATTAAAAAAATCCCCTCGCCCGCCCCCAGGTGCCAAAGCGCAGTTTGGCCCCGGCCTAGTTCTCACAGGGTTACGGTACCACTGCGTTAGGATAGGGGCGGAGGTTCGGAGGTTTTCTCGATCTGTGTAAGATCTTCTTAAGGGCAAAACCCGGGGCATCATCCCCCCGTAGGTCGAGTTTTTTTTCTTAGTTGGACAATGCATTGATTATCACAGCAAAATTATTCAAGGGGTATCACATCATACTATCATAGTATGAACAAAATACTTGGTAGTAGATCTGAACAAGCCAATGCTGGAAGGAATCCACATCTCATATCCACCATCTCACTAGGAGGATAGCTGATGGAAAAGACAGAAACTTATAGGCAGTCCTGTCCTGCCAATAGGAAATGTTTGAACACAGCAGCAAGCTTATGGGAAGACACAGGTTGATCCAAAAATATCATGAAGTATTGTAGAGCGTAATCCTTACAACTTTACAGGATAAGGCGTGTTAACATCCAAAATAAGATAAGCCCCACAACTTTAGAGGCTACAAACACAGAATGTCAAAAACACTAATTATGAGTTAGAATATATACATACACTCTCAAAGTTAAACTACTTCTATTCGACCCAGAGTCATGGAGCACATCCTGGTCAAATGGTCTTCATCATAAATCCCCTCCAGCATCCTTAACATCAACAGTGAACTTGTACTCCTGGTCACAGCCCAAGTAAGAGTCTGACATCAAGTAAATCGTGTAGTCCATTATCCCTGCTTCTGCAGGAGCACAGAACTCAAGTTTCACTCTTGCCCTCTTCTGAAGTGCCACTCTTTTGATTGCCAGCAACTGGTTAGTGGAGCTGTCACCAATCACCAGCCACCAGCCTTCTTCCTTGGGCTTGGGGAACCTCGGCGCATGAACTGGCCCAACCTCACATGGCAGGTTTGCCATGTCGCGCTCCAGCGTTACCTGAACGCCTACATTGTCGCCAGCACTTGTGTCGTCACCCTCACGGACCTCATAGACCATATCAACATTGGGGAACCGCTTGAAGAACTCAATGATGTCCTGCAGCTGAGAGTTTGATAGCTGCAAGAGATCCCGCATCTCATCAATACCCATCTCAGCAAGATCAAAGATACTCTCGATGGGCTTCGCTTCATTTTCCTGGCACCTCTGAGCCAAGTCCTTTGTGAAGTGAGGAACTTGAAGCAGCACAGAATCACGATCCCACATGCCTTGTGTCACCATTTGACTCAACTCCATTGCAATAAGAGCAAGACTAAGCCAACCATTGCTGGAGATAACATCAACCATTGCCTGGAGCAACTTATGGGTAGAAACGAGAATCTCCCGCTGATCAGCTGCCAGGTTCCCGACCACTGTGTGCCTTGAAAAATGGCTTGCAGCAGCGCGTTGACCTTCACATGTGGATCGCCATACTTGGGCTTCTCGATAGAGAACCTCTGGTGGCGAACAAGCCTCTCAATGAATTCTTCCTCACCAGCACGACCTGCAAGCTCTGCATATTCTGATGCAGATGCTAGAATCTCTAGGAGCCCCTTCATCTTAGTCTTCTGGGTCAGCATAGAACTGAAACGTTCAATAGTTGCATATCTAATATAGTAGTATGAAGCAATAAGACCAAGGTTGAGGGGCTTCAGGTACATGTCCTCCTCTATAGCGACACTTGCCCGTTCGGCTGGTCAGGTCCCAGCTTTGTTTCAGCTTATTATCTCTCACAGAATACTATTGAATCATCCAAAATCATCCAAAATCAGCCCAAACCTGACCAGCCAAACGGGATTCCAGATCATTCAGGACAGTCTCAACTAACTCTGAAAGATGATCTGAAAGATGCCTGTGACTTACACCCTGAAGATTATAGTAGCTAGGGTTCTTTGTCAGCCGCCGATACATGAAAGTCCAAGTAAGGTAATCCACAGCATCTTGCTTATTCTCTACAACACCAGCCACGACCTCGGCATTCATACGATCATGCAAGAAATGGTGAAGATTGCTCTCAACAGGGAAGGCATCATAAAGGAACCTTTTGTAGTACTCTTTGCGAGGCGCATGACACAATATGACACATTTCCCTGAGTTATCTTGAAGTGGCCTGTTGGCATGACCCATCATCTGAAGCAGATCTGCAATTCGATAATCTTTGCGAGCGTTCTCATGGCCATCATAATACTGAGTCCCCATGACCACCACCAAATGAACAGGCAATAGTCTTCCCCAACACATTGTGCTGCTCGCAACACAAACTTGGATCCTCCCACTAAGGAACAGATTTGTTACAAGTTCCTGATCAAGTTCGCTTAGACCCTGATGCAAGTAGCCTACACCACATTTAAGTGTATTCTTAAGCGTCTCGTCTTCAACACCTCTGGTGAAAGCATCCATCTCATCTTCTGACCCAAGGAGAAATGGTGCAACACCACCCTCGACACTAGAGTATGCACATAAGTCCAATGCAGTCAACCTTGCATGCTTCCTTGCATACACCAGGGCAGGTTTACTGTTCTTTGTATGCTGTGTGATGGCAATGTAGGCAGGCTTGGTCATTGCTTGCATCCTTGCCTCAAAGTTTGATATATCCACACTCTAAATGTGAATTTCGAATGGCACAGGTCTTACTGCTGGAGGGAAGTTGAAGAGGCCATGAGAGGTGGCACCAACCCATTCACCGAGATCTTTAGCATTACCAACTGATGCTGAAAGTGCTACGATCCGTATGTTACTAACAATATGACTTGAAATACACCTCATCCTAGATACAATGACTTCCAAAACATGTCCCTTATCAGACCCAAGTAGATGAAGTTCATCAACTATGAATAAGCTGACCTGTTGGATGTGCTTTCGCTGTTTCCACCGACGAGACAGTGCATCCCACTTTTCAGGAGTACTGATTATGATCTCCCCTTTATCCAGAAGCTTCAAATCAGCTGTAGTTTCACCAGTGAGCTCAACTACCTTGGCAAATTCTGCAAATTTGTGCCCCAGTCCCTGTACCTTTCTTTTGCAAGAGCTTCAACAGGAGCTATATAGACAACCCGCATGTTGCTCTCACCAGACATTGCCCTCTGGTGGTTTCTTAGTATAGCAAACTCTGCACATGTTGTCTTCCCAGTGCCCGTTGCTGCAGCGACCAACACGTTGTCATCGCTGTTATACAACACAGTGAATACTTGAGTCTGGATGGGATTGAAATGCTTGAAAGCACTACTATAGAGGCCTTCATATTGCGCATTTTTCAATGCAGTAACAGGTAGAGGCTGCAGATCAAGCAATTGAGTTGGTGGAGCATATTTTTCTGGTAGAATTAAGTGCCTAAAGCAGACAGGGAGAATTGTCTTAGAACCAAGCCACTTGTCAGACACAACACGTACAAAATATTGAGGGGGCAGTGGCTCATATATCGGCACTGTGAAGTTCAATGTATGATCTTCGTTGACAAATTGTTTCTTAAGCATGAAACATTCATGGTGAAGAATGGACTGGCCATTGTTGTCCTCAACAATAACCCAAAAGGGCTCCACATATCCATGCACTTTATCATCCCACAGGAAGTCAGGTGTAATGGTGAGCTCAAAACCCAAAACTGTAGGAGTAATCTGTTGGACGTGGGCTGACAGGTTCAATTTTGGTAACTGGTGGATGCACTTGTGCAGCAGTCTCCCCGTCTTGGGATAGCTGATCAGTTCACCAAGTTCCTGTGATGACAGATCATAGTACCTCTCCCAAGCCAACTCCTTTTTCTCCAGTTTCATCAGGGTCTCCTTTGGAATTCCAGGAAACTGCCACAGGGGAGTTTGGACACTCCACATTTGTTTATCAACCAGCTTGCAAAGATTCAGTGCCTTGTCCGCTAGTTGAGCCCATCCCCTCTTCAGAACAATCTCAAACAATGCTCGTAAGAGACGGCCAGCACTCTGCATTACAGAAGGGGCGAAAACATAACTATGTGGTACAATATAAGCAAGAAATTTAGGTTCGAAAAGTGTATTAAGTAAGGTGAAAGCATGTGTAATCGACAGAAGAAAAAAAAAAGGTGCTACCTGTCTGATGTATACCATATCAGAGCTAAGAGAAAGGCCTTCCAGTTTCAACCTAGAAATATATGCTTGCAGCAGAACATTGATCTTTGCACTAGGATCCTCCAAGCTCTCTTTCACAGGAATCGGCACACGATCCAAAAGCTTTGCCAGTTCCATTTTCTCATCTAGCCTGGCACCAACATGCTCAAACTCTTCACTCAGAGAAAACAGTTGGCACAGCTCAATATCCCCCATTGTAGGCTTCAAGCACTCGTTGTATTTTGAAATAGTTCTATGACTAATATAGTAATAACTGGCAATCCTTCCCAGCTCAGTAACTTGAAAGTATCCCGTTTTCCTGTCATACTTTATCAAATTGTTCTTATCCAGTAGATTTGCAGAACAAAAAAAATACAGAAGATCAAGAACAGAGCAGGCAGAGATAATACGATGTAACATCAACTATATTTATGCAATATCAAGGAGCGGTAAAATTAACAATGAGTATGGAATTAAAAGCAAGCCTAAAACTTCTTTGTATCTCATTGCAGTATCAAGAAGCACATATGATGCTTCAACAACACAGGATTTATATCAATAACCTACATCTTCTTTTCAAACAAAAAAAACTATGTTTTGAGATGATCACAGTATTATTACGTTTAATTCATGTTTGCTTAACTATAGATATTGTACTTTCTGAAGCAAAATTATTGTACAACAAATTGCATGGTTGTGTCTGTATCAAAACAAAATTACATGCAATCAACATGTGCACCTACGAAAAGAAAATTGTCATTTCTTTATATGCTTATCATTATCCACATCACATGTGAAACACTGCAAATAATGTGCAACCTACGTACCTATAGGGGGAAAGCAGTACCAATTCTTTATATGCCTTGCCATTACCCACATCACATTATCGTGACAAATACATGTGAAAGGTGTTAGATTAAAGTATGTCATAGTATTAAGATGAAATGAACACTCTAACCATCATAGTGCAACCACTACACATGCAGCGACAAATTTATGCTGCACAGAGGAACACCACTACAGCGTTATCCTACGCTACATTGCCAAAGGATCTAATTGCCCAAGTAGAGCACCAGTTAGATTCAAAACTTTGTTACCAACACAGTGAACCTATCTTAGTACTATATGCCCTACTGCAGAGACTATTGACCAATGCAGGCAAATGCAATTATTAACTAGTCGTAGTAGACTGTAACGAAACACAAACGCTTAACAAATATCTTGCACATGCAGTTGTGAGAGCCTATGGGCTAGATGACCTTTAGAAATAGATTAACCGAAGAAGATACATTAGCAATTGGTGCATGTTCACATAAGCAAGGACTAAAGCAATAACTGAGAAATAAAACAGTAAGGATGAGACGTATACAATTTACTTACCAAATCGGCTCTCCTTTCCTCAAGTGTTTTATCCCTCTCCAAGATATCTGCTGGCAAACCATATAATGTCGGATCGCGAAGCATCCGAATATAGAGGTAAGTATAGCCAAGCCATGAGCATGCTTCCCGAGCATTCTGAATTGTCCCCAGAACAATCTCAGCATTCAACTGATCAGCCAATTTGGATGTGAACTGACTCTCAATAGGTAGCTGCTGATTCATAAGAGACAGGTAGAACCACAATTCACTGTGGCTAGTCAAGATTATTCCCTCTCCATGTGTATCATACTGAAGCCTTCCTGCACGACCAAGCATCTGTATAACATCCAGAGGGCATAGTTCTGTCCAAGCACCTTTTTCCGGGCTGTAAATCTGTGTGCCCTTTATGATAACAGTATCTGCAGGCAAATTGACACCCCATGCAAGGGTAGCAGTGGACACGAGTACTTGAATGTGCTTGTCAGCAAAAAGTTCCTCAACGAGTTCACGGTCAACCCTTGCCATCCCTGCATGATGAATAGCAAACCCATACGGCAGGAGATCTTTAAGATCATTGTTCTCGACAAGATCTGCATGAGTGCCAAGTATCTCTTGGCTTACACTCTCATTCTTCAGAAAGCAGCTGACTGTATCGTTTGCTAACGCTAGATCTCTGATGGCTTTGGCAGTTTTTGCCGTGTCCTTCCTCGAGTGTACAAATATAAGCACTTGATGCTTACCAGCGGAAGCCATAACCTTCTCATAACAAATCTCATTCATCAACCGCATCCTCTGTAGTGGCTTCCTCATAGTTATCCCAATGTACTGCTGAGCAAGAGGGCAGGGTCGGTAACAGTTGTCGAAATAGAAAAGGTTTCCTTTGCGAACACGCAAGAATTGTGCAACATCGTCATGGTTTGGTAGAGTCGCAGATAGCCCAACGAGACGAATATGCTCCTTGGTTGTTTCAATCTGCCTGACTATCCTAGCAACAATGCTCTCGAGAACAGGTCCTCTGTTATCATGCAGCAGATGGATCTCATCAATGATTAACAGCTTCACCATTTGGGTACAGGTTCTATCCCCTGATTTCCTGATCACAATATCCCATTTCTCAGGTGTCGTGACAATAATCTGTGTTTCATCAATCTGTTGCTTGGTCAAGTTTTGGTCTCCACTGAGCTCCTTAACACTAAGGTTGTAACATGTCAAACGCTTCGACAAGTTTCCAACAACTTCAGCAACCAATGCTTTCATTGGGGCCACATAGACAATTTTGTACTTGGTATTATCAAACTTTCCGTGCTTCATATGCAAACCGATCTGCTGAAGGATTGTAAGTACAGCAATATTTGTTTTGCCAGCACCAGTCGGAGCGCAGATTAGTATATTATCTGGTTTGAAAAGAGCAGCAGCATAGACCCTGCTCTGAACTCTATTCAACTGCGTCATTCCATTGAAAGCTGGTTGTGCCCACCCTGGCATATCAGATATCTTCACAATCTTCTCTCCTGTTTCATAGGGTTTAGCCTTCGGTGCTGGCACATGAACCTCCTCATATCCATTATGGGGGTTCTAAATGATCCTGTGGGAAGTTCACATTTCTTGATAGCCATGAAGAAACCACCCTGGTGAAAAGAGAGGCTGTCAAGATCAAGCAGCCATCTCTGTCCTTTCAACCATCCACTCTCCATATCCCCCTCGGCTGCCCTGCGAGCCCTTGCAACATCAAATGCCCATACCATCATTGTTGAGGAGCCTCTTGACCTCATTCCTGATGCTTTTCTCCAGGTTCTTCTGCCTCTCCTTCGCAGATGCTCTGGTTGCACGTAACTGCTCCAATATCGGAGCCAAGCTTGGGTCACTTCGGTGGCGAAGATAAAATGCTGTTGGGGTCGACCAAAATACACTGTGCTAACTTTTAATTTGTGATAATATAATACTATAGACATATTAATGATATTCAACAATATAATATTATGGATAATAATTTATAAGCTTGCATATTATCAATATAAATATTATTTTCATGACCAAGATCCTTCACTTGTGTTAAATTGAAATCAACGGTACGATATGACTTAGCCAACTCTATTAAACTCTAAATTTTGTTATCACAAAAGAATTTTTCTTGGGATTGAAACCAACGATACTAAGAGCAAGTAAAATAAAAGGATTGTAGGTGAACTATATGTTGAGATAGAGGAGAGAGAAGGGAAGTAAGATGTATTATCAGTCTTGCTCTAGGTGATTTCCTTAAGCACAAGAGATGAAGTCAGTTTTGTTTTCATTATTAAAAACCTTTAGGTTGCGTTTGGAAGTAGGTATTGAGACTCAGAATTCGGAATTGGAATTGCTAACTCCGAATGGCGCTGTTTGGATGTCATGGAATTTGGACTTGGAAATGAAACTCAATACCAACCGGTATTGGTCCCGCTCTCACCCGTTCACCCTTGATACCGAGCCGAGCCCCTCCGTATCAAGGGTGAACGGGTGAGAGCGGGACCAATACCGGTTGGTATTGAGTTTCATTTCCAAGTCCAAATTCCATGACATCCAAACAGCGCCATTCGGAGTTAGCAATTCCAATTCCGAATTCTGAGTCTCAATACCTACTTCCAAACGCAACCTAAAGGTTTTTAATAATGAAAACAAAATTGACTTCATCTCTTGTGCTTAAGGAAATCACCTAGAGCAAGACTGATAATACATCTTACTTCCCTTCTCTCTCCTCTATCTCAACATATAGTTCACCTACAATCCTTTTATTTTACTTGCTCTTAGTATCGTTGGTTTCAATCCCAAGAAAAATTCTTTTGTGATAACAAAATTTAGAGTTTAATAGAGTTGGCTAAGTCGTATCGTACCGTTGATTTCAATTTAACACAAGTGAAGGATCTTGGTCATGAAAATAATATTTATATTGATAATATGCAAGCTTATAAATTATTATCCATAATATTATATTGTTGAATATCATTAATATGTCTATAGTATTATATTATCACAAATTAAAAGTTAGCACAGTGTATTTTGGTCGACCCCAACAGCATTTTATCCTAGCTTCGCCACTGTCTTCGGCCCTGGCTAAGCGTGTGCACCAAACAACCTTGAGCCGGTTGCGCAGCAGCAACTTAATGAGATCAAACTTCTCATAGTCCAAGAGCATGACAAGGCGATTCTCGACATCTCTGTCATCGCCCTCAGCTAGCTCTACTGCGATCAATGTCCCCATCCCCATATGCTTGGGATATCTTCCTCTGAAGCTAGTAAGCATCGATGTCCTGAACATTAACAGCCAGCCCCTGGTTGGCGTTCTGCATGTCATTATCATCTAGCGCAATGTCCATTTGCATATTGCCGGGTTCATAAATCCGGGGTTCCTTGCGGACCGGCTTCCCAACAAAGGTTCGGCCCAAGCAGACGACGCGTAGCTTGTAGGCCAGCCCAGGTATCTAAACGACAGGCTAGAAGGGTGATTCAGTCACCGACCGGAAGGTCTGGCCGAGGAGGAATGGCGCCCATTTTCCGTCTCCGGCCCACCTCTCCGACCGGAGCGCTCATTTCGGTCCCCAGCCTACCTCCGGACGGCCTCTCCTACCGAAAGGCCTGGCCAAAACACTACTTCCGACTCCGACCCCGCATCTCCCGACCGGGGTACGCCAAGCCCCTACTCTCTACTCTTCTCCGACTGGCGCGATCAGAACCGACTGGGACCAACCGACTAGGGACGCCCGCTCGATAAGGACCAGGAAACAGACAAAGAAAGTAAGGCAGGGTGCACAAGTCAAACCGTAATCCCGAGGGCCGTACTCCGTACACCGGCAGAAACAGTACTCTGCACCTCCTTGGCACAACAGAGCCTAAGTAGTGTTGTAGGCGCCGACATTTTCCTCCACAGTATTGTAGGTGCTATTAACTCTCATACGATAAGGCTCCCCCCCCACATGCCTCTGGACATCGACAGTGTTGTGGGCGCCGACATTTACCATACCGGGCGAACATGGTAAAACCCCTTGCCTGCCTCCAGGTATCAATAGTGTGGCAGTCGCCGACGTCTGCCATACCCGAAGAAGACAACCCAACCTCTCATGTGCATCTGACATCCAACTGTATTGTGAGAGCCTACCATCATCCTGTACCCGCCGGCATGGTTAACAAGGCTTAGAAGCATACGTACTCTCTCCCTCTCACTTGTAAGGTCATCCCCTTTATCTATAAAAGGGGATGCGCTTTCTTCCAACAGATAGGTTCATTAAGCTCGGTCAGATTCATTCAGATCGATCAAGTTCACTCATACACAACCACTGAACCATTAGGTTCTAACCACAAGCACATGCTTGAACACTTAGCTCATAGTGGGGCTCCCGTCACTCTCGGCCCTTTCGATCGGAGTCCGACCGGACATCTTGTACCCCCCATCTTTTTTTTCTCGTTTGCAATCCCACTGCAAACTTTGAGCACCTAGGCTCAGGAATAAAGTCATCGACCGACTCAAACTGGACGTAGGGCACGTTGCCTGAACCAGTATAAACCATGTGTCATTGAGTGCTAGGCCACCTCCGATCACAACGTACGGCAAAACTATAAATATTTACTTGTTGGTCACTTTCTACATCGACAGTTGGCGCCGTCCGTGGGGAAGACGTTGTATGTTCAACACTTTTTGGTCATCGGATGGCCCACTTTTCCGCCACCATAGCCATGGCGGGTTCAGACGATACGATTCGCTTTGGCTCACTGGAGTTTCCCGCACTCCCACCTGTTGGGAGGTGGGTTCCACCGTCTCCGAGCCATCCCAGGCCTTCCTCTTCGGAAGCCTGGACTTCATCGCCGACCGGCTCGGCGTACTACACCTCCGTGAGGAGGCTCTCATTCCGACGCCCATCGAAGGGGCGCCCTCCATCAACTCCGGGACGCACCATGACTTCAACAACGAGGCATCTGCGCTTCATTACGAGTAAACTCTCTGCTCAAACCCCGTTGTGAGTAATGTACATACTGTTATTTACTTACTTTTCTCTATTTTCCGCCAATTATCCAGAGGGACCCAGTTGTCCTCGCCGCGACCGCCATGCGATCGGTTCCCCTATGGCCTCGCGTCTCCCGCGGACACGTACGCCCAGGGGCTCCGAAGGATGTCGACGCCGCCCCCTCTCACATCCGAATTCATGGGGATGGCGAGCAATGCTCCCACCTGTTTCCTAAACCTCATGAATGATGATGTTGAGAGTGACGGCTCTAGCATCGGCGATGTGGCGCCTAGCCACCGTCCGTCCCGGAAGTGCGCTATGGCAGATGCTCTGGGACAGCCACCGGCGGAAGCAGAGTCCTCGCATACTCACCCCCCCTCTAGACCCTTGTGCAGAGACCCCCGCGCTCACACGGGAGCATGCCGAGGATCTATGACAACAGCGGCTGAACTAGCCGCCGACTGCGCCAGCGCGCTCGGCGCCCCACACAGCGGTCCGAGCGCATAAACCGGCGAGCGACACCCAGGGTCACGCCCGTTGGGTCTAGCGCAACACCGTGGATAGGGGGAATGATCCCCCACAGTTCGCTCGAGCCAATCAGAACATCATCGATGTGGCAATGCTTCTGCGCGGCCTTCCCGAGCCGAATGACCCCCTAGGAATAGGCGATCCACCGGAACCTTCGGGCACTAGTGGAGACCACGGCTGTTCAATAGGCAGAGAGCTCCATATCGCGACATTGACTCGTGGCCTCTCTCCCCACAAGGGGAGTGGGGACGCACCAGACGAATCGCTCCACTCGCTCATCACTACAGTCGTCGAGCGCGGCACAAGAGGCCGTATCTACGCCTCATCTAGACTTGACGACCGCTCCGCACCGACCGCCTGTACATGAGTGGCTCAAGCCGAACCGAGACGCTCGCAGCAGCGACCGGAGCCCTAGCCCCGATGGCTTGGGACCACGGGCCTTTGTCCAATGCATCCAGCGAGCGCCGCTCCCGCAGTGCCCCAACAGAGGCTGAGGCAAAGGCAAGGCCAAGTGCCAGGATCAGGACAAGGGCCCCTCCACACAGAAGGGGAAAAAGAATAGAAAAGATGGCCGCTGACCAACCAACTCTATGTTGGTCGCCACGGCTGATCTCACGGGCAAGTAGTGTAACACCTCGGGTGTTTAAAATACTAAAACCTGACATGTCATCATATGCATTGCAAAGCATTTGGCATTTGGTGAAAACTTTGAGATGCATACACTAAAACGAGTTTATATTCATGTGGTATGTGTTGAATTGTATTGTTTGACTTAAATTCAAAGTTTGTTTGGATTTTTGAATTTTTCGAGAAAACCCCGCTTTTCAGCATTTAAATCCTACCCTAAAAATCTATTTCAAAATATAAGCATATTTTGGGGTTGATCCCAAAAGCAAAAGTGTAGAGCTTAACAAGTTATACAAAGTTTATTTTTGGAGTTTTTCAAGTTGTTTAGAAAAATTTGGAGTAATTCAAAAAGGCGTAATTCGTTAAATATTCCCTATTCAAATTCAAAAGTTCATTTCAAAATCTAGACCGAATTAGGAGATGGTTATAGAAGCAAAGTTGTAGAACTTTTGATTTTGAACAACTTTTGTTTTTGGAGATTTTTGAGTTGTTATGAAAATTTGAGAGTAATTTGTGAATTTTGGGCGAATGGCAAACTTGTAAATATTGTGAACAGTGTTCACCGCAAGAGCTACATAGCCGGCGACCGTCTTCGGCGTTCCAGGTGCGCGCGTGGCGGCCTTGGCTTCGCGCTGGCGCGGGAAAGGTGTCGCCGTGGCTTCTCCTTGCTTCCTTGGCCGCCCTATAAAGCTCCGACGCCGTCGTCTTTGCCCTTTCTTCTTGCTCTGTTTTCCCGTCGCCGCTGCTCCACTCCGTCGAGCTCTCACCGTCGACCTAGCACCGTTGCCATCTCGGCAAAGCGTGCTCCAGCTCCGCCATGTCCTTGCGCATCCAGCCAACCCACCAATTCAGCTAGTCTAAGTCAGGAACTCGAGTTGCATCGTCTTCTTCCTCGCGGCCGGCAACTCCTCCGCCGAGCACGATTCACCGTGGCCAGAGCTCCACGGTGCATCTTCGTCCCTGGTTTTGGCTGATTCTGCTTCGTCTCGATGCTGTAGTACTTAATCCATAGCTGGTTGCTCATTTTGATCACTGCAGTCATCGGTACACCATCGCCGACGATGTTTTGCTCCGCCGTGATCACCGTGATCGTCGTCACGCCTCTCCGTTGCTTCTCCGACCTCGCTCCTTGCTTCAACGCGTTCGGGGTGAGCCACTGGTGCTTCCTGGATCCCTTGTTTGAGCTCTACCGGTCGCACACCGCCGGCGTAGCGCTGCCGTGCCACCGCGTCCGCCATGGTCGACGACGAGCTAGTATAGGACCGTAATCAGTGCTGATAGGGACGTCAATCGATGCGCCTAGACTTGGCGATCATTTTGGTACGTTGGTCGTCGCCGGTGAACTCACCGTCGACGAGAATTCGTCGATCAGAGCCGTCGCTGCCGTGGTCAACGTCGGAGGTTGAAGATGACATGTGGGACCCGGGTGTCAGTGACTCAGCGTTCTAAGTAGATTTTCTATTTTTCAGAATTAAATGAATAGTGCTATAATTTGTTGTTTTTGTGTAGAATTATTTAGAGCTCCAAAAATTATGAAAATTTTTGTGTGAATTCTCTATGAGGTATATTATATAACAAAAATTTGAAATATTGATTTTCAGTATTTTTGGGGTATGATAAAAATTGCTCAATTAATAAATAAATGACTTTCCATGATTTTTCTAGGCTTATTTACTTGTCCAAAAATTATGAAATTTGTTTTGCCACTTAGTTATCATGTAATGAACATTTACTAAAATTTTGAGCTCAATTAGAATAAGTTGATTTATTTCATAATTTTAATTAAATAATTAATTCATAAAAGCAAATAGTAACCTTTAGTGATTTAGGTTTTGTTTGTAATTTTGGATTGAGTGATGACCTTGGGTCATTTGTTGATAATGATCCTTGGCAGTTGATGTATGTGTTATGAAAAAGATTTAGTTTGTTTGACTTGCAACTGTACCGCGAAGGAAAGTTGTATTCAAATTGTTAATTTTTGTATCCATCATCGAGCATCATATTTCGTATTTCGCATCATGTTAAACGTGGCATTGTTATTACGTGTAGTGAATGAAGGTGAACACGTGGTAGTTAATCAAGCTGTTGAGGAGGTTAATCCGTCTGTTGAGGTCGGATCGAATACTTGTGTGACGTCGCAGGAATCGGACTTTTCCGTCAACGAAGGCAAGCCCCGGATGCATACAACCCTACCTTGTGTTTTACAAATTAATTTCGCTTTTGCTTTCCGTTACTGCATTAAGTGATTAGGAGTTAAGTAAAAGCCTAATTGGTGCATTACCACCCTTGTTATTCCATATTTACCATATTACCAGTTTTAAACTCGTATATGCCTAGTTTTGCTTAGCTATGCGTAGAACGATGAAAGTCGGGTGATTACCTGCCACCTGCAAGTTTTAAATGGAACCTTGGTTACTTATGTTATCATGTGATATGGGATTGTGGAGTAATAAATCTAGACCGGGCGGACTCGGTGTGTGTGAGCCACAAGACATGGAGGTCTTGTGAGCGGGTTCTTTCCGCCTGTGTCGATTAAGGCACGTCCGTTGTTGAATTGCATGAGGTGAGAATTTGTAGTACTAACCACATACTCCAGTAAGCCTTCACTTGGCGATTCTATTACGAGAATGGCTACTCGCGCACTGGGAGTGGAGAGATGGCGGGAATAGCGTGTACCCACGTGGCTATGGGCTGGATTGGTGGAGTACTGTATTCTCGGGTGGCGCGGACCCGTTCTTGTTTCAGAGGATCCGAGGGTAGGTTGGTATATGTAGGTCAGGGACCTGCATATGTCGTGTGGTCTGGAAGTCCCAGCTGGGTTTATAATCGGTTCGAATCGTCGTTGCTCCTCGGTTATGGAGACTCAACTCACTGTTCATCATCGTAGCATTAATAACTGGAACTTGAATAAGGCTTGTGAAGGTGTTGGATATGAAGTTTCATGATCTCAGTATGGATCGTGTCAGCTTTGTATATGATTTTATGAAGCTTTCTATATAAAGACTTTTGTTAAAGAGCTTTTACGTAAAAGAACTTTAATTATTGCTAAAACCCTACCTTGAATCCCTGAGCCTGCATTCCTGAGTTCTATCAGTTTTATTTCGGTTAAGTCTTGTTGAGTACTTTTGTACTCAGGGTTCATTGACCCTTGTTGCAGGTGAGCCTCATGAGCAGATCTGTTTTGGATCGTGCTGCATGACAGTTGTACCTTGTGATGATGATGAGAAGTAAATGTGTGGCCCTTGGGTAGGGCAATCTCCTTGTAGGTTTTGTATTATATTATAATGCCACTCCACTATTTTGTTTTGTAATAAACATCGAACCTAGTTGCGAGGTTTGAAACCACCATTTTGTAAATTATGTTATTGTAAGACTTCCGCTGTTTTTACTCTGGTGTAGATATTTGAATAAATGTTGTAATACTACAATGACTCTGTAACGTGATCCTGCTCGGAAATCGTGGATGATTTGGGGTTCCCCGAGGACACCCGACAGTCTTTTTAAGTTATTGGAAACATATGCATAAATGTCAAAGGTCATCGGACAGTGACAGGTGCATGTGGGCCCTATAACTTAGGAGGTTCTGCCACAGAATGGTATCAGAGCGATTGTTACAAGGTTTTTGTTGTATTGTTTTACAAAAAAATTCAAAATGATTTGGGATGACTAAATTTAACTTGATAATTTGGTCCAAATTGCTTCTGACTTATCTTATTTCTTTCTCACCATTCCTTACTTGATTAAAAGGGTCTTGTGTGGTGGAGTAGTAATCTTACTATGCCCTATATAAAAATAAATGTTGTTTATGTGCATTATAAACTTTGATGTTTTTGTTCGTAAGAATGATTCATGCATCATTATTAATTCACTCGTTACTTCCTTCACCTCTTAGTCTGGAGTTGAGTAGTGAGACTGGTTTGAGTAATGTAATCCATCATAGCTGCTCTTTAGACTTTGATCAAATGGTCTTACTTGGATTAAATTGGTTTCCTACAGTATGGCTCGTGCCAAGATGACGCCCCGTAAGTCCACTGAACCCAAAGGAGTTCCTCGTCACCAACTTGCCCCTAGAAACGATGGTGCTAGCAGTAGCAGTTCTAGGCCTAATCTCCAAGCAGAGATACATAGGATTTCTACAGAATTAGCACAAGCTACTAGAGATAGGGCTTTGGATGCTATACAGGTAGGAGAATTACAGGATCAATTGAGGCGTCTCACCACCGCACACAGGAACTGTGAAAGCATGTTAGTTCGTACGGTGGAGGGACGAAATGAGGCTTGGCATAGGGAAAATGTAGCTAGAGCTAGAACTCATGAGCTAGAATTCTATGTAGAAGATTTAGAAGAACATAATACCTATCTACATGAGGAAGTTCATAGGCTTAGCAATCTACTAAACCCGAATCATGAGCCTCAAGCTGATGCCATGGACCCAGGTGTCATCCTTGCCGATGAAAGTGAATCGGAAGAGGAAGAAGAAGAAGATCCTGAAGAATTAGTAATGATCAATGAAAGTGATGATGAAGGCGGTAATAATTCCGGAATGGATACCGAGCCTGAAGTTTGAAGTAATCACGGAAAAGAGTAGAGTTGTATAATAGTTAATTATGGTTAAGCTAGTAGTCTTGTTTAGATGTGTTCTTGTGTTTAAATAAGTGGCATCGATATAATGCGGGTAGTAAGCTCTTTGATCTTTGAATAAAGACTTGTGAATAAAGCTTGATTTGGTATGAGCAGATGCGTCGTACGCGGGGATCGCATATTCCTGGTACTTCACAAGATGATGATGATATCCCCAACCCGCCACCAATGCCGACCAATCTGGCTGATGCTATCGCTGCATTAGTCAATGTGACTGTGGAAAATTCTCGTTTGCTTCATGAGATGGCTCAAAGTAATCAGAATCAGATGCATAGAAACCATGGCTGCAATCATAACAGGCATGAGGCTACCTATGTGGATTTCACGGATACAAAACCCCCGGTGTTCACCAAGGCAGATGAACCACTGGAGGCTGATGACTGGCTTAGGACCATGGAGCAGAAATTTGATCTTATTCACTGCACAGAGTTTCAGAAACCGGTGTTTGCTGCCCAGCAACTTAGAGGTGCAGCTGGTGCTTGGTATGCAAATCTAATGGCCATGCAACCCGTAGGCGTTCCGTTAACTTGGACAGAATTTCGCACTGCTTTCAGAGCCCATTATATCCCGGAAGGAGTGATGGCTATGAAGCTGGATGAATTCCTTGCTTTGAGGCAAGGGGATCAAACAGTTATGCAGTATGTGGGAAGATTCAATCATCTATCGCAGTATGCATCTGAACATGTCAATACGGATGCCAAGAAAAAGAAATGGTTCATGAGAGGTTTGAATACCAAACTACAGACAATGATGACAGCTTGTACCAATATCACTTATCATGAGGCAGTAAATATTGCAATTGCTTTAGAGGCAAAGTATCGGCAGCATAAGGAGCTCAAGAAGAAAAAGAATGTGCCGTCTGGACCTTTTGGTGGAAACCAAAAGAGGCAGAGAGTGCTTTATCATCCAGTAAACCATTATCGTCCTCCTTATCGTCCGCCACAGTTCCAAGCCGGGCAACAGTCAAATGTCCGTCCTGCTATAACCTATCCGAACTCACAGTCAACCAATGCTCCTGGTGGTAATGCTCCAACGTCACAGGGTCACAACTATCCATGTTACAATTGTGGAAGGACTGGTCATTTCTCTAGGGAATGTCCATATCCTAGGCAGGCTAATCAAAATTATCAAAAGACCCCTGCCAATCAACAATAGGGTCAAGCACCAAACAAGAACCACAATTAGAATGCTCAGAAGGGCAAAGATGAGACCCTAAGGTTATGTGTTGACTATCGTCCATTGAATGAAGTGACCATCAAGAATAAGTATCCATTACCTCGGATAGATTTGCTTTTTGATCAATTGGCCGGAGCCAAAGTTTTCTCCAAGATAGATTTGAGATCAGGGTATCACCAAATTAAGATAAAGCCTGAAGATATTCCTAAAATGGCATTTACCACAAGATATGGATTATATGAATACTTGGTGATGTCTTTTGGTTTGACAAATGCTCCAACTCATTTCATGTACCTGATGAATTCAGTATTCATGCCTGAGCTAGACAAGTTTGTAGTGGTATTTATAGATGATATACTAGTATATTCCAAGAATAAGACAGAACATGCAGGACACCTCAGAATTGTTCTGACTCGTTTGAGAGAACATCAATTGTATGCCAAGTTCAGCAAGTGTGATTTTTGGCTTAAGGAAGTGCAATTTCTTGGACATGTCTTGTCAGCCGAAGGAGTTGCAGTTGATCCTAGCAAAGTGAGGGATGTGCTTGATTGGAAACCGCCAACCACAGTTCATCAAGTTCGGAGTTTTCTTGGATTAGCGGGATATTACCGTCGGTTTATTCCAGAATTCTCTAAAGTATCAAAACCTATAACTAAATTGTTGAAGAACCAAGTCAAGTTTGTCTGGTCATCAGATTGTGAAGAGGCTTTCCAGACTTTAAAAAGGCTGTTGACTACTGCACCAGTGTTAGCTCAACCTGATATCGAGAAGCCGTTTGATGTTCATTGTGATGCTTCAGGTATTGATATTGGATGTGTGTTGATGCAAGAAGGCCGAGTCATTGCCTATGTGTCCAGGCAACTTAAGCAGCATGAAGAACACTATCCGACTCATGATCTGGAGTTAGCAGCTGTGGTTCATGCTCTAAAGATTTGGTGACATTACCTGCTTGGTAATACGTGCCATATTTACACCGATCACAAAAGCTTAAAGTATATCTTCACTCAGTTAGAATTAAACATGCGACAAAGAAGATGGTTAGAACTGATTAAGGATTATGATTTGGAAGTACATTATCACCCGGGTAAAGCAAATGTGGTTGCAGATGCCCTTAGTCACAAAAGTTATTGCAATTGTCTGGCAGTGAAAACAATGGGTTTGACTTTATGTCAAGAAATGGAAAAGTTGAATGTAGAAGTAATTCAACAAGGAAGTTTGACCAACATAATTGTAGAAGCCACTATTCGAGATCAAGTTATTGCTGCTCAGAAGGAAAACAAGGGTATAGCCCATATCAAGAAAAGAGTCAAGAATGGGAAAGCAGAATGCTTCAGCATAGATGATGAAGATGTGTTGTGGTTCAAGGATCGCCTGGTGGTACCAAAAGTTCTTGAGTTACGACAGTCAATTCTAGATGAGGCACATGCTACTAGGTTATCTATCCATCCGGGAAGCAACAAGATGTACCATGATTTGAAGCAAAGATTCTGGTGGACTAAAATGAAAATAGAGATTGCTAGATATATAGCAAAGTGTGATACTTGTCAAAAGGTGAAAGCTATACATTTGAGGTCTGCTGGTGAATTACAACCATTACCTATTCCATCTTGGAAGTGGGAGGACATAAGTATGGACTTTATTGTTGGTCTACCCAAGACATCAAAGGGATTTGACTCAGTATGGGTTATTGTAGATCGACTCACTAAGTCAGCACATTTTCTTCCAGTCAAGACCATATATCCTATGATCTAATATGCCAAAATGTACTTAGCAAGAATCATGAGTTTGCATGGTGTACCAAAAACCATAGTGTCAGATAGGGGTACACAGTTTGTCTCCAGCTTTTGGAAACACTTACATGCTTCGTTAGGTACCAAACTTCTGTATAGTACAGCTTATCATCCGCAGACTGATGGGCAGACTGAAAGAGTCAATCAGGTACTTGAAGACATGTTAAGATGTTGTGTCCTTAACTATTCCAATAAGTGGGATGAGTGCTTACCTTTGGCCGAGTTCTCGTACAACAATAGTTATCAGGAAAGCATTAGAATGGCTCCATTTGAAGCACTCTATGGTCGTAGATGCAGAACATCGTTGAGTTGGTCTGAGCCTGGAGAGAGAAGATTCTTTGGAGTTGACCTTGTGAAAGAAACAGAAGACAAGGTTAGGCAAATACAGAGTAATCTGAAGATAGCTCAGTCCCGCCAAAAGAGTTATGCGGATAGACAACGGAGACCATTGGTATTTAACAAAGGAGATTTTGTATATCTGAAAGTATCACCAATGAAGGGAGTTAACCGTTTTGGTGTTAAAGGAAAGTTGGCACCCCGATACATTGGGCCGTATCAAATTTTGGAGAGGTATGGAAAAGTGGCATATCGCTTGAAATTACCTGAACATCTCACAGCTGTGCATAATGTGTTCCATGTTTCTCAATTAAAGAAGTGTCTCCGAGTGCCTGAACAGAATGTTGAAGTTGAAGGAGTAGAACTAGAGCCGGATTTAACTTACTCCGAATATCCTATCCGAGTGCTGGATCAGAAAGATCGTGTTACTCGAAGACGGACAATCAAGTTCTATAAAATACAATGGAATCAACATTCAGAAGAGGAAGCTACCTAGGAATTAGAAGATTACTTGTTAGAAAAGTTTCCAGAGTTTCTAGCGTCAATATAGAATAGAATAATGTTAGTTGAGCTCGGTTGCTACAAATTGTGTTTTGTAAAAGAACCTCAGTTGTTTTATGGAAAAGTTCTGGATGTTTTTGGATTGACACATTTCCTTTTCCATTACTTACTCTATGGCTTTGAATCTCGGGGCGATATTTCTTTTAGGGGGAAGGATTGTAACACCTCGGGTGTTTAAAATACTAAAACCTGACATGTCATCATATGCATTGCAAAGCATTTGGCATTTGGTGAAAACTTTGAGATGCATACACTAAAACGAGTTTATATTCATGTGGTATGTGTTGAATTGTATTGTTTGACTTAAATTCAAAGTTTGTTTGGATTTTTGAATTTTTCGAGAAAACCCCGCTTTTCAGCATTTAAATCCTACCCTAAAAATCCATTTCAAAATATAAGCATATTTTGGGGTTGATCCCAAAAGCAAAAGTGTAGAGCTTAACAAGTTATACAAATTTTATTTTTGGAGTTTTTCAAGTTGTTTAGAAAAATTTGGAGTAATTCAAAAAGGCGTAATTCGTTAAATATTCCCTATTCAAATTCAAAAGTTCATTTCAAAATCTAGAGCGAATTAGGAGATGGTTATAGAAGCAAAGTTGTAGAACTTTTGATTTTGAACAACTTTTGTCTTTGGAGATTTTTGAGTTGTTATGAAAATTTGAGAGTAATTTGTGAATTTTGGGCGAATGGCAAACTTGTAAATATTGTGAACAGTGTTCACCGCCGAAGCTACATAGCCGGCGATCGTCTTCGGCGTTCCAGGCGCGCGCGTGGTGGCCTTGGCTTCACGCTGGCACGAGAAAGGTGTCGCCATGTCTTCTCCTTGCTTCCTTGGCCGCCCTATAAAGCTCCGACGCCGTCGTCTTTGCCCTTTCTTCTTGCTCTGTTTTCCCGTCGCCGCTGCTCCACTCCGTCGAGCTCTCACCGTCGACCTAGCGCCGTTGCCGTCTCGGCAAAGCGTGCTCCAGCTCTGCCGTGTCCTTGCGCATCCAGCCAACCCACCAATTCAGCTAGTCTAAGTCAGGAACTCGAGTTGCATCGTCTTCTTCCTCGCGGCCGGCAACTCCTCCGCCGAGCACGATTCGCCGTGGCCAGAGCTCCACGGTGCATCTTCGTCCCTGGTTTTGGCTGATTCTGCTTCGTCTCGATGCTGTAGTACTTAATCCATAGCTGGTTGCTCATTTTGATCACTGCAGTCGCCGGTACACCATCGCCGATGACGTTTTGCTCCGCCGTGATCATCGTGATCGTCGTCACGCCTCTCCGTTGCTTCTCCGACCTCGCTCCTTGCTTCAACGCGTTCGGGGTGAGCCACTGGTGCTTCCTGGATCCCTTGTTTGAGCTCTACCGGTCGCACACCGCCGGCGTAGCGCTGCCGTGCCACCGCGTCCGCCATGGTCGACGACGAGCTAGTATAGGACCGTAATCAGTGCTGATAGGGACGTCAATCGATGCGCCTAGACTTGGCGATCATTTTGGTACGTTGGTCGTCGCCGGTGAACTCACCGTCGATGAGAATTCGCCGGTCAGAGCCGTGGCTGCCGTGGTCAACATCGGAGGTTGAAGATGACATGTGGGACCCGGGTGTCAGTGACTCAGCGTTCTAAGTAGATTTTCTATTTTTCAGAATTAAATGAATAGTGCTGTAATTTGTTGTTTTTGTGTAGAATTATTTAGAGCTCCAAAAATTATGAAAATTTTTGTGTGAATTCTCTATGAGGTATATTATATAACAAAAATTTGAAATATTGATTTTCAGTATTTTTGGGGTATGATAAAAATTGCTCAATTAATTAATAAATGACTTTCCATGATTTTTCTAGGCTTATTTACTTGTCCAAAAATTATGAAATTTGTTTTGCCACTTAGTTATCATGTAATGAACATTTACTAAAATTTTGAGCTCAATTAAAATAAGTTGATTTATTTCATAATTTTAATTAAATAATTAATTCATAAAAGCAAATAGTAACCTTTAGTGATTTAGGTTTTGTTTGTAATTTTGGATTGAGTGATGACCTTGGGTCATTTGTTGATAATGATCCTTGGCAGTTGGTGTATGTGTTATGAAAAAGATTTAGTTTGTTTGACTTGCAACTGTACCGCGAAGGAAAGTTGTATTCAAATTGTTAATTTTTGTATCCATCATCGAGCATCATATTTCGTATTTCGCATCATGTTAAACGTGGCATTGTTATTACGTGTAGTGAATGAAGGTGAACACGTGGTAGTTAATCAAGCTGTTGAGGAGGTTAATCTGTCTGTTGAGGTCGGATCGAATACTTGTGTGACGTCGCAGGAATCGGACTTTTCCATCAACGAAGGCAAGCCCCGGATGCATACAACCCTACCTTGTGTTTTACAAATTAATTTCGCTTTTGCTTTCCGTTACTGCATTAAGTGATTAGGAGTTAAGTAAAAGCCTAATTGGTGCATTACCACCCTTGTTATTCCATATTTACCATATTACCAGTTTTAAACTCGTATATGCCTAGTTTTGCTTAGCTATGCGTAGAACGATGAAAGTCGGGTGATTACCTGCCACCTGCAAGTTTTAAATGGAACCTTGGTTACTTATGTTATCATGTGATATGGGAATGTGGAGTAATAAATCTAGACCGGGCGGACTCGGTGTGTGTGAGCCACAAGACATGGAGGTCTTGTGAGCAGGTTCTTTCCGCCTGTGTCGATTAAGGCACGTCCGTTGTTGAATTGCATGAGGTGAGAATTTGTAGTACTAACCACATACTCCGGTAAGCCTTCACTTGGTGATTCTATTACGAGAATGGCTACTCGCGCACTGGGAGTGGAGAGATGGCGGGAATAGTGTGTACCCACGTGGCTATGGGCTAGATTGGTGGAGTACTGTATTCTCGGGTGGCGCGGACCCGTTCTTGTTTTAGAGGATCCGAGGGTAGGTTGGTATATGTAGGTCAGGGACCTGCATATGTCGTGTGGTCTAGAAGTCCCAGTTGGGTTTATAATCGGTTCGAATCGTCGTTGCTCCTCGGTTATGGAGACTTAACTCACTGTTCATCATCGTAGCATTAATAACTGGAACTTGAATAAGGCTTGTGAAGGTGTTGGATATGAAGTTTCATGATCTCAGTATGGATCGTGTCAGCTTTGTATATGATTTTATGAAGCTTTCTATATAAAGACTTTTGTTAAAGAGCTTTTACGCAAAAGAACTTTGATTATTGCTAAAACCCTACCTTGAATCCCTGAGCCTGCATTCCTGAGTTCTATCAGTTTTATTTCGGTTAAGTCTTGTTGAGTACCTTTGTACTCAGGGTTCGTTGACCCTTATTACAGGTGAGCCTCATGAGCAGATCTGTTTTGGATCGTGCTGCATGACAGTTGTACCTTGTGATGATGATGAGAAGTAAATGTGTGGCCCTTGGGCAGGGCAATCTCCTTGTGTGTTTTGTATTATATTATAATGCCACTCCACTATTTCGTTTTGTAATAAACATCGAACCTAGTTGCGAGGTTTGAAACCACCGTTTTATAAATTATGTTATTGTAAGACTTCCGCTGTTTTTACTCTGGTGTAGATATTTGAATAAATGTTGTAATACTGCAATGACTCTGTAATGTGATCCTGCTCAGAAATCGTGGATGATTCGGGGTTCCCCGAGGACACCCGACAGTCTTTTTAAGTTATTGGAAACATATGCATAAATGTCAAAGGTCATCGGACAGTGACAGGTGCATGTGGGCCCTATAACTTAGGAGGTTCGGCCACAAGTAGCCCTAGCAGGACCTTCCGAAACACTTCCACGAGCTCATGGAGAGCCCATGCACCAGCCACGCCTACCCCGTCAAGCACCTCTATAAGGACTACGAGCTCCTCAAGCGCCTTCTACGACAGGCCGGTGGGCCAAAGGAAGAAAAAGGCAAAGAGGCAATGACCAAGAAAGGGGGCGTAGCAGGCAAGGATCCGAACGACCGAAGGCTAAGGTGCTCCAACCAGACGCCTACCAACTGAAGGACGACAACGACGACATTCTCACCAACGCTTGGAACAGCTATGTCATTTTTCTCCCCCTAAAATTCAGTCTTACCATTGTTTACTTAGCGTTTGCTCCTATAAGAGCACCTCGACCAGAACACTTTTCGACCTAGGGCGCTCGGGGGCTCCATGAGGGTACACTACTACCTCTCTTTTTCGTTTACTATCATATGGTGAAACTTCTTTCTACCTGAACAAAAGGGTAGTTCGTTCCTTTAAATTACCTTACGTAGCTTTGATTTAAAATATTCTGACCAATCGCACCCCGCCTCTACCTACGGTTACGAGCAGCTGAGCCCCGCAGGCCACGCCCTAGGCTCCTAAGGTTGCAGCCTACGGGATGAACGGGCAAGTACAAAAAAGAAAGAATAAAAAAATAAAATTATGCTAAGGGAAAACTAAGGAACGGAAGGGACAAGTTTCCCCGAACGGAGTGACTCCATCACAAAAAACGAAATCGATTGTAGTCATTGAGTACACAAGAACGTTTTACACGAGGGCTCCCCCATGAATTTAAACTTTTTACATCTACTGAACTACTTATACTTTACAAGCTATCGGGGCTCCTCGGTGGCATCTGCTGTCGGTGCGATCGGTGAAGGCGTGGGCTGCTCACTCCCCGATAGGACAACGTTCAGCTCGGTTGAAGTCGTGGCGATGTCCACCTCCGACCTAGGCTCCGTGCCACCTATAGGCTGGGCGATGTCCACCCAACACACACTTTCGGCCATGTCCTCATGGCGGGCATCCATCACCCACTGCGCAGAGACTTGCTCTACCACCATCCTTGCGTGCGGCAGCAGGCTCTCCCCGAGCGATTGGATGTCCTCCGTGCTCAAGCCATCGGCGTACTCGCTACAAATAGTGGTGAAATCCAGGTTTGAGTGGTACATCGCCACCGAAATCAACACTCCCAACGCTTCGTAGAACAGCCTGTGTGTGATAAGGGCTCTGACCTCATCCTAAACCTTTGCCAGCTGGATGGGGGGCACGCTGGTACTTGGCGCTGACCCAAAGACCTCTGAGACGATGAGCTAGGCAACATTGCAGATTTGGTCAAGTTCCCCTTGAGAGCATGTCGCTCCTCAAGGGACTTGGCTAGCACCTCTACATAATGGCCAAACGTCGCCTTGACCGTCTCTAGGTCCTGCTCCAACACCTTCACCTTTCTACCCAGCTCTGCAAGAAGGGCGACAAGCTCAGAGACAAGCTGAAGGAAGAAACCAGCACGATGAAAAACAGAAAAGGTACGTACCGAGGCAGAAGTTCTTAAGGGTGGAGAATTCCTTCGCCTGCCGGGCCACCTGCTCGTGTAGCCGGCGCTCACCTCCTCCGTCCCATCACCCGGCCCCGAAGCACAAGCATTTCCTAGTCTGCCTCCGACCGGGCCTTTCGCTCTGACTCTAGGGCCTTTCACGCCAATTCCAAGGAGTCCCACTCTGACTTCAGGGCATTCTGCTCCAACTCAAGGGTCTCCAAGGATTTTTGGAGCGCTGCCTCGGTGTTCACCAAGGATTTCTATAGCCCCACCTCGGTATCCGCCTGGCGGGCCTTCGCCGCCTCAAGCCCACGCTCGGCAGCAGTCGCCCACTCCACCACACGCTGCTCCTCCACCCACACGCACGGTGGCCTTAGCCGCCTATTCCTGGGACTCATGGTGGGCGGACTCTAGCTGATGCTCAAGCTCGGCCATCTAGGCATGCTCCATCGAGAGGAAACAGGACTTGCGGGACGACATCTCCTTCAGACCCTACGAAAACAAAAAATAAGCATGCTGAGGCAACCAACAAGAGACTAAAGAGATCAAGGACAAACATGAGAAACTCACCTCCGCAGTGAGCTGCAGGTCGACCTTGACCAACTGCTGGGCAGACTTAACCCGCTCCTAGGCATCCTTGAGCTTCACTGACAGCTGGGCAAGATCGGACTCCATGGCGAGTCCTTTTCCCCCAAGGATGTCCTAGAGCTAACACTCCTAGGAATCTCAAAGGATGAACACACCTTTGATGGATCCTCGGGGCAGGGCCACTCTAGGTCATCCTCTAGTAGCTCACTGGAGGGTCCGACCTCAGACCAAATCATCGCTAGCTCCCACGATGGCACCGGCAGCTCCACCATGTCATCCACTTCATAATCAGATGGGATCTCCACCACCTCAGTTGTGCAGGCCACCGACGGGCGTTCCGACTCCGTCTCGGTAGTGTCTTCCCCCGGCGCCTTCAGGTCCAACCGCGAGGGTGAGCCATGCAGCCCTCTGACCGGCGAGGCAGGGAGCTCGGTCTCCCTCTCCCCTACCACCGCAGCCGGTGAAGGAGGGGCCACAAGGGACACCTCCGCCAAAGCCCCCGTCATCACCACCGGGATCACCGCCCGCACCATCATAGCCACTACCACCGCACTAGCAACCGACCCGGGGGGCACCACCCCCGAAAGGGAAGGGCTCGTCGCCACCACCCTGTTCCCCCGCCGCTCGCCGTGGCACGCTGTAGGGTGGGCCTCCAAACCTCCTGCATAGGAGTTGGGGTGATGCTCAACCCTGTCATTGTCCGACCGCTAACAAAAAGTGTAGGTCAGTCATACTCCAAAAAACTCAACAGCAAAAGATCAAAAAGAAACAAAGAAAAACATATCAGGAGGTAAGCAGCATGACTCTAAAACCAAGACCCAACGTCGATGGGCCCATAGGGCGAGGGCTGCTTGAAAGGTCCTAATGGCTAGAGGGGGGTGAATAGCCTATTAAAAAATTCTACAACAACACTTAATAAGCCGGTTAGACAATTATGAGGTGAAGCGAGTGTTGCGCTAGCCTAATAAAAATGCGAGCCACCTACCACAATTCTAGTTGTATAGTTTCTAACCACACAAAAACTATGACACTACACTAAGTTAATGTGCCCTCAAAGGCTAACTAAAGAGCCACACTAACTAAACTAACAAGCTCTCACAACTAGCTACACTAAAGAGTTTGATAACTAGTTTGCGGTAAAGTAAAGAGAGTGAGCAATTTGTTTATACCGCCATGTCGAGGAAGGAGCCAATCAATCATAAGAATGAATACCAACGAAGGCCAATCACCTCGGAATCAAATGATGAACACAATGATTTTTTACCGAGGTTCACTTGCTAGCCGGCAAGCTACTCCTCGTTGTGGTGATTCACTCACTTGGGGGTTCACGCGCTAATTGGCTTCACACGCCAAACCCTCAATAGGGTGCCGCACAACCAACACAAGATGAGGATCACACAAGCCACGAGCAATCCACTAGAGTACCTTTTGGCTCTCCGCCAGGGAAAGGTCAAGAACCCCTTACAATCACCATGATCCGAGCCAAAGACAATCACCAACCTCCGCTCAACGATCCTCACTGCTCCAAGCCAACTAGGTGATGGCAACCACCAAGAGTAACAAGCAAATCCCACAGCGAAACACGAACACCAAGTGCCTCTAGATGCAAACACTCAAGCAATGCACTTGGATTCTCTCCCAATCTCACAAAGATGATGTCACACCCAATTTTAAGGATAAAATTGAATGCACAAAACTCGTGTGTGCCCAGGAATCAATCACACACACAAGCTGACAAATTACATAAAGTATCATCACGGTGTCTCATACATCAGAGTTATACTATAACTTAGTCTTATACATCACAGCGGAAAATAAAAGGTAACTCTCTCGTGAGGCTTCATCACAGGGAAGGTCAACTGGTTGACCACAAGCCTAAAAATCCACAGGAAAATCTTCATACCCGTTGTCATCTGTTACCCATCCGGGATTTTTATCCAAATAAAGAGATTAAACAAGCGTAAGTACATCCCATACTTAACAAGTTAACATGGGGTTATGAAGCTCAAAAAGTTGACACTGGTTTACTGCAGTTAGCATTTTTAGTAAGTCAAGCTTTTATTCTCAGGTATTATCAAATTATGCTTAAGCTCCCATTTAATCCCATATGAACAGATATCAGAGTCAAATGTATCATATATCATCATAGAATAGCTTAAATGATCAACAAGTAGCCAGTTATTCTGTGAGTTTTCCGGGCCGCTTGTGACCGTGAGCACGGCTGTTATAACATTTGTTACCCTCTGCAGAGGTGGTGCACATTCACCGTGAGTCGTGATCCCCATATGCCTGGGTTAATTACTCCCATGTCACTGCCAAGGTGAGCGGGCAGGGTACACTATGAAGCTATTTCATAGGTTTCTCTAACAAGTTAGGGCCGCTAGGTTTCCTTGGCAGGCAGATGTAGGAACTCCCCTTTCCTATGGCACATATCCATCGCGGCTATACTCATAGGAACCGAGGCAGCCCTATACCCAACGTGGCAAGCCCCATTTGCGCCAAAAAGGTAACCTCTAACTAGCTAGAAAAGGTCCTATTACTGAGCTAAAGTCAGAGCCATATGACTCTCCCGGTTGCACTGTCAGTCCCAGCTTTTGCCGACAGATAAGTCCTTATGGAGGGTGGGAGCAACATGATCAAGAGTCATTTGCACCTTCGCCCTATGGAACAGTTGTTATAAATCATGTTAAACTCTTAGTTCCATAGAATCATTCATCATCATGTAGATCAAGTTCAGTTAGAGCACTAGCAATCTACCCATATGCATTTAACCCATAGGAGACAAGGAACATGATAATCAATCACTAGGATGTCCTTACGGGTATCAAAATTAGACACATGCAAATGAGTAATTGATTAAAGTGAAATAGGACATCAAGGTAGACCCATGCTATACTTGCATTGGTTCACAAACTCTTGCTGGTCCTGCTGGTCGTCGAAGAATTCTTGGTCTCCAACGTTCTCCTCATCGTCTGAACGCGACCAACACGACAACATGCAACATTCCAAAAGCATTCATGCAAAGCAAACATTCCTATCATTAGAACAGTACACCAACAGTACAGAAACAAGGTAAAATGTTTGTGAAAAAAATCTACGTCTCGCTACGATCACGTCAACGCGAAGTTCACGAAAACGGAGCTAAAATGCGAAAGTTATGATTTAAACGGGTTTTCCTATAGCAATATATTTAATTAAATCTAACCATGAAATTAAAAAGTTCCAAACTTGACTAATAGTGATTCTAACATGTAGATTATGGAATTACGAAGCTAACGCGATTTGAATGGATCAATTCGGAGCTAAAACGACAATTTTATAAGCAAAACAGTTCAAATGGTATTTCTGTAAATACTGAAAACGTATTTTAGACTTAAGCAGTGAACTTTACGTTTTCAAAATGAGAATGCTTATTCGGGGAACTACGCATTGGACTGTGGGTTCAATTAGATGAAAACCGAGGGGCTCTTAAGCTATTTGACCTCCGAAGAGGTATCTTCTAATCTTGACCGCAGATCGGAAAACGGACGGCTAGAATCAAAACTGGGGGGGAGAAGAGAGAGGAGACCCGGTCGGCACAGTGACGCCGGTGGCAAACTCCATGGACGGCGGCGAAAGCTCGCCGGCGAGCTTGGCTATGGCCCCACGGGCCACGGAATGCATATCCGAGGGCACTGGGAAGAAGCGGAGGAGCGGGGGATCATGGCTGGCCCAAAAAGATGGCCGGAGGGTGCTGCCGTGGCGGCGGTCGCCATGGATGGCGGCGTGGAGCACACAGGCGCATGCGGCCAGGGCACTAGAAGCCATGAAAATCGAAATTAACGGTACAAGGAGGTAGAGGGAGGCCAGGGGGTTCTCACCGCGGGGAAGAAACTGGTCAGAGATGGCTCGGGGAAGGCGGCGACGCGGACGGCGATCTTCGGTCGGTGGTGCTCCTCCGTGCACGGTTGTTGGGGCTTCCGAGGTGAGAGTGAGCGAAAACGGCACGGGGAACAGCAGGGGGCGCATGGGGGGGGGCTCGGCTCCTTTTTATCGAGCCCGAGGAGCGGGGGACGCTCCCACGACGCACATCGTGGCGGCGGTTGCAGCTGTGTCAGGCACGGGCGGGCGGTTCCGAGCCACGCGGGAGGAAAGAGACGGCGCCGACAGGCAGGGCCCGGGCGTCAGCTGCAGGGCGCGAGGAGCAGGCGCGCGGTGCGGTTAAGCGCGCAGTGCTAGGCCAGCGGTTGCTCGCGAGCTGGGCTGGCGCGGCTTGCTGGGCCAAGCGAGGCACGCGGCTAGGCTGGCGGCTATGCTAGGCCGCGCAGCGCGCAAAGGGGAGGCAAGCTGGGCTGGCAGGACGTAACGCGCGAGCTGGGCCATGGGAGGGAGCTAGGCCAACAGCCGAAATGAGAGAGAGGAGAGAGTGAGAAGGATTTTCTTTTCTTTTTTTCCAAATAGATGCCCAAAAACATTTTCAAATAGGTTTTGAATTCATTTGAACTTTAAATCAAGATCAATCATCACAAAATTAGATATGCAGCAGCATGTATGCATCAAAAAGTTTCTAACCTTATTTTTAATTTTAATTCCACAAAATTTATTATTTTCCTATATTTTAATGCACACATATTTGCATAAATAAATCATATTTACTAATTTTAAAAGAATGTAATTTTTTAGGGTGTTACAATTCTACCCCTCTTAAGATGAATCTCGTCCTCGAGATTCAGGTGATTGCTTACTCAAACAGTTGTGGGTAAGACTTTCTCAGATCCTCTTCTCTTTCACAAGTAGCTTCATCCTCGGTATATCGATTCCACTGCACCTTGCATATTTTTATAGTTCGGCTTCTTGTAACTCTTTCGGCAGTTTCCAAGATCTTAATCGGATACTCTTCATAAGTAAGATCTTCCTTGACAGCAAGTTCTTCCAAAGGAATTTGCTCTTCTGGTACCCTCAAACACTTCTTCAATTGGGAAACATGAAACACGTCGTGCACACCTGACAAACTCTCAGGCAGTTCCAACTGATAAACTACTTCTCTACGTCTCTCTAGGATCTTAAAAGGTCCAATATACCTTGGTGCTAACTTTCCTTTCATATTGAATCTTCTCACACTTCTCATTGGCGACACCTTCAAATACACATAATCACCAATTTCGAAAGTCAGCTCTCTTCTGCGGGTATCAGCGTAACTCTTCTGTCGGGACTGAGCTACTCTCAAATTGTCTCTAATCATTCTCACTTGTTCCTCCGCGTCTCTAAGGACATCGGGTCCAAACACTTGAGTTTCTCCAGTCTGATTCCAGAACAAAGGCGTTCTACATTTATGTCCATACAATGCCTCGAAAGGTGCCATCTTGAGACTCTTCTGATAACTGTTGTTGTATGAGAACTCTGCGTATGGCAGACTCTTATCCCAACTATCACCATACTGTAATGCACAAGCTCTCAACATATCTTCCAAAATCTGGTTGATCCTTTCAGTCTGTCCATCAGTTTGCGGGTGATAAGCAGAACTAAAATTCAACTTTGTTCCCAAAGATCTATGTACTTTATGCCAGAATTGCGATGTAAACTGAGTGCCTCTATCCGACACAATTTTCTTGGGAACACCATGTAAGCACACTATTCTTTCCATGTACAACTCTGCTAGTCTTGCACCAGTATAGGTAGTCTTGACTGGTAAAAAGTGAGCAACCTTGGTGAGTCGATCCACTATTACCCATATTGAATCATAGCCTCTTTGAGTGCGGGGCAATCCTACAATAAAATCCATATCAACTTCTTCCCATTTCCATTCAGGAATCTTCATTGGTTGTAGTAACCCTACAGGTCTTTGATGCTCAGCTTTCACTCTTTGACAAGTGTCACACAAAGCCACATATTCTGCCACATCTCTCTTCAAACCATACCACCAATACTTCTCCTTGAGATCCAAATACATCTTGGTACTTCCGGGATGTATAGAGTAAGCAGACTCATGGGCCTCTTGCAGAATTGCATCACGAATAGCTTTCACTTTAGGTACACATATCCTTTTTCCAAACCAAAGAGTACCATTCTCATCCATTCTGAATCTGGGTGCCTTTCCGAACACTACATTCTCTGCTATCTCCTTAAGTTTTTCATCCTCCAATTAACCTTTGCGTATCTCTTGCTCCAATGTAGGCTCTATCACCAATTCCATTGCATTAGTGACAAGGCTCAAGTTGAGATACTCCATTTCAGCACACAACTCTGCTGACATAGTGTCATCTGAAGTCCATTGGCATAGCTCTTTCTGCTAAGTGCATCAGCTATGACGTTTGCCTTTCCCGGGTGATAATGCACTTCTAAATCATAGTCTTTGATCAATTCCAACCAACGACGTTGTCTCAGATTCAGATCTAATTGGGTAAAGATATACTTCAAAACTCTTATGATCAGTATAGATATCACTCTTATGTCCAATTAGATAATGTCTCCAAATCTTCAAAGCATGAACCACAGCTGCCAATTCCAAGTCATGAGTAGGATAATTCAACTCATGCTTCCTTAGTTGTCTAGATGCATATGCCACCACTCTTCCTTCTTGCATAAGCACACATCCAAGGCCCAAATGGGATGCATCACAATATATAGAGAAGTTCTTGCTTAAATTGGGTAAGATTAATACTGGAGCTGTAGTCAATCTCTTCTTTAGCTCTTCAAAGTTTGTCTGGCATTTAGCCGACCATACATACTTAGCATTCTTTTCCAACAGAGCTGTCATAGGCTTGGCTAGCTTGGAAAAACCTTCAATGAACCTTCTATAGTATCCAGCCAATCCCAAAAAGCTTCGAATCTCACTTATAGTTGTTGGTGGTTTCCAATTCAGTACATCCCGCACTTTGCCTGGATCCACTACTATTCCACCATTGGAGACTACATGACCTAGAAAAAAGACTTCCTTCAACCAAAACTCACACTTGCTCCGCTTAGCATACAACTTATGCTCTCTAAGATTTTGCAAGACCAACCTTATATGTTCAGCATGTTCTTCTTCAGTCTTGGAGAATATTAGTATGTCATCTATGAATACCACCACAAATTTATCTAGAAATTCCATGAACACCTTATTCATCAGATACATGAAGTATGCAGGTGCATTGGTCAATCCAAAAGACATAACGGTGTACTCATATAATCCATACCGTGTAGTGAATGCTGTCTTGGGTATGTCCGAGTTTCGGATCTTAAGCTGATGATAACCAGAGTGGAGATCAATCTTGGAGAACACATGGGCTCCTCTCAACTAATCAAACAAATCATCAATCCTAGGCAAAGGGTATTTATTCTTGATTGTAACCTCATTAAGTGAGCGGTAATCCACACACATCCGTTGACTACCATCCTTCTTATCCACAAAGATCACAGGTGCCCTCCATGGGGAAGAACTGGGGCGTATGAAACCTTTTTCTTGCAACTCTTTTAGTTGTTTCTTAAGCTCTTCTAATTCATTAACTCTCATTCTATATGGATGTTTAGCTATTGGTATAGTTCTAGGTAATAATTCAATAATGAATTCAATGTCTCGGTCAGGTGGCATACCTGGCAAGTCATCGGGGAAGACATCCGGGAACTCCTCCACGACACGATCTTGTTCATAGACTTCTCCATCTAGCTGGTTCACTGCGGCTGTAGGCTGAGCTTGCACTACCACTTCTACACATATTCTATCTCCATTGAGTGATGTCACAACCACAGATTTCTCCTGACACTGAATCACTGCCCGGTGTTGTTTCATCCAATCCATTCCTAGAATAAGATCAATTCCCGCTGTTCCCAACACAATAGGCTTCACTTTGAAGTCTACCCCCCTTAAGGAAATGCTAGTTGAGGGGCTCCAATAAGAAGCGGGCATACTGCCTCCCGGGGAATTTACTAGTATGGGGTTTTTCATGGCACACAAAGGTATGCTATGCATTCTAACAAAAGCTTGGGAGATAAAAGAATGCGAAGCACCAGAATCAAAAAGTATGGTAGCAGAGATAGAGTTGACATTGAACGTACCCAACATGACCTCAGGCATCTCCTGAGCTGCATCAGATGACACATAGTTCACCTTCGCAGTGTGAGGTGGTAGGGCGTTGAACTTCTGATTGCTGGTCTGGTTCTGAGGTGCTTGTTGGTTCTGCTTCTTAGGACACTGATGAGCATAGTGACCTACTTCTCCACAGCGATAGCAGGCATTGGGATTGTTGGGTGCACCACTCTTCACAAGAGCATTGTTGGGCACTCCCTGGCGTGTTGTAGGATTGCTGGTCTGTTGCGGGGGATGCTGATTTCCAAACTGTTGCTGGTACTGAGGGCGTTGCTGGAACTGGTTCCGCTGAGGATACTGACCATGGTTTCCCTGGTGAGTTGGTCCTTGATTCCTCTACTGGAAACCTTGCTAGGGATAAGCACGTGGGCGAGTGTTGCTTCTAGAAGCTTGCCCTTGGAGCCTTCTCTTCTTAGCTTCCATCTCCTTGCGCTTATCGTCAATCACGATAGCGCGATTCACCAAAGACTAGAAGTTAGGGTAGGTATTAGACATTAGCTGGAGCTGCAGTCCATCATAGAGTCCCTTGAGGAAACAGCGTTGCTTATCCTTGTCATCCGCTACATCATTTGGAGCATAGCGTGATAGTTGTGCGAACTTGTCCCGATACTCCGCCACAGTCATTGATCCTTGCTTGAGGGATCGGAATTCTTCTTGCTTCAGTTCCACTAGTCCATCGAGAATATGGTATGACCGAAAATTGTCCTTGAATTCCTGCCAAGTGATAGCAGGAGCATTGTTGGGATGTCCAAACTGGAATGATTCCCACCAATCCTGAGCAGCTCCTTGGAGTTTCCCAGAAGCGTACAACACCTTCTCAAGGTTATTGCATTGTGCTATGTTCAGTTGTTTCTCCATAGCCTGCAACCAATCATCTATCTCCATAGGGTCTAAGGCATGGGTGAACACTGGGGGACGACCTTTCATAAACTCTCCATGCTTATCTCTGACCTGGACAGGCGGTGGTCCTCTTGCTGGTTCATTGTCTAAGCGCTGCATCATAGCTTGCATCAGCTGCGCTTGCATTCCCAATATTTGTTCCATGGTCACAGGTGGCGGTGGTGGTGGATTTATGAGAGCATCATGCCCACGACCACGGCCTCTGCCTCTTCCTCCTCTTACAGTCATCTGTTTTCCAACAAATGTGCAAAATTTAGAGATTTTCCAAATTATAGAGAGCTTACAAAAGATAAGAAACAATGCTGAGAATTTTCTGGACAAGATTCAAATTCAGCAGTTCAGTAAAACTGTTATAACTCGAGTTTTAGAGATCCAACAGAGGTGCACCAAGATTTGTTAGAAATCTTAGGAGATCAGCTACAACTTTTATTTAGATCACTTTTACAAATTCTGACACACACATGGTCAAAAGTAGAGCTAAATCAAAACTGTTCTGGGTTCCAGACAGCGCAGGAACATCAACTTGTGTCAGCTAGATCTCACAAACCTGAACAGATATTGACGTGATTCCAGAGACATTTGAAAGATACAGAAGTCTAGTTATCTCCACAAAATTTTCAGAATTTTTGACAGCCTGGATTTCGAGATACCAGATAAAGAACACAGGCTGCTCCATAAATCAGCACAACAGAGATAAGATAAAGCGAGACATCAGCATTAAGATTTCTTTCTAAACTTAAAGTTCCAATCTAAGGAAGTTGTGGACATGCCCACAAACTTCCAGCAATCAAGCAAATACCAAATCAACCAAGTTCACAAATTAAACATCTAATCATCCAAGTTCATAAGACCAAACAAGACTAAATAAGAAACACGAACTAACGACGTGGTAATCTAGATCAAGGCACCTAACACCTATGGAGCGGTGTCAATCATGGTGAAGGACCGGCGCTTCTTCTTGTAGATCGAAGGCTGCCCAAGTTGTGCTCGAAGTTCATCCACTTGCTTCTGAAGGCGTATCTGAGCCCTCTGGGATGCACGCAGTTCTCCTTTGACTTCCTCATCCACCCCCTGCATAGCGTGGACATGCTGCACCGTTGCTTCCAGAGTTGGGTCACTCTTTGGTGGAGCCAAAACCTGCCAAACACCCTCATGATCATTTCGAGGAAGGAACCTGAAGCGATCCTCCCTCATGGCCTCAAAGCGACGATCATGGTAGTGGATGTAGGCGTTCTGTGCTGCATCCTCCATGCCATCCAAGGCATGGGCTCTCCTGGCAGGGGCACAGTGGACAGTCTCCACCTCATGTCCATTCTTGATGTCGTTCCAAGCGGTGACCACCAGCTCTACCTTCCAGAAGGTAGCCTCTAATGGATGCTGGTACTCGGCACAGTGGTAGCTGATGGAGGCGTGCAAGTCGGGATAGTAGTCGTCCAGCACGTGAGTGAGGAGTGTGTGGTAGTAGGCTGTCTCTGGAGCTGGCTTGAAGTAGTACTTGCACTTCCAGCCAATCTCCTCATCCACCACGGGGATAGCTGGGGATGGTGCAGGTGTGGGGGAAGTAGCCGTCGACTCCTCAGGTGTAGCTACAACAGGATAGACCGGCACGGCGACTAGAGAAGGAGCAGGTGCAGGCGTTAGGGTAGCCATCTCCTCGTCGTCAGAGATGATCATGATCTCTTTCTCCACCTGTGGAGCACGTGGGGTGAACAGGGCACGGTAGCCAGCAGTGCTGAGGCGAGCAGTCTTCGGGTTATGAGACATCTATAGATTTAAAGTGAGATAAAATTAGAATCAACAATTTTAAAGAATAGATTAAGGTATGAAAAGCATAAATGTTTTAATAAAATAACAAGAATAAGACAGTAAGCAAGAAACCAAAGGAGCAAAGATGCTAAAACGACTATTTTCTAGCTAGGCTTGCGTCCTACAGTTAACACGGCTCTGATGCCAATTTGTCACACCCAATTTTAAGGATAAAATTGAATGCACAAAACTCGTGTGTGCCCAGGAATCAATCACACACACAAGCTGACAAATTACAAAAAGTATCATCACGGTGTCTCATACATCAGAGTTATACTATAACTTAGTCTTATACATCACAACAGAAAATAAAAGGTAACTCTCTCGTGAGGCTTCATCACAGGGAAGGTCAACTGGTTGACCACAAGCCTAAAAATCCTCAGGAAAATCTTCATACCCGTTGTCATCTGTTACCCATCCGGGATTTTTATCCAAATAAAGAGATTAAACAAGCGTAAGTACATCCCGTACTTAACAAGTTAACATGGGGTTATGAAGCTCAAAAGGTTGACACTGGTTTACTGCAGTTAGCATTTTTAGTAAGTCAAGCTTTATTCTCAGGTATTATTAAATTATGCTTAAGCTCCCATTTAATCCCATATGAACAGATATCAGAGTCAAATGTATCATATATCATCATATAACAACTTAAATGATCAACAAGTAGCCAGTTATTCTGTGAGTTTTCCGGGCCGCTCGTGACCGTGAGCACGGCTGTTATAACAGTTTGTTACCCTCTGCAGAGGTGGTGCACATTTACCGCGAGTCGTGATCCCCATATGCCCGGGTTAATTACTCCCATGTCACTACCAAGGTGAGCGGGCAGGGTACACTATGAAGCCATTTCATAGGTTTCTCTAACAAGTTAGGGCCGCTAGGTTTCCTTGGCAGGCAGATGTAGGAACCCCCCTTTCCTATGGCACATATCCATCGCGGCTATACTCATAGGAACCGAGGCAGCCCTATACCCAACGTGGCAAGCCCCATTTGCGCCAAAAAGGTAACCTCTAACTAGCTAGAAAAGGTCCTATTACTGAGCTAAAGTCAGAGCCATATGACTCTCCTGGTTGCACTGTCAGTCCCAGCTTTTGCCGACAGATAAGTCCTTATGGAGGGTGGGAGCAACATGATCAAGAGTCATTTGCACCTTCGCCCTATGGAACAGTTATTATAAATCATGTTAAACTCTTAGTTCCATAGAATCATTCATCATCATGTAGATCAAGTTCAGTTAGAGCACTAGCAATCTACCCATATGCATTTAACCCATAGGAGACAAGGAATAGGATAATCAATCACTAGGATGTCCTTACGGGTATCAAAATTAGACACATACAAATGAGTAATTGATTAAAGTGAAATAGGACATCAAGGTAGACCCATGCTATACTTGCCTTGGTTCACAAACTCTTGCTGGTCCTGCTGGTCGTCGAAGAATTCTTGGTCTCCAACGTTCTCCTCACCGTCTGAACGCGACCAACACGGCAACATGCAACATTCCAAAAGCATTCATGCAAAGCAAACATTCCTATCATTAGAACAGTACACCAACAGTGGCGGCAAACATTCCTTTTTATCGAGGCCGAGGAGCAGGGGACGCTCCCACGACGCACGTCGTGGCGGCGGTTGCAGCTGCGTCAGGCGCGGGCGGGCGGTTCCGAGCCACGCAGGAGGAAATAGACGGCGCCGACAGGTGGGGCCCGGGCGTCAGCTGCAGGGCGCGAGGAGCAGGCGCGCGGTGCGGTTAAGCGCGTAGTGCAGGGCCAGCGGTTGCTCGCGAGCTAGGCTGGCGCGGCTTGCTGGGCCGAGCGAGGCGCGCGACTAGGCTGGCGGCTGTGCTAGGCCACGCAGCGCACAAGGGGAAGGCGAGCTGGGCTGGCAGGGCGTAACGCGCGAGCTGGGCCGCAGGAGGGAGCTGGGTCAACGGCCGAAATGAGAGAGAGGAGAGAGTGAGAAGGATTTTCTTTTCTTTTTTTCCAAATAGATGCCCAAAAACATTTTCAAATAGGTTTTGAATTCATTTGAACTTTAAATCAATGTCAATCATCACAAAATTAGATATGCAGCAGCATGTATGCATCAAAAAGTTTCTAACCTTATTTTTAATTTTAATTCCACAAAATTTATTATTTTCCTATATTTTAATGCACACATATTTGCATAAATAAATCATATTTACTAATTTTAAAAGAATGTAATTTTTTTGGATGTTACAGATGATGAATCAATGATGGAGATGAGTGGGAGGGCTTTGGCTAAGCTCACAAGGTTGCTATATCAATGCAAAATAGGCAAGAAAAAGAGCTTGAGCCGGCCATGGAGCTTAAATAGAGGCCCCCACGAAATAGAGCTGTTGTATCTCTTCACTGGGCACAACACGGGGTGACCGGACGCTTCGGTCATATTGACTGGACGCTGGACCTCAGCGTCTGGTCACGCGATGCATGCCACGTGTCCTCTCTCTTCAAATACTAAACGCCCGATCTCAATAGTCATATGACGACCGGACGCTGCAGCTCAAAGTGAACGGACGTTGAACCCCCAGTGTCCGATCGTTTCCAGTAAGCATCCAGAGACGACTTTTCATGACCGAACGCGTCCGATCATGCTTGATCGGACACACCCAGCATCCGGTCACTCGGCGACTCCTCTGTGCACAACCATGTCAGTGTGACCGGATGCAGCCAGCCAACGTCTGGTCATTTCAGCACTAGCGTCCGGTCGATGATCGACGCTGCGCTTTTTCTGCTACTACTGACCAGATGCGCCGGTCTTTCAGAGACAAGCGTCCGGTCACTTACAGTGACCTCCATTTTTTCTATCTAGGGCGCCGGTGAAGTTCCTAACCCTTGCTCATGTGCCAACCACCAAGTGTATCACCTTGTGCACATGTGTTAGCATATTTTCACAAATATTTTCAAGGGTATTAGCACTCCACTAGATCCTAAATGCATATGCAATGAGTTAGATCATCTAGTGGCACTTTGATAACCGCAATTTGATATGAGTTTCACCCCTCTTAATAGTACGGCTATCGATCCTAAATGTGATCACACTCACTAAGTGTCTCGATCACCAAAACAAAATGGCTCCTACAATTTATACCTTTGCCTTGAGCCTTCTGTTTTTTCTCTTTCTTCTTTTCAAGTCCAAGCACTTGATCATCACCATGGCATCACCATCATCATGATCTTCATTTGCTTCACCACTTGGAATGTGCTACCTATCTCATGATCACTTGATAAACTAGGTTAGCACTTTAGGGTTCCATCAATTCACCAAAACCAAACTAGAGCTTTCACCGCTCCTGGACTACGACCCGTGCTCCCTCAATTCAGCCGAGAGTGGAGTCATCCCAACCGGCTCCTTCCTGGCCTGCGGGTCATCGTGACCTTCAGCTCGAGACACGTCGACCGGAGCAGTAGGCGGGGCATCCTCCTGCTGCAAGTCATGCGCTGGCATTGGTCCCGGCAACGCACAGGTGCAAGCCCGCTCCTCTGGCCGCCTGGTCAGCTCGGCTGCGCCCGCAGCAGGTGGGTACAAGACCGGCGATGCCACCAAGGGGCATGGTGACCGTGCCTGCTTCGCCTCCCTTTCACCGATGGTGTCCACACTCGTGGCATGCTTCCTCAGCACAAGAACCTTGGCGCGCCTCTCTGTCTCCTGCTCATCACCAGCAGACATCGCCGCAAGGCCGTGATGCTTTGCCGAAGTCACAATGACCTCCTGGCTTTCCTCCTCCTCAGAGAAAACCATGTCATCCACCTCTATGGGATCCTCTGACTCACGCTCTGACTCAACATCGCTCTTATTTTCCTCGGCCTTCACGCGCTAGGCGATCTCCTTCTCCTTCTTATACCTCCGCTGAGCCACCTCGACTTTCTTCTTCTTCCTGGCATCTGCCGCCTCCTTCTAGGCGGCCTACCATGCCACGCCCTCTAGCCCCTTTGGGAGGTGCGGTCGGGACCTGTAAGCATCAAGTCCCTACAAAAACAGGCGACTCAAAATCAAAAAAGCACAAAAGCAGAGGGGAAAAGAACATGGAGTAAAGAGAGAAGAGCATACGAGTTTGGACACCACCGAGGCGTTGAGAGGTCCGAGCTTTCCATCGACCCTCTCTTTGGGCTTCAGCTGCAGCACCCAGTCGAGGCGACTCTAGACCTCATCATTCGGCAGCTCGTCTGGCGACGCATGATTAGGGTCCGATGGGCCACCGTACCTCCACATCGGTCACGTCCTCTTCGCCAACGGAGAGACCCGGCGGCGATAGAGGGTATGGAACACCCGTACCTTGTCAAGGCTGCACCGCATAAGCTTCTGGAGCTCCTCCTCGATGATCTCCACCTTCTTCTTCTCTCGATGGGAAGGGCCCCATGACCAACTATCCTGCTTCTCTGGCCTCCCACCGGTGAACGCCAGGAACGGCACCTCCAGTGGGTTCCTCATATAAAACCACTCCCTATGCCACCCACGGTTGGAGTCATAGGGGATGTACATGGGATACGAGCCTCCCACGCTTGGTTTTCTCTATAGGGCGAAGCCCCCACCGGCGTGACCTTAGATGGATTCCCCACCGGCAAAGCTCACCTAGAGAACAGACGTCGGAAGAAGTTAGCATGCGGCTCCATCCCGAGGAAGGCCTTGCAGACGGTGATGAAACTGGTGATATGCAGCATCCCTATTGGATTGAGGTGCTACAGCTCCAGACCCCACTCATTGAGGAGCCCACATAGGAACCAATGCACGGGGTATCCTAACCCATGCTCATGGAAGGCAAGAAAAGAAACCACCTCGCCGGCCCAAGGTTGCGGAAACTCCTCCCTCCCGGGAGCCCTCCAGTGCGCCACCTCCTTCGGTGGCAGAAACCCCTTCATGGTGAAGGCCTTCAGCACCGACTCCCTCATAGTGAATGACCTCCAGTCCAACATCTCGCTCTAGGTTCATGAAAGGATTTGTGAGTTTTTTCCTCTCCCTCGCTCTCTCCCTTTTTCTTTCCTAGGAACCGTCGCGACTCTCAAAGACGCTCTTGGCAAGAAGGAAAATAAGAGGAGGCGGCAGATGGGGAACATGTGAAGGAATGGGGCGAAAAACCTTCTCCCTTCTCCTACTTAAGGAAAAGGGCACAACAATTGGGGAAGGCGTGCCGATCGGGGAAGTTGAAACGATAGAGCAAAAAACCCTCTCCCATTTCCCATTTAATGCAGATGGGATACGATGGGACATGCCCTGACCGATAAGACGCACCCTGCTAGATGGAACAATGCCTGATCAGATGTGACATGCCCTGGGTATGGCCCACCACTACCACACGCTGGGTGTAAGAACCAAAGCGCCACCGCACGCCAGCAGCTCTCCGCATCCCTAGGCGGGACTTGGAAGAACTCGAAACGAGATCTTCGCTAGGAGAGACCATCGGGCTTCCTAAGCCAATCGAACAACTCAAGAAAAATACCGAGAGACAGGTAGGGAGCAAAGGGACGCCCCATGTAGGCCATGCCGACTCCGTCATGAACGACGAGCATGGGTCCTGGTCAAACATTTCCGATTGGAGCTCTTCAAACCCCATCACTCGAGTCATCAAGGTAACACAATCGACCCCCGCTATTTCTTTATAATCATTTCATACATCCATACATGCATTCATTCCATACGCCTGTGCCCCCCATACGATTTAGGCCCTGAACCGCCTGGGGGCTCAGGAACTAAGCATCACACATGCAATGAAATGCATCACAATGCTCCGTGTTGTGTCACGAAGCGGCAGTTGCCTCATTCAACATGAGCAACGACTAACCGGGGTGCGAAGGCCACCCTATGTCAAACAGAGCTAGGGGAGCAAATGCAGATGAGCCCTGTGCGGCCCTCGCTCAGTCTGCCCCAAAGCAGACAAGGTCATCTCAACTTTCTTGTTTGATCCTAAACCTCTCGCCAAGCCCACAGAATCTCCATCGAGGGAAGGCCAGTAGGCCACCCGGGTCGGTCTCCGAAATGACCCAGGCATCTACCGAGTTGTAAGTAAAGGTGCAGTGGAATGTCACAAGAGGGCTATGCTGACCCCGTCATGAACGACGGACCCAGATTCCACTCGATCATACCCGTTAGCGAGCTCATCGAGCGCGTCACTCAAGCCCAAGCGATCGAGGCAAGCGACAAAACTCAGCCCCTTTGGTTGTGAGAAACCAAGGACGGGGTAACGCACACAACTCAAACCGACCCCTACCAAGGCCCAACAGGGCTCGAGGGCTCAAGACACCAAACGCCTAGGTCTATGACCCTAAACTCGCCCCATCCTTAGCTATGATTCGATTGCACACCAAACGCCTAGGTCTATGACCCTAAACTCACCCCATCCTCGGCTATGCTTCGACTGCACACCAAACGTCTGGGTCTACGACCCCAAACTCACCCCATCAGGATCCATGAGCTCCGGCTCGCCTGATCCCTAAACTAACTAACTAAATGCCTTGGCTACGCGGGCTGCACCGAGGCCAGGATCCATGCCTCCGCCTTGCCCGATCCCATGGTGTGCACCGATGGCAGGACCCGCGAGCTTCGTCTCGTCCGATCCCTAAACTAACTGCCTCGCCCGATCCTATGGCGCACACCGACGTTAGGGTCCACAAGCTCTGTCTTGTCCGATCCATAAACTAACTGCCTCACCCGATCCTGTGGCGCGCACCGACGCCAGGATCTACGTGCTATGTCTCACCTGATCCCACGGCCCGCACCGACGTCAGGATCCGTGAGCTCCGTCTCACCTGATCCCAAAACTAAAAATGCCTCGGCTGTGCAATGACGCCTTGGTTGACGACTCTGTCTTGACTAAAAAACATGCACACATGCCCCCTAACAAACACACCCTAGACAATTCCGCCCGAATCGCCCGGGGGCTACACCCGTGGGTGCGCTCGCGCACACCCGCCGACAAAACAAAAACCACCCCCGCTGGCAACATGAAAACCCGCCCGAACGATTCTGCCCGAATTGCTTGGGGGCTCGAGGGCTACACCCACGGGTGCGCTCACGCGCACACGCCGCCAAGGCAAAAATTTCCTAGATGATTCTACTCGAATCGCCCGGGGGCTCAGGAGCTCCTATTGGGTTTATAAACCCGGGGTTCCTTGCCGACCGGCTTCTAAAAAAAGGCTCGGCCCAAGCAGATGACGCGCAGCTCATGGGCCGGCACAGGTATCTAAACGACAGGCTAGAAGGGTGATCCAGTCACCGACCGGAAGGTCTGGCCGAGGAGGAATGGCATCCATTTTCCGCCTCCGGCACACCTCTCCGACCAGAGCGCTCATTTCAGTCCCTAGCCCGCCTTCGGACGACGTCTCCAACCGGAAGGCCTGGCCAAAACACTATTTCTAACTCCAACCCCGCATCTCCTGACCGGGGTACACCAAGCCCCTGCTCTCTACTCATCTCCGACTGGCACGATCAGAGCCGACTGGTACCAACCGACCAGGGACGCCCACTCGGTAAGGACTAGGAAACAGATGAAGAAAGTAAGGCAGGGTGCACAAGTAAAACTGTAATCCTGAAAGTCATACTTTGTACATCGGCATAAACAGTACTCTGCACCTCCATGGCACAATAGAGCCCAAGCAGTGTTGTAGGCGCTGATATTTTCCTCTATAGTGTTGTGGGCGTCATTAACTCCCATACGATAAGGCTCCCCCCACATGCCTCTGGGCATCGACAGTGTTGTGGGCACCGACATTTACCATACCAGGCGAACATGGTAAAACCCCTTGCCTGCCTCCAGGTATCAACAGTGTGGCAGGCACCGACGTCTACCATACCCGAAGAAGACAACCCAACCTCTCACGTGTATCTAACATCCAATAGTGTTGTGGGCGCCTACCATCATCCTGTACCCATCGACATGGGTAACAAGGCTTAGAAGCATACATACTCTCTCCCTCTCACTTGTAAGGCTATCCCCTTCATCTATAAAAGGGGATGTGCTCTCTTCCAACAGATAGGTTCATTAAGCTCGGTCAGATTCATTCAGATCGATCAAGTTCACTAGTACACAACCACCGAACCGCCAGGTTCAAACCACAAGCACACGCTTGAACACTTAGCTCATAGTGGGGCTCCCGTCACTCTCAGCCCTTCTGACTGGAGTCCGACCGGACCTCTTATACCCCATCTTTCTCCTTCTCATTTATAACCCCACTGCAAACTTTGAGCACCTAGGCTCAGGAATAAAGTCATCGACTGACTCAAACTGGACGTAGGGCACGTTGCCTGAACTAGTATAAACCCTGTGTCATTGAGTGCTAGGTCACCTCCGATCACAACGTGCAGCAAAACTATAAATATTTACTTGTTGGTCACTTTCTGCACGACACATAACTTCAGGACTGTTCAACTCAGTGGTGTTGTCTTTGTCGTCATAATCCAACTCATCTTGCACCTGATGGCCACAAACACACGGTGGTAAGCAAATAAAAATTTGGTCCAAGTGAGGCAGGATGGCAAGACAGATAAATAGATTAGTTAAAGGTATTCATATATGAGTGTAGTATGTACCTGATCAAAATCACTCTCATCGTCTTCATTTTCTTCCCACTCGACAGCAAGACTGATATCATCATCCAGGGTGGTGTCCATTGCATCGACAGAAGGCGCACCGACAGCAGCATTGCTGGCCGCCACATCATGAAAGTCTGTGATGAGCTTACCTATGGAGGCAAGCTGGTCAAAGAGCTGGTTGGAGATGGGGCCGAGGAGATGCTCAATGCCCTTCTTCTTGTCAGGGTTCTTAACATTGTCATTCTTGAGGGTGGCGAGCACCTCGTCCGTGGCCCCCGTGAGCACGTCGAGCGGCTGGCCGCTGAGCTACTGCTGGATGAGGTTGAGCAGGGCCTTGTAGATGGCGCTCGTCTCCTTGGTCTGAGGCTTGTAGATGGCATCGTCGGTGAGGGAGAGGACACTGATCCCCCAACCGGAGGTGGCCCATCGCCTACGCTTGGTGTCATGGTGGGGGAGGCCAGTGTCGGCTGCGTCATGCTTGGCTTTCCTAGTGCGTGACCTGGAGAGCTTCTCCTCGAGCTCGGGCGGTGGCTTGTTCTGGACGGCGTGGTTGCCGAAGGACGTGGGGTCGATCCTGTTCCACAGTGTCTCGAGCTCACCGCTGGGCTCATGGGTGTCGCGGGGACGGGAGTCGATGGTGAGGATGAGGCTGGCGTTGGTGCGGTACTCATACTGCTTGAAGCGTGCGTGCACCTCGGTGACAAGTTACCGAACTGGGAAAAAAACTAATTAGAGGCAATGGGAAACCTAGGGATCGAAGAGGAGGAGCAGTAGGGGGTAGAGAGCAGAGAGGTGTACCTTTGGGGCGCGATGAGGGGAGGAATCGTCCTCCTCGCGCTCGCTCGTTGGAGGAGGATCATCTCGTCGGCCTCCCATCGATGAGTCAGGAGGGTATGTGGAGGCTTTAGGGGTTTCCTTGTTTTTTTAATTTAGGCCCAGTTTGGTTTTGCCTTGATTTATGATTTTGATCTGATGGAGATGGATGCAGAATTGCGGATGCGGCAGACCGCCGGAGAAGGGGAGGGAGAGGGAAGAGGCCAAGAGAGATGCGCTGTGTAAAACCGACTTAGAGCATCTCCAAGAGATATGCTATCTTTGTTCTGTATGGTATATTTAGATTTTTACAGGAAAAATTGAACTTCAACAGATATCCTATTTGGTTTTGTATAATAGCAAGTATGCTATCCTTGAAATCTCATTAGGCATAGATAGCAAGCGAACCTGGCTCGCCATCTTCCGAAATAGCTAGCCACGGTGGATGCCCCGCACGCGTGATCCTTCCCGCGCGCCAGAAACTAGCTTCCCGCCCGCGCACTGAACTCTCCCATCATGGGGATCCAGGCCCAACCCGCTCCATTTGATGATTCCCAACTCCCAAGCTCGTCCATTGCCTCCTCCCCTTCGTCGGCCCTGTCATCGCCGCACCACGGAAGCTGCTACTCGCTGGGCCTCTGAATCGCCCTTTCCTTATTCGCCATGATGTCACAGCGTCCTCATGGATAGGCTCTGCCGTCTAAGATGGGAGATCCCAACTGTGCTGCCCTTTTATTCCAACAACAGGCGAATGGGAGTACCAGGTGGATTGGAGCAGCATCAGGCGAAAGGGAGCAGCAGTTTGGATGGGAGCAGCAGGCGGATGGGAGATCCCAACTGCAGCAGGACTCCCTGGTGCTACCGTGGTTGGAGAATACGGCGCAAGGAGGCCAGCGACGATGAGTCCTTCCACCCAACAGTGCTGCTGCTACTGCATCGAATCCATTCCTTGACGTGTGCTCCGGTGAGTCTAATTTTTAGTGGGCCTCTCTCACCGTTGTTCAGTACATCCATTATTATTTCCCCAATTTTCTATTGCTATTGTGGAAACGGTAGTGCCAATTTTTCATCTGCACATTGTCCTGTTCAGTTGTATTTGGTAAATTCAGTGGGCACACATGACGCTTGAAGTTTTTGTTGGGTGAGAATGTGAGGTGATATCAAAGTGGTAGTAGTGACTGGTGGCTGATGATGGAGGATGATAATTACGTGCCTCTGTTAGTGTCTTATAGTTGGCAGGGAGTTCATCAGCAGCTTCATATGATTGGTGATATGTAGTTGTCCTGGACTCCTGATGTACTGCATAATAGTGCTTTGTCGCCTAAATATTCCTTTGTGGCCTACCTTTGAAAATTACAGTGAGCTGACTTCACAATGTTCAGTCATGGGCACTCGATTTTCTTCACTTCATTGTAATAGATCATGACAAATGGATGTAGAAAAGACACTACCTGGAAGACACTATCTGAATGCCTGAAACGCTAATTGAATGGAAACTGAAAATACCTAGCCTACTGTACATATCCGGCAACAGGCTAAATTATTCTGTAGCTTTGGTTTGCATCCCAAGAAATCTATGTTCATCTGATTGCTAGGTTCATGTTGAAGATATATTGTCTTTTTTGGTCAAATATCAATTTTATTCAAGCATTTCTTGCAAACTGCAAATTAGGACAATCCATTATGGTAATCTAACAGATTGTTTGAAACTAAGTTGCTAGAGTTTCAGAATGTCTAAAACTCTATCTGCTAATTAAAAGTACTCATTGAATGTTTGAAACGTTAAATGAATGGAAACTGAAAATAGATAGCCTACTGTACATATCCGGCAACAGGCTAAATTACTAACATTCTGCAGCTAAGTTTTGTCGCTATTTGTTTTTACAGGCAAAATGGATTCAGGCAGATCTTTGACCGACATGATTATGGAAGGTTTCCCTCCAGATGGAGTGTCTGACAATATCTCACCTCATAATGAAATACAAGCACGCGATGAGGTCCCTGCTGTGGTCAAAGGAAATAAAAGAAGGTCCAAAATTTCACTCTTAAAGAGGATGAGATGTTGGTGTCAGCGTGGCTAAATGTGAGTTTGGATCCTGTGAGAGGAGCCGATCAATCAAAAGATACCTATTGGAAAAGAATACATGATTACTTTCATTCAAAAAAGGATTTTGAATCTGATCGCACACAAAGTTCTCTAATGAGTCGGTGGTCTAGTATACTACATGACTGCAACATATTTGTTGGTTGTGTTTCGAAGGTAGAGGCCCGAAATTAGAGTGGTGCATCTATTTATGACAAGGTTAGATGACCTACCTTCACATACTAATTTCCTATATGTTTTAGCTGAATCTCATGTGTCATCCTTGTTTCCCATTGTAGCAAGCAAATGCATTAACTATGTATAAGAATGATGACCCATTACACAGGACTTTCCAGTACATACATTGCTGGCAAATATTGAAAGACCATTCGAAGTGGATACTAAAAGACCATTGTAGGAAGAAAGGATAAAACTTGACAAAGAACAATTTGATTTTGAGCAGGATCGAGAAGAAGAAAGAATTATAAATATTGATATGAGCACCATGTCAACCAGACAGCAATAGTTCTATGATGATCAACAAAAGAAAATACTTGCAAGACGGCTTGGAAATTAGTAGAACCATGATTTTGAATTTTTTTAGATTTGAGCATAGTGCGAGACATGTTTAATTTTCTGAAACATTTTAGTTCACAGCATATCAGATTGATTAATGTTCTTGCATGAACCTTGTTATCTATATTATTCTGTAAAGGAGCTGCTTTTGACGTTTGCACCATCACAAATATATTTGGGCTCGTGACACTGCATTTGCTCTCTGGAACCTACTGTAGCCTGTTCGACAATACATAGAAGTGCAGGTTGGACACTGCCCTCAGGTCCTCTTCATAGCAGATTAATTTAGTCAGCTACTGTATTATGTATTGTGTCGATGAAATATGGTCGGCAGTCTATCTAGGGGTATGCCCAAGGTAGTAGATTATCGGCAGACAGGTGCGCAAGCAACAAATAAGATGGTAACGCAAGACAGACACAAGGTTTTATCCAAGTTCGGCCGCCGTAAAGGCGTAATACCTACGTCCTACGTCTGATTGTATTATTGTATGTCAATGAGAGATGTTTTTTAGAGGGGTCCCCTGCCCGCCTTATATAGTCCGGGGGGCAGAGTTACAGATCTGGAAACTAATCCTAGCCAGTTACAATTGCCATAGGTGGCCGGATAAGGATTCCTATTCTAACCGACCAGGATCTTGCTTGATCTCCAAATCTGCTTTGACTCCTTGCGCGGGACTCCGAACAGGTTGGCCGGGCCACGCGTCATCTTCTAGTGGACCGGACCCCCTGATCCGGGCCGGCCCAAGCCTAGCCGTAAGGGTATATGGGTTAATACCCCCACATATTGCAACCTGCCTAGTGTTTTGTACCTTTGCATCTGGGGTTTTATGTTTTTAACAAATGTATAGTTATGTTTTTAACAAATGAGTCCTGTCAGGCTATGGTGAGTGCTTCCACTGCTAAACTGTCAACAAAAGACATGTTGGTCTAAAACTGACAGCAAGCTATTTTTGGAGGACTAAGTTTGCCCTTCTGCTCTGTAGTACAAGTACTTGCATCTGAGAGCCATTGTACATGCAGCAGGGAAAAGAACCATTCCTTGCATCAAAGCAATGTTTGCAACTAGTGTTGCAGGCTTTCAAGCAAAGCATTTAGGCTTTCAATATAAATGAAAGGCAAGCTTGTCAAAAAAATATATGCCTTGAACTACTACAATATCTAGTAAATCAAACAAAGAACATAGGTCTGGAAACTAATACATAATGCCTTGATGTTGCGATAGTAAATGAAATTATTCAACAGTAATATTTGTATATAAATCTGAAAAATTATGCCACAAGTGTTCGATAAGGTCGGCTTGAAGCTGTGTGTGTGTCTCCTTGTCCTTGATCTTCTTGTAATTCTGCATAAATGCATCGAACTCAGGTGTAGCATCGTGTGATACAATCACCTTTTCTCCCACATCATCATATCTGAAATCTTTTTCGTCAACTCCCTCGTCTTCAACAATCATATTGTGCATAATGATACAAGCCGTCATGACAAGTTGAATTGTATCCTCATCCCACACACGTGCCAGAGCTCGAACAATGGCAAAGCGAGCTTGTAGAACCCCAAATGCTCGTTCGACATCCTTCCTACAAGCTTCTTGTGCTTTTGCAAAATATTTGTTCTTATTACCCCATGGCTCAGGTATGGTCTTCACGAATGTGGCCCAAGATGGATATATACCATCTGCTAGATAGTAACCCATAGTATAATTATTCCCATTGATGCTATAATTTACCTATGGCCCTTGACCTTCAGCAAGCCTTGCAAATATTGGAGATCTGTGAAGAACATTTATATCATTATGCGAACCTAGCATCCCAAAGAAAGCATGCCAAATCCAAAGATCTTTAGAAGCAACAGCTTCAAGAATAATTGTAGGCTCCTTTTTATGTCCCCTATACATACCTTGCCATGCATAAGGACAATTCTTCCAGGTCTAGTGCATACAATCAATGGAACCAAGCATGCCAGGAAAACCTCTACTCTCACCAATCGTAAGTAATCTGGCAGTGTCATCCTCATTGGGCAACCTCAAGTATTCATGTCCAAATACCTGAACAACAGCTCTGACAAACTTTCTAAGACTTTCTAGAGCAGTACTCTCCCCAATATGGATATAGTCATCCATAGCATCAGCTGCTACTCCATAAGCTAACATCCGGAATGCCGCCACCACCTTCTGCAAACAAGATAGTCCTAGGGTTCCGGCTGCATTCCTCTTCTGCACGAAATAGTCATCAAACTTCTCAACGGCATTCATTATGCGGACAAACACGTGACGCCACATTCGAAACCTATGATGTCAGATTAAAAAAATATTTAGACCTCAATGCATACACTAAACATAAGTCAATAAAATTTGAGAGAATTAACCTACGCCTGAAATAACTCGGTCCATACGTAGGATTATCTGAGAAATAATCTTCATACAATCTGTAGTGTCTCGACTGCCTATCACGAATCACAACACGATGTCCCTCTATGGATCCACGATGGCATGCTGGATTGACAATGTCTGATAGTACTATATGCTCTGCTGCAGTATATACCTCATCGTCATCATCCGACGACGACGAAGAATCCAACAGCTCATTAACTACATCTTCAAATTCCATTATGAACCTTTGATTAGGAGGGTCCTAGGAATCTGCTTGAACACCTAACTGGGATTAAAGAAAGAAGATGTGTGTCGATCTACTGATTTGATAACGTGACCTAAAGAAAAATCATACCAAGGATACACGATGAGCTACCTGAACACGTACAGGGTAGCAGCAGCCCATCGCCACCAGGATCAGCATCTTGTGCTGGTGACGCACGCGCGATGTCGCCGCCAGGAGCCCAGAACGCGACGATCTTCTATTGACGCGAAGGAGCACAGCCGCTGCCAGGATGTTGCTGTGGATGACTCCAAAGGAATAGATTGTAGAAAATTTCAATCGGCAGGTGGAATAGGTCCATGGTAGTTGGTGATGTGGCAATTTTTTAATATATAAGATGAGAAATAACAAGTCTATGAGAAAACTCTTTTTTTAGGACTTCTATTTTACAAAAGAGCTAAACTATGTAATTTGGCTATTTATTTTACCACATCTGTTGGAGATGCTCTTAGGGCCCTACCGACTTCCTGTAAAAGGATATGCTTGTAACAGATTTATTACATAGATTTTGGCTCTGACCGACTGTAATACTCCCTGACGAAAATAACAGCGGTTGTTACATGTCATGGACAATGGGCAAATTGCTTTGTCTTTCCCTGACCACGCAGCACTCTCGGCCTAATGTAGGGTAGTGTTGCAAGCATCGTGATTAGAGCGAATCAGCAGCTGGTGTTGTCAACAAGCTGGCATGCAACGAACACTTTCTGGCTCATCAGCGCGTTACCTGTCGCAGTTTTCTGTACGAACTAACACCTGTTTGATCCCCACCTCTATAATCTAGAGCTCTAAGAATTTTAGAGCACTTTAGTTCATATTTAAGGTCTAAAGCTATAATGTGAGGTGGGTTAAAGTTTAGAGCTAATTTTAGACCATCTGTTTAGAGACTTTAAGAGCAAGTATAATAGCAGGACGTAAGCTGGCTAAATATTAAGGTGGAGGAGAGAGAAGAGAAGCAGACTGTAAGCTTATAGCCGGCTTAGGCCTTAGACACAAGAAACAAGATCCCATGCACGCGTTGGGAGGAACCGGAGAGAGGGCTTGCTCCGAAAACCCGGGAAGGAATAGTGGTCGGCTTTGACTGGTTGAGTTAGAATAACCGTAAAATTCGAAGTGACACATTAGAGTGGTCGGAAAAATCATAATAGCTTTATTGAATTAAATCGAAAGTATAAAAGGAGTACATATCTTAGTAGTTAAGCATAGAAACGTCTAAGCTTGTCGATGTGCTATGAATTGGGTACGTCCGTACCGTCTAGGTGAGCTAAACTGTAAGACGTTGGTCATGTGACTTCCTTTATCATGAAGGGCCCTTCCCATGGAGTTGCGAGTTTATGGACACCAGCCTGATTCATCTTCCACTTCAGGACCAGGCCCCCGACCATGAAGAACCGCTCTTTAACGTTCTTGTTGTAGTACCTGCGCAAAACAGTAAGGTATTTGGCTATACGTACGCAAGAATCGAGCCGCTTCTCTTCTGCACTATTCACTTCTAGCTCCCGTACTTTATTGACCTTGCCTTCGTCGAAGTTCTCTACCCATGTTGATCTGAAAGCTATATCTGCTGGGAGGACTGCCTCAGCACCGTAAACCATAAAGTATGGTGAGACGCCAGTATTACGACTGGGCTGGGTTCTGAGGCCCCAGACCACGACTGGTAACTCTCTGAGCCATCTTCCGAGAGCTTTGTCATTTTCTCTGTACATCCTCTTCGTCAGTGCGTCCAAAATCATACCGTTTCCCGCTCGACCTGTCCATTAGCTCTAGGGTGCGCCACCGAGATGTATTTTACTACTATGCTCCTTTCATCGTAGAAGTCCCAAAAAGCATTCCCGGTGAACTGAGTACCTAGATCAGTGATGATGCTGTTGGGTATGCCAAAGCGATGGATGACCTAGTCGAGGAACGTGACAGCCTTTTCTGAGGATGCCTGTACCAGAGGCATGTACTCTATCCACTTAGAAAATTTGTCGATCAGCACAAAGACACATGTAAATTTCCCAGGAGCCGGTTTGAAGGGTCCGATCATATCCAGTCCCCAGCATGCGAAGGGCCAAGAGGCTGGTATTGTCTGGATCTCGTGTGCTGGTACGTGGATTCTCTTGGCAAAGAACTGACAACCTTCACAGTGGCGGACGAGCTTCTCTGCATCTGCTACCGCTGACGGCCAATAGAACCCTGCTCGGAAAGCCTTGCCAACCAGCGTTCTCGAGGCCACGTGGTTGCTGCAGGAGCCAGAGTGGATTTGGTCCAGGAGATGTTCGCCATCCTCCTGAGTTATACACTTCATCAAGATTTCCTCCTTTACGTTCTTGCGCCATAATTTGCCATCGACGAGTAGATACTGCTTACTCCGACGCATCAGGCGCTCGTTTTCTGTCCGATCAGTGTAACCACTGCCATCTATCAGGTACTTGATGAAAGGTACTCTCCAGTCGGGCTCATTAGTGGTCGTAGGTGGCTCGGTGGTGCTTGACGCCGGAACCGTAGCCACCAATAGCTGGTCTGGAGGCTTGTCGACCGTGGGATCTTCCTCTTCGATGGAAGGCGTGAGCAGGTCTTGGACAAATACGCCATGTGGGACTTTGGCTCGAGATGATCCTAACTTTGACAGTGCATCTGCTACTTGGTTTTTGTCCCGGACCACATGTGTGTACTCGATGCCATAGAACTTGCCTTCCAGCTTTCTGATCGATTTGCAGTATGGATCCATCTTTTCGCTGGTCGTATCCCAGTCCTTGTTGAGTTGGTTGATGACCAGAGCCGAGTCTCCGTAGACATAGAGACGTTTAACACCGAGCTCGACCGCAATGCGCAAACCATGTAGACATGCTTCATACTCGGTGGCGTTATTAGATGCTAGGAAATAAATCCTGAGGACGTACTGGAGCTGCTCCTTGGATGGTGACACAAAAAGAACTCCTGCTCCTGTGTCGTCGATGTTGAGAGAGCCATCGAAGTACATCTTCCAATACTCTTCGGGCCCCTGAGAGGCAGGCGTGCTTAAGTCTATCCACTCGATGATGAAATCGACAAGTGCCTGAGACTTGATTGTAGTACGGCTTGCAAATTCCAAGGAGAAAGGGCATAGCTCCATTGCCCATTTGATGATGCGCCCGTTTGCGTCCTTGTTGCGAATGATGTCTCCTAGAGGGTACTCGGTCATGACCACCACACGATATCTGTCGATGTAAAGTTTCAACTTTTAGGATGTTATCAGTATGGTGTAGATCAGTTTCTGAATCTATGGGTACCTGGTCTTGGATTCATTGAGTACCTCACTGATGAAATAAATTGGTCGTTGTACCTTGTACGCATGGCCAGGCTTGTCGCGCTCGACCACCATGGTAGTGGAGACCACTCGATTAGTTGCCGCAATGTAAAGTAGGAGAGTTTTATCTTCTCTGGGAGCAGTAAGGACCGGAGGTGATGTAAGGTATTGTTTCAGCTGTGTGAAAGCAGCGTCTGCTTCCTTCGACCACTCAAACTTCTCGGATGCTTTGAGCAGTTTGAAAAACGGTAGTCCTTTTTCTCCTAATCTTGATATGAAACGACTGAGAGCAGCCATGCATCCGGTAAGCTTCTGGACATCCTTCACCTTTTTGGGCGGCTTCATGTCTAAGACAGCTTTGACTTTCTCTGGGTTAGGGCGTATGTCGTCGTAACTGACAACGTTGCCAAGCAATATAACAGAAGGAACACCAAAGATGCACTTCTTTGGGTTTAATTTTCATTGGAATGTATTAAGGGCTGCAAAGGTGCGTTCCAGGTTATCAACAAGGGTATGTGCTTCCTTGGTTTTGACAACTACATCGTCAACATAAGCCTCGACGAGGTCGTCTTTTATCTCGTCTTTGAGGCAGGCCTGTATGGTGCGTTGGTAGGTAGCCCCGGCGTTCTTGAGCTCGAACGACAAGGTCGTGTAGCAGTAGGCGCCGAAAGGCGTGATAAAAGATGTCTTGATCTGGTCATCCATTTTGAGAGCGATCTGGTGATAACCAGAGTAGCAATCGAGAAAGGAAAGCAGCTCGCAACCGGCGGTTGAATCTACGACCTCGTCTATGCAAGGTAAGCCGAAGGGGTCCTTAGGACAGTGTTTGTTGAGATCAGTGTAATCAACGCACATTCTCCATTCATTATTCTTTTTGCGTACAAGAACCGGGTTGGCTAACCACTCCGGATGATACATTTCTTTGATAAATCCGGCTGCCAAAAGCCGTGTAACTTCTACCCTAATCGCCTCCTTCTTGTCGCGAGCGAACCGTCGTAGCTTCTGCTTGATAGGTTTGGCCTTGCCGTCGACATTCAAGGAGTGCTCGATCAAGTTCCGAGGTACACCAGGCATGTCAGCAGGTTTCCATGCAAACACATCCACGTTGCTCCTCAAGAACCTGACGAGCGCATCTTCCTATTTGGGATCTAGGTTGGCCCCGATAAGGGCCATTTTGCTAGGATCACCGTCGACCAGCTGGATCACCTTGTGCTCCTTGGACTTGATGTTCTTGCGTGGAGCCTCGAGCTCTAGGATCTCCAGGTGGTCGGTTGAGGTCTTCTTAGCGTCGAGCATGGTCTTAGCCATGCGAATAGAGAGGTCGTGAGCCTCTGCTATTTTGAAGCTGTCGTCCTCGCAGGTATAAGCTGCGTATATGTTGCCCCTGAGGGTTAGAACTCCTTTCTCGGTAGGCATCTTGAGCACCAGATACCTGTAATGAGGTATGGCCATGAACTTGCTGAGCGATGGTCGACCAAGGATAGTATGGTAGGTGCCATCGAAGTCAGTAACCACGAAGTTGATGTAGTCGGTGCGGAAGTGGTCTGGGGTCCCAAATTGCACAGGTAGCGTGATCTGCCCGAGAGGTGTAGAGCTCTATCCGGGGAGAACACCCTAGAACTATGCCTCGTATGGCTTGAGATCCGCCTAGGTTATCTTCAGGGCTGACAGACTATTCTTGAACAGTATATCGATGGAGCTGCCGCCATCAATCAGCACTCTATCGAACTGAACCTTGTTGATACAAGGATCGAGGACCAGGGGAAAACGTCCCGGCTCAGGTATTGCGGCCCATTGGTCCTTTCTGCTGAAGGAGATCTCGCGGTGAGACCAAGGAGGGAGCCGCGAATCGGTGATGAGGTTGTCGGTGTTGGCCATGTTCAAGCAAGCACGGGTGAGTAGCTTGCGTTCTTGTTTGGTCTCGATAGACACTTTGCCTCCGATGATGGTGTGCACGCGATCGGTTGGCTTGACGTACTTGTGACGGGGATCTGTATCTTCATCATCGTTGTCCTCGTTGCGCTATTCCCCTGCATCGTTAGGCTTGTCGGATGTATTCAGAGCCTGTTGACGCGTGTAGATAGACTTGAGAATGCGGCAATTCTCTATGGTATGGTTTGACTTAGGATGGAGCTGGCAGGGCCCTTTCAGTGCTTTGGCATAGTCTTCTTCGTAGTTATGACGTCCGCCACCTTTTTTAACGGTGTTGACCTCGCCGTCATCTTCCTGAGCACGCTTGCCCCTGTAATCGTCATGGCGGTTACGCCGCTGATTACGTTGGTCATGGTGGTCGCGGGAGTCGTTGCGCTGGTTGCGGCGGTCAAAATTGTCGTTCCGACCACGGTTGCCGCGGTACTCGTTGCGGTGTGGGGGGTGGTTCGAGCGTGGAACCCTTGCTGCTTCTTCGATAATTATCTTTTTGGCGTCATCGGCGTCCGCATATTTCTTAGCCGTGGCCAGGAGCGCTGTGACTGATTCAGGTCTCTTGCGGAGGAGCTTATCCCTTAGGGCATCATGGAAGCGAAGGCCAGTGATGAAAGCCTCGATTGCCTCGTTGTCGGAGATTGACGGGACCTTGATGCGCATCTCCAAGAAATGCCGGACGTACTCACGCAGTGGCTCATCTTTCCAATCTCGAATCCGTTGCAGATCATATTTGTTCCCCGGTTGCTCGCAAGTTGCAATGAAGTTGTCGATGAAAGCTTGCTTGAGCTCCTGCCAAGAATCGAAGTAGTTCGCCGGCAAGCTGACCAGCCATTGGTGACCTGCATGGCCAACAGCGACTGGGAAGTAGTTAGACATGACGTGCTCGGGGTAGCAGCAGCCCGTACAGGGTAGCAGCAGCCCGTCGCCACCAGGATCAGCATCTTGTGCTGGTGACGCACGCGCGATGTCGCCGCCAGGAGCCCAGAACGCGACGATCTTCTATTGACGCGAAGGAGCACAGCCGCTGCCAGGATGTTGCTGTGGATGACTCCAAAGGAATAGATTGTAGAAAATTTCAATCGGCAGGTGGAATAGGTCCATGGTAGTTGGTGATGTGGCAATTTTTTAATATATAAGATGAGAAATAACAAGTCTATGAGAAAACTCTTTTTTTAGGACTTCTATTTTACAAAAGAGCTAAACTATGTAATTTGGCTATTTATTTTACCACATCTGTTAGAGATGCTCTTAGGGCCCTACCGACTTCCTGTAAAAGGATATGCTTGTAACAGATTTATTACATAGATTTTGGCTCTGACCGACTGTAATACTCCCTGACGAAAATAACAGCGGCTGTTACATGTCATGGACAATGGGCAAATTGCTTTGTCTTTCCCTGACCACGCAGCACTCCCGGCCTAATGTAGGGTAGTGTTGCAAGCATCGTGACTAGAGCGAATCAGCAGCTGGTGTTGTCAACAAGCTGGCATGCAACGAACACTTTCTGGCTCATCATCGCGTTCCCTGTCGCAGTTTTCTGTACGAACTAACACCTGTTTGATCCCCACCTCTATAGTCTAGAGCTCTAAGAATTTTAGAGCACTTTAGTTCATATTTAAGGTCTAAAGCTATAATGTGAGATGGGTTAAAATTTAGAGCTAGCTTTAGATCATCTGTTTGGAGACTTTAAGAGCAAGTGTAATAGCAGGACGTAAGCTGGCTAAATATTAAGGTGGAGGAGAGAGAAGAGAAGCGGACTGTAAGCTTACAGTCGGCTTAGGCCTTAGACACAAGAAACAAGAAACTTCGTGAGAGAGATAAGTGGATAATACATTAATAATAAAGAGCTAACTATTATATATATGGGCTAAGAGACGGCTACAAAGAACCTTACAACTAGCTGATCGACTATATTATTAGCCTTGCTCTAACTCTAAAGTTTAGAGCTCTAAAATTTAGAGCGAGAATCCAACATGGCCCTAAAAGCGATGACCTGCACAGAGTGTCGCTGTAGCTTAATCATTTGGCACTAACGAGTGTCCTGTTCGTTTGGGCTTGTTTGATTGATAAGCCATGGCTGAAAATACTGTTGACTAATTTGATGTGAGAGAAAAATACTATTTATTGGCTAAAAAATATAACTTATAAACCAAACAAGCCCAAATAAATAGGGTAAAGGTCAGTAGAAAAGTTGTACTACTTTTGCGTCCTGTGACATTCATTTTTTTTCAAATGTTGGCAAGAGTCCTGTGAGATTGAACATTCGCGCACATCAAATCATGCCGAATTTCTATCGGAGATGAACTCGATATAGATTTTAGTATCGATAAAGATATCGCATGTTTCTCACGGCTCATTCCGTTCATAAAAGAATGTAATTCTCATATTTTGATAAGTCAAACACTCTAAATTTTGACTAAAATTATTTAAAAAAGTACTAACAATCATGAGATAAATTAAGTATCATTAGATTAGTTATAAAATATATTTTCATAATAAATTTATTTAGAGATATAAATATTAATACTATTTACTATATATTTGGTCAAATTTGAGCTACTTTGACTGGCACAATTTCTATAATTATATTCTTTTACGGATGAAGGTAGTACCGGTTAGCATATCGTCTATTAATAAAAATAATAACTAGCCACGAATAGAGCCCACGTACAAATTCCACCATCAGTAACTACTAGATTACATTAATTCAGTTTACATAAACACGGGATTCTTTGAAGCGGTAAAAACTGTGTAATGGAGTCAAGGAACAATGAGAGGACGCCACCCATGATACCAGTCTCCGCGGCCTAAAATGATACAATTTTAGTTTAGGACAAATTTAAGTTACTTTTATTTAAGTTTAATTAAGTTTTTAGAGATAATATCAAATAGTATGTCTCTAAATAGGTTTGCCATTAAAATATAAAAAGGTGACGTATCCAGTGCAGAGAGCTCCCGCTCTGTGCGGGGTCTAAGGAAGGGTGTTAGTGATAAGCCTTACCCTTGCCTGTACAATGCGAGGAGACCGCGACTCGAATCCGGAACCTTCCGGTCACAGGCGGTAAGACTCTACCGCTTGCACCATGCTCGCCTTTAAAATATATTCAAAATTAATTTAATGATATTTCATTCGTACCATAAATATTAGTATTTTAGAGGTTTGGTTAAATTTGATATTATTTAACTTCCTGGAAAGCAATAATTGTATTTTTCTAGGATGGAGAGGGTATTTCGTCGCTAAGAAAAAAAAAGACACGCAAACATTAATACTACCTTGCCAAAATGGGTAACCACATGTTTGTTGATGCAGTAATGCTAACCACCGTATTGTATTCCAAGCTGCAATAACAATGATCAGATGTTGACATGACCCACCTGTCGGCTGAAGCATCCATCATCCAGCAGCAAGTGACAGGTGCACATCCGAGTGAATTCGAGTTGCATACCATACGGGCATCCCTGCCTGCCCATACAACCATGCAGTATAAATAAATATAATCGTGGCTAAAGTTTAGAGGTGTCACGTGAGATATCACATGAGATGTCATATCAAACAAGTTACACAAGTCTTTAGTAATTTGCGAGACGAATTTATTAAGCATAATTAATCTATTATTAGCGCATATTTACTGTGGCACATATTATTAAATCATGAACTAATTAGAATTAAAAAATTAGTCTCGATCTAGTTTCGTAATTAGTCTATATTTAATACGAAGAGGGGCGAGCGAAAGTTTAGGAGAGAGAAATAAACACAGATAGCCTCTCGCACGAAATCGTCGCGTCCAAGTCCACTGCCGCGCACGGTTGATTCGATTCCACGCTTTCAACAGGAGAGAGCAGAAACAATTCCTTCTCGAACACCGGTCCACTTTTCGAATCTCCAGGCAAATCAAACCACCGTCTTGTTTAGATTAGGGTTAGGAATCGGTATTTGATACTATAGCACTTTCGTTTGTATTTGATAATTATTGTCTAATTATAGCCTAACTAGGCTCAAAAGATTCGTCTCGTAATTTACAATCAAACTGTGTAATTAATTATTATTTTTATCTACATTTAATACTCCATACATATGTCTAAAGATTTGATGCAATGGAGAGAGAATGAAAAAACTTGTAATCTAAACAAGGCCCACACATAAATTACCCAAAAAAAAGTTAAGCAAAAACCGGACGCGAGAACCGATGCTATTAACGCTGACTACTGTTAAGTGTTAACCCCTCTCCGCCCGCCCGCTGCCTTTCCTCTTCCCCTTCCCCAACCCAACCACCCGCACCAAGCCAACCCAGGGAGAGACAGCACGCGGCGCGGCCACGCCGAGCGCCTGCCTGCCTGCCTGGGCTCCCCTGAGTCCCCTCCTCCCCTTCGCCTCCTCCTCCGATCGGGCCCGCCTCGCCTAGCTGCTGCGCGCGCGCCGCCGCGGTGGGACCCGGGAGGAGCGCTGGTGGCGGGCGGGCCCGATGGAGTGGGCGTCGGCGGCGTACACGGCCGCGGCGCTGGTGTGCGCCGCGGCGGCGTGCGTGGTCGCGCTCGCGCACATCTACCGCCACCTCCTCCACTACGCCGAGCCAATCTACCAGCGGTTCATCGTCCGCATCATATTCATGGTCCCGGTAATGCTCTCCGCTCGCCGCTCATACCTAACCCTCGCGGCAGCAGATCTGCAGCCGCCTTCGCGGTTCATCGTCCGCATCATATCTATGGCTGAACTCGAGGGCGCGTCGCGGTCGTTAGCTGGAATAAGGTCCGGATTGGGTCAGTTTGCGGGAGCTAGTTGCTTGCCTGCGCGATTGCGTGCTCTGTCGACGCTCTTAGGTTTCGGTCGGTATGTTAGGTGTCTTTTTCTGGTGAGTTTCCCGTGAAAGTTAGGCTGTGATGGAATGAAGTACTCGCTGGTAAATTTTGCTAGAGCATGTGATACTGATCAGAATGCGAATGCTTGCCATGCGTGGAGCTTTATGCACTATAACTATGGCTTACTTTTATGCGTGCAATTGAATTCATTGAGGTTCTGAGTAGAGTGCATCTGATCAGTATAGATTCCTGGAACTTGTGGTTTCGTCCTGAGGCAGCCGTCGCCGGTGAGGTGGATTGAAGGTAGTAGGTTACCGGATGGTAGAAGTGGCGGCGCCGCTGCGAGGCAGCCGTCGCCGGATAACTAGCGCGAAGAAGAGCTGCGGTCGCCTGTCGCCCCCCACGCCGAGGATACACCGTCTCTGATACCAACTGTCACGCCCCGTTGCCGCCGGCAATCGCCGCCGACGTGAGGAGTCCAGGAAGCACCGAGAGATGAGGAAACGGGAAGAGGAACCTTCCTCTTTCACCGATCTTAGATTTCAGAATTTCGATGAGTCTTACTGCGACACAACGCACGCTTAAAACATACCCCTTGGCCTATGGCCCACATGTCATACTCTGTCTATTACATAACTGCTAGAATCCGTCTTCTGGCTTCCTTAGCGACTTCCTTGGTTTACGCCTTCTTCAACTCACGGTGTACCAGGTCTGACAGGGTTGAATAAGTATATACGTTTATTTCTGGTAGGAATGTATGTGTTCCCATGGCAAATTGTTTCTGGATTGAACCATTATGTTTGGATCATAGTATATGTATTGATGTGTTCACATTCACTCTAGTGATTTGGTCCACAAGTGAATTTGCTGCAGCTGTAAGAGAAAGAGTAATTGCTCTGTAGAACGTCTGCAACCCTAATGCCAACACTTCTAGTTTGGAAAATACAAACACTTGGTCCATTATTCATTCACATTTGTCACCCTTGTGTCCCTTCGCTTTTGTCTACAAGCACTCTATGTGTATTGCATATTCCATTATATTAACCCCAAAGGCTTGTGCTATTCTGCAGGTATATGCTGTGATGTCATTCCTTTCCCTTATCCTCCCTGATAACGCGATATATTTTAATTCTATTCGAGAGATGTAAGTTCTACTTGTAAGACGAACCTCTATGTTCACTTCATATGAAATTTTTATTCAATGTGTCATTATGGCTTCTACTTTTGGTCTTTTGCTCACTGTTGAGACATGTAATGCTCAATGGCATGATTCCATCTATTCGTAGTCAACAACAAAAATAAGTAGTAAGAACTGGTAGAAGCTTTCTGCAATCCAATTCATATGTGCTTTCAACATATCAGTATGTGTGAACTGCTCACTTGTTTATATACTATAAATATGTCAGCAACTGTGCTGATAATCTTTGATGATCTCTAGTGAATGGAGTATCCAGTATCCTTTGTGAACGAGTGCACGTGTCCAATTTTATGAATATTGGTCTGATCCCATGGGTGCATTATCAATTCATAAACAATGGAGAGTGCTCATGGTTCTGTCTACTCTTGAGTGCCTTCCTATGATAAAAAAATGTAAACAAGGTGGAGAAAATTTAACAGATGACCTCCTTTGTGTAAAATTGCAAAAAGGATCTTCACAGGTCATAATTTGGTAGTAAGTTCAACAATTGTTTTCTAATCTAATATATGATGCTATTCACATGTCATCATAACGTGGACTAGAGTCTTATTAATCTTTTCTTTCTCTCTCACTCTCTCTTTTTTGTGCTATTTAAGCTCTTGAACATGTCTACCTAAATAGTATAGTGCAGATCTTAGGCGTTATTTATCTTTATGTTTGTGTGAGTTTGCCTGTGTGCTGTTAGTTTTTTCAGTGCAGTTACAGAAGTATTACAATTAGTAATTGCAAAATCACCATTTTCTGAAAAGCCACATCCATGTTATTTCAGCTATGATGCTTGGGTCATCTACAATTTTCTCTCACTCTGTTTGGCATGGGTGGGAGGTCCTGGTGCTGTGGTGGTAAGTTTGAGTGGCCGAAGCCTGAAACCGTCATGGATTCTGATGACTTGCTGTTATCCAGCTATTCCTCTAGATGGGTGCGTAAGTGTCCTTGGTGCATTACTAAGTAACTACCACGGCTTTTTAAAATTTTCTGTGCCATTGCTCAATAGTAAGTGATTTGTTTTTGTCAAATATATTTTGTCATTATTACGAAAGTGCTGTCTGACAAAAAAAAAAACTTTGGTCTTGGACAGGCGTTTTATACGAAGATGTAAACAAGGTTGCTTGCAGTTTGTGATTCTCAAGCCTATTTTGGTTGTTATCACCTTTATACTTTACGCGAAAGGAAAATACAAAGATGGAAACTTCAGTGTCAACCAATCCTATCTCTACATAACTATCATATATACAATCTCATACACGATGGCTTTATATGCCCTTGCATTGTTCTATGCGGCATGCAGAGATCTACTTCGGCCATATAATCCTGTCCCAAAATTCATCATGATCAAATCGGTGGTGTTTCTCACATATTGGCAGGTAAATACTTTTCAAGTATTTTCCCACTTCACACTTCCCAGTATATAACATTGGCCCACCTATTTACTAAGCTAAATCTAGAACTGTATTTCTGTTTGCAATAAATTTTTATGTGATATCCAAGCCATAAATTGAACCTTTTTATTGCAGGGTGTTCTGGTTTTCCTTGCTGCAAAATCTCGATTTATCAAGAATGCTGATAAGGCTGCTGATCTCCAGAACTTTGTATTGTGTGTTGAGATGCTAATAGCAGCCATTGGGCACTTATTTGCTTTCCCCTACAAGGAATATGCAGGTCCCAATGCCCGCCCGTCAGGTGGTTTCAGAGAAAGCCTTCTTCATGCTTTGAAATTCAATGATTTCTACCATGACACCGTTCACCAGGTAACCAGGATCTTTCACACTCTAATACCCCAATACATTGTAGCATCTATTTTGTCTGATCAAACCTCATTCTCATGCAGTTTGCTCCTACATACAATGAATATGTGCTCTACAATCACAATGAGGGAGACAATGCACAAACGAAGTATCCCTCAGGGAGGACCGCCCCAAGTGGGCAGGGTGTAGAGTTGGCTGGCATCACTGTGGTGGCTTCAAGCAGTCCAGTGACATCAAGTGTATCATCCAACCAGGTAGAGCAGGAAGAGACAATGACAACCCCAATCAAGGACAAAGTCGATCCTCCTGGAGGGCTTTACGATCTCACAGAATTGCTTGATGTGGATTTGTCTAGCTACCCAGCCAAGGTTCCTGCAATCACCGATGTAAGAAAACAATGATCAAGCTTGATGAGATGGGCTATTATTAGGGGTTGCAATTGGGGAAAATCGTGATTTTTGTTGAAGAGTTGCCATAGTTAACATTGTAAAAATGTGTGTATTACTTGTTCTGATTTTTCCCCATTGAAGGGGGTTTATTCATTGTCAGCAGCTGCTGCCACACGGCCTCACTCACCCTGCTCTTTACTAACTGTGTAAAATGTTGTGAGCTCAAGGTGAACCTTAAGTGTCAAGGGGAGTCTATACTAATATAATATTCTGCGTTTCTGATGGTGTATTTTCTGATTTTACTCTCCTACCTAGGGCCTGCTTAGAGATCCATGTTGGATCTACATTTTATAGACTAAATTAAAGTGGTTTAAATATTTGTGTTTGATTCAAACTATAAACAAAATGAGTCATATAAATACACACTGTTTGACACAATTCTTGCTCTGAGATTCATGTTGAAGCTACAAATACCAGGCTCTAAAATAGTCACGGATTTCCTGAAGCTTTGCTGAGCAAGGCCCTAATGTGGGTTATTCTGTGCACGAATAAACAACCAATCGAGATAATTGACGATTCTTTGTGCTGACCAACCAAAACGTCTGTGCTAATGGCTTTTACATGCCTTCTGCTTACAGCTTAAACATCACATGGCGCTTATGAAGTACTCACATGGTGGTACCTGTATAGTGTCAACACAACAAAAACATAACAGACCCAACCAACATGCTGATCACGAGGTAGCTCTTATCAAGTGTCAACCAAAATGGGTCTTCGACGTGCTTCCTGCCTACAGCTTTAAAACTCGAATAGCACTACACCTTAGATACTTCTGGCAATTGGCATGCTGTCAAGTGTCAACACAATAGGAACATGATAAATCCAACATTCCATTACTCTTGACCCATTCAGAAAAGAAGAAAATGAAACTGCACCATTAGGAAATCCTTGCGTATGTGTCACTTCAAACGAGGGTTAAACATCAAGATTATTAGCATTTACACTGTCTTTTTGAACAGCGTGCGAAAAAAAAAACTACTTATTTCATCAGTCGGCTCGCCTTGTGCAATTCTGTCCCCCTTGGGCAGCATTCTGCTCCCTCGAATTTGATTGCACCTCTTTATCATCCTTTCCAGCATCCTGAATCTGGAAGTCTGTTGAGGAATCTGACAGTGAACTCTCAGAAGTGATGGCACCAGAGCAGGCTTCGCCATCCTCGCCATGGAAGAACCTAGACAGAGACAGGGGGTTGTAAGTAGAGCTGGCTTTCCGAAGGCCCTGTATTGCTTTCATAGCTGCGAGTGTGCTTCTGTAAACATCGACGGTTTCCACATCGCAGGATGATGTTGGGTCACACCTAGCCACATCATGTGGTTCCAGATTTGAGGATGAACTAGGCTCAAGAACTTCTGCTTCTACCGGGAAAAGAAGTTCAAGATTAGCTTCGCATTCTCGAACAAGCCTTGTTAAAGGTTCGGTGGTGAAAAATGGCTGGTGACGGACAAGCTGAGTGAAAGGCAAGCTAAGCACACCGCCTGTTCTCTTGTCATACTTCTTCAGTATCTTCACTAGTCCTGCATGTACAGCACATAGGACACATTAGAAGCCAAGGCATTACTACTAGAATACTGCAGATTGACCAACTTGGTATGATGTGCTAACCAGCAAAATTTAGGGAGCTGTAGGTTTGCAGAAGAATCATTTCACCATGTATGATCACAAAATCCTTGCGTATCTCTAACATTTCTTCAGTAAATTCACTCCTGGATGTAAAAGCATCATTCTTCTTAGCTTTGACGCGCTCAATCCTCTCCTTGAGCACCTTCGAGAAACAAGGACAGAAAGGGTTAGAATGACAGCTCCAATCCAAGGAAGTGACAAAGAAAGGCAATTAACTGATAAAAAAGGGAGAACAAAAGGACAAATCTAGATAAATTTACTGTCTAATCACATTGTCTGATAAATAAGGGGAAGAAAAGGACACATCGTCGCGACATGAAAGACATTTTCCTGCCAACATTCAATGAAAATGTTCTCTTTATTAAAAAAAGGAAAACATTTCTAGAATGGTTACCGATGCATTTATGATAATCTTTCCTCTATGGCATCAGAACATTCTAAGATCTAAAGCTACAGCAATTTGTCAATATTTTAGTCCATAATGTATCCAGCACCAGACCATAGGTGACCAAGGATGGAGTGCCTAGACCAAAGGACATAGACACTTTCAGGTAGAGATTGAGAGTTGCAAATACCGCTCATTCCTAGAGAGACTATTGAGGCAAACAAATTTTGAGGAAATGGAAGAGCAGCCTAAGCTACACCCACTTTCTTTGGATGAAAAACTTTTTCTGTGTGTCAATATAGCTCCTCATGCAAGTCAGCAACTGTTTTGCAACGCTAGGTGTGATCACTGCATAAATGACTAAAACATCTCCTCATAGTAACCTTAAGTTTCTTTTGCTGGGTGAAAGTCAGTTAATGGGCCATTTTGGTATATACATGACAAATCTGGTCATCAGTGATATTCTCGCAAACAAAAATTCGATTTTCAGTTGATTATAATGCAAAATAACTATTGCTGAATCGACTGTGCTACTCATATACCATATCATCTGTGCACCTTGACATCAAATGCAATCTTAGATACAATCAAGGCTTTAGAAATATAGCTCATGTCATGGAAAAGTAAGTAAAATTGTCCAGCAGCATGCTCGCGTCATTGCAAAAACAGTGTGGCTGTGCGGGCAATTCCAGTCAGTGTTATGTGTTTTGAGATAACGAGTCAGTGTTCCATGTTGACTTGAGCTAGCATGCCTAAGTTGATTGACCTTATGCAAACTTGAGACATTAGGGCCACTACGTGGATGTGATGTACTAGGATACTATCACTGTAGAAATTAATTTGGCCTAGCAAATTTGCTACTTAATACTTTGATAAGCATATATATAGTAATGCACAATAGAACGGGAAGGCCTCTTCCATACATAAAGCATTTGAGGTATCCATTTGGTTTAGAACGGGGTCATCAACAAAAGACATGTACGAAGAAGGTATAAAGAATTAGAGTAAGGATTGGACCAATAAGCCCAGTTTTCTACCCACAATTAATCATGAACTGGCCACTCACTCCGAACTGAACAGGCCCGTGCACATACTTACAGCCTGTTCGCTTGCTCGTAAACGATCGTAAATTTCCAGCCGGGAACAGTGTTTTTCTCTCCCACCAAACCAGCCAGCAGTAAATAATCCACGATCGTTTACGGCCTTCCGAACAAGCCATTAATCGCCAGAGACAGCACATGTTAAAACTTGTACCCATGATCGATTTAACCATTAGTACATAAACCTACTGCACATGACGTAATCAATCAATGGATCAACAAGGGGTCCGGCGTAACTCCGACATCAATTGGATGCCCCTGCCCCCACACCACGTCAGATAGACGAGCGGTGGCAAGATTTGGCGCGCACCTGGAGGCGGATGACGTACCACTCCTCCCTCTCGATGTAGAACTCGTTGAGCTTGTGCAGCTCCGCGTCGAGGATTCTGGCGAACCAATTCCCCAGGCCGCCGACAGCCCCCGGCCCCGGCCCCTCGGCGGCGGCGGCGGCGGGGGGAGGAGGAGGAAGAGGAGGGGCCGCCGCGGGCTCGGGTGGTGCCAGGTTCTTGATGAGCTTCTTGAGGGCCTTGTAGGCGAGGTACTTGTCCCTCCACGCCGGCAGCGTCTCCTCCAGGTGGTTCCGGAAATCCTTCCCGAACTTCATCCCGCGGCGGATGGCCGCGACTCTCTCTCCCTCCTCCCACACGATCCCTTCCTTAATATCAGAGATTCGTCGTTCCGGTCTCTTTATAGAGGGTTCCCCTCCTCGGTGGGAGCGGAGGAGGGGTCGCGGGGAGGACGGCGAGGGGAGAAGGAAGGGAGGAAGGAAGAGGCAGTGGAGGCAGAGGGGACGGGACGGCCGGATGGGATGATTGGGTGGGTCGCTGTCGGGTGGGGCCAGGTCGGGGATATTCGCCTTGTGGGTCCCCGTCGTCTTCTCCTCGGCGCCTGCGAAGCCCTGCCGCCCTGCTCTATTTTATTTTTATTTATTATATATTCCCTTGTATTTGTACGGCGTGACGGCATCTTCTTCTCCTGCTTCGGATGATCTCTCTGGTCGCCAAGAAATCTCGTCATGGATCGAAAGAGGAACCCTCTCTCCCTCTCAAAAACAAAAGAGGAAGAACAAAAAAACAAAATAATTAATTGGTTAATATAAGCTGGTGAGGCAAGGCCCAGATGGACAGGCGTTCTACCTGGGCCCGGCCCATGTGAAACCGGTCTGCTACGGAAAGATAAGCTCTCTGCCCGGCCCCACTGACCAGTGTCGCCGGATGCGAACAAGGAGGAGATGAGGCTTCCTGAATCCTGATAAGGACGAGCCGCAAGTGCAGTGCATCGACGCCTTTCCCGGCGGCAGGATGAGATCGAGGCCGGCATGGGTGCTACTGGCGACTCTGGGTAGTGACGCGTGTGCGTTGTCGACGGGTGTAAGTCTGGATGAAAAAATCGAAGCTCGCTCGCTCAGCTCGTGGCGTAACAACCGAGTAGATTTTAGCTTGTTAGCTATAATGAGCTAGCTTACGAGCCAAACAAGCCACGCTTCCATGGAAAGAAAGCAAAACTAATATTAGTTTTTATATTACTTCATGTCTTGCACTTTATAATTGATTGATGACTGGTCTAGACCCTATAAACTTTGAGTTATTATGACTTTATCGTTTTGTTTTAAATGGATATATGGGTACTCATGGACGCATTATGTATGGTATTGAGTATGGACCATGGATGTATGATGTAATATTATAGTATATTATTATATTTGCATATATGTTAGCATATATTAATTTTTTTGTTAGATTTAAGGCTGTTGGATGGGTTACTTTTATATTATTTCTATTCTCAAGCTTTAGATAAATATAAATATTTTATTTTATGTACTTTTTTATATCTGACTCGTGAGCTTAACGAGCCAGCTCGACCTCGTAAATGAGCCGAGCCGAGCTGGCCTTCTGACTCGTTAAAATAACGAGCCGAGCCGAGCTAGCTTGTTATCTTAACTAGCCAAAAAGAGCCAAGCCGAGCTGGCTCGTTATCCAGCCCTAGCTGCATGCATGAGAGAGAGACATTCAATTCTTAGCACTTAGCAGTGTTTTAGATCTCTCCAACGCTGTTTTTTATTTGTAGCCCCATGGACCACGTAGAATCGGATAAAAAAGTAGATGCTCTATAATGACTTGCAGAAGCTATATATGCTTGGAAAAAGAGAAGATGGTACATGCTGAAAAAGAAGAGGTAGAGGAAATAAATGTGAGGCATTATAAAAGAAAAAAGTTTCTGTACAAATCATAAGTAGTGATAATTTTCATTGTGTGAATAGTAGTCTTAATATTTCGTAGTCTACGTGGATCACTTTATTTGTATTAGAACTCCTAAGAGGGTTAGCCTTCTTCAGTGATGCCCTTAGTTAGCTCTGCCAAAGAGGACCTGAACGAGAAGGGGAGTATTTGAACGAGAAGGATACGTTTGCACGCATGACGCAGCAGTACACTGAGCTGTATATTGGTCCAAAGAAACCTTGAAAGGAAACAACGCCTTGTTCTGTGACAGCTGCTCTGGCGCCATCCATCGACACAATCTGGTTCGTCTATAAAATGGGTTGCTGTTCAGAGTTCAGAGAGCTATCAGTATCGATCATTCGTCCATCGTCCATCGTCCATCGTCCATCGTCTATCGTCTATCGTCTCACATATACAGCTCTTTCAGGGTGCGTAGAGCAGAGTTGCTGTCCGGAGCGGACATATATAGGATATAGGATCCATATAGACATCAGAGTCAGACAGTAGCAGTGGAGATGGGGTCCCTGATGTCCGGTTGGAGCTCATCAGTACTGAGTGACAAGGAAGGTATAAGTATAATAACATGATGTGTCCAGTGTCCTCCATCCATCCATGCATGCAATCTCAGAGCTTTGTTTGTTTGAGGACTTGCACTAATTTTGTTTGTTGTATCATTCTATGTACAAAACTGTGTCGGTACCAACGACTCTTGTTGCCGTCTGATATATGTGTGCACATGTGCTTCTGCGTCTGCGTGCCTAGTTCATTTGATGAGGAACCGGTCGCTGACCAAGGAGGACGTGGCGGCGTTCTGGAGGCAGCAGCACGGGAGGCCAACAGCGCCGAAGCCAAACGCCGGCTCTCCCCGCGCGGTACGGTACTGCTGCACCTGCACGTCATTACGCGACAATCTGTTCGATCAGATTGGAGAAATAATCGCACCATATATATGTATAGCTTAATTAGCGTTATCTGTTCATCAGGAGATACTAGTCCCGCTCTCCGCTAAGCGTCGGCTCGAGGCGACGAGGTCCTTGCCTCCGCTACCAGGCCGCGGCGGCGGCACGAGGAGCAACGACGACGACCTGAAGTGCTGCTCGGCTTACGGTTACGCAGCCGGCGACCAGCAGTTAGTCTCCTCCCGTAGCGAGCCGCCGTCGCCCGCGGCGACGGCCCGCGGGGAGGGCTTCTTCCTCCCCGAGAACGCCGCCGCTGATAGCTCCGGCACGAGCCGCGGCTGGTACGTACTACGCAAGCTACCGTACGTACGTGTTCAGAATTATGCAGAACTGATTCATGTACTGTACGTGCACGCTTGCGTTGCATATATGATTCGTATAGGTGGACCCGGAGCAGCTGGGCGTTCCTGAACGAGCCGCCGCCGCTGACAAGGGAGGAGGTGCTGTTGGGCAGGGCGCTGAGGAGCTTCCACGCCGACCGGATCGTCATCACCGGCAACGCCTAGCTAGTCGCACTCGTGTGTACATGACATGCGTCTGGTTCGTGTGCTCGTAGATAGCGCTTTGGCTTGAAGTGTGCACGCGTGTATAATATTCACCTCTTCACCCTGCACGCACTAGCACTAGCTATAGGAGGTTCCATGCGTCATCGAAAGATGTCCTCTCCGTGTAAACAGACCCTGGTTTTGGATCGTTGTTTCTCCGTGTAAACAGATCTTGTTGCTTTTTGGCAAAAGCTACCTACCTGTGCACTGCCTAAAGCGGATTGCATGCCTTATTTGATTGCCCATCTTCGACCTTTGTTGAGAAGTCGATTTCGTTCTGACAGGTAGAAATATATAATCAAACGCTGCAGCGTGTAAAGTTCGGCTTTCGCAGCTCGATCTTGGTTCCATTTTCGCTAACACCAGAGCTGCTGCTGCTGTACGAATACAGCAGCGGCATCAGACCAGTAGCCCAGTAGGCAATGAGCAGGGTGCCTCTCTAATAGTAGCTCCTGCTTTGTATGTAGCAATTGTAAGTCACGACAGTACATCCCAGCTAGAATCGACGAAAGAGGGTCAAGAGAAGAAAACAAAACAAAACAAAATGGGTCCTTCCAGTACCTTCCTCTCACAAACCAGTGTTTACTGGAAAGTTTATCAAAATATCACTAACAAAACCTACTCAAAATCCACGTTCCATCCCTAACACTGACCACCCAGGTATTCCCCTGTGCCATTCGTGAGAAATTTAACAATGAGTGCCGTCTCCTCAATTTTTTTCAAGGATATCGTTTCCTCAGTTTTCACCTCTTGTTGCTGATGAGGTACACAAGATCACCCAAGTGCTGCACTTCCAGGCCCGCTTTCTCGCACCCATCGAAGAAGAGTGATTGGTCCTTTCCGATTCTTCTGCGCCAGCTCATCAGAAACACTGGTGATTTTGCAGGTACTTGTGTTCCTGCCAAATGAAAGAAATATTTCACACAACATCCTTGATGATATACAAAATTAAATATATGCCTAGGGAGTACCTGATTTGTTCGTGATGGTTATGCTGTCAGCTTTGTGACCATTCTGCTTGTATTCATTCAAAAGAAAGGACACTGTTTTGATCAGATTGTCATACTGTTTAACATCTGAAAGCAATGGATGTATATCATGTTAGGTCATTCCACCACACATTGAGATTTGGGAGATCAGGTACCAAGAAATACACTTGGTAACTTACAGAGTAGGATATCGCTTGCAATGACAATGTCCCAATCTGGTCTGGAAACAGGAAATGGGTGTCCCCATGTGTCTGCGTTAAAAAGAAACATGAGAGAATAATTATCCCCTTTTAGGGGTGCATCCATGAAGGACACATTTGGGAAAAAGAAATACTACAAATGTATAGATTTTGTTTGGAATGGTCAGATAACTTACGTCTGATATGAGGCAACACATTCAAGGTATTTGCTCTGCAATTGTAAGCTATATTCTCTTTGATTTCCTTGTCATCGTAATCAGAGGTTGTAATGTCCACCTCAAATGCCTTCCTAAGAAAGATAGCCAGAGCTCCTGTCCCACTATGCAGGAAAGCAGGAACAAATGAAAAAAAAGCATTCGACAAAAGAAAACAAAATAGAGATTTTGTTTGCTGCACCACAAAATCATTATTACAGTAGAGTATTCAGGTCAAACGAAATAGCCTTTTTGTTTATTATACCAGTATACAACGGAATCGTTATCACATCATCCAACCAGCTGCTTAGGACTACAATTTTCTGGTGGATTGACACAATAGGAATGGTTTTGCAAAGTTTTGACAGCATGATAAAAAACACATCACATGCCTCAAGTCAGTGGTAACAGCAAAGAAGAAAAACCTGAGAGATGGATGTATCGATATCCTAAGTTACTTATTGAGCCCAACAGGGCAATAACAGGGGTAGTGGTATATATAAAGTGACCGCTTGGATTGAATTGGTCAGGAATGAAAGAAAGAAAAGACGCCGTTAGAGTTAGAGCATAGCACCCATACCTTCCTAATTCCAGGACACGTCGTCCATCCAAAATCGACTGGTTCTTAACCAGCCAAGTAGCAAATGAAAATGTCCCAGGCCACAACAGGTTGGCATTAAGCTCATGGCATGAGAACTCCCTTACACTCAATTTCTGTATATCAATTTTTGAATGGTGAACAAACAGATAAATACGAAAAGGAAAATGAGGACAATCGAGCGCAAGACAGATTAAGAAAAAAACTGTAATAATGCAATAAGGAATGGCTATAATGAAACTGAAATCGATAAATTCGCGTAATCTTGTTGAATAATAGTACAAGTTGAGCAGCCTTTGATATAGAATCGAAATAGCCAGTCAGTCATTTTATTTTAAGCATGTGGATTTATTGATGCAGCCCCATGAACTCTACTGTATGCTAAATTGCTAGCACATCCAAGAATGTAGCAACATGATTTTAGAGCAAGCAGCACATCCATATACTTATACTATTCAAAAGTATGCTAAGTCACTAACCAAATATGAAAATCAATTGGGCTAACCCAACTATTCTGGAGCTAGTAACGATATAAAAATCTTCCTCTCTGTCCATTACAGGATCAGGATTTGTACTGCATTAACCACCACTCTATTTTTGATTCACTGTTATACTTTGCAGAGTTTGGCGCAACATAATTCATGGGGAACCTAAGCTGTGCGTAGTTTAACAATTAGAGGATTACTAAATTGAACCATAGCTGCTGCGTTTTGCATAGCATCATGTTAGTTCTTCAGTGGATCTGCCTTGCCCATAAGGCATAAGGCAATACAACCCCAATAAAACACAAAAAGCACATAGCAAGTCAAAATCCCAAAATGTTCTTTCCTTGTTTCTGTCCATCAGGCATTACTTGTTCATCCATTCTCTAACACTAGGAAAATCAAACTGAAACCCGAGAAGGCGAGAAACCTAAATATTAGTTCAAACTCCAGGCCTCTTCGAATTAACAGAGAAGCACCCTTCCTACAGCTACAGACGGGAACCAAAACGGCGGAATCGTGGAACCATACCATGCCAGGGAAGTCGTGGGCTCTCTCCTCATACTCCAACGCCGCCGGTTTCTTCCCGTCGTCGCTGACCTGCATCTCATCTTCAACCCCGCATAAAAGGCAGCACCGGCCGTTAGGAGCACGCGGTGAGCGACGTAGAGGGGAAGGCGATGAGGAGGGATGGGTTGGGTTGCTTCGATGCCCATACCTCGGTCGTCGTCGCTGTCGTCGGCGCCGTGGAAGAGGGAGGCGGCGGAGAAGACGGCGGTCTCCATGAGTGGACTCTTCGTTGTTGAGGGTAAGAAGGGGAGGCGCCGTAGGGAAAGGTTTCTCGGCCCGGCCCAGCCTATATCGCAGTCAGCCTGGAATGACCGAGGACCCGGGCCGGCCAAACAAGTCGCAAACCCAGGCCACCGCCCTCCTCCCGACAATGAACAGAGCCGTCCAGTAGGCAAGCTCGGCCCTAGTTAGGGTCAAGAGAAAACTTTTGGACAGCAAGATACCTTCAACCAGGAGTTTTTTTTCCCCAAACTCTTCAAGTACAGGCTGTAGTATCTGAATGCACACATACACTCTGTGTGCACGGTAGACCTACACCTACACGAAGAGACTGCACGTGGTCAAGAGATATCCGAAGTCATCCTGGCTTCGCACGTGACGGGCACGTCACCCTGACCATTGTGGCACATCCACACGTGAGGCTGTAGATACACAGAACCTGCAAATTTATTAAAGGGGAAAAACACCGTGAGGCACGCGAGCGTTGAACCCAGGGTTCGAACTCACGCCCGGCCGCTGGCACACCTGGCCAGCTTAAGCCAAGGAGTCGTCCTATAAGATGAACGGGCGGGGTCTGACCAAGTTTGAGCAGCATTCGTCAGCAGCTGAATGCTGAAACCACCACGCGCCGATCGATCAGAACAGGAACGATGTATGGTGTGTCGTAGTCACTTACTCGTCTGTCCATGCTAGATGCTAATTGAGTCGAGAAAACCAATGTTTCACACACGAAAAGATTCAACAAAGAAGAAACTGTAGTGCGTCATGTTTATATGACTGGAGCCTGGAGGTGTAATTTTCTGAACGATGAACAGAGACATTTTCACATATGCACCTAATAGATCTTGCCCGCTCGATCGACACACATCCGCTAGCTAGATTGCTATACATAGGGTCGGTTCGTTACGGCTGAAACGATCGTGGATTATTTACTGCTGGCTGGTTTGGTGTGAGAGAAAAATATTATTCCAGCTTATAATCCGCGATCGTATAAGCCTAGCCGAACAGGGTGATAGTACGTATGCGTAATAAGGAGTACATACATATATATACTCAAAACTCAACTGTGGTAGCAAAAAAGTTATCATAGGCATACTACTACTGTACATATACACAGAGGACGACGACGACGATGGATGGGACATGTACGTCGACTGGGCGCGTGCATGGTTGCTGGCGTTCTCGATCGACCATCAGGCGTCGCCGGTGGTGGCGATGCGGGCGACGTGGAACTGCGGCGTGTAGCGCTGCGCCCTGGCGGAGGGCTCCTCCTGCGGCGGCTCGTTGAGGAACGCCCAGCTGCTCCGCGTCCACCAGTCGCGGCTCCTGCTGGGGCTGTCCGCCGCGTCGTCGTCTCCGGGTCCGCCGCCCGGGAGGAAGCCGTCCACGCGGACCACCGACGGCTTCTCCAAGCTCCCGAACGGACTCTCCTGCCACGTCATCGTACACGTTAAGTTCCGTACGTACGTCAGGCTTTTGTGATTTGTGATGATGAGCATGCATGCGCGACGAGACGAGACAGCAAAAGCAAGGAACGCCGCAGACCTGATGATAGATTCAGTGAGTAGTAATTAAGTGTACGTACCGTGGCGTTGGCCGGCGGCGAGGCAAGAGGCGAGGCGAGCTCGCCGCCGTCCTGCGACGACATCCGACTCCGACGCTGCTGCTTCCAGAACGCCTCCACTTCCTCCTTAGTCAGCGAACGGTTCCGGCGCGCGTGAACTGATCAGTATTTTACATCAGAGTTCCAGCAGAGAGCTCTAGATCGAGACTAGAGGGATGTGCCCACCTTCTTCCGCGTACCTTTCTTGCCGTCGTCGCCAAGAACCGGCGAGTCCCAGCCAGACATGAGAGACCCCATCTTGCGTCCCACCAGCGCGAGAGCACGAAACTAGTCACGGTTGCAGAAACTCAGCCCGTGACTGAGAGTGACAGAGCCTTATGATCTTTCAGTTCACACAAACTGGATGAGTACGAGGCAGTAGTGTGTAGTGGTGATCGATAAGCTAGCCTCGGCGTCAGGTGGTCGTTTCTATTTTTATATACGCGGTGGGGCTTGACTTTTGAGGCGGCGGCGGCTGCAGAGCACACAGGATTAGCAGCCGAGCACACGGGTTTTCTTCATTTGTACGCGTGGACGGAAGATATCATCATCATGTCACGACAGGCGGGTGAGTGTCCGTCCCTATCTCTGATAATCCTAGTACTGAAAATTGTTATTATTCCCCAGTTATTTTGTTCATAATTCTTAGCACACTACTGCTGCTACGGATCGTCCATTGGGTGACCATGACGACCTTGAACAAGAATGTTTACTCCTATTTACATTTTACACGAAAGCAGAAAGCCAGCAGCAGATCCGGTTCCTCGATCCTGATCATCATTTCAGCAGCAGCAGCAACTTGTTGGCCCACGAACTGGACAGGACAGCAGCTAACAGGCGGTAAACAAAGCAATAACCCGGCCGGTACCTACGGGATCATCTGCAGTGCACGGCGTTCCAGCTCCGACGGGGACGCGCGCACCTACGTACTTTGATGACGCTACGAACAGGACCTTCCATTTTCTTTTATCTTTTAGCAAAAAAAAAAAAAAAGCACGGAGGTGTCATCCTTATCTCCAAGCTTGGCAGATAATGCATGCATCGGCATCGCTCGATTATAAATAAGATAAGATCGACAATGTTAATGTGTAGAATGGAGCCTTGCAAAATATCTTGCTCGGCTTTGGGTGGGTGGGTGGGTGGGTGGGGTGGGGGTGGGGGTGGGGTTGAATCCTTTCCAATTTGATGGCTCGACGCGGCACGGTAGTGGCGCCACTCGCGAAACGTCCAAAAGCTAGGGTATGTAGTGCTATCGTCCGGCAGTACTCAGCTGTTACACTGTCTATAGGCCCCGTTTGCCATTGAATCTGGCTTGATTCACTTCTTTTTTTTATCTGGAACAGTGTTTTTCTCTCACAAATTTCTTCAGAATTCCTTCGAACCATCCAAATTCCTCCAGGACCATACCATCCGAACGGGGCCATAGTCTACACGCCCCGTGCTGCCCGGGCTCCTAGTAGGACAAGCAAAAATCATTATAACAAAGCTACTTAAAAAGTGTACCAAGTAATAAAATTACAAAAATTATGTATGGTTAACTACTAGCTAGCAGAGTCAGCCACTAACCAGTCCTGGTCCCATACAATTTCTAGATCTGTCACTAGACCTCGTTGGCTCACACATTAGGGGCACGCTACTCCATAAATGCAGCTTAGGCTGCTTAGCTGCTTAATAAGCAGGTCCAATACAGCGCTGACTAAGCACAATTCCATAACAACGATTTAGAAGTCCCCGATTTATAATCCAGATTTTATTTTGGGCATAATATAGCAGGTACGTCTATGTACAAACGTGCTTGAGATGAAGCGATCGGCCACCGAGCACGAGCAGAGGCAGCGACAAACTGAGAGCGAGCAGTAGTAGCCCGGCCCGCTATCGAGTCCAGTACAGTACTCCAGTCGGACAACCTGCTTCGTGAGCCCACTCTGGGAGATTCCACAGGGGTGGTGTCGTGTCTCCTCAACCGGCGGCCGACGACCTAAGTAAGCGCCGCCGCCATGCTGCGACTCCGAAACAGCCTCCTCCCTCTGCTCCGCGCAGCCTCCCCGCTTCCCTCCCCCATCCACATCCACCCCTGCGCGTGCCGTCTTCTCTCCACCTCCACTTCCGCGGCCACTGCGGCGTTCTCGCTCGAGGACTACCTTGTCGCCGCCTGCGGCATCGCACCAGCCCAAGCCCGCGAGGTGTCCAAGAAGGCGCTCCACCAGTTATCCAAGATCACACACTCCCGCTTCATCTCCGCCGCCTCCAACCCCGATGCCATCATCGCCCTGCTCTCCGGCGTCGGCCTCTCCCGCGCCGACATCGCCGCCGTCGTCTCGGCGAACCCGCTGCTCCTCCGCGCTTCGGTGAAGCGCATCTCGCCCCGCCTTCTTGCTCTCCGAGACCGGGCCGGTCTTTCTACTCCCCAGATCGCTCGCTTCCTCCTGGTCAGCCCACATGCTCTCTGCCGCAGCGACGTCGTTCCCAACCTTCAGTTCTTCATCTCCTTCTATGGCTCGTTTGAGCAGGTCCTGGTGGTCCTAAAGAGGAATGACCGCCTCATGACGGCTAGCCTTGAGAGGTTAATCAAGCCTAACATAGCTTTGCTTCGTCAGTGGGGTGTTCGAGATATTGTTCAGTTGTGTTCAAACAACGCGTGGGTGCTTACCTTCAACCCGGAACGCGTGAAAGAATTTTTGCTACGGGCAGAACAACTCGGGGTGCCTCCCACTTCGCGGATGTTTAGGCACGCGGTGGCGGTCGTCACCGGTAAACCCAAAGAGAAGGTTGCTGCCAAGCTTGAGTTCTTTAAGAGGACTCTTGGTTGTTCTGAATCTGAGGTTTCAACTGCAATCTGCAAGGTGCCAGCTATATTAGGATTGTCTGACGAGATTCTTCTTCGCAAGATTGATTTCCTTGTCAATGAGGCTGCAATGGAACCACGGCACATTGTGGAAAGGCCTGTCCTGCTGGCATACAGCCTGGAGAAGAGGCTAGTGCCGAGGCATTATGTCATGAAGGTCCTGCGGGGAAAGGGATTGCTGAGCAAAATGAGCCTTTACACACTTGCAAAATTAGGAGAGGAGACTTTCAAACTGAGATTCATCGATTGTCACAAGGACTCTGTTCCTGGCCTTGCCGATGCTTATGCTACAGCTTGTACTGGTATTGTTGTGCCCTCTAGAGTCTAACTTTAGCATCTCCTTTTGTGTTTAGGTGGATGGTGGGACTGCAATTCATGCTCATTAGCAGATGTCCACTGTGCAGGCCTTCTCAATTCTGGTTTCTGCAATAGAATCACCAGTTATCTCTGACTGCTCATAGACCTGCAATTCTGCTTTCTGCAGAGTGATCTCTGACCGCTCATAGTCCAAATTTAAGTTATGGTTATTATTTATGGAGGAGCTGGGTTTGACTTGTTCTAGAGGCTAAATGTGCATGTTTGTTATTTTCTTGCTCTGCCTAGCTCATTGCTGAAGGTTATCTTACCTTTTCTTTTGTGAATAAGTTTGTATTGGACAACTTATTACGCTATTTTGAATCTGTAAGCATGTTTTTATTCCAGGTGATGTGTTTACCTAATTCTCACTAGCTAAATGAATTATTCTTTTCTTTTGTTCTAGTGATGCTTACTATTTACATGATTGAGGCTGAACTAGTAGATTGTAGGTAGTGCCCTAAAGTGCTACTGAAATGAAACTCTCTGGAACAATTTTGTAAAGCCCATGTTGTAAGGACCAATGAAATTGTCATGTACGGGCGAACGTACACGCGCACGCGCCGGGCCAGAGACATCCGCAGGGCCGCGGCACGCGCGGCGAACGCGGGAGCAGAGGGCGCCGCGGTGACCACGGACATGCATCAGGGCCACGGCGCGATGGATGGCTGATTTTCCTAAAGATAGTTATCAATCATGATTTGTTAGTTCCTTTATTTAGCTCCTTGATTCTAGGAGTTTGTTGCTCCCGTGTGGTTAGGGCCGATGGCCATATATACTCTGTAAACCGGAATTGGAGGGGGAAGAAATAGATCAATTATCTAATCTCTCTCTCTCCCGCTCTCAAGCCCAGGCGCCGCGAGGGGCATAACCTCCGCTCTGGAAGACACGGCACGAGACTACGAACTGCGTAGTCGAGGGCCAGCTACCCTAGATCGCTACGCCCTTGACAACCTGGTATCGCGGTCACGGTCACGATCCACCCAATCTTCTCCCACCCGCGCCGCCAGCCCGTCCACTGCCGACTCCCATCACCACCCTAGCCCGCCGCCGCATCCTGCCACCACCATGACCGAGCCATCCCTTGCCGATGTCTTGGACGCCCTGAAGGCCATCAACATGAAGATCATCACCATGGAATCGGACGTGGCAGCCCTGAAGGACAAATCTGCATCTACGTCGGCCTTCAGCGACACCAACCGCCATGAGGACGCACGCGACAGGGACCTTCCGTTCAAGCATAAGCGTTGGGATTTCCCCCGCTACGATGGCACGACGGATCCTCTCCTCTTCACCAACAAATGTGACGCGTACTTCCGCCAGTACCGTACCATGCCAGAGGAGCGCGTCGCGCAGGCGGGGTACCACTTGGACGACGTCGCGCAGCTGTGGTTCAATCAACTCATGGAGGATGATGGCGCGCCGCCATGGGGTCGGTTCAAGGACCTCCTTCACTTGCGGTTCGGACCACCCCTACGCTCCGCGCCATTGTTCGAGCTCTCCCAGTGCAAGCGCACCGGGACGGTGGAGGAGTACGCCAACCGTTTCCAGGCCCTTCTTCCCCGTGCTGGTCGCCTCGACGAAGCCCAGCGCGTCCAACTCTTCACCGGCGGCCTCCTGCCCCCTCTCAGTCACGCCGTGCAGGTCCACAACCCCGACTCCCTCGCGGTCGCGATGAGCCTGGCGAGGCAGGTAGAACTGATGGAACTTGATCGCCTGCCCCAAACCGTCGCCCCGCGCGCACCCCAGCGCGGCGTTCTGTCGGCCCCGGCGATGCGCCCTGCACCGCCCGTCCTGCCGGTCTCGGCACCGCGCCCCGCGCTGCCCGTCTTGCCAGCACCACCACAGCAGCTGGCGTTACCGGCTCCCCCGGGCTTGGGACAGCAAGGCCGCGGCGACGCCAATCAACGCCGCCTCTCCCCAGATGAGATGGCGGAACGACGCCGCCAAGGTTTGTGCTTCAATTGCAATGAGAAGTACTCACGGGGTCATAACAGGTTCTGTCGCCGCATTTTCTTCCTTGACGGCGTGGAGATCGACGACACCGATGGCGACGCTGCTGCGGCGGCAGACGACGGGGCACTGGAGGCCCCCGTTTTCTCCCTTCATGCCGTGGCGGGCGTGACCATGGGTGCCCCCATCCTGCTTCACGTCACCCTCGGCACCACGACGCTCGTCGCCCTGGTGGATACGGGGTCCACGCACAACTTCATCGGCGAGGCGGCCGCACACCGCACCGGCCTACCGATCCTTCCACGCCCGCGGCTCACTGCCACAGTCGCCAATGGCGAGAAGGTGGCCTGCCCCGGCGTTCTCCGGCAGGCGGCGATCGCCATCGAGGGCATGACGTTCGACGTCGATCTATACGTCATGCCCCTCGCCGGCTACGACATGGTGCTGGGCACCCAGTGGATGGCGGCCCTGGGACGGATTGCTTGGGACGTCGCCACACACACTCTGTCTTTCGAGTATGCAGGGCGCTCCATCTGCTGGACCGGCGTAGCCTCTACCGCGCCACCGTCAGCCAACGCCGTGACCACGGAAGGCTCGCTCCTGGAGCATCTCCTCGACTCCTTTGAAGATGTGTTTGCGGAGCCGTCGGGTCTGCCCCCACCGCGCAGCCGCGACCACCCCATTGTTCTCAAGACCGGCGCAGCCCCAGTGGCGGTTCGGCCCTATCGCTACCCGGTGGCCCACAAGGACGAACTCGAGCGCCAGTGCACCGCCATGATCGCGCAGGGCATTGTTCGCCGCAGCAACTCCGCTTTCTCCTCGCCGGCCCTCCTGGTCAAGAAAGCAGACGGCGCATGGAGATTCTGCATCGACTATCGAGCGTTGAACGCGCTCACCATTAAAGATGCCTTCCCGATCCCCGTGGTGGAGGAGCTGCTCGACGAGCTCAAGGGTGCACGCTTCTTCACCAAGCTCGATCTCCGTTCCGGCTACCACCAAGTTCGCATGAAACCGGAGGATGTCCACAAGACGGCGTTCCGCACGCACGACGGCTTATATGAGTTCTTGGTGATGCCGTTCGGCTTGTGCAACGCGCCGGCGACATTCCAGTCGTTGATGAACGACGTGTTGCGTCCCTTCCTTCGCCAGTTTGTCCTCGTTTTCTTCGATGATATTCTTATCTATAGCAGCTCCTGGGCGGATCATCTTCGACACCTCCGCGCCGTGCTGTCCGAGCTTCGCCGCCACCACCTCTTCGTCAAGCGCTCCAAGTGCGCGTTCGGCGTCGCCTCGGTCTCCTACCTCGGCCACATCATCTCCGAGCGCGGCGTGGCCATGGACCCGGCCAAGGTGCAGGCCGTCCTTGACTGGCCGGTGCCCCGGTCGGCGCGCGCGGTCCGCGGCTTCCTCGGCCTGGCAGGCTACTATCGCCGTTTCGTCCTCCACTACGGCACCATCGCTGCACCCCTCACAGCGCTGCTCAAGAAAGATGGTTTCTCCTGGTCGGAAGAGGCAGCCGCGGCGTTCACGGCCCTTAAAGCCGCCGTGACCTCGGCGCCGGTGCTCGCGTTGCCGGATTTCAGCCGCCCCTTCATCGTTGAGTGCGACGCGTCGACCCATGGGTTTGGCGCCGTACTCCTCCAAGACAAGCATCCCCTGGCGTACTTCAGCAAGCCCATTGCACCCCGACATCGCGCCCTCGCCGCGTACGAGCGGGAGTTGATTGGCCTGGTGCACGCCGTCCGCCACTGGAGACCGTACCTTTGGGGCCGGCGATTCACCGTGAAGACTGACCACTACAGCCTCAAGTACCTGCTCGACCAGCGGTTGGCCACGATCCCGCAACACCACTGGGTGGGGAAGCTCCTCGGCTTTGACTTCACGGTCGAGTACAAGCCGGGCGCCCAGAACACCGTCGCCGACGCCCTCTCCCGCCGGGACACCGACTGCGACATCGCCACGGCCGCGGTGCTCGCTCTGTCCGCGCCGCGGTTCGCCTTCTTCGACAGGCTCCGACTCGCCCAGCAGACCGAACCGGCGCTCGTGGCGCTCCGCGACGAGGTCACGGCGGGCACGCGGGCGGCGCCGTGGGCGATACGCGATGGCCTCCTCACCTACGGCGGCCGCATCTACATCGGCTCGGACTCGCCGTTGCTGCAGGAGCTCCTCGCTGCCGTGCACAACGACGGTCACGAAGGCGTCCAACGCACTCTACATCGGCTGCGTCGAGATTTTCACTTCCCCGGCATGAGGACCATCGTCCAGGACTTCGTCCGCACGTGCGCCACATGCCAGCGCAACAAGGCGGAGCACCTCCACCCCGCCGGGCTGCTGCTACCCCTACCGGTGCCCTCGGCGGTGTGGAGTGACATTGGCCTCGACTTCGTGGAAGCTCTTCCCAAGGTGCAAGGCAAGTCGGTCATCCTCACGGTGGTGGACCGTTTCAGCAAATACGCCCACTTCATCCCACTTGCCCACCCCTACTCCGCGGAGTCCGTGGCTCAGGCGTTCTTCGCCGAGATCGTCCGTCTTCATGGCATGCCACAGTCCATGGTGTCGGATCGCGATCCCGTTTTCACCTCCAAGTTCTGGCAAGAGATGATGCGGCTCATGGGGGCCAAGCTACATATGACGACAGCTTTCCACCCGCAGTCGGATGGCCAAACGGAAGCTGCTAACCGCGTCATCACCATGTATTTGCGCTGTTTTACAGGGGATCGTCCAAGACAGTGGCTCAGGTGGCTCCCGTGGGCGGAGTTCGTCTACAATACGGCTTTCCAGTCCTCCTTACGCGACACGCCGTTTCGCGTGGTGTATGGCCGCGAACCCCCCAGCATCCGATCCTATGAACCTGGGGAGACGCGTGTCGCGGCTGTCGCCAAGACCATGGCGGAACGTGCTGAGTTCCTGCAAGACGTGCGCTACCGGCTCGAGCAGGCGCAGACCACTCAGAAGCGCCACTATGACAAGCAACACCGCGCCGTCTCCTACAAGCTCGGCGACTGGGTTCTACTTCGCCTCCGCCACCGCCCAGTCGCCTCGCTGGACGTCGCCGCCACCGGGAAGCTGAAGCCGCGCTACTTCGGGCCCTACCGCATCGTGGAAGTAATCAACGACGTCGCTGTTCGCCTGGAGCTGCCCCCGCGCGCCCGTCTTCATGACGTGTTCCATGTTGGCCTCCTTAAGCCATGGGTGGGAGCTCCTCCGACTACGCCTCCGCCTCTACCGGTCGTCCACAACGGGGCCACGGTGCCGGAGCCCGAGCGCGTCGTCAAGGCTCGCCTCGCACGTGGCGTGCGTCAGGTCCTCGTGCACTGGAAGAACGAGCCTGCGGCATCGGCAACATGGGAGGACTTGGACTCCTTCAGCGAGCGCTTCCCTCACTTCCAGCTCGCGGACGAGCTGTCTCTCGAGGGGGGGAGAGATGTCATGTACGGGCGAACGTACACGCGCACGCGCCGGGCCAGAGACATCCGCAGGGCCGCGGCACGCGCGGCGAACGCGGGAGCAGAGGGCGCCGCGGTGACCACGGACATGCATCAGGGCCACGGCGCGATGGATGGCTGATTTTCCTAAAGATAGTTATCAATCATGATTTGTTAGTTCCTTTATTTAGCTCCTTGATTCTAGGAGTTTGTTGCTCCCGTGTGGTTAGGGCCGATGGCCATATATACTCTGTAAACCGGAATTGGAGGGGGAAGAAATAGATCAATTATCTAATCTCTCTCTCTCCCGCTCTCAAGCCCAGGCGCCGCGAGGGGCATAACCTCCGCTCTGGAAGACACGGCACGAGACTACGAACTGCGTAGTCGAGGGCCAGCTACCCTAGATCGCTACGCCCTTGACAGAAATATTCTAAGAAATGTTTTGGGTGCCATGGATGTTCTGCCCATGTGCAAAAGATGGTTCTCTGTTTGGCTTGTAAGGGAATGAGATGCTAACAGCTGAAAATAAATGGCAAGCTGTAAGGGAGACGCTCGAGTTCGTATGAGAGGATACTAATTTAGCATAGAGATAATATATACCTTTTATAATTTATAATTAGCCAAGTGTTCTTAAATCTAAGTCCCAAAATCGTTTATTGCCATTTTTTTAGTTATGTGATTTTAAGGAATTCATCTCGAAACATTTCTACTTTTATAGCATGTGGATGATAGATAGCAGGCATGGTACTATTTATAAGGTTCTCCACATATGTCATATACCTTGCATTCTGGGTTCACATCAGTTCACATGATGGGTTTACACTATTTGTAAGCACTACTGTCAGTCGTGGAATTACCCTCCTACAATGAATGGATGCTTCTGCACTAAATAAACAGAAATTTTGTCCTTCAAAAGTTGAAATAAGGAACATATTGTAATAACATCTTTGTAGTATTGTTCCAACTTCCAATCAAATTTAAACACAATCAGACCTTAGGAAATTAGTTCTGATGATCAATAATCCTTACTTTTAGACATCTTACTTCTAGACATCAGTTTCCAGAAATTCTCTTGAACTTCTGTTTCTCAACAGCCCATGTCTTTAGACTTGAAAAGCCCCATGCTTACGGGCATGAAAATTTGAGTTATCGTACTTGTTGGCATTGTTAACCCTCATTGTCCTCACTGGAATCTTAGCCCTGTTCAGATTATGTAGCACAGAATCAATTGAAACTGCATCCAAATGTGAACAAATAACAATAAGAAGAAAAAAAAATCCTCACTCCCCAGCTGTTGAAGCCATTTGGCAATTTCTCATTTGTTTGGAAAGAGATTTAAGTTCAGGGAGGAATGAAATCTTTCCCACTCATTCATTCGTTTGGTCATACTACAATATACAAAATTCAAGGAAACAATAGGAGACAAGAAGGAAGGTGAATCAATGAATCGTCAATCGCTCATGCCCACACTCGCTTCTTTGGGGAAAAAGATCGATCTATCAGATTTGTTCCTAGGATGTGAAAACGAGGGACTGGAAGTGCAGAATTTGAGCTATCTTGTGTACCTCATGAAAAAGAACTGAGAATTCAGGAGACGAGGCATATTGTTCTGCTTGCTTTCAGTTACAGTAGGAAATGGGTGGAAAGGGAACATGTGGACTAATCATTTTTTAGTCTGTAGAAATGTCATGAAACAGAGCATCTTGTTTGTTGATTCTTGTCATGTTTCTCCGTTTTTCTTGTTTAAATCTTGATCAGACAGAGAGGGAGAGAATTATCCTTCTGATGATTTGTTACATCTTCCTGTGTGATGATCTCGAATCCATCTTTTGATGGGCCACAATTTTCTAACACTTAATCTGTCATGTTTGTGAATCGTACCAGGCTACTGCTTACTGCAGAATTCTGCAGTCTGAATAACATATGGATGAGGCGGCTGCCTTAGCTCTTGCTACTGTCAATGAAGCCCTCAATTTCCACGATACGGCATTCTTATCAGATTGTCAGCAGCTGGTGGACTTCCTTGGTGAAAATGACCACACCCATCCTCCAGATTGGAGAATTAAGTTCTTCACTCAGCTGTTCATCAACAGCTCTGCTCGGAGCCATGCCCAGATCTTCAAGATCAGTAGGAACCTAAACTCGACTGCCGATAGCCTGGCTAGACAGGCTCTCTCTGCTTCTGGTTCTACTCTTGAGCGTGCGTGCTCTTATTTGCATCACCATCTTCAGAGCCCGCTTTCGGCTGCACTGCCTAGTGTAAACATGCAAGCTGTAACCATACTTTCAGCTTCATGCTGCTAATATAAATCTGTTTGTTGTCAAAAAAAAAAAACATGTGCAAACAGTTAAGATGTGATGCTTGTCAAATCCTTCACGCACGATAAAAATCACGTTTAGGGGAAACGTACCATATTATTCCTGGTTTAGATGAGCATGTATTCATTCCAATCCACATGTGTTGAAGTGGAACTAAATTAAGTTCCATTCCAATCCACTCTAACACATGTGGATTGAAGTTGATATACATACATCCAAACAAGGCCTTAGAGTTCAGACCTTCAGATGATGACATGATAAATCTGTGGCCATTGAGTATCTGCATGACGCATGTGAGGATGAGAGGAGATCCCGTTGTCACCAAAGCCATTCATTTCTACCCGCTCTAGCTGAATAGTAATCGGCCCTTTTGCTTCACCTACAGTACTTCAGAGGATGAGATGATAACTTGTGGTGCGTACCACTTCTCGGATGGCCGCCGTCAGCTGTAATTACATGGACTGGACAGGGTTGTCGCCAAGCTTGAGTTCTTTAGGAGGACTCTTGCTTGTTCTGACTTCTGAGTCTGAGGTTTCCACTCCAGTGTCCAAGGCGCCGAAAATATTAGGATTCTCTGAAGAGAGGCTTCTTCGCAAAATTGAGTTCCTGGTCAACGAGGCTGCATTGGAGCCTCAATACATTATTGAAATGCCTGCCCTGTTCTCATTGACCATGGAGAAGTGGCCAAAGACTAGGCATTGTGTCATGAAGGTCATGCAGGAAAAGGATAGCTGAATACGATATGAGCTTTTACAAAATAGCTGTACTTGGAGAGACTTTCAAATCGAAGTTCGTCGACTGTCACAGGAACTCTGTTGCTACAGCTCGTGCTGGTATTGTGCCGTCTAAAGTCTAATTTTTGGCATCTCCTTTTGTGTTTTAGGAGGATGGTGGAATGGAACTGCAATTCATGCTCATTGCAGGTGTCCACTGTGCAGGCCTCGTTGTTTCTGCAATAAAATCACAGGTGATCTCTGACTGTTCATAGTCCAAGTGTAAGTTATGGTTATTTATGGAGGACTTGAGTTTGATTTGTTCTAGTCTTCTATAGACTTAATTCACATGTTTGTTAGTTTCTTGTTTTGCCTAGCACATGGCTCAAGGGTACTTATTGTTTCTTTCGTGGATAAGTCTGTATTTGAGAACTTATTACGCTGTTTATAATCTAATAGTATCGTATTTAACCATTTTTTGTTAGCATGTTTTATTCCAACTGATGCTTACATAGGTCTCACTAGCTGAATGGAATTTTTTTTTGTTTCAACTTTCTACTGGTGCCTACATTGTACTTAGGCTGCAAACATTTGCTAATTTGGATTTGGGTAGTGTGGGTGTGGCTGCAAACGATAAAGGCAGCCAGTGCTGCTAGTCTTGCATTGGGTTGGGAGTTGGGACACTCGGTCATGATTTTTTTTATCTTTCTAACTATAAAACTAATATTTTAAAAAGAGCATGTTCTAAACTATTTTTTAAAAAATAACCATTTTAGTCGCACTAGAGATCTTGGCGCGACTTGTAACTACCGTTACAGCAAATGCATTAGCGTGATTAACCACGCTGGTGGCATTGAGCAAAATAACTCCATCACGGATGGTGTGACTGGCCCGCTGAGTCATGCCAAAGTGGACGACGTGACTGCAGTAGGTGAGTCACGCCAAACCCCATGGCATGGCCATGCTTGTGTACGATTGTTAGCTTGTGCCCATTACTTAATACAACAGCGTTTTGGTTTCTTTTTTTGCCGATCAAAAATAAAGGATTTATTTATGTATCTCTAAAATTCTTTAAATTTTCTATATAGATGCTAGAAAACAAGCATGGCCTATTTTACTCTTATTTAGCATTATACCACTTGTAGTTTTGAAATTAAATTTTTCCCGTAATACTATATTTGAATCTTAAGGTAAACTGTTTAGTCTGAAAATAGACTCTAAAAGTTTGGAAAAAATTATCTAAATTTTTGGTTCAGAAAGTATATTTTGTCATGTCATTTTTCAGTATACTCCGTACGTGTTAGGTCATCAACTATGGTGAAAAAAAAACAAATTTATTTAAAAGTTGAGAGCGGTAAAAAACAGTTTTACAGATGAGGAAGACAAATGGGACGACCGCAAAAAAATGGTGACAATGAGTTTTCCCCTTTTTTTTTTGGAGAGGAAGGTAGGCATATGTTTTCATTTCAAAATGTTTACATCAAGGAACATAGGAGGGGAACCAAGCCAAACATGCCGGCCAGTTCCAAGTGAACATGCATACCTTGCAAGATAATGAGCCTCCCAATTGAACTCCCTACCTTCCTGTGTAAAGCGCACACAATCAAAGGATTTAGATGTCTGATAAATATCTCGAAGGATCATCATATAAGTCGCCGCCACCTCCCCTCCGCCGCCGACATGCTGCAACTCCGAAATCGGCTCCTCCCTCTGCTCCGCGCCGCCTCCACGCGACACTCCCCAATCTACCCCCGCGCATGGCGCCTCCTCTCCACCTCCACCACCCTCCCTGTGGCCTTCTCCCTCGAGGACTACCTCGTCGTTGCCTGCGACCTCGCCCCAGCTCAAGCCCGCGAGGTGTCCAAGAAGTTGTCCCGCGAGTTATTATCCAATGGATCCAGGAGATCATTGGATGAGCTCTCCTACTCCCGCCTCAACTCCGCCTCTAACCCCGATGCCATCCTCGCGCTGCTCTCTAGCGCTGGCCTCTCCCGCGCCGACATCGCCACCGTTGTCTCCGCAGACCCGTTGCTCCTCCGCGCTTCCGTGAAGAACCTCGCTCCCCGCCTTCTGGCTCTCCGCGACTGCGTCGCCCTGTCTACTCCCTAGATCACTCGCTTCCTCCTGGTCACCTCATGAGCTCTCCGCGAGGGTGACATCACTTCCAGGCTCGAATTCTTCATCTCCTTCTGCGGCTCGTTGGATTGGGTCCTAGTGGCCGCAAAGAGGAGCTGGGGCCTCCTCTCGGCGAGCCTTCAAGCCCAACATAGCTCTGTTTTTTCAGCGCGGTGTTCCAGATGTTGCTAAGGTGTGTTTACACGACCCACGTGTTAACTACGACAGCAGCTGACCGACCGGAGTTAGGGAAGATGAACAGGAAAATACGAATACAAGATAGGTTCTGGCCGGCGGCCAAGTGCTTGGAATTTAAATGTAATACAAATAGTTGCTTAGGGTTTTTGATAGCCGGCCAATCTCACACTCCTCTTGTACTTAGGCCCTCTTTGGCACGACTCATCTAGCGGCTTCTCGAGCGGCTTTTGATGAAGCCGTGTCAAACGGCACTCTACAAAACGGCTTGCGCCTAGAAGCTGGAGAAAAGCCGTTCGGTGGCTTACACAGGGGAGGGCAAGCCAAAAAATGTGGCTTCCCCCGGCTTCTTCCTCACCTGCGTGTTGCTTTTCCATCCTTGTCCCCGGGCCTGCTCTCCTCCCCCGCCGCTGGCCTCCTGCTCCTCCCCGCGCGCCTCCGTCTCCTCTACCACGGCCGCCGGTCTCCTGCTCCGCCCCGCCACCGGCCTCCTGCTTCGCCCCGTCGGCCTCCAGCTCCGCCCCACCGCCGGCCTCCAGCTCCGCCCCACCGCCGGCATCCTGCTCCGGCCAGCGCGCCCCGCCTCCGCCCCTGGTTCCTCCCCCGGGGCTAGCCTCCTGCTCCGCTGCGCCGCGCCCCGCTAGGATAAGGCCGGGAGGGAGAGGCCGATTGTATAAGGAGAGAGGAGGGGAAAAGAAAAGAAGGGGAGAAGGAAAGATAAATAAAAAGTGAAAGAAAAAGAAAAGGAAAATGAAGAGAAAAAAGAAAAAGAAAAGAGAGAAAAAAATATAAGGGTATTTTGGACATTTGACATCTTATTTATATTCTAAAAAGCTAGGAGAAGCCGTTTTGCCAAACGTTTTCGTACAAAATAAGTCAGAGCCAGAAAAAGCTGCTTTTCCATAGGAGCCAGAACCAGAGCTGTTTTTTCACGAGCCAGAGCCGTGCCAAACGGGCCCTTATACTCCTCACTCCGAGCTGGGCTTCACTTGTCAATTGCTGCAGGCCCATTCCGGCCCAGCTATCTTCACGTTCCGCACTCACTTCCTAGTAGATGCCTTGGGCTGCCGAGATGCTGCCGGGTCGCCTGGGTGAGGCCTGCGGACATCCCTGCCCCCTTGAGACAGGCCATGAAGTCTGAAGACACCATCCAGAAACACCTGGGCAACCTTCTGAGCAGTATACGGATGGCGAAGTGGAAGGAAATGTGCAAATTTACTCAACTTATCAACAACTACCAGTATGCAGTTGGCGTTACCGGAAGTGGGCAGGCCGTCCATGAAGTCCATGGATATCATTTGCCAAGCTTCAGTTGGAACCGGCAACGGAGACAGGAGCCCAGGGTAGCGGACGCGATCTGGTTTGGCCTGAAGGCAAACTATGCAGCCAGCAACAAAGGATTTAACAGCAGATTTCATGCCACGCCAGTAGAATAGCTTCTTGATGCCACTGTATGTGACCGAAAACCCAGAGTGGCCGCCAAGTGCACTGTCGTGCAGAGCAGAAATGATGCGCTGCTGTAACTGCGGATTGGTACCGATCCAAATACGCCCAGAATACCTAAGAATTCCATTTGTCAAGGTGAACGGCGGCCGTGCCGAGGGATCAACTGACAGCTCTTGCAGTAGCTTGACGGCTTCAGGATCCCGATCATATCCGGCGACAACCTCAGCCAACCATGCTGGTGTAGATATAGATAGAGCTTGGAGTTGAGCAGGAGGTGCAGGGTGTCGTGACAGAGCATTGGCTGCAGCATTTGAAGTACCCCGCTTATAGACAATCTTGTATTGTAAACCAGCCAGTTTGTGATGCATCTTGAGCTGCCACTGTGTGTTAAGCCTCTGATCAGTAATGTGCATGAGGCTTCGTTCATCAGAAAAGATCGTGAACTCCGAATGCTGAAGATATGACCGCCACTGCTCAACTGCCACGAGTATAGCGAGGAACTCCTTTTCATACGTGGACAAGCCCCGAGTCCTTGGCCCCAGAGATTTGCTTACGAAGGCTAAGGGATGGCCATCCTGTAACAACACAGCACCCACACCAGAGTCGCTGGCATCAGTCTGTAGCTGAAACGGCTTAGGGAAATCCGGCAAGGCAAGAACAGGAGCTGTCATAAGGACTGATTTTAGAGCGCTGAAAGCAGTAGAATGTGCCGGTGTCAGACAAAGAGAGCACCCTTCTTGAGCAAAATTTTGTAAGTGGCTGGGCCAGGACAACAAAGTTTTGCACAAATTTCCGATAGTAGCCAGCGAAGGCTAGAAAGCTACGCAGTTCTTTGATATCTTGGGGCTGTGGCCAAGCTTGTATGGACTCAATCTTCTCAGGATCTGTGGAAACCCCCTGGTGACTGACCACATGACCGAGATAGGAAATAGATTGTTGGGCGAACCGGCACTTGCTAAACTTGACCTTCCACTGATCACGGGCCAACAGAGTAAAAACCTGCCGAAGGTGCTCGATATGTTCCTCGAGTGTCCTGCTGTAGACCAGAATGTCATCAAAGAATACCAGAGCGCACTTGCGCGGTAGTGGTTTCAGAGTACTGTTCATAGTCCCTTGAAATGTGTTCGGAGCGTCAGTCAAGCCAAAGGCCATAACAGTAAACTCAAATAGCCCCCAATGTGTTTGAAACGCCGTTTTGTGTTCCTCGCCAGGAGCCAACCATATTTGATTGAAGCCAGCCCTGAGATCTAAGCAGGAGAACCACTTGGCCTAAGACAGCTCGTCAAGTAACTCATCCACAACCGGTATAGGAAACTTGCTCTTGTGAGAGCGTTGAGCATCCTGTAGTCGACGCAAAAGCTCCAAGAGCCGTCCTTCTTGCGGACTAACAGGATGGGCGAAGAAAAAGAGCTTGAACTCGGCTGAACCATTCCAGTTTGGAGCATGTCAGATACCTGCTTCTCGATTTCGTCCTTGAGCGCGGGCTTATATCTGTACTGGCGCACAGCAACAGGAGGGGCACCCGGCACCAAGGGTATATGATGATCGCAATGTCGCCTGGGAGGCAGCTCGGTTGGTTCTTGGAAGAGCTCAGCAAACTCCTCAATAAGCTGGCTGATAGCTGGAGGAACTTCAGATATACCAGATGCCGGGGCCGCTGCCGCAATGTGAAGAAGTTGAAATGCTGGTGGAGGGTCTGATTCGGACAAGATACCTTGAAGCAAGATGTGGCCAGACCCGTAGGGAATACTCATCCATTTCTGATTCCAATCCACCTTCATTGGCGAAAACGCTTCGAGCCAGTCCATCCCGACAATCAGATCATAAGAACCCAGAGGCCGGATTCTGAGTGTTGAATGGAACAAATGGCCTTGTAAGCTCCATTCAGCATCAAGGATTTGCGAAGAACACTTCAAGATATTACCATCAGCAACGCGAACTGACACCGGCGCAGGCAGAGGCTGAACATCAAGGAAGTCAGCAGCAAAAGTAGCATTGAGGAACGAGTGACTGCTGCCGGAGTCCACCAACACTACCATGTCACGGCCACGCATCTGACCCTTAAGCTGCAATGTACGCAGAGCAGACGTGGCCGAGAGTGCTGCTGAAGAAACCATCAGAAGCACCTGCTCCGAAGCTTCAGGCTCAGACTCTTGGGCAATATCAACGTCAGGGTCTTGCAACGCGTCCAAGCACAATGCCCGCATTTCCTGAAGAGCATGGGCCTGAGGGACTGGCGCACAGCGATGTCCGGGTACCCATTTCTCTCCACAGCGGACACACAGACCACGAGCCTTGCGATAAGCTCTGAGTGTGAAAAGCTTGTCGTCGACAGATGTAGTACGGGGAACAGCACGCTTGTCGTCTGCATTCCGACGTGCTGCGGCATGGGTGAAGTGGTGAGTTGCAGCACGCTTGTCGTCTGCATTCCGACGTGCTGCGGCATGGGTGAAGTGGTGAGTTGCAACTTGAACCCATATTGCAGGATGAACAGAATACATTTCGAAATAGGATTATCGCCGTCAAAGTGAGGAAACTGCATCTTAGAGAGCTAGCCCAAATTAGGGTTGGAATGAGAAGTATGGTTGGTGTGGGGATACGACCCCGGATACCTACGGTAGATCACATGGGCTGCACCCCTAGGGGTGGTCCAGCCCACAAGACGAAGTCTTACGAAGCACAACGCTGCTCGGCGCCTCCCGCAAGACGCCGGGAATATATCCTGAAGACTATGATCCCATGATTCATGTAATCTGTTATTACTTTCTGATTATCTTCTGGATCTAACCGACTTAACCCTGCCCCCCAGACTATATAAGGCGGGCAGGGACTCCCTCTAAACACACGTAATATCATACGATAGTCGATACAATCCAACAGACCACGGGAGTATGGTATTATGTCGTGCTACGGTCCAAACCTGTCTAACTCTTGTGTCTCTGTTGCCTTCTTGTTCTCGATTACACGCATCTCTGTCGATCAATCTACTTTCGTGAGATACCCCTCGGAGGACTGCCGACGATATTCTATCGACATTTAGCGCTTCAGGTAGGGGTGTGCGTGCTGTTTACATGTCGAACAAGATGGTACTTTTTGCAGGCTCTTCGCCCCTCCCATAGCCCCGCCAGATCTTCACGGTCGGATCGATCTCTTGAATCATCAACGCTGACAGAGTCGGAGAGCTCATCAAGCCGGTGCAGATCGATACTGCGCCGATCACCCCGACACATGTGACTGCAGATCTGATCTCAGAACCGCCTCTAAGGTCGTCTTCGTCGATAATTCGCCGCCCGCTACCCACGGAGGCAAATCAACAACGACGATCTGATCACATCCATCGATCAGGTTGGCTAGAAGCTCGTCGATTATCTCTCCATCGCGGAATCGGCTCTGACCAATCTGGTTCAGCGCCGACCACCTTCCGATTCACATCTATCGAAGGCTAATCAGGAAACGCCAAGGGTTATGGCCCTGCCCTTTGGGCTCACCAGCGTCGTCGCCACCTATTAAGATGCCCTAAGGGGCAAAATCGTCGACCAGGTTGGAGCTATCCATCCTCTCGCCGACCAGCTCTCATTGACTGTCAACATGCTACACGTTGGCCGGCGCCCCGAAGCATCCCTCCAAACCATCCTGAGGAAAATCCAGACTCCGAGTCCTAGGGCTCTACGGAGACTGTCACCGAAACCACCACCGTACAACGTCCTTTCCCACCCTTCCATGGAGGCAGAATTTTCAATGTCCGCGTCGACAGCCCCCCATGGGACGGGGAAACCGAGGAAGACCGCGCCGCTTGCTTCAACAAGAACGTCAACCATGCGCAGCGTCGAGCAAATGAGGCTGCCCTTGTGTTAGCCGAGGCTGCTCGCAACGATCAGCTCGACTCACAAGGAAGGCCACGCCCACTCCAGTGTAACCTTGACGACGATTTTGTCCGCGTTGACGGCCACGACGTCTACAAGACCCCAAGCGCCAACTTGGCCGTGGCCGCCAACGAGCTCGCCTGGCTCCCGCAAACACCGGAGGTCACCAAGGTTGCCGCCATGCTTAAATCGGTGCACTGCCAGGTCAACGAGATCCGCCAGGATCAGAGACCTTCCCACTCAACGAGCTCGATTCGCCGATCCACCGCGCCAAGATCTAATTGCCGCCTCAGCCGAAGTCGTTTCATCGACCAGCACCGCGACGATGGACAACCTCTCCAGGGGGAGCTAGGGGCAACCGCATCGATCACCCTCGCCAACACGACCAGGAAGTCGACTAGGACGTCTAAGTGCACATCAACAATCTCTGAGACACGCGACATCATATCGACGAGCGCTATTTCTCTCACCATGAAGAAGAAGTACGCCGTCGTCAAGAATACGAGCAAGAGTTCCGTAATCTAGACTCAGTCCTCCAGCCACTCAACATCAGTAACGCCGCAGATCATGACGGTGACGATCCTAAAGGGCCCCGAGCATTCATAAGGGTATTCTAAACACTCCAGTGGCCCCGTGGTTTCAAAATCACTGGGGTTGAGCCCTACGAGGGACGGATGAACCCCACACAGTGGCTACAAGCTTATGCCATTGTTGTGCGCGCCACCGAAGGAGATACCAGCGTCATGGCGAACTATCTTTTCATCATGCTCACGTCAACTGCGATGAACCGGTTCACAAGCTTTGCCCCAGACTCCACCAGATCCTAGGAAGAGCTGAAGAAGGTCTTCACCGACAACTACATGGCTATGTGTACTCGGCCGGGCACAAGCATGATCTGAACCGCATCTACCAGAAGCCGTCTGAGCTCCTCCGTAGCTACATCAGACGCTTTTCCAAGATGAGGAACTCTATTTCTAACATCACGAAAGTTGAGGTCATAACTGCCTTCGTCCGAGGACTCTATCACGGCGACCTCCGCTCCAAGTTCAATCGCAAGCCGCCTAAGGGGATTGGTGAGATGATTACAACCGCCGATCAGTACGCCGACGTCGAAAAGGCAAAAGTACGCTTCAACGAGGATACGAGCACTCATCGCCTAACTCACTGCAGCGACGAGTGACCCGACGACCGATGCCACAACAACCGCCGCTACGACGACCGTAGTTACTATCGAGACAGTGGCCGTGATCGGCCAGAAGGATCCAAATCTAGTCAATATCACCACTGCCGACCAGACCACATCGTCGCCACTATTGATGAACCTCGCGCCAAGCACAACTATGACGAGCAGTACAAGAAGATCCTCGAAGGCCCATGCCCCCTCTATAAGAACAACAAGCACAAGATGAAAGACTGCCTCGGCTTGGCTTAGGAGTTCCAGGCTAAAAAGCCGGACGACGACGACAACAATGGAGCTAGAGGCCACCGACCACCTGGGGAAAACAACAACCCCTTCTAGGATCACAACAAAGTGGTCTCCACCATCTTCGGGGGCCCCGCTGTCGCTGAGAGCAGAAGAGATCGGAAGCTCACCGCCCGCCGAGTGCTCATCGTCAACGCGGAAGACACCGTCTCCAACCCTAGTTATTGCCCCTAGTCCGAAGTCCCCATCACCTTCAGCAGGGCCGACCAGTGGACGAACATCCCTTACACAGGGCATTTCCCCCTCGTTCTTGATGCAACCGTCAGAAAAGTGCTTTTCAGGAAAGTACTCATCGACGGCGGAAGTGCTATGAACCTCCTCTTCACTAGAGCCCTAAAGGAGCTAGGCCTTGGGATAGGAGACCTTACACCCTTTGACTCCTCCTTCTAGGGTGTGGTACCTGGCAGGACATCCAAACCGCTTGGAGAGATCACCCTTCCAGTCCAGTTCAGCATGGCTAGCAACTACCGCGTTGAGCACATCAACTACTACGTCGTTGACTTCAACACCGCCTACCACACCATACTTGGTCGGCCAGCTCTGACCAAGTTCATGGCCATACCGCACTACGCCTATCTAGTGCTGAAGATGCCTTCACCCGTAGGAGTTCTGGCCCTACGGGCTAACTTCTCCATCGCCTATGCCTACGAGACAGAGAGTCTCGCCCTCGCCGAAGCCACTGACCTCTCCATCTAGATGGCTAGCGTGGTCACCGATGCCAAGACGGTGCCCACCGACGACCTGGAGATCCTAGCATTGGAGCCTCCACGTGCCTCTGCCAAGTCCAAGGAAACAAAGGAGGTCGGCCTCAGCCTCGATGACCCCTCCAAGATCGTCAAGATTGGGGCTCACCTTGACCCCAAATACAAAAGCGTGCTTAGAAACCTGCAGACATGCCGGGGGTACCATGGGAGAAGATCGAGCACTCCTTGAATGTCTCATCGACCGCCAAATCAATCAAGCAGAAACTTCGATGATTCGCGCCAGACAAGGAGGCTATTAGGGTAGAAATAAAATGGCTCCTAGCTATTGGATTTATTAAAGAAGTGTATCATTCTGAGTGGTTAGCAAACCCTGTTCTTGTTCAAAAAAAAGAATAAAGAATGGAGAATGTGCGTTGATTACACTGATCTCAACAAACACTGCCCTAAAGATCCCTTCGGTCTGCCTCGGATAGACGATGTTGTAGACTCCACCGCTAGTTGCGAACTACTCTCCTTCCTCGACCGTTACTCTAGCTATCATCAGATATCCCTGAAAGAGGACGACCAGATCAAAACATCGTTCATCACGCCTTTTGGTGCGTATTGCTATACCACCATGACCTTCGGACTCAAGAATGTCGGGGTGACCTACTAAAGGGTCATCCAGATGTTCCTCGATCAATAGATAGGCCGCAATGTCAAAGCTTACATCAACGATGTGGTCGTCAAGTCCAAGACCGCCGACAACCTCATCGCCGACCTTGAAGAAACGTTCGCCAACCTAAAACGATACAGATGGAAGTTGAATCCTTCAAAGTGCATCTTTGGAGTTCCATCCGCCATACTCCTTGTAGGGTCGAGATGGCGGACTAGAGGGGGGGTGAATAGTCCTTTCTAAAATTAATCGCGTCGGCTAACCGAAACAAGTGCGGAATTAGAACTATCAGTCTAGCCAAGACTACACCCCTCTATCTATATTTTCTAGCACCTTCTAAAGATACTAATTAAGCAACAAAGGTGCCGGGCTAGCTAGAGCTCACCAAACCAATTCTAGAAGCAAGGTCACACAAACCTATGCCACTAGTACTTTAAGTAACAAGGAAGCTCCTACACATGCTAGTAAGCAAAAGCACAAAGCCAACTAAGCTCACTAGCAATGCTCAATAACAAGGCAACCAATGCCAAATTAGAGAGTACAAATACTTAGCTACACAAACTAAGCAAAGTGACTAACAAGGTTACACATACCTAATTAGCCACGTAAGGGAGCTACTTCTATGCTATACAAGCAAGAAGGTAACTAGTAAGCTACACAAGCTAACTAGTTACAAGAACAACTACACAAGCACAATGTATATGAAAGTAATTACAAGCTTGTGTAACGAGGATGCAAACCAATGGGAAGAACAAGGTTGACACGATGATTTTTCTCTCGAGGTTCACGTGCTTGCCAACACGCTATGTCCCCGTTGTGTCGACCGCTCACTTGGTGGTTCGGCGGCTAATTGGCATCACACGCCAAGCCCGCATGTCGGGCACCGCAAGAACCTACCCCAAAAGTGAGGGTAGCTCAATGACACGCTCAACTAGAGTTGCTCTTCGTGGCTCCTGTGGGGCGAGCACAATGCCTCTCACAAAGCTCTTCTCTAGAGCACCGCACAAGCTTCTTATGGGCTACAACGGAGACCACCACCAAGCCGTCTAGGAGGTGGCAACCTCCAAGAGTAACATGCACCATCGGCTTGCAACTGATCACCTAGTGCCACTCGATGCAACCTCACGATGCAATCGCACTAGAATCGCTCTCTCACACAATCGAATGATCACTATCAAGTATATATGAGATGGAGGGCTCCCAAGCACTACTACGTAAGCCACCAAGGCTCTAGTGTGCTCAGCTACCGGCCCAAGGCCAATCATGGCTTCTATTTATAACCCCACAAACAAATAGAGCCATTACCTCTTCACTGGGCAAAAGTCGGGACGACCGGACGCTCCGGTCCGATCGACCGGACGCTGGACCTCAGCGTCCGGTCATGCGATGCACGCCACGTGTCCCCTTCTTCAAATACAGTTCGCCCGATCTCAACGGTCATATGTTGACCGGACGCATCAGCTTGAACTGATCGGACATAGCAACCCTAGCGTCTGGTCGTTTCCAGTAAGGTATCGGACATGACCGGACGCATCCGGTCGGTCGCGATCGGACGCAGCATCAGCATCCAATCACTTCCAGCTTCTTTGCTCTGCCTACATCATCACACGTCACCCTAATTGGACGCACCCTGTTAGCGTCCGGTCACTTCTAGCGCTAGCGTCTGGTCGATGACCAACACCTATCCACTGACTGCCACTACTGATTGGACGCTGGAACCCAGCGTCCGATCACTACGTGACCAGTGTCCGGTCCACTATGTGAGACCCTATCTTTTTGGAACAGGGCGGTGGTAGCACCGTCGGACTATCCGCACTCTATGGGCGGACACTCCACTGGTGGAGTTTCTTACCCTTGTCACCACCGTTCCATCGCCGAGTTGATCCACATCAACTCTAACTTTATCTCCTTTGTAAATATGCCAACACCACCAAGTGTACACCACCATGTGTATGTGTGTTAGCATTTTCACAATCATTTTTCAAAGAATTAGCCACTCAACTTGCCACGCCACTCAATCCTAGCGACATGTAAAGTTAGATCACTCGAGTGGCACTAGATGACCGATATGCAAACAAGTTTGCCCCTCTTGATAGTATGACCATCTATCCTAAACCCAGTCACAAACTTCTCTACACACCTATGACCGGTGAAATAAAATACCCTAGGTTATACCTTTGCCTTGCGCATTCCATTCCATCTCCTCTAATGTCGATGCAACACATGCATCAATACGATCAACAATGATATGATCCACTTCATATCATCACGTGATCATATTGGTTCATCGATCTTGACTTCACTTGCTTTTCACTGTTGCCTTCGTCCATCGGCGCCAAGTCTTGCTCAAGCTTCACCGCCATGTGGTCCATCGCTCCAAAGCCTCCGACTTGCCCTTCACGCTTGCAACCGGTCCATCAAGCCAAGTCTTGTCTTGATCTTCTCCACCTTGATCACATGACTCAATGTCATGTCTCATGTGTAATGAGCTCCTTCATCATCATATGTGTGAGCTTTGCAACATCTCCAAGCCATTTTCACCTTCATGGCATATGTTGCTCACATATATGTACCTGTGGACTAATCATCTGTGTATCTCACATAAACATAATTAATCCACCTAGGTTGTCACTCAATTACCAAAACCACACAAGGACCTTTCAATCTCCCTCTTTTTAGTAATTAATGACAACTCTACAAAGATATGGAAATTAAGCTCTTTTGGATTCATGTTGCTTGCCCAAGCAATTTTACCATGTGAAAATGATTTTGGACAAGTACCATAAACCCGAGATGGTAGTATTAGCTCTCCCTACATATGTGCTAGAGTGTTTGATTTGAAGCTCGTATATATGCATAGATTAAAATTGTGGGAGAGTAATTACTACAAAATAATGCTAAGGTGTATAGAATAAACCTTTGAAGCGTATACCAATCGCAGTTGCACCTTTAAGTTCGTCCTTAGCACCATGGTTAGCTAGATATCACTTGGAAATAAAAGCACTAGATACCTTTGTGAGATCAACATTAAAAGCAAGGTACTAGCATTACTTGAAAAACATACCAAGTGTCTAGCTATCATCCTATGCATGCTAGTTATCAAATCATTATTCAAGTTCTACAACTAGCATACACCACACAAGCATGCATATTGAATTTGAAAGCTTATGCAATGCAAGCAAGCACATGAATATGCACATATCAAATGCAATCAATCAAAGTTCATGAGCTTGCTCACCCTACTTATGTGCCCTCCTACTTGTGTGCTTCTCTTGTCCAAGAATTTTGATCCATCTCTTTTCTTCAATGTTGCTCCCTCTTTGTCCATGTTCATGTCTATGTCCAACCTCTACTTATTTGAGCTTTTATATCTTATCTCTCCCCCTTGTACAATCTCAATCTCAAAGCTTTCATATCTTTGTACAATCTCTCCCCCTTTGTCATTAATTTTCATAAAAGGTGTGCTTCTCATTGATACAACGGTATGCATTTGGGGTAGATGGTTGAGGCTTGAATCTTACATTTTTTATGGACATCACTTGATTGTTGGAATGACACCACTTGTAGATACCACTTATAACTCATACCACTTGTATCTTGTGTAAGGCTTCTTGAGATACCACACATAGAATCTTTGATCTTGATACCAATTTGTGTGACACCTCCCCCTATGTGATAGCATGGGTCATCCATTTGATACACATTGTAGGTGAGGGATGCATTCTTCATTTGATGATCACTTAAAGTTGAGGATCACTTGTGGAACCATTTTCTTGCTTGATTGATATTATGTGTAGATGTGATATCACTTGAAAGAATCTTCTAGTATGGAACCACTTGTTGGATTTTTCAATAAAAACTATTTCTTGAATATTTTGCTATCTTCATGAGTACCACTTATAGGATATCACTTGTGAGTTGATCTAGACATCACTTGTGAATTTGATGAAATACTTGAGTCTAGATACCATTTGAAACAAACAAACTAGATATCCATTTGCATTGTTGTCTTGTGCTTGTACTCTTACCACTATTATGAGCTTCTATGGTTGACTTGAACTAAATTGATTTGCCTAAGTTTCTAAGTCCGGTTTGAACTAATGACATGCTTCTTCACACCTCTTACATGGGTTATCTTGCTAATGTTGTACTTGTCACTTGTTGGCAATCCAAATTAAATCAAGTACTTAGGTTCACTAGCTCATGAACAAATTCATGTACTAACCACTAGATCAAGTAATCATTCAAACAATAGTGGTAGGCTATGAATTTAAGCATTTCATTTATTATGCATGATCCTATGAAGTATGTACTATATGCACTAACTGCATACTAGTAAGGAATAAAATGATCATGCATATTACAATGATACCTTTGCTATGTTGGAGTAGAGGATAGTCACATAGATTCTAATTCAGTACTCCAATAGCAATGTGAAGTCCAATTATAAGCTTGGTGAAGACCAATAGATATCATGTTGAATTTCATTCTTCACCCATATGAAATATATACCACTTATGATCAAGTGCATTTTCTTGTTGTGGTTGGCTTGCTTTATCTTTTGATCTTTGCTTGTATGAGAGCATCAATTTGAGAATACCACTTGAAATATTATAACTAGCTTTCTTTTGGGTGTTTCTTACTTTTCTTGATCAATCCTTTTGATTGCTTCAACTAAGCATCTCAAATGTTTCTCGGATCACCACTTCCATGTTAGCCTTCCAAGTAACACACTTGGTTCACCTACACATAGGCGGCAAGCCCCTACACTAGGGAGAAGTGACCTCTCACCAAGAACCATTCTTGACACTTACTTGAAATAACTTGATCGATTGATCCAAGTAATGGACTTAACTTGATGAGTAACCTTGATTCCTTCTTTAAGTCTTTTTCTTTCTACTTGTTTAAGTCATTTTCTTTCTACCAAAAGATTTTCAATCATATCTAGAACTTAAGCTTCATCTTTATCTTGAGTTTGATTTTGATCTTCATCTTGAGTACTAAAACTGTGCAAAGTACACTTCCACAATCAAATAGCCTTGTACTCTTTGCTTGTCATGCTTCTAGATCATATCAAAATCAAACTTAGGTACCTCAATTACTTATAAACATGTTTTCAATTTGAGGACCTTTCAATCAAAGTGACTCTAGATCAATCCAATATTTGTCATTTTTCTGGCAGATTTTGTACCCTTCAAAGAAATAAGCATATCTCCCAAAGTACAAATCCAAATATCACAAAATTTGGTGGAGATGTGCTTCACTAAGTTATCTAACAGCTGTAAAAATTTGAGCTTCATTTGACTTCTAGATTGCTACCTGATTTTAATTCTTTCACAACTGCTACATGCTAAAAACTGCTGCACTATAGCTGACAAGAACCACTTCAAAACCGAAGCATTTCTTATTCAATTCTCATGAAATTTCAACAGCATCTCATACCATAAGTCTAGAGCATATACACCAATTTTCATGCCAATCCAATAAGTTTTGATCACTCAAACATGACTAAGATCATAGCTCACTCAGATTTTCAATATAGGACAGATTTTAATCACTTGAGCTATACTTCATCGAATATGAATCAAACTTGAAACTAACTTGTTTGAATACTTCCATAAGACATATATCCATTCAAACCACTTACTAAAAGTCATCTCATAAATTTATCCAACACAAATCAATACAACCTTGCCTACTAATCAATTATCCATTCAATCATCTCATAGCAAGCAACATTGTATATTTATCCAATTCAATCAACTCATATGCACCCAAATAAAATAATCAACAAGAGATATACCTTGGTTAGCTTATGATCATCCAACTAACAAGCTTCAACTCAATTATTTGCATGTCATCAAATATATCCAATGAATCACCAATAATTTGAATTATAGCACTTGTATGTTGATAGCGCTTGGACTTCACTTAATTTTCTCTTGGCATTGGGTTCGGATGTGCACTAAGCTTCATAACTTGATTCAACATATGATGAACAATGTGAGATCAATTGAATCAAGTCTACAATACCGATGGTACCTACAAACAATCATCCACTTTTTGATGGTACCCAAACAAGTTTGGGTCCTCTCAAGTTAGGTGCAACATACTTAGACATAGCCTTAGTATGAATAGCAGGATATTTTATAATAACAACCATAGAGGTACAATTACCATCCTTTCTACGCATGTTATCATCAACAGTTGAAATAGGCTTAGAAATGTCACCTAGGGGATATGAATGTGCCATGTGTCCCCTTTCTCGGCATGAGTAGCACTTTCTCTTTGCTTGAGCCTTCTTCTCAAGCTTGGTAGGACACTTAGAGACAAAGTGTCCCATATTTCTACACTTGAAGCACTTGATATGAGCATAATCTTTCTTATCATCTTTATTCTTGCTCATCATCTTGGTATCTTGAGTTTGCATTGGATGCCTTGCCTTTTCACCCCTTCTTATTTTCTTCATCTTTATCATCAAGTCACCACCATCTTTATGATTGATCTTGATTTGCTCTTGGGGTGTCTCCTCTTGTTCAACTTGTGGCTTTGGTTGAGGCTCTTTTAGTTGCTTCACCAATTGCTTGGTTGGGCACATTAAGGTAAGGTGACCTCAAGTGTGGCACTTGAAGCACTTCACATGCTTGAGCCTCTCTTCTTCTTTTATCTTCTTGAGCTTCTCAATGTTAGGGCAACCATTTGCAAGGTGTCCCGCTTCATGACACCGGTAGCACATGGTATGAGAAAGCTTTCTTTGTTGTAGCTTCTTCATCTTTCTTTCTTTCTTTCTTTCGCCCTTTGTCATCTTCTTCTTGAAGCCAAGGCCACACTTATCACCATAGTTTCTTTGAGTCTTCAACATGTGCTCAAATGTGACTTTTGAGTTGTAGCACCTCTCTAGCTTGTTGCTTAATTTCTTCATTTCATTTTTGAGCTCATTGTTCTCCTTCAAAAGGTTAGTCTCACAAGACATAGAAGTAGAACAAGCATCTAATTATGAAGAGCATGGCATATCTAATAAATCATCACAAGAGGTGGATACATGCTTCTTGCCTACATCACAAGGGTTAGCAACATTTTGCAATTTATCATTTGATCCATGTGATGAGCTCTCACTATTTTTAAGTTTCTTTGTAAACACTTTAATGAGAGAAGCATGTTGTTCTAATAATTCACCATGAGATACAAGTTGTGTCTCATGATTCAATTTTAGCTCATCATATGAATATTTATAAGCATCAAGTCATTTCTCATGTTCTTCACAAGAGTTCTTTAGAAATGAGTTTTCATTTTCTAAGTTTAATGTTTTAGCTTTCTCATTTTCTAAAGACATGATCATGCTAGCAAGTCTACTAACAAGCTCATCATATGAATCAACATGATCAACCACATTATCATTTGTTACCTTGGTGTCACCTTGTGACATGAAGCAATGTGGTGATGTAGTTGGAGATCTTATAGTAGCATCTTCATCATGGCTTGAGCATGAACCATCATCACCATCAAGTGTGCATAGGGTAGCATCATCACTTGCAACACTTGTGGCATCATCATCAACCTTGTCAAGTGAACTTGTAGTAGATCGATCATCATCATCATCACTTGACCATGAGGTGGAGCAATCTTCCACAATCACCAAATTGTGGTTATGCTCAACACACTCATGCACCTCCTTCTTGGGCTCATCATCCTTCTTGAATTTGCCATCATCCCATGTGGAGGAATCACCGAAGGTTTCCTAGATGGACTCTCATATCTCACGAGCGGTTCCCTTGATGTTTACTTGTTTCATCAAATCAAAGCTTAAAGCATCCATTAGAAAACAACAAGCATGTGCATCAAATTCATAGAGAACTCTTTGAGCTTTGGTAAGATTTCTATGGTCCAAGACATGGGTGAGACCACTTGTGACAACCCACCAAAATTTAGGTCCCTTTGCACGAAAATGATCAAGCATGTGATTTTTCCAAAGTGCAAAGTTTGTGCCATAAAAAAATGTGTGCCACACAAACATCTAGCCTATTAGACGCCATCCTCTTGGGTCGGTGAAGACCACAAATGAGAGACCTCGCTCTGATACCACTTGTAGGGTCGAGATGGCGGACTAGAGGGGGGGTGAATAGTCCTTTCTAAAATTAATCGTGTCGGCTAACCGAAACAAGTACGGAATTAGAACTATCGGTCTAGCCAAGACTACACCCCTCTATCTATATTTTCTAGCACCTTCCAAAGATACTAATTGAGCAACAAAGGTGCCGGGCTAGTTAGAGCTCACCAAACCAATTCTAAGAGCAAGGTCACACAAACCTATGCCACTAGTACTTTAAGTAACAAGGGAGCTCCTACACATGCTAGTAAGCAAAAGCACAAAGCCAACTAAGCTCACTAGCAATGCTCAATAACAAGGCAACCAATGCCAAATTAGAGAGCACAAATACTTAGCTACACAAACTAAGCAAAGTGACTAACAAGGTTACACAAACCTAATTAGCCACGCAAGGGAGCTACTTCTATGCTACACAAGCAAGAAGGTAACTAGTAAGCTACACAAGCTAACTAGTTATAAGAATAACTATACAAGCACAATGTATATGAAAGTAATTACAAGCTTGTGTAATGAGGATGCAAACCAATGGGAAGAACAAGGTTGACACGATGATTTTTCTCCCGAGGTTCACGTGCTTGCCAACACGCTACGTCCCCGTTGTGTCGACCGCTCACTTGGTGGTTCGGCAGCTAATTGGCATCACCCGCCAAGCCCGCATGTCGGGCACCGCAAGAACCTACCCCAAAAGTGAGGGTAGCTCAATGACACGCTCAACTAGAGTTGCTCTTCATGGCTCCCACGGGGTGAGCACAATGCCCCTCACAAAGCTCTTATCTGGAGCACCGCACAAGCTTCTTGTGGGCTACAACGGAGACCACCACCAAGCCGTCTAGGAGGTGGCAACCTCCAAGAGTAACAAGCACCACCGGCTTGCAACTGATCACCTAGTGCCACTCGATGCAACCTCACGATGCAATCGCACTAGAATCGCTCTCTCACACAATCGAATGATCACTATCAAGTATATATGAGATGGAGGGCTCCCAAGTACTACTACATAAGCCACCAAGGCTTTAGTGTGCTCAGCTACCGGCCCAAGGCCGACCATGGCTTTTATTTATAACCCCACAAACAAATAGAGCCGTTACCTCTTCACTGGGCAAAAGTCGGGACGACCAGACGCTCCGGTCCGATCGACCAGACGCTGGACCTCAGCGTCCGGTCGTGCGATGCACGCCACGTGTCCCCTTCTTCAAATACAGTTCACCCGATCTCAATGGTCATATGTTGACCGGACGCATCAGCTTGAACTGATCGGACATAGCAACCCCAGCGTCCGGTCGTTTCTAGTAAGGTACCGGACATGGCCGGACGCATCCGGTCGGTCGCGATCGGACGCAGCACCAGCATTCGGTCACTTCCAGCTTCTCTGCTCTGCCTACGTCATCACACGTCACCCTAACCGGACGCACCCTGTTAGCGTCCGGTCACATCCAGCGCCAGCATTCGGTCAATGACCGACGCCTGTCCGCTGACTGCCACTACTGACCAGATGCTGGAACCCAGTGTCCGGTCACTACGTGACCAGTGTCCGGTCTACTCTGTGAGACCCTATCTTTTTAGAATAGGGCGGCGGTGGCACCATCGGACTATCCGCACTCTACGGGCGGACACTCCACCGATGGAGTTTCTTACCCTTGTCACCACCGTTCCATCGCCGAGTTGATCCACATCAACTCTAACTTCATCTTCTTTGTAAATGTGCTAACACCACCAAGTGTACACCACCATGTGTATATGTGTTAGCATTTTCACAATCATTTTTCAAAGAATTAGCTACTCAACTTGGCACGCCACTCAATCCTAGCGTCGATGCAAAGTTAGATCACTCGAGTGGCACTAGATGACTGATATGCAAACAAGTTTGCCCCTCTTAATAGTACGGCCATCTACCCTAAACCCAATCACAAACTTCTCTACACACCTATGACCGATGAAATGAAATGCCCTAGGTTATACCTTTGCCTTGCGCATTCCATTCCATCTCCTCCAATGTCGATGCAACACATGCACCAACACAATCAACAATGATATGATCCACTTCATATCATCACATGATCATATTGGTTCATCGATCTTGACTTCACTTGCTTTTCACCATTACCTTCGTCCATCGGCGCCCAGTCTTGCTTAAGCTTCACCGCCACGCGGTCCATCGCTCCAAAGCCTCCAACTTGCCCTTGACGCTTGCAACCGGTCCATCAAGCCAAGTCTTGTCTTGATCTTCTCCACCTTGATCACATGACTCAATGTCATGTCTCATGTGCAATGAGATCCTTCATCGTCACATGTGTGAGCTTTGCAACATCTCCAAGCCATTTTCACCTTCATGGCATATGTTGCTCAAACATATGTACCTGTGGACTAATCACCTGTGTATCTCACATAAACACAATTAGTCCACCTAGGTTGTCACTCAATTACCAAAACCACACAAGGACCTTTCACTCCTGGGTAAAGGATAAGCACCCGTGGCATCGAGCCCAACCCCAACAAGGTATCCACCATCACCAACATGAAACAGCCAACCTACGTAAAGGACATACAGAAGCTTACATGCTACATGGCTGCTCTCAGTCGCTTTATATCACGCCTTGGCGAAAAGGGACTACCGTTCTTCAAACTCCTCAAGGCCTCCGAGCGCTTCTCCTGGTCGGATGAGGCAAACATAGCTTTTGAGCAGCTCAAGTTGTTTCTAACGAAGCCTCCAACCATGATGGCGCCTCGACTAGACGAAACCCTACTAATCTACATCGCCGCCACTTTGCGTTTCATTAGCATAGCTATCGTCGTCGAGCGCAAGTAAGCCAGACATGCCTATAAGGTACAACATCCGGTCTACTTCAGCAGCGAGGTCCTTAATGAGTCCAAAACTTGTTATCCTCAAGTTTAGAAACTGCTTTACGCCATTCTAGTCACGTCGCGCAAGCTCCACCATTACTTCAAATATTACAAGATCATCGTGGTCACCGAGTTCCCTCTAGGGGACATCCTTCGCAACAAAGAGGCTAATGGCTGCATCATTAAGTGGCTATCGAGCTTGGCACTTACTCCATCGAATTTAGAAGTAGGCCTACCATCAAGTCACATGCGCTCGCTGACTTCGTCGCTGAGTGGATCAAGATCCAAGAGCCCATCCTTGCTACTTGCCCTGAGCACTGGGTGATGTACTTCGATGGTGCCCTCAACATCAACGATGCTGGTGCTGGCATTTTATTCATTACGCCGACCAAAGACAAGCTCTGATACGTTCTCTGAATTCATTTTCTAGCCTCCAACAACGCCGTCGAATACGAAGCATGTCTCCATGGACTCCGTATAGCCATCGAGCTCGGCATCAAACGCCTCATGGTATATGGAGACTCCACGCTAGTCATCAACTAACTCAACAAAGATTGGTTCTATTCCAGTGAGAAGATGGACGCATACTGTGCCGAAATCAGGAAACTCGAAGGGAAGTTCTACGGTATCGAGTACCACCACATGGTATGAGATCAAAATAAGCTCACCGACCACCTATCTAAGATAGACTCTTCTCATGCCATGATTCCACCTAGGGTCTTCGTCCAAGACCTCTTTAAGCCGTCTATTAAGGAAGAGAAGGAAGTTCAAGAAATCCCCCATGTCGAGCAGTTGGTACTTACAGTACCTTCACCGTCTGCCGACTGGAGGGAACAGTTCATCAAGTACCTCACCAGCATCGACGTACCCACTAACAAGACTAAAACTGAACGCCTAATCCATCGCAGCAAGCATTATGTGCTGGTAGACATGAACTTGATGAGGAAAAGTGCTAAGAAAGGGATACTATAGAAATACATCACCCAAGAAGAGGGAGTGAAACTACTTCTTGAAATTCACTCTGGTTCTTGCGGCAATCACGCAACCTCGAGAAACCTAGTTGACAAAGCTTTTTGAGCTAGTTTTTACTAGCCCCATGGCCATCACCGATGCAGAAGACCTCGTCCGATGTTGTGAAGGATGCCAATTTTTCTCCAAGCAGATACACGTGCTGGCGTAGGAATTGCAAACCATCCTAGCTTCTTGGCCTTTCGCATGCTAGGGACTGGACATGATCGGGCCTTTCAAGCCAGCGTCAGGCGGTTTCCAATACGTGTACGTTGCCATTGACAAGTTTTCCAAGTGGATCGAATACAAACCGCTTGTTTCGGCTACTGCAAAGAAAGCAGTCGAGTTCTTCGAAGATGTCATCCATAGATTCGGTCTCTCGAATAGCATTATCACTGACCTCGAAACTACATTCACTGGTCATAATTTTTATGACTTCTGCGAAGACCGATGCATCTCCGTCAAATACGTCTCCATTGCCCATCCTAGAGCCAATGGCCAGGTCGAACGAGCGAACGACATCATCCTTAATGCCCTCAAAAAGAGGCTATATCAGAAAGAGGAAAAGCATCCGGGCAGATGTCTCAAAGAGCTCCCAGCTATGGTCTAGGGACTACGCACTCAAGCTAGTTATAGCACCGGTGTGTCTCCATATTTCTTGGTCTATGACTCAGAAGCCATACTTCCAGCGGACATTGCCTTCCAAGCACCTAGGGTGGAACATTATAATGAAAAGCAAGCCATAGCTATTCGGACAGAGGACGTCGACAGGGCCGAAGAAGAACGTTTGATCACTTGCATCTGCACAGCCAAATACCTAGAAGGCCTGTGAAGATACTACAACCGCAACATCAAAGATCGTTCATTTGCTATTGGTGACCTCGTTCTCCGTAGAAAACAGAAAACTAAAGGGATGCACAAGCTCTCCTCCCCCTAGGAAGGGTCTTATGTGGTCAAGGAGGTTACCCCACCAGGGTCTTATCGGCTATGTGACTTGGACGGAATCGATATCCCCAATCCATGGCACATCGAGCACCTTATACGTTTCTATCCTTGAAATGCTCCAGATATGTATTCTCCACTCCATAATGAATGAAGTTTTTATCGCCATAATTTGTCTCCATTATTTCTCCATTATGGTTTAATCTCCATTTGTGGTCGCCAGCTCTAAGCTACTCCTTAACAAACTCCAATACGTGATCTCCATAAACGCTCCACCACATTTCTCCATATCTCCAAGATATTTCACCAACCGCCGAGCAGCACATGTTCCGCTCTGTGTTCTTTAGAGAAAACCCAGTCTTTGATCTCTTCCTACATGTGCTATGGGCTCCGTGCTCTGCGTTATGGGTTGTCGGCTACGGTTCCTTGGTCACGTCTGTTTCTCCTACACGTGCACGGGCTCCGTGCTCAACGTTATGGAATATGGGCTAGCCAAGGCCAAGAGCTCAGTAACAAACTAACTGCTCGGATGCTATTTATACCACGTATAATCGCATTAGGGTTAACACTACAACAATTTTTCACCGAAATACTGGCAAACTGCATAAACATGCACATGTCACTTTACAACATTTGTACACATACATGAATGTTTGTCTATGCCCTCACGTGTTTTTAACTATCCTCTCCAGCTATTGCAGATTACTCTTCGAGCAGGTCATTATGTTTGGCCCTCTCCATCCACCTTGCCGAACAGGTCAACGTCTCCAACCAGCTTCTTCGCCGCGTCCTCCACCTCATCTTCTAGCTCCTACTGCTTCTTCGCACCAGTCCCTCTGGCAAATCCAGCCCCTATCACTCGTAGATCGATGGTAGGGTAATGAGACTGGACTACTGCGAGGGCATGGGTCATGGCAGAGACAGTGGCATCATGGTTGAAGCTTTTGAAGTTCTCCCACACCGCCTTGCACCTATCGATGATGGTGTCCGGATGAGGCGGCCTGTCATCGGGCTGAGGAGCTGCCTCCATGTCGATGCAGTCCAGCACCGGCCTAACTTTGGCCACCACGGCGTCAAGCTTTCACCTCTGGGTTTGCGCCTCCAGCTCCAGCACATCGAACTAGGCCTTAGTCCTTTGGCGGTATTCTCCAAGCACCGAGAAGATCCGTCAAGCGAATAAGTCACTTAAGCAACAACTCCGACCATGAACTACTCACCTTTTAGCTCCTAGGCTAGTTTCTCCACTCGCCCAGACGCCTTCTTCTCCTCCTCTTGGAGTTGACCGATGACCTGAGGCAACTGGCCGAGCTCCGCATCTTGCTCTACAAAAGTGACGATCATCAATAATATTAAAGTTGTTCGGTAATATAGAAAAGTTCACCGATCCGCGGTACCTTTTTTCTGCTCGGAGAGGCTTCTCAGCTGCTCAGAGCTACCCTGCAACTGCTCGGAAATGGTCGCCAGCTGCTCGGATAAGGCCCCCTTTTGGTATTCCAGGTCCCGCGCGTTAGATTCGGCAAGATCCCACTCGCGCTAGGCCCTCTAGATGTTTTCTCCATAAGCTTCAACGCCTCCTTCAACTTTGTGTTCTCCTCGACGAGGGGCTCCATCCTCTTGATCAGCTGCCGCCGTTGTTCGGTAGTTCGTGCTATGCCCTGCAAAACCACCAAGATTATGAAGAACTCCAATCTCCAACGTCAAAGACAAACATTGATGACGCAATACTAACCTTGATCTTTGGGCGGTAGTTCATGATATTCTATCGAGAGTTGGGGTAAAGGGTTGTCGGCTGGTTGGGGACGAATTGGGTGTACTCAGGAGGGTTGTGGAGGGGAATTAGTTGGTTCTGTTGGGGATGGACCTGGGAAATTGGTTGTTGAATTGGTGGGTGATGATGAATTTGGTGGGGCTGATGAATTGGGGGTGGATGAGGATGAATTTGGTGGGGCTAAGGGTAAATTGGGTATGGATGGGGGGTGGATTGGGTGGAAATAGGGAGGAGCAGTAGGATGTGGACGTGGAGGCGGATGGTGGGACGTGATCAGAGGTGGAGGATGGGAGGTGGTGGAGGGTTGATGCCCTAAACTGCTGAAGAAGACAGAGCTGGGAAAGCGGACGTACTATTGGCCGGGAACGGGGCTATGGTCGTTACCGATCCATACCCTGCATCCCGTGTTGGTGAGGCCACGCCATGCCCACTGGACCAGTCGGTTGTTGCTCCGGCAGAGGCTCGCCCAGCGACCAACTTCGGTGTACCTTTTGGCTCGAGAGATCCATCAGCTTGAGCAGCGCGGGTTCGATCCCAGAGCTTGGACAACTGATCCACCTCCAAGCAAACGGTGAAGAGGGAGCTCTCGACTCGGGGACGCCATGCTTCGAATGCCTCTGCGGTGGATTCGAGGGTGGTGACCCGTTCATCGCGCTCGTCCTAGATCTCGACATAGTGCACTATCTCGAGGTCGTGGACGCACTCCTCCATCTTGGTGACAGCACTCGGAGAAGTGGCCGCCCCAGTTGTTGGCGACGATGGCGGCGGTGTACTGGGTTGACGCAAAGTGCTCTAGGAACTCGAGGCAGCCGTCGACGACGGCATTGCACTGGAATCGGGCGGCCTCCGACTCAGAGAAGCGGCGATCTAGACAGACCCGAGGCCGTCGAACTCGAATCGGAAGGAGTCGAATCGCTGGATCAAATCATCGAACATTTGGCAAACGACTGGATCCATGGCGCCGCGGGAACGTTGGAGACGAGTGAAGTGGGAGTGGGCGGGTGGGAGGGAGTCCTCCAGCACGTGCGGTGGCCAGAGATCGGCGGCTTTGATACCCATGTTAACTGCGGCGGCAGCTGGCCTACCGGAGTCAGGGAAGATGAACAGGAAAATACGAATACAAGATAGGTTCTGGCCGGCGGCCGAGTGCTTGGAATTTAAACGTAATACAAATAGTTGCTTAGGGTTTTTGATAGCCGGCCAATCTCACACTCCTCTCATACTTGTACTCCTCACTCCGAGCTGGGCTTCACTTAGCAAGTGCTGCAGGCCCATTCCGGCCCAGCTATCTTCACGTTCCGCACTCGCTTCCTAGTATTGGGCTGCCGAGATGCTGACGGGTCGCCTGGGTGAGGCCTGCTGACACCACGGGTGCTTACCTTCAACCAAGAACGCGTGAAAGAGGTTTTGCTACGGGCAGAAGAACTTGGGGTGCCTGCCTCGTCGCCGATGTTCAGGCAAGCAGTGGCAGTCGTCAGTAGTGCTTCCCAAGAGAAGGTTGCTGCCAAGCTTGAGTTCTTCAAGAAGGACTCTTGGTTGTTCTGAGTCTGAGGTTTCCACTGCAGTGTCCAAGAAGCCAGCTATATTAGGATTATCTGACGAGGTTCTTCTTCGCAAGATTGACTTTCTTGTCAATGAGGCTGCAGTGGAGCCACGGCACATTGTGGAAAGGCCTGTTTTGCTCACATACAGCCTGGGGAAGCGGCTTGTGCCCCGACATTATGTCATGAAGGTCCTGTTGGAAAAAAGATTGTTGGGTACCAATATGAGCCTTTTCACATTTATTCAATTTGGAGAGGGAACTTTCAAACTGAGATTCATCGATTGTCACAAGGACTCTGTTCCTGGCCTTGCAGATGCTTATGCTACAGCTTGTGCTGGTATTGTTGTGCCCTCTAGAGTCTAATTTTAGCATCTCCTTTTGTGTTTTAGGCGGATGGCGGGACTGCAATTCATGCTCATTAGCAGATGTCCACTGTGCAGGCCTTCTCAATTCTGGTTTCTGCAATAGAATCACCAGTTATCTCTGACTGCTTATAGACCCTCAATTCTGATTTCTGCAGTAGAATCACCAATGATCTCTGACCCTCATGCTATTATTTATGGAGGAGCTGGGTTTGACTTGTTCTAGAGGCTAAATGTGCATGTTTGTTAGTTTCTTGTTCTGCCTAGGTCACTGCTGAAGGTTATCTAACTTTTTCTTCTGTGAATAAGTCTGTACTGTACAACTTATTATGCTATTTCGAATCTGACAGTAATCCACTTTTCTGGTATCTAACCATTTTTTATTATTAGCATGTTTTTATTCCAACTGATGTTTTACCTAGTTCTCACTAGCTGAATGAATTATTCTTGTTTTTTTTTAGTGATGCTTACATTGTACATGATTTGAGGCTGAACTAGTAGATTCCAGGTAGTGGCCTAAAGTTCTACTGAATAGAAACTCTCTGGAACAATTTTGAAAAGCCCGTGTTGTAAGGACCAATGAAATATCCTAAGAAATGTTTTGGGCGCCATGGACGTTCTGCCCATGTGCAAAAGATGGTTGTTTGTTTGGCTTGTAAGGGAATGAGATGCTAACAGCTGAAAATAAATGGCATGTTGTAAGAGAGATGATTGACTTTGTATGAGAGGATACTAATTTAGCATAGTTACCATTTTATTAGTTTTGTGATTTTAAGGAGTTCCCCTCGAAACATTTCTAGTTTTATAGCATGTGGATGATAGATAGCAAGCATGGTACTATTTATAAGGTTTCTTCATATATGTTATATACCATGGATTCTGGGTTCACATCACCTCACATGATGGGTTTACACTATTTGTAAGTACTACTGTCAGTATGAGGGGAATTACCCTCCTACAATGAATGGATGTTCTGCACTAAATAAACAGAAATTTTGTCCTTCAAAAGTTGAAATAAGAAATATATTGTAATAACATCTTTGCAGTATTGTTCCAACTTCCAATCAAAATTAAACACAATATTGCCTTAGGAATTTTTTTTCAGGGTCTGACAATAGCAAATCAGTTCTGGTGATTAGTAATCCTTACTACCAGACATCACTTGCCAGAAATTCTCTTGAACTTGTGTTTCGCAACAGCGCATGCCTGCAGACTTGAAAATGCTAATGCTTACAGACATGAAAATGCTAATGCCCTCATGATCCTCCCAGGAATCTTAGCGCATTCAGATTATATGCAGCATTTGACAATTGGCCAAACAAAAAAATTAGGACTTATTAGCAAAAAATCAATTGAAACTGCATCCAAAAGCGAACAAATAACAATAAGAAAAAGAATCCTCGCTCTCCAACTGCTGAAACCATTTGGCAATTTCTCATTTGTTTGGAAATTGATTCAAGTTCAGGGAGGAATGAATGTTTTCCACTCATGCATTTGTACAAATTCAAGGAAACGCTAGGAGACAGAAAGAATCAATGAATCATCAATCGCTTATGCCCACACTCGCTTCTTTGGGAAAAATCGATCCATCAGATTTCTTCCTAGGATGTGAAAACGAGGGCCTGAAACTTTTTTTTTGGCGATCATGCTACGCACGTTTTTCATTAAGCAGAAAGGATTGTTTGTTACACCCAAAGGAACCACGGTAATCCAAGGTTACCGAAGCCCAACACTCTAAGCTCGCACGTGAATGTGATTACATGAGAAATTTTTGCGACAAAGGAAAGGCAACCTGCTTAATCCCCAGGTGAGAGCAACGCCATTAACGACGTCAGATGCTTGTAGCTCGCCAAACACCAGCAGTCAATCTCCTCCTGGATCAGTATACATAACTGTATTGTTGATGTTGCGACTCTGTTGAATGTCCGAGCATTTCTCTCCTTCCAGAGCAACCAACCGATGAGGAACGAGGGCCTGAAACTGGAAGTGCAGCATTTGAACTATCTTGTGTACCTCATGAAAAAGAACTGAGAATTCAGGTGATGAGGCATAGTGTTGTGCCTGCTTTCAGTTACATTACAGTAGGAAATTGGTGGAAAGGGAACATGTGGACTATATGTAGAATTGGTATTTGGCACAATTTTGCCTAATCGTTTTTTAGTCTGTAAAAATGTCTTGAAACAGATCATCTTGTTTGCTGATTCTTGTCATGCTGCTCCATATTTCTTGTATAAATCTTGATAAGACAGAGGGAGAGAATTATCCTTCTGATCTTTCTGTGTGATGATCTCGACTCCATCTTCTGATGGGCAATATTTTTCTAACACTTGATCTGTCATATTTGGGGACAATTCCCATATTTGTGAATCATGCCAGGCTACTGCTTACTGCAGAATCTTCAGTCTGAATAACATATGCAAACAGTTAAGATGTGATGCATGTCAAATCCTTCACAGCACGATAAAAATCACGTTAAGGGGAAACTTACCATATTAGAGTTCAGAACTTCAGATGATGAGATGATAAACCTGTGGCCATTGAGTTCCTGCCTGACGGCGTGAGAGGCTGAGAGCAGGTCCCATTGTCATCAAAGCAGATCATTTGTACCCGCTCTAGCTGAATAGCAATTTGCCCTTTTGCAAGAGCATCCTCTGAATAGCAATTGACCCTTTTGATTCACCTACAGTACTGGTGCCACCAATAAAAAATTGCTGGCATATGCGGTAATGAAAATCCAGGTGGTGATATATCATCCCCTGGTGATCTCCTAAAAAATGATCACCAATGGGCTGAGAGCCAGGGAGGCAAGTTGAATCAAATCCACTGGAAATTTGGAGAGGGAACAATTTTCCACGGCAAGTGGCTGCAGTGACTTCGTGACATGTGAATTTCTCTGTTTGGAAATGAAGACAAAATATCACCTTAGGATCAACAGTATATCTAACACCTTCAAAAAAAAAAAAACCAAGGAGTATATCTAACTAGGTTCCCAGTAGAACTAGTCATGCGGTATAGCCGTCCACATCTCCATCTTGATAATTAAAGTTCTGTTTTACTTTCATCTTTCTGGTGCTCCAATAACAAAATAGCAGGAATAATGTCAACAAAAACAAAAACTGAAGTACAATAACTGCATACCTGGACAATCAGTTCTGTGGACGGCGAAAAGTGAAGGGGTCGTTCTCCGTCGTCACATGAAGCAAGCCGAGAGAAACCGCGTGGAGCAGATCCCAAGCTCTCTCCGTGCTTAAAGGGTGGACACCGGACCGGATGGTCGTGGCCGAGGGCGTGCCAGTCAATTTGACTCTGTAATTGACAAGGAGAAAAAGCTGATCAGTAATTTAAGGTGGAACATACCGGTGTTTGTCCAGACAGTTCCAAATATACAGCCAAGTGGCCAACAAGATAAGGCTATCGAGTAGAGAATCAATATCCAGCATGTTCATGATGTAATATAAATAAAACAAGCATATCGGCAATTATTATTTACTCGGTTACATGGACCTAACTTAGCCAATGATCATGAAAACATGCGAGAGGTGCAAAGATTGGCGTGTAAGCATACATGTGAGAAACATACTAGCTTTAAACCAGGATAAGAACAAGTAAAAGCATGTAAATAACCAGTACATCCTCGACAAATAGGGTTATCGGCTAAAACAGCCGATTCCGGTGATCTTGTTGTACAACAAACGATCACTCATCCGTTAGATATAAATAAACCTACAAACAACTAGGCCCAATCTATTGTACCGTCAACAGGTCGAGTCGTCTGATGCAGCATTGACAGTAGCACCCTAGATCAGAGACCAGCAGTCGATAGATCTACTTACACCGCAAAGAAATCATGAAAGCATGTTATACACGTGGAAGCTTAGGCCATCGGCTAAATAGCTGATGGAGACATAGCGGGTGGCTTGACGCCATGCTCTTCTTAATAGATAGATCCATTAACCGTCAATGTCCCATCTGACACGCTATCAACAGGTCAAGTCAGCTGATGCAGCATTGATAACGGAGTCATACCGGATACTGGCGATCAATGAATCTATCTGTTAACAGAACACGACTTCAAACACCCACCATGCATGATCAAGATCGAGATAGATTAGTCATTAAACAGGATCTAACATCAAGAATTAAATTCAACCGTGATAGTAATCAGCAGACGATAGATCAGAATAATAAGACCAACCAATCTCAATCTAGATCGGACAACTGGTGATATTATATTAAATAGTAAGCTATTTAACACAATATCGATAACTTTGATCAATACCAATGTTTACAAGAGATCAGTCATCTGTTGCAGCCTTGTAAAGGTTGATACGAATCGATAACTAATCTATACCGCGATTTATAAGAGATCAGTCGTCTGTTGCAGCCTTACAAATAAAAATATAGATCGATAACTAACTTATACAGCGACTTGCAAGAGATCAGTCGTCTGTTGCAGTCTCACAAGTAACAATATAAGTCGTGACAGATACTCACAAACAAGTCGGAGGTCAGGTCGTTCGATGCAGCCCTGCTTGCCCAAAGAACTCGCCGAAATCTAATCTACTCCTACTTCTAAGGGGTGGCGTGAGCCGAAAAGTAAAGGTACTTGTTTGGTTGATCGATGAGAAATGTCTATTACAATAATTAGGGTTCACTATTTATACCCGAGGCTTGACTATGAGTCCTGGTCAAATAGGACTGATCATAAAACTTTAGAAAATAAAACACAACTTCCTAATTTAAGATAACTTGGACTTCAATCTTTCCTTTCTATGGAGCCCGTCACATCTTCTTGCTTCATATCTTGCTAATCCTGTCGATAGGGCCCACTCCTTTGGAACGATGACGTCATCTTGATGGCAACCTAGTTAGCCGATCCTTGCTGAATATCTCAGCCTTCCTTCGACAAATTTAGACCTCGGAGTTTGTTTCTTCTTGAACCAAATTTTGGTGTCAACACATGCTCCCCAATTTTGGGATAAAATGATTTTATTCCAAAATTACTCATGATCGTTTCATGCGCCGCACTTCCAACTCATTGGCTCTTCTCACTCAAGGATATGACATTCGGTAATCCGATGGTGATCACCCCTTCAACCTTTTGATCCACCTTTCCCCTTCCAACTCGTGCTCATAGTCGATCCCCTGTTATTCCCTTGGTCTGGCTGATACTGTATTATGTTGTGCACAAATTTCTTATCGTTGTCGACTGCTGCACCAATGATCGATCTTTGGATTGATCGCCTCTTCGAGCTTGGTCCGACTGATTTTTAGTTGATCAACTCTGGGGCCTGCCTTCGGACGCACGTGAAAACGCAACACTGCAGCAGATAACATTTAACATCCGCATCTTGGATCTGAACGAGACTAAATAATCTTGATGAATAAAATTTTCACATCCGTTGCTGTTGTAACTGCTGCCTTCTTATTGGACCACGCGTGGTTTCCTCGATCTTTGAGACGGCCTTTCACCTTCTATTTACTGATTTTGAATCCGTGTTGCTCGAGAAAATCCATCGGTGTCCCACTCTTGGCCATAAATACGTCCCCCAGGGGGAAATCAAGGAGCCATATTCACAACTTGCCTTTGCTTTTGCCATCGTGCAACTTCCTTTCTCCTCTAGATCTAAACCGTCCCTCCTTTTTCTAAAATCATGGCCGACGGTAAGCGTCCTACTGGTGATATCCCAGAGGAAGAGCTCCCCATGCGTCAATGCCTCTGTCGTTAGGGCTAAGTCAAACCTCGTCTACATCTTTGTTCTTTTCAATGATCATCTTAACTGACTTCTTTTGATCTGCAGAACCATATCCCACGCTGGCTCCTATCGTCATGTGGTAGGTGAAAGGATCAAGATGCCCAAGAAGGGGGGTGAATTGGGCTAATTCTAAAATTCTTTACAATAATTAAACCCTACGGTTAGCCCACTTCACCCTTTGTGCCTAGAAAGTCTTCCGATTGTTCTACCGCACAAAAGTTTAGCAACTATGTTCTAATCCTACTCTAGTATGGCAATTCTATAAATGTAAAGACAAGAATTGAATTGCTCAAAGTAAATGCTTAAAGTAAAGAGAGAAGGAGGAACACGACAATGTTTTGCCGATATATCGGAGAGTCGCCACTCCCCACTAGTCCTCATTGGAGCATCCGCGTAAGGGTGTAGCTCCCCCTTGATCCGTGCAAGGATCAAGTGCTCTCTACGGGTTGATTCTTCGATACTCCATCACGGTGAATCATCCACAACTGCTCACAACTTGAGTTGGGTCATCCACAAGCTCTGCTGGATGATCACCAAGCTCCCAATCACCACCAAGCCATCTAGGTGATGACGATCACCAAGAGTAACAAGCACGAACTCTCACTTGACCACGACAAGCCTAATGAGAAGGGTGGATGTACACTTTGCTACTCTTGCTTTCACTAATGAGTCCTCTCACTTGGATTCTCAAATCTCAATCACCTCACTAGGACCTTGCTCTTTTTGGCACTCTTAAGGGTGTTTCTCAGCTGTTAGAATGAGCAAAAGTAATCCCTTGAGTGAATAGAGAAAGTATTTATAACCCCTCATTCAAAATGAACCGTTATGTGCCACTACAGGGTGACCGGATGCTCTGGTCAAGTTGACCGGACGCTCCGGTTAGTTCTCCCTGCCACCAAGCAGTTAAGTTGTGACTGGACACAGGACAGTGTCTGGTCAGCACTAACCGGACGCGTCCGGTCATGAAAACTGCCCTCTGGAACCTTACTGATGTTGACCGGACTCTGGCACCCAGCGTCCGGTAACTTTGCTGCTCAGCGTCCGGTCAGTAGCTGAAACCTGACCAACGTCCGGTCAGCACTGACCGGATACATTCAATTAGGATTCTCCCTCTCTGGAACCTTACTAGAGTTGATCAGACTTTGGCACCCAACGTCCGGTCACATTTCACTCAGCATCCAGTCGCATCCAAACGACTTCACCTTGATCAAATGAACTGACCGGACTCTACGCCAGCGTCCGGCCACACCGGAACCAGCGTCCGGTCAACATTTGACCCTCCATTCACTTTCAACTCGCAATCATACGTGAATGAAGTTTGCTCCAATTGATCTTAGGGCTATTTTGGAGCTACCTAGTGCTAGTTTTAACAAGTGTGCACCACACCTAACCCACTAGACTCACCTAGGTTAAGCTACCTATCCATACCCTCCTTAATAGTATGGTCAAAGGAAAAACAAAGTCCTAAACTACTCTAAGTGTCTTTTCAACTCTAAACGACACTTAGAACTAGTCCATCCTTAACCTTGTTGTCCATCCTTTGAAAACCAAAATGATTTCCATCGTAGGGGCATGACAACCATGATTGCCTAATCAATTACTATTACCATGACCTAACTTAATTGCATCTGTAAAACACACATTAGTCATAGTAATCTCGTATTGTCATTAATCACCAAAACTCAACTAGGGGCCTAGATGCTTTTAGTAGGGACTTTTGGTGCAGCCCGAGATACTGAATCAACGGCACAGGCAAGATCTTTTGATGACTCCTCTGACTCCCATAATGGAGATGACGCCCACCGTTATCTCCACAAGTGGAACACGGCGATGGACCGCTATTCGAAGGCGACTCGTGAGAGTGGTCATCTGGAGTTCACCTTGAGCGCCTCCTAGGCTGCCCTTACCACCACGGAGGGGGAAACTAATGTTATCCGTGCATAACTAGTGGCGTCTGATGCCAGAGTTACAGGTAAGTTCTTCAAGATAACTCTACATTTGAAACTCAGCCTGTAATCTCTGCCTCTGAATGCAAAGTGTATAAATCTGTGCTACAGGTCAATCCAGAGTGTAGCAAAGAACTCATAGACCCAAGATGGAACATATAAGCCTATCCGTCCGAGTAAGTCTGTCAGCCCTGGCAAGTAAGATAGATAAGGACAAATATGCTCTCTAGTTGCTGCTATAATGGACTCAATGTTGCACACCCTCTGAGACCTAAATGCTGCCCCACTGTTAAGATATGTATTATAAAAATCTTCCTGCAGCAGTGTATAGAAGCCCTCTGATGCATGCTCATCCCACCTCGGCGAAAACCACTCCTCGAACTGAACGAACCTAAGCTGCTGCACCTGCTTGGCCGTGGTGGCCCTCAAATCTAGATGAGTCACTAGAGGTGGACCCTATGGTCTCGGAGGCGGACGAGAACCCTCCGTTGTGTCTCTACCCTCGGTGTCACCTAGGTATGGGTACGACTAGAGCGGTGAAGCTGTGGTGCCAGCTCTATCTCCTCTGTTTGCTCTCCCTCCTGAGTCTGCTCTGCTGGCTATGGCTCCTGCTGTGACTCCCCTTGAGGCTGACTCTCATCAATAGCGACACGCCATCCTCCAACCATGGTTGTCCGAGCTGGACCACCATGACGACGCTCAACCTCCTGGATAGTGGCCCTCTAAGCTAGAGAAAGTTGATCTGTAATCTATACTCCACTCCTAGCACCTCCTACCTCTACAAGCTCTGCGGTGGCTGCAACTGCGGCTGTTCTCACTATGTCAGCATCTAGATACTTGCGCTTCTTCGTTGCAAGCTTCTTCATTGCCTTGCCTTTTGCCTCAGAAGGCAGGCGAGGCGGGGGCCTCGGATCCTCATTACCGGGACCACCTTCGACATTCTTGACATGGGCCATCTGATGGAACTGAAAAGAACAACTGCACTAACAAGAATCAACTGTCAACTGTCACTTCCGAGGCTTGGCCTCGATCCATACTCGCGAGCTTGGCCCTGAGTTGACTGACAACTGCCAAGATGACCTCAGAAACACCGACTCGCTGCATGTTAGAATAGATCGGATATATGAATAATTATAATATATCTAGAGATATGAAACCCTAAGAAGCAAGCAATAGATATAAAATTAGAAACGAGGGCTTGCTACCTGATGAACCGGCGAATTGACGAGAAGAGGAACGAATTAGGGAACCACCGGATCGACAATGCGAGGCTAGGGTTGCAATGCATTGTGGATCGGTAGTGCAATGCGGTGAATCGGCCGTGGAGAGGCGATGTGGGCACTGGGCACACGCTGGTGAGGTGAGGCTCGATGGTGCTTGGGCACGACGGTGCTAGAGCAGGGCACGACAGTGGCACGGAGAAGGCGCGGGTGCAGCAATGTAGCACGGCGGCATAGGACGACGCGTAGCGGGCGGCGCTGGCGCAGCTAGGGCACGAGCACGCGGTGGTTGTGTGGCGAAGCAGAGGTGCGGGCAGGGATGGCGGCGGCGATGTCGGTGGGATAGGTCAAAATGCGCGCGGCGCTGCGGTTATATGGTGGCCCCCGACTGAGTTGGATAAGGAAAGAAGAAAAGAGTCCATGATCCAAACATTTTCTACTGACCAGACGCTCCGGTGGCAACGAACGGACGCTGCCACCCAGAGTTCGGTCGATTCCAAAGAGGTCCAAAACCCATGGAATCATGACCGGACGCTTCCGATCACCACTACCCGAACACAGCCAGAGTCCGGTCCAACCTGTCTCCTTCATCTTCGATCGACCGGACGCTAGAACGCCTTCTGACCGAACGCTGGACAGCAGAGTCCGATCACTCCTTCGCAGCAAGGTTCACCTCCTATGAACTGACCGGACACTGGACTTCAGAGTCCGGTGCAGCGTCTGATCACTCTTTTCCAACAAATCTTCAACATTCCTTCGCGCTGCTTGTTCCCAATCAAGTTCCAACTTCAATAAGATCCAAATAAACACTAATTGGGACTGATATGAGTGACCTCTCTCAAACCCTCAATTTTTTCAAAATATTTTGCCTTAGGCTATAATTCTTTTTAAGAAAATAGACAATAAGAGGGCAATTGAAGAGAAACGACAAAACAACATTCATGCATATGCAATGCAATGCTTGAAAGTAAATCTAGTTGCTTGTCAAGTTTGATCCAAGGTTAAGCTTCTTCACTCGCTTTTCAGTGGTTATCTTAACCATGTTAGACAAGCCCTATATGCATTACCAAAATTTAAACATGTTGTATATTACAATGAAATGCAAGTGACAACACAAGCTCATTTTCTAGTGAAGTTGCTAAAATCAAGAACATTGAGCTCATTCCACAATCGACAAAAAGTTGCCTCATCTAGTGGTTTAGTGAAGATGTTCGCCAATTGATCCTCGATCCTTACACCTTCTAATGAAATATTATTCTTTGCAACATGATCTCTAAGAAAGTGATGACGGATATCTATATGCTTGGTGCGAGAGTGTTGAACCGGATTATTTGCAAGTTTTACCGCACTCTCATTGTCACACAAAAGAGGTACTTTTTCTAGAACTACACCATAGTCTAGCAAAGTTTATTTCATATAAAGTATTTATGCACAACAAGCACCCGCGGCAATGTATTTTGCTTCGGCGGTGAACAAAGCCACACTATTTTGTTTCTTGTAGGACCAAGACACAAGTGATCTACCAAGCAAATGGCATCCTCTGGATGTGTTTTTTCTATCAACTTTGCAACCGGCATAATCCGAATCGAAATAGCTAACTAATTCAAATATAGCTTCTTTGGGATACCAAAGGCCAATGCTTGGTGTGTGCTTAAGATACCTAAGGATTCTTTTAACGGCAATCAAATGAGTTTCCTTAGGATTAGTTTGAAATCTAGCACATATACACACACTAAACATGATGTCGGGCCTAGATGCGGTTAAATATAACAAGCTACCAATCATAGAGTGGTAGAGAGTTTGATCAACCGTGTTACCTCCCTCATCTAGGTCGAGATGTCCATTAGTTGGCATTGGTGTCTTGATTGGCTTACATTCATCCATCTTGAATCTCTTGAGAAGATTATTTGTATATTTCTCTTGAGAGATGAACATCCCTTCTCTCATTTGCTTGACTTGAAAACCAAGAAAGAATGTAAGCTCTCCAATCATTGACATCTCAAACTTCTTCGACATTAATTCACCAAACTCTTTACATGAGTCTTCATTTGATGATCCAAAGATGATATCATCAACATACACTTGACAAATAAAGATATTTCCATCAAGATTCTTGGTGAATAGTATGGTGTCAACCTTCCTAATGGTGAAGCCCTTCTCAATGAGGAAGTCCCGAAGGCGCTCATACCAAGCTCTTGGAGCTTGCTTAAGCCCATATAATACCTTGGACAACCTATAAACATGATTAGTATATCTAGGGTCTTCAAACCTAGGAGGTTGATCAACATAGACTAGTTCATTAATAAAACCATTTAAAAATGCACTTGTCACATCCATTTGATATAGTTTCATTTCATGATGTGATGCATATGCAAGGAGGATACGAATGGTTTTTAGTGTTGCAATCGGTGCCAACTTGAGAGAACCCCTTTGCAACTAGTCTTGCCTTGTTCCTCACAACAATGCCTTGATCATCTTGCTTGTTGCGGAACATCCACTTTGTTCCAATGACTCTTGTACCTTGTGGTCGCTCTTCAAGAGTCCAAACTTCATTGCGGGTGAAGTTGTTCAATTCTTCATGCATGACATTTATCCAATTCGGATCTTGAAGAGCTTCTACCTTAGTAGGCTTAAAGCAAGAGACAAAAGAGTGATGTTCAATAAACAAAGTAAGCTTTTGAGAGCGAGTCATTACTCCCTTTAATGGACTCCCTATGATAAGATCTTGTGGATGAGCTTATAGTAGAGGTGAATTTCTTCTATCAACCACTTGAGGGGAAGGTTGTGGAGCATCAACATCATGTGTTTGTGTCACCATTTGCTCATGGGAGATATGAGTGTCTTCATTTTCTACTCTCCCATCTTTATCACCATCTTGTGGCACATTTGATGAAGAAGGTGGATTGATCACTTGTACATCATCTTCATCATCATTAGGCTTGATGTCTCCAACCAGAATATTCTTCATGGCCTCCCTCAATGGTTCATCACCTATATCATCAAGATTCTCATGTGCTCCTTGGGAGCCGTTAGATTCACCAAATTCCATATCATATGTTTCTTCAACCAAGCTGGTGGCATGATCAAATACTCTATATGCTTTGGACTTTGATGAGTAACCAACAAGAAAACCAATATCACAACGTCTTTGAAACTTCCCTAGGTGTTGCCGCTTCTTGTAGATGTAGCATTTGCAACCAAACACCCTAAAGAAGGAGACATCCAGCTTCTTTCTATTGAGCAACTCATACGGTGTATTGCCAAGAAACTTTTAAAGGAATAGGCGGTTGGATGCATAGCATATAGTGTTGATAGCTTCCGCCCATAGAGCTTCGGGAGTATTGTACTCATCAAGCATTGTTCTTGCAAGAGTGATCAATGTCTGGTTCTTTCTCTCAACTACACCATTTTGTTGAGTAGTATATGTTGTAGAGACCTCATGCTTGATCCCAACTTCATCACAATAGGCTTCAATGTTTGTGTTATCAAATTCTTTCCCATTGTCACTTCTAATCTTCTTGAGTTTCACTTCAAACTTATTTTGTGCTATCTTGGCAAACTTCTTGAAGCATGATGCAACTTTGGATTTGTCATGAAGGAAGAATACCCATGTGTATCTTGAATAGTCATCAACAATCACAAGACAATAAAGATTTCCTTCCAAACTCTTGTATATTGTTGGTCCAAATAAGTCTATGTGAAGGAGTTCTAGCACTCTTATGGTTGACATGAAAGATTTTGTTGGATGAGTATTTGCAACTTGCTTGCCGGCTTGACATGCACTACAAAGCTTGTCCTTCTCAAACTTCACATCCTTCAACCCTCTCACCAAATCATTCTTCATTAGCTTCTTGAGTGAGCTCATCCCAACATGAGTAAGTCTTCTATGCCATAGCCACCCAAGTGTTGTTTTGGTGAATATGCAAGTCTTCATATTAGCATCTTCGGAGGTGAAGTCCACTAGATATAAGTTGTTGTATCTAAATCCCTTGAATATCACTTGATCATCATCTTTCTTGGATACAACCACTTTCTTCTTGGTAAATAGGCATTGAAAGCCAAGATCACACAATTGTCCAACGGATAGCAAGTTGAAGCTCAATGAAGTAACATATAACACATTAGAGATTGAATGATTATTTGATATTGCCACTTTGCCCAATACTTTAACCTTGCCCTTTGAATTATCTCCAAATGTGATTCTTTCTTGTTCATCTACTTCTTCATCTAGTGAGGTGAACATACGAGGATCACCGGTCATATGTTGTATGCAACCACTATCAATTACCCAATAACTTTCATCGGTCTTGTAGTTCACCTACACATAAGAGATCAAGCTTTAGGAACCCAAACTTGTTGAGGGCCCTTCATCTTCTCAACAAGTGACTTTGCTACCCAAATTTTTTTAGGCCTATTCTTGTTGGGAGGTCCTAAGAACATGCCTTTCATCTTTTCACTAGAATCCTTTCTAAGCATGTAATGAGCATTGAAAGCAAAAGGTCTAGCATGCTTGGGCAAGGGTTGTGGTGGTGGAGTTTGACACTCATGGGCAAAGTGGTCTTCTTATCCACACTCAAAACACTTCTTTGGCTTTGGCTTTTGTTGTTGTTGTTTAGCTTGAGCCTTCTTCTCTTTATTTGCCATGTACCCAATGCCACTTCTATTCATCTTCATGATGGTGTTCATTAGTAGCTCACTTTGAAGATGCTTGCCTCTTGTGAACTTGCTCAATCCAATCTTGAGATGCTCTTTCTCCAACTTGAGCTTCTTGTTCTCTTCCTTGAGTGCAGCATTATTTTTCTCTTCCTTGAGCTTCTTGTTCTCTTCTTTGAGCTTCTCATTCTCAAGAATCAAATCACCATCATGATCAAGAGTTTCTAGCACTATAGTGTTGGTGGTTTTGAGCTCTTCAAGATCTTTCTTGAGCTTTTTATTGTTATTCTTGAGCTTGACATACTCATCATAATTATCGGTCTCAACCACTTGCTTGCCCTTGCTACTAGAACTTTGCTCAATGCTCTCAATGATCAAATCATCACATGATGTAGCTATATCAATCTTAACAACATCGTTAGTAGCATCATGTGGCTCATTGGATAACAATTCTTGAGCAATGACAAGATTATCATGATTAATCTTAAGATTAGTATATTCATCTTTTAGCATATTGTGGCTAGTGATGAGCTCATTGTGTATCCTCTCAAGTTTATCATGTTTATCTTTAAGCTCTTTCTTAGAAGATTTGAGCTCCTTGTGTTTGGATGACATAGCATCATTTGCTTCTCTAAGCTCAACACTAGCCTTTTTGGCTATATCACATTTAGCTAAAAGAGAATCATTCTTAGCTTCTAGCTTGTCATTCTTAACTCTAGTCTTTCTAATGATCTTAGTATATTGATTTAGCAATTTAACAAGATCATCATAAGAAGGTGATTCATATTCATCATCATCACTATCGCTATCATCATTGCTAGCATGTTCATCACCACTACTATCATTATCATTTGATACCTTTCGATCACCCTTGGCCATAAGGCATAGATGTGTAGAGGATGGTAGCGGTGGTGTCGGTGAAGATGATGAAGAGTCAATCACAATGGCGGCCACCTTCTCATTATCACTATCATCATCGGATGAGCAACTTGATGAATCAATGTCCGTGAGCCAATCATCGACGGTGTATGTCTTCCCACTTTTCTTCTTCTTGTGGAATTCCTTCTTCTTGCCATCCTTCTTCTTCTATGACTTATTTTTCTTCTTCTTATCTTCTTCTTCATTACTCGAGTAATCTTTCTTGCCCTTGTACTTGTTCTTGTACTTGTCTTTTTTGGGCTTTGTGCATTGGTGTGCTAGATGACCAAGTTCTCCACAATTGTAGCAATCCATCTCTAAGATTGGCTTCCTTCTAGAGCTAGTGAAGAACTTATTTTTCTTGTCATCAAACTTAATGCCACTCTTGTTAAGCTTCTTTAGCATCTTGGCGGTTCTTCTCACCATGAGAGCAAGACTAGCATCATCAATTTCATCATCACTTGAGCTCTCATACTCAAGCCTTGCTTTGCCCTTCTCTTGGCTAGCTTTGAATGCTACGTCCTTGTCTTTCTTCTTAGTAGAGGATGAGCCATCTTATGGTGTGATGTGCATGTACATCTCATGAGCATTGATCTTTCCCAAGATTTATGTTGGTGTAGCAGTGGAAAGATCACCTTGATGAAGCACGATCACAATATGCCCATATTTATCAATGGGGAGGACACTTAAGATTTTTCTTACAACATCAGATGGTTGCATTTAAGTGAGTCCAAGCCCATTGACTTCCTCTACAAGAACATTCAAACATGAGTACATTTCATTAGCACTCTCTTTGGGAAGCATCTCAAATGAATTTAGCTTTTCCATAACAAGATGATATCGTTCCTCACGCTCGCTCTTAGTTCCCTCATGGAATGCACAAATATCCAACTATAGTGCATGGGCATCTTTGTGGTTCCTCACTCGGTTGAACACATCTTTGCAAAGGCCTCTAAAGATGGTGTTTAGAGCCTTTGCATTCCATTTTTCGTAATTTACTTCATCGCCTTGAAGGTGTATGGGATCCCGAGGTTTTGGGAATCCTTGTGAGGCGGCTCTAAGTATTCCAACATCTAGAGCTTCTAAATATACCTCCATGCGGATTTTCCAATAAGGAAAATCATCCCCCTCAAAGATAGGAGGAGGACCATCCTCATGAGACATCTTTCTCTAGACGGTTAAGTCTAATTTCATGAGCACGAGGCTCTGATACCAATTGAAAGGATCAAGATGCCCAAGAGGGGGAGGGTGAATTGGGCTAATTCTAAATTTCTTTTCAATAATTAAACCCTACAGTTAGCCCACTTCACCCCTTGTGCCTATAAAGTGTTTCTAAAGTTCTACCGCACAAAAAGTCTTGCAACCTAAGTTCCAATCCTACTCTAGCATGGTAATTCTATGAATATAAAGATAGGAATTGAATTGCTCAAAGTAACTGCTTAAAGTAAAGAGAGAAGGAGGAATACGACGATGTTTTGCTAAGGTATCGAAGAGTCACCACTCCCCACTAGTCTTTGTTGGAGCACCCACACAAGGGTGTAGCTCCCTCTTGATCCACGTAAGGATCAAGTGCTCTCTATGGGTTGATTCTTTGACACTTCGTCACAGTGAATCACCCACAACCGCTCACAACTTGAGTTCAGTCATCCACAAGCTCCGCCGGATGATCACCAGGCTCCCAATCACCACCAAGTCATCTAGGTAATGGCGATTACCAAGAGTAACAAGCACGAACTCTCACTTGACCACGACAAGCCTAATAAGAAGGGTGGATACACACTTTGCTACTCTTGCTTTCACTAATGAGGTCTCACTCTTGGATTCTCAAATCTCAATCACCTCACTAGGACCTTGCTCTTCTTGTCACTTTCAAGGGTGTTTCTCAGCTGTTGGAATGAACAAAAGTATCCCCTCACATGAATGGAGGAAGTATTTATACACCCGTGTTCAAAACGAACCGTTATGTGCCTCTACGGGGAAACCGAACGCTCTAGTCATGTTGACTGGATGCTCCGGTCAGTTCTCCCCAAAACCTAGTGTTTAAGTTGTGACCGGATGTAGGACAACATCCGGTCAGCACTGATCAGATGCGTCTGGTCATGATTTCTCCTCTTTGGAACCTTATTGGAGTCGACCGGATGCTGGCACCCAGCGTCCGGTCACTCACCTCTTAGCGTCCAGTCACACAAGACAACTTCACCTTGATCAAATGAACTGACCGGACTCTGCGCCAGCGTTCGGTCACACCGGAACCAGCGTTCGATCAGCATTTGACCCTCCATTCACTTCCAACTCGCAATCATATGTGAATGAAGTTTGCTCCAATTGATCTAAGGGCTGTTTTGGAGCTACCTAGTGCTAGATTTAGCAAGTGTGCACCACACCTAACCCACTAGACTCACCTAGGTCAAGCTACCCGTCCATACCCCCCTTAATAGTATAGCTAAAGGAAAAACAAAGTCCTAAACTACTCTAAGTGTCTCTTCAACACCAAACGACACTTAGAACTAGTCTATCCTTTGAAAACTAAAATGATTTCCATCGTAGGGGCATGACAACCATGATTACCCTATCAATTGCCATTACCATAACCTAACTTAATTGCCTTTGCAAAATATATGTTAGTCACAGTAATCACATATTATCATTAATCACCGAAACCCAACTAGAGGCCTAGATGCTTTCACCCTCCATCGACACAGTCCCTGAGGAAGTGGAACTTCATGTCGATGTGCTTGCTTTGGTTATGGGGAACCAGATTCTTCACGAGGGTGATGGTAGGCTGATTGTCCACCATCAGTGCTGGTGGGTGAGCTCCCACACCGGTCAGCTCGCCCAGCAGCTAGCATAGCCACACAGCTTGGCACGCCGCTACTTACTCTGCCTCGCACGTAGATAGCGGCACCACCTTCTGTTTCAGCGATAGCCATGAGATTGGAGCCAACCCTAGGAAGACGAGCATGTTAGAGGTGCTCCGCCGTCCATCGATGTCCCCCGCCATGTCTGCATCGCTGAACACAGTGAGTTGCAACCTACTTCTACCGGTCTTGGGGAAGATGATCCCCTGATCCACCGTCCCCTTGACGTAGCACAGTAGCCGCTTCATCGCAGCCCAGTGATCCTCTCTAGGAACCTCTATGAAGCAACTGACGTAGCCCACGACGAACGCAATGTCCGGCCTCGTGTGGACTAGGTAGCGCAGACCGCCGATGATGCTCTGATAGAGTATTGCATCCACCTTCGCCATGGTACTAGCCTTCGACAGCTTCAGTCGCTCCTCCATTGGTGTCACACATGGCTTGCACTTAGCCATGCCCCTCCGCTCCAATAGCTTCAAGGTGTACGCGCTATGACCAAGCGTGAGTGCCTCCTTCTCATGTCTCACCTCAATACCGAGGTAGTAGGAGAGTGTACCGAGATCGCTCATTTGAAAATGAACCGCCATCTCGCCCTTGAAGCTATCGATGTCTTCCGCACACGTGTTGGTGATGATCAAGTCATCCACATACACACCGACGATGAGCTCCTCCTTCCCTCGTCGCTGCGTGTAGAGCGCATGCTCAGTTATGCACCTCGTGAACCCAAGCTCGCCCAGCGTGGCATCAAGCTTGGCGTTCCACGCTCGTGGGTTCTACCATAGCCCATAGAGCACCTTGCACAGTCAGAGCACCCTATGCTCCGCTCCCTTGATGGTGAAACCTAGAGGTTGCCTAATGAAGACCGTTTTTGCCAGCTCGCCATTGAGGAAGGCCAATTTTATGTCTAAGTGATGGATGCACCAGTCATTTGCTGCTGCCAAAGCTAGTAGCAATTGGACAGACTCCATGCGCGCTATCGGCGCAAAGACTTCTCGAAGTCGATGCCCTCGTGCTGGACAAAGCCTCGGGCGATGAGGCACGCCTTATGCTTAACAATGGTGTCATGCTTGTCCCGTTTGACCTTGTATACCCACTTCAGGCCGATCGAACAGCATCCTAGAGGTGGATCGATGAGATCCCAAGTCTCGTTTTCCTCGATCGCCTTCATCTCCTCCAGCATCGCCCGTCACTAATTTCCATCGTGCTCGGCTAGCGCGAACGTGGGTGGTTCCTCTACACTGATAAGAAGGAGCTCTGGGTCATTGAGCAGCTGACCCGCCAGTCCTAAGGGCCCTATGCCATCGACGATGTAGTCTAGCCTACGGAACCATACCTCCTCACCGTCGTGGAAGGCATCCACGAACTCAGTGATGTCACTTGGAGGTGAGGCAAACTCGATTAGTGTTGATGGAGTTCCCTATTCCGCCGGAGTGATCAGCACAGCACCTAGAGTGCTCGGCACCCTGGATGCAGTGCTCAGCACTACTCCTAGACTGCTCGTCACCACTCCTGCAGTGCTCGGCACCACTGTAGGAGTGCTTAACCCTAGTCTTAGAGTGGTCAGCACCACTGCAAGACCTCTCGACTCCGCTACGGGAGTGTTTGGCACTCGTCCTGGAGTGGTTGTCACCACTCCAGGACCTCCTGACACCACTCTTGGAGTGCTCGGCACCCCTCCCAAAGTGCTTGGCACCTCCCTAGGAGTGCTCGACTCTATTGTTGGAGTGCTTGGCACCTCTTCCCCAGCGTCTCCACCACCGTGGATGACCAAGTGCTCGACGATGAAGGTGCTAGTGAAGCCGCTAGCTTCCTCCGTGCTCAGACTGTTCCAGTCCTAGGCTACCTTCTCATTGAACACAACATCGCGTGAGACAAGCACCTTGCCTCTGCGTGGGTCATAGAGCCGATACGCCTTGGTACCCTCCGCGTAGCCCAGGAACACCATCGGTGTGCTCCTGTCCTCCAGCTTGGTGAGGATCGGCTTCGTCTTCCTGACGTGGCCGATGCAGCCAAATGTCCAAAGGAAGGACACGCTCGGCTTGCGCCCATACCAAGCTTTGAACGTCATCTTGCCCTTTAGGGCCTTAGTGGGCACACGGTTGAGGATGAACACTGCCATGGTCACCGCCTCACCCCAGAAGCTTATCGGCATGCCCTTTGCCTTCATCATGGATCGAGCCATGCCGATCACCGTCTGGTTCCGCCTTTCCACCACGCCATTCTACTATGGTGAGTATGGCGCGGTGTGGTGTCGCACCATACCCTGATCCACGCAGTACGCAGCAAACTCTACCAAAGTGAATTCACCGCCGTGATCTATCCTCAGCACGCGTAGCTTCTTGCCGCTCTCAGCCTCCGCGTGCATCCTAAACTTCTTGATCGCTACCACCGCTTCGTCCTTGCTCGTTAGGAGTTGCAGCCACATGTAGCGGCTGTAATAATCCATGAGCAGGAGAAAGTACCGCCGACCACCATTTGTGGCTGGCATGATTGGTCCACAGAGATCGTCGTGGATGAGCTCAAGAGCGTCCACCACACAAACTTGGCCGTCTTTGGGAATGGCAGCCTCCTCTGCTTCCTGGATAGACAGCTACCACACAGCTCGCCTCTATGCTCAATGTGGGGTAGTCCTCGGACCATCTTCTCTAGCCGACCAAGCACGTCGAAGCTGAGATGTCCGAACTAGGCATGCCACAGCCATGGTTCCTTGGTGTGCCATGCGGCGAGGCACACCGGCTACTCCACCTTCAAGTCGAGTAGGTACAACCGGTTCTGGGACCTCTTTACCTTGGCAAGAAGTCGCTACTCCCGGTCCCTGATCCTAATGACTCTGTCCTTGATTAGTACCTCGCTACCACGCTCATCCAGCTAGCTAATGCTGATGATGCTTGAATGTAGCTGTAGGATGTAATATACATCCGTTAGCGCATGGTGCTCACCATTCTAGCACTTGAAGATGATGGTGCTGCGCCCTCAGATCGCCACCCTTGAGCCATCACCGAACTTCACCGTTCCGGTCATATCGTCATCGAGCTCGGAGAAGGCTGCCTTGGAACCCGTCATGTGGTTGCTGGCACCAGAGTCCAGATACCACCGCTGCTCCTGCTCGCCGCCCACACATCCGAGGTGAACTTGGGCATGCTGTTCATCGAGGTTGACAGCCTTCAGGGCCTTCCCAGACCCTTCCACCGCCATCACCTCTCCCTTCTCCTCGGCCTCGACGTCGTGCAGTGCATAAAATATCGCCATCAGGATAGTGGCTTCATCATCATCATCAGCTTACGCCAGATGAGCCTCAACCTTCTTCTCCTGCTTGTGATTTGGGCACTCCCTTGCCCAATGGCTCGTCGTCCCACAGCGCTGTCAGGCGTTGGGGTCAACCTTTTTCTTCTTCTCTGAAGAAGCCTTGCCGCGGCATTTGCCATCGCCACCGTGGCTGGAGGAGGCTACCCCAGAGTTCCTCCGAGAAGCCCAATCCTCCTCTGTCAGCAGCAGTTTGCCATTGTCCTTCATTGCTGTCGCCTACTCTAGGCGCTCGTCCACCGCCCGCAGATGGCTTGTCACATCCTTAATGGTCAGGGTGGACAAGTCCAGCATCGTCTCTATGGAGAGAGCGATCTGGATGTAATTCACCGGCACAGAGTGGAGGTACTTGGAGACCGCCTCTTCTTCATCGATGGTGACGCCGTGGCTCTTCAGCTTGCTGATGAGAGTCTGTAGGCGGAGGGAGAAGTCCTCCACCGATTCACCATCCTTGAATTTGAGGTTGGCGTACTCCTACTTCAGAAGCTAGGCCATCGCCTTCTTTGCACGGTCGGAACCGACACGCATCGTCGTAATGGCCTCCCACGCCTCCTTAGCAGAGCTCTTCGTTCCCAACGGCTCCCTGTACTCCGCCGGTACAGCAGCGAGGATAGCCTCCAACGCTGATATGTCATCTTCTTTATTGTCGGTGCCCTTGTCAACAGCATTCTAGAGCCGTCGGGCTCTGAGCTTGACCTTCATGGTCACCGACCACTCGTCATAATTGGTGCGAGTCAGCGTTGGCCAACTGGTGCCGCTGGCCTCCCGCACCATGCGCACAATGACCTCCTGTTATGGCTGGGCAGCCACAGCAGCACCGCTGCTGTCGCCCATCTCCAAATCATCCGTCATCGCCAGCGGTTGTCCGGTGACGGCGCTTGTACGGCTTTGATACCACTTGTTGGCCCACAGGATCACCGGCATGGGTGAGTCGACCACTCACCAGTGTTGCCGACCACGACAAGCATTGTCCGACCACATACTATGGCTAGAGGTAGAAGACGAGAGGGAGAACAGAGCACACACACAGCACAAGCACTAGCGTTGGCCGGAGCTCTGCAGATGAGATGGCAAACTGAACTCGCTCTCTCTTTACTGAGTTGCAGTGGCAAACTATATATACAACTCTATCCATCTAGTCCTAGTACAACTACCATACTGCTATAGTGACTAGATGAGACAGCAGAGCTGACTCTGGCGCCTGCTCCTGCTGTGGCTACAATGCGGCAGGTGAGCCATTCAGCGCCTGCCCCTGCTGTGGCTATAGTACACAGTAGAGTACCTTTTCGGCGCTGCCTTCCCCTGCCGTGTGTTCACACAAGGAAGCAGTAGATTATTCAACAACGTGGTGTACAAAGTTGTATCTAAAATGCTAGCAAACAGGCTTAGATCCATTTTGCCGGATGTTATCAGTGATAACCAGAGCACGTTTGTGCCAGGAAGACTCATTACTGATAATATTCTATTAGCTTATGAGAGTATTCATACCATAAAAAAGAAACGTGGGAAGAAAGGGTTGTGTGCAGTGAAACTTGATATGCACAAGGCATATGATAGAGTTGAATGGGTATTTCTTGAGAAAATTATGATAAAAATGGGTTTTCATCGAAGATGGGTTACTCTAATCATGGCCTGTGTCAAGTCTGTGAAATATAAGGTCGGAGTAAATTCGATGGAGACTGAAACTTCCAAACCAACAAGAGGGCTGGGGCAGGGGGACCCCTTATCCCCCTACCTTTTTCTCTTGGTGGAAGAAGGTCTATCAAGATTATTGAAAGGAGCAGAAAGTAGAGGTGAGCTGCATGGAGTTCGAGTTTGCAGGGATGAACCAGTAGTATCCCATTTGCTGTTTGCAGATGACTCTCTAATCTTAATGCAGGTGAATAAGGAAAACGCAGATAACCTGAATAGCTTGCTTGATCGCTACTGTGTAAATTCGGGACAGAAAGTTAGTGATGAGAAGTGCAGCATATTCTTCAGTGAAAATACAGATGTAACAGTCAAGGCAGAGGTTTGCGAAGCTCTCAATATTGTTACTGAGTCACTGAGCGATAAATACCTTGGACTGCCAGCATTGGTAGGGATAGACCGCAGTGACAGTTTTCAACATCTGATTGATAGAGTTCGAGCTAAAACAAAGGGCTGGAAGGAGAAGCTCTTAAGCATGGGGGTAAGGAAATTTTGATAAAGTCCATTGCTCAAGCTGTGCCTGTTTTTGCGATGATGGTGTTCAAAATCCCAAAAAACATATGCAAAGGGATGTCAGACGCCATATCTCAATTCTGGTGGGGTGATGACGATGACCATAAAAGAATTCATTGGAAGGATTGGTGAAAATTATGCATACCAAAGAAAAGGGGAGGTATGGGTTTTAGAGATCTGGAAAGTTTCAATCGGGCTCTGCTAGCTAAGCAAGTGTGGAGGTTACTGCTTGAACCAGATTCTTTATGTGCGCAAGTTTTGAGAGCAAGATACTACCCTAATGGAAAACTCTTGAATGCAAAGCAGAAAAGTGGAAGCTCATACACTTGGCAGAGTATTTTGGCAGGTTTGGAGTGCTTCAGAAAGGGATATATTTGGAGAGTTGGAGATGGGTCCCAAATTAAAATTTGGGAGGATAGCTGGATTCCAGCAAGTCACAATCTAAAAGTATTAACACCAAGGGGGTACAATTTCCTTACTACAGTTGATGAACTTATTAACCCAATCACTGGGACGTGGGATGAGGAGTTGATCAAGGACCTGTTCTGGACAGTGGATGCAAACAGGATTCTGCAGATCCCACTTGTGCAAGGAAGAGAGGATGTAGTAGCCTGGCACCATAACCGAAACGGGTATTTCTCAGTCGGATCAGTGTACCATATCCAGTGGTTACATAAGTTTGGTGCAAATAGGGTGAATCAGCAAGCGAGTGGCGTGGGTGATGAGAAAGTGTGGTCAAAACTATGGAAATTAGATATCCCTGCGAAGATCAAAATTTTCGGCTGAAGGGTGTTGCATGGCCTCCTACCTTGTCGTGGGATCCTGGCAAATCGCCATATTGGAAATTTGGGCAGCTGTCCAGCCTGCCAAGAGGGATGTGAAGATATAAAACATGTTCTTTTCACCTGTAACCGAGCAAAGGAAATTTGGCGATTGCTTGGAGTGACAAACGATATTCAAAATTTGTTGCAGGTTGATCGGTCGGGATCAGTAGTGGTGGCGGAGATGATCAAAGCATCAAAACAGCTAGATGCATTGAATCATGTAGGATTGACAGAATTAATCCTAACTGGTGGTTGGTATTTGTGGTGGGAACGCAGGACGCTTGTCCATGGTGATACTGTTCAAAATCCGACAAGATCGGCAATGGCAATTGCAACGCTGACTACCAACTATCAAAGAGCAGTAAAGAAGACGGCTAAAAAAAGGAGGGCCGGAAGAAACCACCGGAAGGCAACTTATTGCTAAATGTGGATGCAAGCTACAATCAGGACCGGGGTATCGGTAGTACAGACGCTGTAATCAGGGACTCCAGTGGTTCTTTCATAGCTGCTGCTGCACGATTCATTGAACATGTGCAAGATGCACCGATGGCAGAGGCAATGGCACTCAGGGAGGGACTGTTACTAGTACAACAGATAGGATGCAGCCGGCTCATGATTCAGTCAGATTGCTTGGAGGTGGTCGAAACGATGAAGCAGGATGGCATCTCTGCAACAGCTAGTGCTCCGGTATATGATGAATGCTCCCAACTGTGTCAAGACTTTGTATCTATTTCTATTGAACATTGTAATGGGGAAGCCAACAAAGTAGCCCACGAAGTAGCTAGATTAGCAATGGCATCGAAGCTATCTTGTAATTGGGTCGATGAACCCCCTAGTTTTATACTAGAAGCCTTGGTGAATGATGTAACTCTGTTCGGAGATTAATAAAGTGCGCCAAATGGCTTCTAAAAAAAAAGGGTCAGCGTCCCTCGAGTGAGCCGTCGCATCGCAGCCTCCTTGCCGCCGCCGACATGCTGCAACTCCGAAATCGCCTCCTCTCTCTGCTCCGCGTCGCCTCAACGCGACACTCCCCAATCCACCCCCGCACATCGCGCCTCCTCTCCACCTCCACCACCCTCCCCGCGGCCTTCTCCCTCGAGGACTACCTCGTCGCTGCCTGCGACCTCGCCCCAGCCCAAGCCCGCGAGGTGTCCAAGAAGTTGTCCCGCGAGTTATTATCCATTGGATCCAGGAGATCATTGGATGAGCTCTCCTACTCCCGTCTCAACTCCGCCTCCAACCCTGATTCTATCCTCGCCTTGCTCTCCGGCGCCGGCCTCTCCCGCGCTGACATCGCCGCCGTCGTCTCCGCGGACCCGCTGCTCCTCCGTGCTTCCGTGAAGAACATCGCCCCCCACCTTCTTGCTCTCCGCGACCGCGTCGGTCTGTCCGTTCCCCAGATCACTCGCTTCCTCATGGTCAGCTCTCGCACTCTCCGCAAGGGTGACGTCTGTTCCAGGCTCGAGTTCTTCATCTCCTTCTATGGCTCGTTTGAACAGGTCCTGGTGGCCGCAAAGAGGAACATGGCCCTCCTCACGGCGAGCCTTGAGAGGTTAATCAAGCCTAACATAGCTTTGCTTCGTCAGTGGGGTGTTCGAGATATTACCAAGCTGACTTCAATCAGCCCGTGCTTGCTTGCGTTCAGCCCGGAACACGTGAAGGAGGTTCTGCTACGGGCGGAAGAACTTAGGGTGCCACCCACTTCGCGGATGTTCAGGCATGTGGTGGCGGTCCTCGCTAGGAATTCCAAAGAGGAGGTCGCTGCCAAGCTTGAGTTCTTTAAGAGGACTCTTGGTTGTTCTGAGTCAGAGCTTTCCACTGCAGTGTCCAAGAAGCCAGCTATATTAGGATTATCTGACGAGATTCTTCTTTGCAAGATTGAATTCCTTGTCAATGAGGCTGCAATGGAGCCACGGTACATTGTGGAAAGGCCTGTCCTGCTCACATACAGCCTGGAGAAGAGGCTAGTGCCACGGCATTATGTCATGAAGGTCCTGCAGGAAAAGGGATTGCTGAGTACCAATATGAACCTTTTCACATTTACTCAATTTGGAGAGGAAACTTTCAAATTGAGATTCATCGACTGTCACAAGGACTCTGTTCCTGACCTTGCAGATGCTTATGCTACAACTCGTGCTGGTATTGTGCCCTCTAGAGTATAATTTTTGCATCTCCTTTTGTGTTTTAGGCGGATGGTGGAACTGTTCATGCTCATTGCCTCATTGGAAGATGTCCACTGTGCAGGCCTTCTCAATTTTGTTTTCTGCAATAGAATCACCGGTGATCTCTGACAGCTCATAGACCTGCTATTATGATTTCTGTACTAGAATTACCGGTGATCTCTGACTGCTCATAGTCCAAATTTAAGTTATGGTTATTTATGGAGGAGCTGGGTTTGAATTCTCCTAGAGATTTAATCCGCGGGTTTGTTAGTTTCTTGTTCTGCCTAGCACATGGCTGAAGGTTATCCTTAAGTTACTGTTTCTTCTGTAGATAAGTCTGTATTTGAGAATTTATTATGCTATTTATAATCTGACAGTATCTGCTTTTCCTTGTATCTAATCATTTTTTGTTAGCATGTTTTATTCCAACTGATGTTTTACATAGGTCTCACACTCTCACTAGCTGAATGGATTTTTTTTTCTACCGGTGCCTACATTGTACTTGAGTGAGGCTGAAGTAGTGGTTTCCTGGTATTGACCTAAAGTGCTACTTAGAAGAAACTCTTTGAAACAATTTTGTAAAGCCGGTGTTGTAAGGGCCAACAAAATATTGTAAGAAATGTTTTGGCCTTTTGGGTGCCATGGACCTCTGCCCATGTGCAAAAGAAATGTTTTCAGCTCTCTGTTACTTGAGGGTGACGACTTCATACGAGAGGATACTAATTTGTTTGTTCTTTCATATTGTTCCTAAATCTAAGTCTCAAAATCGTTTATTACCAGTTTTTTAGGTTTGTGCTGTTAAGGAGTTTCTCTCTAAACATTTCTAGTTTTATGGTATGTATATGATAGATAGCAGGAATGATGCTTGTTTATAAGGTTCTCCTTCATATATGTCATACTATGCATTCTGGGTTACCCACAGTGAATGGATGTTTCTGCACTAAGTAAAATTTCTGTCCTTGAAATTTTGAAATAAGAAACACATAATAACATCTTTGCAGTATTGTTCCAATCAAAATTAAACACAGTCGACCTAAGTAAATTATCTGATGATCAGTAACCCTACCTTCCAGACATCAGTTTTCCACATTCTCAACAGCCCATGCTTGACATGAAGATGCCAGACATCAGTTTTCAGACATTCTCAACGGCCCATGCTTGACATGAAGATGCCCATGTTTAGGGTCCTCACTCTCCAGGTGCTGAAACCATCTGGCAATTTCTCATTTGTTTGGAAAGAGATTTAAGTTCAGGGAGGAATGAATCTTTCCCGCGTGTTCATTCGTTCGGTACACAAAATTCAAGGAAAACACTAGGAGACAGGAAGGGATGAGAATCGATCGATCATCAACCGCTCATGCCCACGCTCGCTTCTTTGGGATAAGATCGAGCGTCTTGACTTTATCTATCCTGGCGGCGACGATGGAGTCGTTGACGGTGAGGCTGTCGCCGGCGGCAGAGGGCGTGGAGAGCTCGGCTGTCACCTGGTTGGGGGCCTCGAACACCAGGGCCGCCGGGGCGTGGTCGGCGCCGTCGAGCGCGGCGTTGATCCTGGCAATGAGCTCCTGGCCGCAGTGCTCGTCACGCACCTTCCAGACGCACTGCAGCCGCACGGGCCGCTGCTCGTCGCCTTCGCCGTCGGAGAGGACCAGCCTCCAGCCGACGACCATGAAGAGGAGCCTGCGCGCGTCGTCGAGGGAGAGCGGCTCCGCGTTGGGCTGCAGAGGCAGGCTTGCCAGGGAGAGCGCGGAGAGGGTGGGGATGAGGATCTGGTGGAGCGTGTCCACGTTGCCCAGCACCTTCTCCCCAAACTGGCTCTCAATCTCCTCCGGGAAGGGGTCGCGCGCGCCAAGGTGGCCATCCGTTATGATGGTAAAAAGTTAAATATCCCTCGCCCAGCAGGTCGGCCATCGCCACCACGCAGCCGCGCGGCTTCCTGCTCCGGTGAGGCCGAAGGAAGCTTGCGCTGCTGCAGCGGCATGTGGCGGCCGCGGGTGCAGCTGCTGACGGGGCGAGGGAGAGCCTGAGCGCCATTGAATTTGGTGGAAACGGACAACGGAGCAATGGATGGCTGGCAGTAGCAGTAGCTGGGAATGGATAGTGGCCAGGTCTGCCTTCTTAAACCTCTTGTCGTCTTCTTCCAGCTTCTAGTCCCTTCTGCAACTCCAACGCCACTCATTCCACTCATTCTTGTCACATCTAGTACTTCCTGCTTCTACTCGGTGTGCTCTAGGCTTCTGGCTAGGAGCCGTCGAGCCCTCACGTGCTGATATCAATCAAACAGATTAATTTGTTTACGAATAGTTCAATTCTGAATACATACACATAGTCACTTGCATATCACAGCACTGAGCTTTGAGGGCACATAAACATATTGTTTAAGTAACATATTATACATTACACCAAAGTGCAGTTCAACTGCTTTACAAGCAGGTACAGTACATACTGAATAGGTACAATTCCACAATGCTTTAGAAATCCCCACTACACATTATCCAGGAGGGGACTTTGACATATACTCACCCTGTTAGCTTGTTGGTTTCAGCCAGCCTTATTCAACCAGCCAACAGTGTTTTTCTCTCACAACGAACCAGCACTGACCAGCCCAGAAAACAACCAGCAAACACGCCGACTGTATCAGAATCTAGATGTCCAATATCACGACGTCTATTTACAAAACCATGCTGTCTGTTACATGATGCTATCATATCATATTTGCACTACACCACCATGAGGTAGGCTCTCTTACCACGTTACAAAAGAGCTCTGATTCACCGACAACTGAATCAGAGTGAATGTCGATGCGTAATTTATGGGCAGACTGTGGAACAATCTATTAGAGCTCTGATGATAAACCAGAGGGCATCGAGGCCCTACTGGTGAGAGCGGGCCTCATCGTCACCAAAGCAGATTCATTTGCACCGGCTCTCAAAGCAATCCGACCAGCTTCCAGGAATCTGGCGACAGCATCCTCTGCGTAGCGGTTCGCTTTCCCGACAGTCATGGTCCTGCCAATATCTGGGTACGTGTTCAGTACATGATCACCGTTGAGCTGCGAGGCAAGTTGAATCAACTCCACTTGAAATTCTGAGAGTGATGAATCTTCCTTGGGACCAAATGGTCGCAGTGACTTTGTCACCTCTGGGAGCTTCTCTGTTTGGGAGAAAAAAGAATGCCTAGTTAGGACCCTAGTAAAATTGATCATTCAAGTATAGCTGTCCACGTGAACACTACCCATTGATAACTCCAGGAGCAGAACATGCTACAGCATTAGTTGACCTTCGTTTTTGTTCAAAGTTCATTGATAAAGTACCGACGTGGCAGGTATAGTGCCAAAAATGTCATAATTGTTATTTCATTGCCATAACACATATACCAAACTACCATAAATACATACCTGGACAGTCAGTTCTTGGTGTTTTCCTGATTTTAAAGTAGTTCTCAAAGGTCCCAGCCCATGCATCTCTCTTTGTTAGAAAGTTAGAATGTAAATTGAATAGCTTCTTTACTGTTGCAGGAATGGACGAATGCTCATATTGTGAGGTTTCCTGTGGACCATTTGGTTCATGGATCACTGCAGAAATGAAAAGTAAGGTGTGAATTCTGCTGGTGAAAACATGCAGCTCAATATTGGAAGCATAATTTCCTGATGAATAGGTTCAGCAAATGTTTAAAGTTCCTAATTTTGTTAACATTAATATAAGGATAATCAAAACACAGAGATAGCATAACAATAGCATAAAAGGCAGCTCAGTCCTCTTTCATGAGAATGGTCATTGAAATGCTACTTATATAAGTTACATCTAACAAACTCTCCACATGGACTACTGCTTGCCAGACATATAGGATGTCTCCACTATAACACAAGTCGATGTAGGAAGTCTGAATTTTATTCACATAGTTGCTAAATTCTTTGCAGTGCTACTTCCCATACATGTATTAAACCTCGAAGCTGAAAGACTAAACTCATTTGTTCATCAACAACTACAGGAAAATTACAGCATCCTCTACACTGAATGTTTCTGCACTAAGTTTACAGTGACGTTGTCCTTATAAAAAGTTGATAAGAATCCAATCCAATGACATTAAAATATTTGTACTATCGCTTCAATCAAATAAAACGCAAGCTGACCTTGAAAATTAGTTCCTACCTGAAGCTAATTTAAATCAATAGTACCTATTGCCAAAATTTTCAGAATTCTATTGAACTTTTGTTTCTCAGTATGACATGCTTTACTGTCAGGAAAATTAAGAATTCAACGCAAGAAGTACTCACCAGTGCCCTTCTCGATCCAAGGTGAGATGAGAAAGGTGGGAACACGCACCCCAAGCCGTTCAAACTTGAAGTAGTATGGATCAGGCCCAACTATTCCATCAGGCTGGGGCACTCCAACGACCGGCGTAGGTACATGGTCATAGAATCCACCATGCTCATCATATGTGATAATCAGGGCCGTCTCGTTCCACTGCGGACTGGCCCTCAGTGTCTCATACACCTCTTTCACGAACCTCTGTCCCCTTGCCACATCATGTGATGGATGATCATCGTTTGCTGGGAACATCTCGCAATCGAAGTACCTCTGCTCAATCACCACATAATTTGGCAGCTTCCCGAACTTGGCGTGCAGCTTGAACTTGAGGCTGTACTGGTGGAACTTGACGAGGTGCTTCAGGCGGCGGAGGCTTTGGTAGAAGAGCGTGGCTGGGATGTTCTGGTAGTAGATACCAAAAGACAAGCCGTTCTCCTCGAGGCTGTCAAAGATGGTCTTCTGCGGGAAGCCATGGATGAGGTCCTTGCGGGCGTTGAAGGTGAGGCCGTGGGATGTCGCCGAGTGGACGAACAGGCGGTTGGGTTGCGTGGAGGTGGGCACGGAGGCGAACCAGCGGTCGAACACGGCGAACTCGTCGGCGAGGGAGGCGTAGACGGGGACGGCGTTCTGCTTGAACCCGCTCATGACATTCTGCGGCATGCCGAGGCCCATGCCGCGCGCGTTCTGCGCGAAGCCGGACATGGGGGGCGGCACCGCGGAGGTGTCGGCGGAGCCGAAGACCTGCTCCCGGATGTCCTCGAAGCCGTGGCCGGGGTCGGAGTCGACGTAGCCGGCCTCGTCGGTGACGAAGATCTCCGGGGAGGAGGGGTCGGAGGCGTTGAGGCGGTTGGACTCGCGGCCCGTGAGGCCGTCGATGTCGGGGCGGGTGCGGCGGAGCCAGCCGAGGATGTGGTCGAAGCTGCGGTTCTCCATCACCACCACCACCACCGTCTTGACCGGGGAGTAGATCTCGTGCTTTCGCCGGCGGCGCTTCAGCCCGCGGTGGTGCGCGTCCAGGCAGTGCCCGGATACGACCAGCGCCAGCAGCAGGAGCGCCACGAGGAGGCGCGTCCCAGGGACGTGGCGGGCCGCGGCGGCCATCGCGCCGGACCGGGAGCCTTCGGCGGCGGCGGCGGCGGGCGGCGGGTAGGGTAGGTGCGCTTGCTGTTCAGTTGAATTGATGAGCTCTGTTTTTTTTTCCTTTTTCAATTTAAGCAGTTGCTTTGCTTTGGCGAGCGGGCGGCGGCGGCGATTTTTTTTAATCCTTTCCGATTTTACCCCGGGGGGTTGGGGTCGGGAAGGTGGTTAGTGAAAGCGGACAGGTGGGTCCCGTTAGGTGCCGTCCGTGGACCCACACGTCATAGGGAGGGAGCTCGGTTCGCAGAGAGCACGGTGCTTGCCGCGAGGCGCGCACCAAGGCTGTGAGCAGTGGGACCTGCTGGGAAAAGCATATGCCACGTCTCGAGAAAGAAATGTGCTCACCGCTCAGGCTCAGCAGGCAGATTTTTCTTGTTTTGCTGTGGGCTACGCTAATGCGACAAGGGCCACACGCTTGCGCACTTTGAATTTTGACCGACTGCAGTCCCGTATTTTAAACGCAAATTGGCATCGATTGTGTTGATATTTATCTGCTTCTGCACTGGTCTTTGGAGATTGGGTTGCAGCAAGTGGTTCTGTGATTGTCTAGAATTTTACTGGCACAGTGCTCTAGAATTTTACTGGCATAGTGCTCCTAACAGATACTCCTATTGTCATAGGACCTGTTTGATCACGGATCGATTGTTATAGACCAGATAATGCATAAGATTATTCTAATAATTATGATTATGGAATATAATAATTAGTGTTTGGTTTAATGATTAGGGTGATTAATTATGATTGGTTAAAGTGAGAAATTTCTATTTTATCCTTTATGGTATGACAAGTTAAGCAATCAGTTGGACTTTTAGCGTCCATAAATCCTCTCCAACCTAAGTCATATAACCGATCTTGTTTGGATCAAAATTTGATTATGTAATCTGATTATTATAATCGGAGGGGTATCCAAACATATAATACTGTGTGTTGAAGCATTTAAAAATTATATATCGAAATTAAGGAATTTGAAGGACAATATGTCTGTGTCAAAATTATGTGCTATATCTTCACTTTCCTTTTTTTTTGTACAAGTTAAACAACACATCTTTTAACCATGTTGTCGGTTATTGATATTAGGATACCCAAAGCAAAAAAACTTAGCGCCCACGCTGAGTTTCTCAGATGGCTCGAGACGATTAAAATGTCTCGCCCGACCTCAAGGCCGCGGGCTCCGTCTCGCGCCGACCCCTTGGGTGGGGCTCCATCTCGCCCGACCCCAAGGACGCGGGTTCCGTCTCGCCCAAGGCCGCGGGCTCCGTCTCGCCCGACCCGAAGGACGTGGTTTTCGTCTTGCCCAAGATCGCATGCTCCGTCTCGCCCGACCTCAAGGACGCGGGTTCCGTCTTGTCCGACGGGGACCCATACCACCGCCAACCACTTCAGGTCCAAGTGTATGGGCCTGGGTAAAACTCTGAAGCCAGGGAAGAGGCTGGCACGTCTCGATGTAACCCGTAGCCATGACGGGCCATACCTGGGGATTCACATCAAGAACAGTGTCGGGCGTACCGGTGCTATTCTGCCTAATCCTCATACGGACGCTGACAGGCGCGTCAGTTCACCACGACATCCGCCAGGACGGAGTGCAACGCCATGATCGATAGATGACGCCTGCGCATGGCACCAGTGACGAACATGGCCGCAACATGGAGCCATCCTTGTTGATATCTACAGGATCGGCGGGACCCATATGAAGAAGAAGAAGAACCCGACAACCCTAGAAACCTTCTTCTCTCTCTTGTTCTTCTCCTTTTTCTCCTCTATAACCCACGCTTTCCCTTCGTCTATAAAAGGGGAAGCAGGGTGTCCCATGAAAAGGGGAGATGGGGGGAGATCTAGACACAAGAGCACGACACGAGCACACGGCTGAGCGGCAAGCGAGCTCTCAGCACCCGTTCACTCATTCCACCAGAGACTTGGGATCCTCTCCCTCTCTCGCCTGTTTGTAATCCCTACTGCAAACCAAATATCGGTAACACGAGCAGCAGCGAACTGGATGTAGGGATGTTCCGCCCGAACCAGTATAAACCCTTGTGTCCTCCGAGCACACCATCCAAGCCAGACGCGTAAATACAAATTTACTCATCGGTGGTCCGAAAACACTGACAGTTGGCGTGCCAGGTAGGGGCTTTTTGCATGTCTCGACGTCCACATCAGGCCTCGTATGGCTAGTCACGGCGTCAGCTGGGTTCCGAGCGTGCACGTGTGCTTCAGGAACCTAGACTTCATCGTTACGACAGAGGGAGAGTTGGCGTAGGTTCCCACCACCGTACAGCCTCTCCACCCCATCGACCTCGATGCGATCGCCGAGACATTTGAGGAGCTACAGCTGCACGCACCAGAGGCCCACGCCCTCGGGAGCGACCAGCTCCTCGGCTTTGATTACTAGAGGCTAGAGCACCAGCTCGACGCCTTCCTAGGACCCCGACCGTCCTGAGAGGACCTACGCCGCCTCACCTTCTCGTTCACCAACGTCATGACGTAGCTTGCCGGAGGAGAGCCGCTCTCCCCGGAATACCTCATTCGGAGCGCCCCGACAGCGCTCCCATTCGGTACGCAACACCGTAGAGACTATTGGCCACCTAGTGGCGCAGCGTATGCCCCCATCCCCTACAAACAATGAGTTTGTGGGGATGACCGAATACATCATGAAATCTTTCCATGACCTTCTTGTGGGAGAATCAGAGTCGCCCTCTGACTCTGACTCTAGCAGGAGGAGCCATCACCCCTCACGAGAATATTTCATGGCAGGTACCCCTGAGGGATACATCGAAAGCATCCATGAGGGAGGGGCTACCCCAACAGATGACCTCGACGACAAGGTTGAGGGGGATACAGGGGCCCCACCTCACCTGCGGGTAGAGCAATTGAGGGCGCAACACCAAGAGCTCAAAGAAGCGTGACTCTAGCTCGAGCAGAAATGCGTGGAGCTCGAGCGCCATGGAGACGGTGGGCGTGCGCGTGCCATGGCCCGCGACGTGAACCGAATGATCATCGAGGAAGATGAAGCCCTCCCACACTTCACTCGGGTAAGCTAGAACATCGCTGTCGTGGCGGCCTTGCTCTAGGGGCTTCCGGAGCTCGTGACACCCAAGGATCGTCGGGCCCATCATGAGATTCACATGCTACTCGAGCGTGCGGTGGCGCAGTAGGCCAAGAGCTCTCTATCCCGATGACGCGAGCTCGACGCCAGCCAGCGCGCGCCCTTAGAGCGACCCGACAAGGACGTGTCAGTCCACCAGGCGCAGCGAGGCAGCAGGCCGCGCGCCGTGGCCTCGATGCATGAGCGTCTCGACCTCCACCATGATGCGTGCAACACCCTCGATCCCCACAGGTGTGCCCACGACGATGAGAGGGAGGATGCTAGCTGCGGATACCACCCTCGTTGTGGCGGACGCTACGACAGCGGCGAGGACCAAAGCCTAAGCCCTAACTTGTCGGGACCTCAGGCCTTTGGCCGACACATCCTCAACACCGTCTACCCACCGCGGTACCGACCACCAACCAACATCTCGAAATACTCTGGCGAAACAAACCCTAGACTGTAGCTCGAGGATTATCGGCTTGCTTGCCAAGCCGGTGGAGCGGATAGTGATAATTTTATTATCCACAACCTTTCCATTGTTCCTAGCCGATTTAGCGCGAACGTGGTTGGAACACCTAACGCCCAACCGAATCCAAAGTTGGGCGGACCTAAAAGAGATCATCGTGGGAAACTTTTAGGGTACATACGCGCGTCCTCGAAACCCATGAGATCTAAAAAACTACCGATAGAAGTCAGGGGAAACTCTTCGTGGGTACATCAGGCGCTTCTTTCGGCTGTGCAATGAGCTGCCCGACGTTGCTGACGTCGACATCATAGGAGCTTTCCTGTCTGAGACCACCTACGAGTCCCTAGTTCACAAGCTAGGACGTAAGGGCCCATGAACCACCAAGGAGCTCCTCGACATCGCCACCAGCCACGCCTTGAGCGAGGAGGTGGTCGAGGCGATTTTCGACCGCCCCAAGGGCAAGGCAAAGCAGGACAGAGACCCTTACCTTCGAGGTGGTTGGGTTCCACGGGACCTAACACGCCATCCTAGGACGTCCATGCTACACGAAGTTCATGGTCGTCCCCAACTACACCTATCTGAAATTGAAGATGCTAGGTCCGTGTGGGGTCATCACCTCCTTCTAGCGCGCCTACGAGTACGAGGTTGAGTGCTACGAACACGTCGTGGCAATTGTCGCCTCCAAAGAGCTTGCGGCCATCAAGGAGGAGGTTGTCGAAGAAGCGCCTGACCCCAAGCGGTCGACCGAGTCTTTTCGAGACTGTAGAGGGCGCTAAGGAGGTCCTCATAGACCCCAGTGGCTCTAAGGGCAAAGTGGTGCGCATCGGCACCACGTTTTCCTCCAAATAGGAAAGCGCGCTCGCCGACTTCCTCCGCACCAACAGAGACATCTTTGCATGGAGACCCTCAGACATGCCAGGCATTCCGAGAGAAGTCGCCGAGCACGCCTTAAAGATCAGGCTCTAAGGGCAAAGCCGGTGAAGCAGCGCCTACGTTGCTTCGACGAGGAGAAACGCAGGGCCATCGGCGATGAGATTGCGAAGCTTTTGGCGGCCGGGTTCATCAAGGAAGTATACCACCCCGAGTGGTTAGTCAATCCCGTTCTTGTATGAAAAAGAGTGGGAAATGGAGAATGTGTGTTGACTACACGGGTCTCAACAAAGCGTGTCCAAAGGATCCATTTGCTTTGCCACGCATAGACCAAGTAGTTGACTTGACCTTAGGGTGAGAAACCCTTTGCTTCGTTGATGCGTACTCCGGGTACCATCAAATCGTGATGAAAGAGTCCGACCAGCTCACGACATCTTTCATCACCTCATTCAGATCGTTCTGCTATGTCATAATGCCGTTCGGCCTGAAGAACACAAGGGCTACATACCAACATTGCATGCTCAAGTGTTTTGGGGATCTCATCGGGCGGACCGTCGAGGCCTACATCAACGACATCGTGGTCAAATCCAAACTGACTGACCAGGTCATAGCCGACATAGAGCAGACCTTCACGAAACTCTAAGCAAACAGTATCAAACTCAACCCTAAGAAGTGTGTTTTTGAGGTCCTAAGGGGTATGCTGCTAGGTTTTATCGTCTCCAAGCACGGCATCAAAACCAACCTAGAGAAGATCTCGGCCATCATGAGGATGGGCCCAATCTAGAACATAAAGAGGGTACAGTGACTTATAGGGTGCCTCACCATGCTCAGCCGCTTTATCTCATGCCTCGGTGTACGAGGTCTCCCCATCTATCAGCTTCTGAAGAAGGCCGACCACTTTGAATGGACGCCCGAGGCCCAGGAGGCACTTGACAAGGTCAAGCAGCTCCTAACGAAGGCCTCGATCCTGGTCCCCCAACCGATGGGGAACCGCTTCTGCTCTACGTTGTGGCCACCACGCAAGTGGTCAGCGTCGCCTTGGTGGTAGAGCGAGAAGAAGAGAGACATGCCCTCAAAGTGCAGCGTCTCGTGTACTTCATTAGCGAGTTCTTGTCTGATTCCAAGACTCGCTACCCCCAAATCCAAAAACTCCTATACACTATCCTTATTACTGAGAGAAAGTTGTGTCACTACTTCGAGTCGCATCCGATGATGGTCGTGATGTCCTTCCCTCTCGACGAGGTCATCCAAAACTGGGATGCCACAGGAAGAATCGCGAAGTGGGCACTCGAGCTGATGGGTCAAGGCATTTCATATGCCCCTTGGACGGCCATCAAGTCCTAAGTGCTGGCTAATTTCATTGCAGAGTGGACCAAGGTCCAAATGCCGCCAACAGTCGTTGACCAAGAGTACTGGACGATGTACTTCGATAGATCGCTGATGAAGAAAGGTGTCGGCACGGGGCTGGTCTTTGTTTCGCTCCTCGGGGTACACATGAGGTACATAGTTCGCATTCATTTCCCCTTCAATAATATGGCCAAGTATGAGGCACTCATCAACGGCCTGCGCATCGGCATCGAGTTGGGTATCCGATGGCTTGATGTTCAGGGTGACTCCCAGCTGGTCATTGACCAAGCCATGAAGGAATCAAGCTGCCACAATGCCAAGATGGCTACATATTGTTGAGAAGTCTGGCAGCTGGAGGACAAGTTCGACGGTTTTGAGCTCAATCACATCCTAAGGCGCCTCGACGAGGCGTCCGACACGCTGGTGAAAATGGTGTTCGACCAAGAGCCAGTGCTGATGGGCATCTTCACCAGCGATCAGTACAAGCCCTTAGTCCTCTATGAGGAGCTGGAACAGATTGGTGATGGGCCACCTACCCTAGGCTCGGGGGCTGACTAGCCGGTGGCTCCATCCGACTCTGAAGTCATAGAGCTTGACGAGGATCTAGTGATAGAGCCCGACCGTCTGGCCGACTGGAGGACGCCTTACCTCGACTACCTCCTCTATGAGGTATTGCCGATGGACAAAACAGAGGCTCGGTGGCTTGCACGTCACGCCAAGTCCTTTGTCGTTATTGAGGATGAGCTCTAAGGTGAAGCCACACTAGGATCCTACAGTGCTGCATCCCCATCGAACAAGGAAAGCAGTTGCTAAGTGATATCCACGATGGGGTCTATGGGCACCATGCCACACCTAGGACCCTAGTTAGAGACGCGTTCCGACAAGGCTTCTACTGGCTGACTATAATAGCCGATGCTGAATAGATTGTGTGCACCTGTGAAGGGTGTCAATACTACGCTCGACAGACCCACCTGCCGGCCCAAGCACTCCGAACGATCCCCATCATGTGGTCATTCATGGTCTGGGGGCTCAATCTGGTTGGACCTCTCAAGAGGGCACCCGGGGGCTATACACACTTGCTTGTCGTCATAGATAAGTTTACAAAGTGGATAGAGGCTCAACCGATCTCCGCAATCAAGTCCAAGCAAGTTGTATTGTCCTTTCTTGACATCATCCATCGTTTTGGAGTCCCAAACTCCATTATCACAGACAACGACACATAGTTCACTAGGAAAGTTCCTCCGATTCTACGATGAATACCACATCTGCGTCGATTGGGCCACCGTGGCGCACCCCCGCACGAACGGGTAGGTTGAGTGCATGAATAGCATGGTCCTACAAGGCCTCAAGCCTAGGATCTTCATCCGGTTGAACAAGTTTGGCAGACGATGGGTCGCGGAGCTTCCTATGTTGCTCTAGAGCCTGAGGTCGACCCCCAGCCGGGCCACCGGCTACACGACATTCTTTATGGTCTATGGTTCCAAGGCTATCCTCCCGATTGACCTCGACTATGGAGCACTGAGGGTCAGGGCGTACAATGAATAGGGAGTCGAGGCATCCCTCGAGGATGCCATGGACCAGCTAGATGAAGTGCGTGACATTGCCCTCCTCCACTCGGCCAAGTACCAGCAAGCGTTGCACCAGTACCACAGCCGTTGAGTACGAGGTCGGGCCTTCAACATCGAGGACCTAGTGCTCCACCTCATCCAAAGCAACAAGAACCACCACAAGCTCTCTCCACCATGGGAGGGACCGTACATCGTTGCGGAGGTGCTCTGACCAGGCACCTATAAGCTCAAGACCATCGATGGCAAAGTATTCGTCAACACCTAGAACATCGAATAGCTACGTCATTTTTACCCTTAATCTATACACGCTTTCTCTTATCGGTTTTGCTATCGACTCCTTGATATTTAATGACACCTGACCCCAGCAACGATAAGGGGTCAGGCGTCACTCGGGGGCTGATAAGAGCGTATCTATCTAGTAGACATTTTCTATGCCCAACCCTTTCTCACATTAAGATATAGAAGTAGGGGATGCAGAAACAAACTATGAGTGACACTGGTTGGACCGCAAGAAATCTACGCCCCAATGACTACGATGTTTTTGCTCACCAGCGTGATTAGAGTTTCTTGCCCGCACCCTGAGCTTTTTAGCCTTACCTATGGAAAGAGTTGGAACGCATTAAAGAGTATATCTATCATGTTAAGATCTAGAAGCAAGGGTTACGGAAATGAACACTGAGTAAAACTAGTCGGACTGCAAGAAACCTATGCCCCAGTGGCTACGGTGTTTTTGCTCACCAGTGTGATCAGAGTTTTTTCACCCGCGCCCCGAGCTTTATAGCCTTAATGATGGAAAGGGTCGGAACGCATCAACCTTTTTATACAAAAAGGGGAGAAGAGCTAAAAATCTGTTTGGCCATAACAAAATTTAATAGCTTGTCCACTTATTATAAGTTCATCACCTAGCTTATCTACCTAACTATTTTCTTGGGGGATGATCTCATCCTCTATCTCTATAGGTAAGTCCCATGCTAGAGGGGCCACCTCCTTCTCGATGTCGTCTAGCTTAGCGTCGGTGTACATAGGCGCGAGAACTGTCATAGGTAAGGAGGGATACAGAGCTAAAAATGCTCCTACAGCCCATTCAGACCCAAGAGTTTGAAGGTTGGCCCTCCAACGGGTTCACAGCCGCTCCGGGGCGCCCTTAGAGTGAGGGGTGGAAAGGGATGGGCCCACTAGCGGCCAATACCTGGGTGCACGAGCGTCGTGGGCATCCTAGCCCACATTCGAGTCTTGGTCGGTTTCCAGTCCATGGTTTTTCCTCAAAGAAAGGCAACGAGCACTTGGGACTGGTCGAATGGATCCGAGAACTATATGGATTGGCCACTGAGAATCAGGAGTCGATCACCAGCTGACCCATGCTGGACCCCCATGAACAGGAAGCTAGGGCCCCACTTGAACTAGCCCGTTAATAGCTCACCGAGCACCATGTTTCGTCCATCGAGGAAAAACATGGCATGACTTAGCCCCTCTGTTTTATCGAAAAAAACGCTTGAGGGATGATGATCACAAAGATGAGCTGACCCCTCGACCGGAGCCCTGCAACGCTCAAGGGCTCGAGGGAAGTTGGACTCATAAGGAGACTAAATGCGTGGTCGCAGGACGATGGCTCAGATCCTAGGGAGGAAAAGGTCATGCACTAGGGGGCCACCTCCTTCTTGATGTCATCTAGCTCGGTGTCGGTATAGACAGACACGAAGCCTTGGCTCATCGTCACCAGATCGATGTTATCATAATGAGAACGGGCGATCACGAATGATAGGTGAACGCCAAAGCGAAGCGCGCCCCTTGCCATATCATGTGCCCAGTCCGTGATCTAGGTGGTGTGAACAACGAGCGAGCTTGTCTCTTGCTCTGGGGCTAGCTGGACGGCGATGCACAGGTTGTCGTGTTCATCGCTCTCCTTCTAGAGGGTGTCCTTCACCTCACTGAGCCCCTTCTCTAGGCCACGGCTCTTCACCACCTCCGCCCTGAGCTAGTCATTGAGACCTACCTAAGTCACATACCGACCTTGTCAAAAGGCTTACCATGGATTTGAGGGAGAAAGATAACAAGGGAAACCGGAGACTTACCGTTCATATCCACCCAAAGCCTGCACACCTCATCACGCTGCCATTCACCTCGGCCTCCAGGCACCGAACCTCTTCTTGGCACTGACCGACATCCGTGGTGAGCCCAGCGGACACGTCCTTGGCTGCAACCTTCAAGTCCCTCTCCCCCTAAAGCTCATCCTCGAGGTGGTCGATCCACAGCTGAGTGTCAGCGCGCTCCTAGCGAGCCAAGTCAATCGTCGTGTGGAGCTCATCTACGGCCCAGAGCAAATCGTCCCGCTCCTTCTGTAGCCGCTCGGCCTCCATGGTGTCTGTGCGCACCCTCTCGATTAGGGCCACGAGCTTCTCCTTGGCCTCATGGGTGTCGTCACGAGCATCCTTCTTCCTAACTCAGAGGTCAGCCACCTCCGGGCAGCAGGGGCAAGCTCAGCAACCTCCTGACGGGCGACAGCGAGCTGTGTGGCCAGCCCCTCACTCCGCCATGTCTCCTCAGCAAGGAACTAGGACTTCTCCTAGCTATGGACCATAAGGATCTGCATAGATGACAAGACTTAGAGGCATGGAAAGAGAACATGAGGGTCAGAAGCATGGTCATATCATAGCTGGCCAACCGAGGCGACAATGTCATGCATCGAGCTTAGCATGGTGGTCAGGGCATGAACCACATCCCCAACCTTTGTGTGGACGCTCCCCCATTCCCTCTCCTCTACTGTGTAATAGAGGGTAGCCACACGGACCAGAGACTAGGACATCCCCATGCCGACCTCTCTTGCGGTGGTAGCTCCTCTAGAGCAGCTCCTTTAGTGATAGAGGGGGCGGGTGACACAGAGACATAGGCCTACCCTGTTGCCACATCCATGAAGGATGCCTCGAGTGCACCCCCTTCCGTCTGCCCCGCTGTGGACACGGCCACCTACATGGATGATGGCATCGGTCGTGCCACCTCTGCCTGTGATGTCGAGGACACGACCGGCCACGCCACGCCCACCATAGGTGCCCCGGATGCACCCTCCTCTGCCTGCTCTCCCATGGATGCAGCCATCGGCTACGCCTCCTCGGTCGATGCCATGGCTGCCCCAACGCCACTCACACTCACCACCGACGCGACGCCAGCCGACTCCTAGCGCGTTTGCTAGAGGAGGATCTTTTTCGGAGCGAGCCGTAGGAGAGTCCCACATCCTCCGACGCTGCAAGGAACATGGCAGTCAGTTTATGGCAAAAAATCATTAAGACAAAAGGACAAAAAAACTCTTGACTCACCCTAACGCCATCATGCGAGGACATTTTGGGGCCAACTTTCTCGACCCTAGCTGCTCCTCATCGGCACATTGTCGCTTCGAGCCCTGCCTCAGCTCGGAGGGCTCGGACAAATCAGAACAGCCGCCTCTCGTTGACTCTGGATGCGCCGCTCAGGGCTCGGACGGAGCGGGGTGACCTATTTCCGCCAGCTTTGGGGCCACCATAGATGGCCCAAACGGAGCAGGATGGTCTGATTCCGCCAGCCCCGAGGCCGCCGTCGAAGGCCCAGACAAGGCGAGGCGTCCTAATTCTGCCTGTTCCGAGAACGCCATTGAAGGTCTAGACGGGGCGGGGAGGTTTGATTCTACCAACTCCGGGGGTGCGTCCTCTCCTTCTTGCCCCATAGCATGCCGCAGGAAGGGTGCTGCCTGTGGAGAAGGCAGGTCCTCATCCCTGGCGGCTAGATCATCCCATGGGATGGGCAACCCAGAGCCATCATCCTCCTCTTTCTCTTCTTCTTCTTCCTCCTCTTCTCCCGATGAACCTTGACGCAGCTTCCCTCGCTGCAGCTTTGCTCGGTGCTTCGACCGCCATTTCTTCTCTTCATCATCCTTCTTCTTCCTTTGTTCATCCACAACATGGTTTGCCGCCCTCACGGCCGCATGCTCTGGTAGCAGCGTGATAGAGTCCTAGAAGACTAACCCCACCGGCAGCTCGATGAAGCCCGCGTTCGGCTGCGTCATGAGATTCCCCCAGGATCAAGAACACGACATTAGCCTCCCCTGTGGCCTCATTAATGCGATGCGTGACCTCACTATCATGGAGTAGCCCCTAGGCGAGCATCGTCCTGATGAGCAGCGCGTTGGGCGTCATCCCATACAGTGGGAGGACGCGCGCCATCAGCGGCGCCACCCTCCTCGCGTGATACCCCCTGATGACGCCGGCCTCAAAGAGGCCATGGGTCTTTAGGAACACAATGGCCTCAAGGAGGTCACACATCCTCTTCTTCTCCTTGATGGTGGCCCCCACGGCCATGACAGTGGTACCTCTTCGACCAGGCACCCAGAGAAGACCGGCAAGGGAGCGGCGGGGTCGTTCTTCAGGTAGAACCAATGTGAATGCCACCCCTCGTTGGATCTTGAGAGCTAGCAGGACATGTACTCGGCCGCCCGCTGCCCCCGGAGGTGAATGCCCACGCATCCCTTTGGCACCGGGGTCTCCTAGCCTCTCTCCTTGTTGATCAAGGAAATGGAGAAGAAATATCTCCATAGCTCGAAGTGGGGCTTGATCCCCAGGTACCCCTCACACATTGCGATGAAGGCCACGATGTGCTGGATCCCGTTGGGGTTCAAGTGTTGCAGCTCAATCTGAGAGTGGTGCAACAGACCCCGGAAGAACAGGTGGGGAGGAACCGTGAGTCTACGCTCGTGGAAGGGCACGAAGGAGATGACATAGCCATCGGGCGGCGCCGGCACATCCTCACGGTCGGGCACAAGCCACTCCACCACATCGGTCCTCCCATAGAAAAGACCACCTTGATGAGGCCCTCCATGCGCGCATGGGAAAACGTCGGAGGCGGTACCACGAATCCATAGAGGATGGAGGCGGGTTGTGGGAGAAGCAAAGGCGGCGGCGGAGAAGTAGAACTACAAATCTAGGGCTCCAGCGACAATTAGCAAGCACGGCAGATCCGAACGGCGGCGTGGGAGAAACAGAGAGGTAAGGCTGTAGTTTTGGTGTGGCAGAAACATGAAGGGTGAGACCGCTATTTATAGGACAGAGAGGGGCGAGAAGCGAACTGTCCACCTAGGTTCATGCGCCCGCTGCGCCGCGTCACGTCACCTCCCTCCGAAGATTGTGCGCATGCTATCTTTGGCCATGTCCCTCGAAGGACACGCCGGATGATGGTTTTGCTTGGTTGATGGGCCAAGAACCATTATAGGTAGGAGGGATACAGAGCTGAAAACGCTCCTATGGTCCATTCAGGACCAAGAGTTCAAAGGCTAGCCCGCGACGGGTTCACAACCGCTCCGGGGCACCCTTAGAGCAAGGGGTGAAAAGAGATGGGCCCACTAGCGGCCAGTACCTGGCCGCACGAGTGCCATAGGCATTCTAGCCCACATTTGAGTCTTGGTTGGTTCCCAGTCTATGGTTTTTCCTCAAAGAAAGGCAACAAGCCCTTGGGACCGGCCAAACGGACCCAAGAACTATATGGATTGGCCGCCAAGAGCCTGGAGTCGGTCACCAGCTAACCCATGCTGGACCCCCGAGAATGGGAAGCCGAGGCCCCACTCGGACTGGCCCGTTAATAGCTCACCGAGCACCATGTTTCGTCCATCGAGGAAAAACATGGCCCGGCTCAGCCCCTCCGTTTTATCGAAAAAACGCTTGAGGGATGACGATAAAAAAGATGAGCTGACCCTCGATCGGACCCTTGCTACGCGTGGGGGCTTGAGGGAAGTTGGACTCGCAAGGAGACCGAACGCGCGGTCGTAGTACGATGGTGGACCGATCAAATCCTAGGGGACCGGAATCAAGAAAAATCTTTCCAACCTCCCTGAATTCTATGGTTACATGCCCCCAAGAAGACTGATCATGACAAAAGGGAATCACCGTCCTACCAGGGCATGTCGCGGGCTACAAAAAGAAGGCCAAGGCCTTCAGAGTCTTGTCGTCTGGAAAAGCCTCCAAAGGAGTATTCTACTCCTCCGCAGGCTCGGGGGCTACTGTCGGGTATCGATATTAGGGATACCCAAAGCAAGGAAGTTAGCGCCCATGCTAACTTCCCCAGATGGCTCAAGACGTATTAAAAGGTCTCGCCCGATCCCAAGGCCGTGGGCTCTGTCTCGCCCGACCTCGAGGCCGCGGGTTCCGTCTCGCCCGACCCCTTGGGTGCGGGTTCCATCTCGCCCGACCCTAAGGACGCGGGTTCCATCTCGCCTAAGGCCACGGGCTCCGTCTCACCCGACCTCGAGGCCACGGGCTCCGTCTTGCTTGACCTCGAGGCCATGGGCTTCGTCTCGCCCGACCCCTTGGGTACGGGCTCCGTCTCACCCGATCCCAAGGACGTGGTTTTTGTCTCGCCCAAGGTCGCGGGCTCTGTCTCGCCCGACCTTGAGGACGCGAGTTCCGTCTCATCCGACGGGGACCCATACCGTCGCCAACCACTCTAGGTCCAAGCATATGGGTCTGGGTCAAAACTCTGACGCTAGGGAAGAGGCTGGCACACCTCGATGTAACCCGTGGTCATGATGGGCCATACCTGGGGATTCACATCAAGAACAGTGTCGGGCGTGCCGGTGCTATTCTGTCTAATCCTCGTACGGACGCTGACAGGTGCGTCAGTTCATCACGACGTCCGCCGGGACGGAGTGAAACGCCATGATCGGCAGATGACGCCTGCGTATGACGCCAGTGATGAACAGGGCCATGACATGGAGCCATCTCTGTTGACATCTACAGGATCGACGGGGCCCGTATGAAGGAGAAGAAGGACCCGGCAACCCTGGAAGCCTTCTTCTCTCTCTGGTTCTTCTCCTTTTTCTCCTCTGTAATATGCGTTTTCCCTTCGCCTATAAAAGGGGAAGCAGGGCGCCCCATAAAAAGGGGAGATCGGGGGATCTAGATACAAGAGCACGATATGAGCACACGGCTGAGCGGCAAGCGAGCTCTCAGCACCCGTTCACTCCTTCCACCAGAGACTTGGGATCCTCTCCCTCTTTCGCCTGTTTGTAACCCCTACTGTAAACCAAGTGCCGGTAACATGAGCAGCAGCGAACTGGACGTTGGGACGTTCCGCCCGAACCAGTATAAACCCTTGTGTCCTCCGAGCATACCATTCGAGCGAGACGCGCAAATACAAATTTACTCGTCGGTGGTCCGAAAACACCGACACATGTGGAAGACAGCCATGAATATGTAGAAATTCCATAAATTGTAAAATCAAGTTAGAGGTAACCCTTTCGTTTAATTGCTAAAAACACTATAATGCACTTATATTACGTGGGAGTAAGGATTTTTCTTTTGTTTTCTCTCTCCAGACAGAATTTCTAAACATGTGAAGTACCCCTGACAAACAAGGAGTAGAGTTGAAGCTGAAGCAGCTTTAAGGGCCTGTGGATAAGTTTTAGATTCTCAAAAACTAGTTTTGCCTCTAGTTTCTAAAATTTAGATTCCAAACAAAAACTGGTGGGGTGTTTAGATCTCCAGTTTTTTAGAATTTGGCTTCATTTATTGCTCACATGTTACAAGAAACTGACAAAAACTGGGTATCAACAACTTCTTGGTGTTTAAGAATCTGAAAAAAAACTGATAAAATTGATCTGTTTGGATCCCACCTAATTTTAAAAAACCAGATTCTTAAAAACCGGCAAAAACTGCATAGACCCAGACAGGGCCTAAGTTGGGGAATAGTTTTTCTGTTCTCTTCGCTGGCCTTTCAAGCAATTCCTTGACCATGGCAACAATTCCCTTTTAAGCAAGTATATTTACTACTACTTGTTTATCTTTAGCTATGTATCTACATGTACATTATGCCTATATATATATATATATATATATATATATATATTATGAATTTTGGAAAGCCAAAAGCAGTTACAAATTGGAGCGGAGGTAGTAGTAAAAAATTGCTTACACGAGTAAGGACAATAAAAAAAGAGTATATTTTCCCTCGTAAGAGAAAGGTTAATAATACAGCCGGCTTACTGGCTGTAAGGTTTTTTTGTAGCCTTCTCTCAGCTCACTCATACAGTAGATAGCTCTTTACAGTTAATACATGGCCCACTTGTCTCTCTCACAGATTTTCTTGGTTCTTGTGCCCAAACCGGCTGTAAGCTTACAGCCCGCTTCTCCTCTCTCTTCTCCCCTCTCTCCTCCACATCAACATTTAGTCGGTTTACAGCCTGCTATTATACTTGCTCTGACGGAGACGTGAGATTCCCCAACAATCATCCAGACAGATCGGCACATGCGTACGCCTGATTGGCAATCATAAGGCGGGCCCAGTCGGTGCAAACTGATCGGCACATGCGTACGCCTGATTGGCATGCTCTTCTTGTCTGTACATTTTTGTATGTGACCGATAATATTAGTAGTAGTATCTTTGGGAAAAATATATTAGTAGTACCTTTCAAAAATACATATTATTAGTATGTTAGCATATGTTCGCAGTATGCTTCTTTTTTTTCCGTTCGATGCCGATGGCCAACCTTGCTCACATTTTACAGTATCTGTCAATTGCCGTGTAGTAGAGAATTAGTACGAAGGATCATCGTAAAGCATATGCCGAGCCAGATCTGACTTCTGAATTCTGATGAATTCCTCTTCTCTGTTCTCTCTCACTCTAGTATCATAGTATGTATTACAGTCGTTTCTTGTATTACCACCGGCACCGTTTCTTGCTTTGTGATTTGTTATTACAGTCGTGAAAAGGGCCCAGCCGCCACGCGCCGCCACGAACAAGCTTCCCCGCTGGGCGCTGGTCCCTCCCGATCCGTCGATCTCACGCGTCGCTGCTGTTTGCCGCGACTTTTCGGTACCCAAGTCGTCGTCACCGTCTCATCGAATTTAATTGAACTGATGCGCTATGCTCCGAACTTGACCTCCGTTTCAAATTACATGTCATTCCAAAAAAAAAACTGGAGAGTCAAAGCATTTCAAATTTGATCAAAATTATAGAGAAAATTACAAAGATTTATAGCATCAAATATGTATACTATGAAAATATAATTAATGAAGAATCTAACGAGACTTAGTTAATATCATAAGTATTATTATGTTATCATATAAATTTCATCTGAGATCTTTTAACTCTCTAAGATTCTTAAAATGACTTATAATTTGGAACGGAGGGAGTATTAATACTCCTATACGTTATTATGAGGTTTGTAATACAATCAAGATAAAGCAAAATGACTCTCTTCAAAAGTTCCGGTGATAGGCTACAGCACTGCTGAACAACACCAATATAATGTTACATACTTCCTCCGTCCTAAAATAACTGTCGTTTTTATTTTTTGAGAAATAACTTTGACTAAATATATATTAAAAATTAATATTTATGGTATAAAATTAATATCATTAAATAGATCGGGTTGAATTTTTTTTCATAATAAATTTATTTGGAGATACAAATGTTGCACATATTTTCTACAAATCCAGTCAAACTTATGACACATAAACCGAAAGGGACAGTTATTTAGAGACGAAGGGAGTACAATTTATAGAGGGCATGTTCGGCTTTTTGTCGATGCCATGATGTGGCGCGTCAGGCATGACACAGAAGTACTGTGTGCTGGCTGTGTAACAACACTAGATAACGTAGGGCTTAGATTTTTTTTTGATAAATTTTAAATGTTAAAGGCTGCTTGTGTGTCATTTTTGTCCCAATTTTCACTATTACTACGTAGAAAGAAATACTTCTTCAACCAATACCACGGTTCATCAGTTTTTTGAAAGGAAAAACACAAAATTTCAACATCCCTAAGAGCTGAAAAGTCCAATCCAAATCAGGTCCAGATATACATCTATCCACCTATCATCACGTCATGTGATTTGTTAACCCTGTCTAGAAAGGGCTTAAAAAGTTGTGGTTGCTCTAAATTGCGTGAGTGTAGAATTTTTTTAAGACGAAACAGTTATTTTCTGGAAAACGAAGATTCTTTCATCAAGATGTGGTGGCCCGTTTGCTAATTCTCCTCTATAGGGGTCGCTGGCTCGCTGGCTGGCCCATCTACCATCGGGCGTAGTGTGCCGGTGTAACTTATCCTAAGAATAGGCCCAGCCTAAAAAATAGCAACAGTGATCGGTATAGAGAGACAGACAACCTAGGTCTGTTTGGTGGTCCTAGGAACAAAACAAATATCCCTCAGTAATTGTAATAAACGGTTCCTCATTGTTTATGTATGTTTGTGACAAACTCATGTGTGTGTGCTGACCGCTTTTGTTTTTTAGCATATTGATTGTTTTTTCTTTGTTTTATTTTTGGACTGTACACCTTATCTCTCCCTCTCTTTCTATAAAGAGTAATGGTATATCTCACAGTTATATTCGGAAATACATTATTGACTCATCATTTTCTGCTCATCTGAATTGATTAGGTTTCCTATGATACAAATCCGGTTATTTGAATTAATTCCTCAATTATCTAACAAAGTTTTTCTGGATTTGTTCTCCGATTTACCATCGTTATTTGCTTATTTGGATTTCAATATGAATGTACTGGCCTGCCTCAGTGTTGTTCTAGGCCTTAGCCTTCGAAACTGGTTGCCGCTCAAGTAACCCAAAATGTAAAGACAAACGAAAGGAATAGGGAATGCCAGAATGACGAATATCAATAATTGGAAGAACTAGGGTTTCATTCCTCCTCTCCTTACACGGCTCTCCTGGAGCTCTATTTATACACATCCACACCATTTACAATGACATAAGTGCCCTTCTAAATGCCCAAATTCTAGAGCATATTCCGTACTCCCGGGCCCTCTTTGGTCAATTCCGCCTTTGGCCTCCCCTGGTGGGCTCCTTCCTCGTTTGGTCCCCCTTCCCCGCCCCGTAGCTGACATAAGTGGGGACCACGTCGAGGGAGCCGTGCAGCTCCCGTCCCCCGTTCGCTTTCGCCCCTTCGTAACACGGAGACGAAAAGGGTCAACCTGCTCAACACATATATCATCATACCGAAAGCGTCATGATGAGCGAAAGGACGCCCTCGCCGCTTTGGCGGGTTACGGGTGTGAAGGTCGAAAAGCCTTACGTCTTAGCCGAGATAAAATGACCTTTGCCTTACCTGCCAATAACCACCGGTCTCCCGAAAGGCTGAATTTTTTTACATTTTGGCCCTTTTTTGAAAGTTTCTCACAAATAGACCCCTGGCGGAAAGAATTCAGAAAATAGACCCTTAGCTCGACGCCATTGATGCTGGCGCCGAGTTAGGCGCCAGCGTCTCTGGCGCCAAGCTGCTGGGCACGGTGAAAATGCCTGCCAGGGGGCTCGGCGCCGGTCACTCTGGCGCTGAGCTCGGCGCCAGTCACTCTGGCGCCGAGCCTCCTGCCATTTAAAAGTGCACGCAGTGCAGTGGCGAGTAGTACATGCTCACTTTTAAAAGTGCATGCAGTGGCGCAGACTGACATAACACATTCAATTGGACTTGAAGAGTCACATCAGAGTAGTACATTCAATGGGGACCGTGTAGCGCATGCGGGAGCTGCACTTCAACATATTCAGGTTTCATATAAGGCCTGGTTTAGTTCCCAAAAATTTTCACCCAAACTATCACATCGAATCTTGCGGCACATGCATGGAATATTAAATATAGACGAAAAAAAACTAATTGCACAGTTTGGTTGGAAATCGCATGACGAATGTTTTAAGACTAATTAGTTCATGATTAGCCATAAGTTCTATAGTAAATAACATGCACTAATGATGGATTAATTAGACTTAATAAATTTGTCTCGCAGTTTCTAGTCGAGCTATGTAATTAGTTTTTTTATTACTATCCAAAAATCCCTTCCGACGTCCCCGAAACATCCGATGTGACATCCAAAATTTTTCATTTCGCGAACTAAACACAGCCTAACTATACCACTCAATTTCACCCACCCCAAGCAAGGGCAGAAAGGACAGGCCTCGTGCTATATTTGCACAATGTTAAAAGATGACACATACATTGTACATTGAGATTAATAAAGTCACTCACTCGTAGTTTCCAGGCGAGCTATGTAATTAGTTTTTTTATTAGTATCCAAAAACCTCTTCCGACGTCCCCGAAACATCCGATGTGACATCCAAAAAAATTTTATTTCACGAACTAAACACAGCCTAACTATACCACTCAGTTTCACCCACCCCAAGCAAGGACAGAAACGACAGGCCTCGTGCTATATTTGCACAATGTTAAAAGATGACACATACATTGTACAGTGAGATTAATAAAGTCACTCACTGTTCACTGTTCGCAACTGCTGCCTTTCAGCATCCATTGACCTTAAGGCCTCACTAGCCTGCTGACGAGCACGTTCCAGTTCCTGCTGTGCTGCTAATTGCAGAGAAGCAGGCTACTCAGCCTTCTGATTAACTTCATTAAACCGAGCTTCCAGGTCATCTTTTTCCTGTAAATGTGTAGGAAAAAACACTAAAGATCAACTTCTTGTTTCAATAATTCAGTATATTCACGAAACATGAGAAACATGCAGCAAAGAGTCGATTACACCACAACAATCGTTGAATCAAATTGTACTAGTTTATTCTCAAACTAATGTGCACATAGGACAGCTGAAAAATTCCATATTTAGGGAGAGACTGAGGCAGTGAAGTAAAAGATCTACTATTTTCAAGCTAAAGTGAAGATAGGACAGATAAAAAATTGGTTACTTCTTACCTTTTGTATGTCTTGTATACGTTGTTTTGCACGCTTGTGAAGCCTCAGAAACTTGGTATCCAGCTCAACATATTTGTCATCGCGTTCTTTTAGTTTCTTTTCCATTTTTTGTTCAGCTACATGCATGGAACTAATGATGAATTAGACTCTGAAACCAAAAAAAAGGGGCAGCAAGGACCAGGTTGTATTACAGATTATAATGACATATGTCATGACCTCATAAATCTATTCCAGCTTTCAATTTTAGTTCTTATTATCTACTAAATAATTTTCTCTATATTTTATGTTGAAACTCTAGTGAGTTGCCGTTGCTTTTATTCAAAAATCCCATTTCTATTTTGTTAAATAAGTATATTATAGGTCCTAAAATGCACTTTAGTTACTCAACAATATACAGCCTGTTCGGCTGGGGCGGAAACGATCGTTTACGACCAAGCGAACAGGGCGATAGACAACCATTTGGGGGCTCTAGATATTGAATTTCTTCTATCGAATAACTTTGTGTGTATTAGTAATTTCTCCTTGGCACCTCTGCTGTTTGTGCCATGTTTGCTTTCCATTTTGCTTTTAGAAATCATGGATTCTGTTGTTTCCTTAACTTTCAATCACATCCAGTCTTATTTTTAGTAAGAGCAGAGGAATAAGACTGAAATCACTGAGATACGGGCTTAAGACTGATCCATGATGAAGTCCAATTTAAAACAGGGAGGGTAGATCATATTAGCATATTTAATTTCTCAGTGATACAACATTCTTAGCCACCTACCTTTCCCTATACTGAGATGTAATCTACCCGTACAAGAAACAAATATACGCAAATAAATAGGGGCTAGCTAATGTGACTCTTCAAGTAATTGAATGCGCTGCACCATCTGCTCCTCTCCATGCGCTTCACGGTCCCCATTGAATGTACTACTCTGATGTGACTCTTCAAGTCCAATTGAATACGCTGTGTCAGTCTGCGCCACTGCATGCACTTTTAAAAGTGAGCATGTACTACTCGCCACTGCACTGCATGCACTTTTAAATGGCAGGAGGCTCGGCGCCGAGCTCGACGCTAGAGTGATCGGTGCCGAGCCCTCTGGCAGGCATTTTCACCGTGCCCAGCAGCTCGGCGCCAGAGACGCTGACGCCTAGCTCTTCGTCAGCATCAATGGCGCCGAGCTAAGGATCTATTTTTTGAATTCTTTCCGCCAGGGATCTATTTGTGAGAAACTTTTAAAAAAAGAGCAAAAATGTAAAAAATCCGACCCAAAAGGTAGTCTTGCGAAAACACTGATGGCAAGGCGGGTGGCGGCGTAAAGGCAATGCCGCCCCCCAACACTCAGGTTAAGTTGTTCTACCGATTTAGCAAAGGGAACATTATTTATTTAATTAACGGTGCTATTTGTTGATTTGAATTTCGACATAGCTTCAAGTTGACTTCTTCTACCAAAGCATTAAAGGAAGGGCACATTCTTTGATCTAAAAAAGATGCTTTGCTGATTCGGATTTTCACCCCCAAAAAATGCACCGGCCAAAAGGCTAAAAAAAGGAGAGAAAAAACATCCTAATCCGTGCGCTGAACAGAAGAGTTGAGAGAAAAACATGCATGTCCATCCATCCAAGCATGCGAGCAGCCTGAAACCTCGTGGGCGGGGCGCCACAACACAACATAATCCGTTCTTTCGTCTTTAGCGGAGCACGCGGGTGGCCACGCCGGAAAGCCAGGCGCTGCCACGACGTGTCCCGCCGCGTCCGCGCGCCCTCCCCCGCTCCACTCCAATCGTCCCCGCCCGCCGCCCGCGTGCTCTTCCCTCGCGCCCCGCTCCGCCCCGCCGCTATCTATATCCATTGCCGCTCGTCCCCTCAACAACCATCGGCACACTTGCGTTGCTGTCATCCGCCTGCAGTCCATGGCCACTGCCAGCCTCGCGCTCTCGCTGCGCCTCGCGCCGTCATCGCGGCCGCTGAGCCTCCGCCGCCGGGGGAACGCCGTCGTCACCTGCCACGCCACCACCGCCACGTTCCACCAGCTCGACGCCGTCGGTGAGTGCCTGTGCCTCGATCCGAGGCTGTCTGTTCCGCCGAATTGAGATTGGGTATGCTGCAGTTTTGGTTGATTAATGCCGTGGTACGGTCTCGTCTCTCGTGCGTGCGCTCAGCGGTGAGGGAGGAGGAGTCCAAGTTCCGGACGGCGGCGGCGGAGGGCTGCAACCTCCTACCGCTCACGAGGTGCATCTTCTCCGATCACCTCACGCCGGTGCTCGCGTACCGCTGCCTCGTCAAGGAGGACGACCGCGAGGCGCCCAGCTTCCTCTTCGAGTCCGTCGAGCAGGGCTCCGAGGGCACCAATGTGGTGAGTCATAGATTCGCTATCCGTGACACCCGGCCGGCCGGCTCTCGGCCTCTGGTAGTCCAGACATTTCACCGAGCATGTGATTTGCAGGGGAGGTACAGCGTGGTCGGGGCGCAGCCTGCCATGGAGATCGTGGCCAAGGCTAACCATGTGACAGTGATGGACCATGAGATGAAGTCGAGGAGGGAGCACTTCGTGCCTGATCCGATGAAGATCCCCAGGATCATCATGGAGCAGTGGAACCCGCAGATTACTGACGGCCTCCCTGATGCATTTTGTGGTACACTTTTTCCCCCTTCCAGTTACTCTGGATTTAGAATGAGAATGCTAGCTGTGATTTGTGTATCTCAAATTGTTGTCATACTGTCACTTGCCATAGATGATACATCTGTGAACTTCCCTTGAGGTAAAAACATCCTCTGTTGCCTCTTGCTTTACATACTTGGGGTGAGGCCATGAGCCTTGTCCTATTCTCCATGCGCATGTTGCTAGTACTCCCTCTGTCTCAAAATGATAAGAGCATTTTAATAGGAAAAAGTCTAACAAAATATATTTTAGCCGTTAAATTTTCTTACTGTATGTTGTCATTTTCTAATAAATCAATCTCAAATTAGAGGCACTTTGGATATAAGTCTATTGATACAAGTTTCATGTCTTAATCTTGTATGTAATTTGAATAATTTTGTTGGTCCAAGTTTGTATATTTTGACTTCACTTAAATAGCTAGAATGTTGTTTGGTGATATACTAATATTACTTCTCTTCAATAGCTAGAATGCTTTGTAGGGAAGACATGGGGATAGCTCTTTGTTTTGTATCAATTACGGTCACAACATTTTTATGATATTTTGTAGGGGGATGGGTTGGATTCTTCTCATATGATACAGTACGTTATGTTGAAACAAAGAAGCTTCCTTTTAGTAAGGCACCTGCATGACGATAGGAACCTTCCTGACATTCATTTAGGCCTCTACAGTGATGTCATTGTGTTTGATCATGTTGAAAAGGTATGTACCATATACACCATCCCTTTATATGTTTCGGTTGATTAGATAATACTCTAATTTGTCCATTTATACATGGTCAGCATGCATACTCAAATTATAGATGTGGCTTTCTTCCTTATGAAGCTACTCAAGCTATTATAAGAGTGCATGCTTGTAAATCAGATGGCGTTGTGCTCCCTCCGTTCCAAATTATAGTTCACTTTAGTTTTGTCCTAAGTCTTCTTCAACTTTGACCAAGTTCTGAGAAAAATATATATTGACATCTGCAACTTAAATAAAGTGCTATAAAAACATATTTCATAGACAATCAAATGAAACTAATTTAATGTTGTAGATATTGAAGCATTTTTATATGAACTTGGTCAAAGTTTAAAAGTTTGATTTAAGACAAAACCGAAGTGAAATATAATTTGGAATAGATGTATGTAACTTTATATAGGGTTAGTATACTCAAATTATAGATGTTGTTTTCTTCCTTATGAAACTACTCAAACTAATATAAGAGTGCATGCGGCATAATAATGCACGCTCTTCATCCTAGTGTTTACTAGTATTATGCTATCATGAAAGGTTGATCTGTTAACATATTTCTCTCTAATAAATTAATAACTTAAAAATTGTTTATATGTTCTCGTGTAAATTTTATATTTATATGGTATAGCATTGGACATGATTAGAATTATGTCATCAAATGTTTACCGCTTCATTCCTTGTCATGACTTTTTGCACTTTTTATAAGTTATCCACAACCACGTATGGTGATTGACTTTTCCTATATTATCACTCTCTTAAATATTAAAATTTTCCAACCACTCTATGATGATTTTTTTGATAATTTTAACAATTGTAAATAGGTAAAACTACACCATATAGGAACAATATATTTTTTCGAAATATATTTATTTTATAAGTTCTACTTTTGTTTAATATCAACAATAACCACATATCTGGCAAATTATGAGTGTTGCTTACCGGTCTAATCTTTATTTGCTATAGAAAACACATGTTATTCATTGGGTGAGGACGGACTGCTATCATTCTATTGATGAAGCATATGAAGATGGAAGAAATCGGCTTGAAGCTTTGTTATCAAGATTACATTGCCTCAATGTGTGAGTTATAGGACTTAGATAACTCGTCGTTTTTCATAAGTATCATTTCTTTCACTAGCGCTTATTTTACTAATCAGTTATTAATCCTTCTTGTAGCCCAACACTTTCTTCTGGTTCGATAAAACTTAACGTTGGAAACATTGGCTTAGTAATGCAAAATTCAACGATGTCAAGAGAAGAATATAAAAATATCGTTGTCCAAGCTAAAGAACGCATCTTGGCTGGCGACATTTTTCAAGTAGTTTTAAGCCAACGTTTTGAGAGACGGACATTCACCGACCCCTTTGAAATCTATCGTGCATTGCGCATCGTAAATCCTAGTCCATATATGGCCTATCTACAGGTGACTATAATACATGTAAAATATTTAGTTTTTTTATAACATGTTGGCCAACATATACTAATTGATGTACATGTGATTCATCTCTTAGGCACGAGGTTGTATTCTCGTGGCATCAAGTCCTGAAATTCTTACTCGGGTGCAAAAGGTAATAGTGAAATATAAAATATATCTCCAAGTTAAATTTTTACCCCTATTTTTTAGAATTGTTTTTATATATAGCGATATTGTAGCATGTGTAAAATATTAACATAGTTTATGATTTTTCTATATAGTGAATGAAAATATAGTTGAGATGTGATATGATAAAATTAGGCATGAATTCAAAACTCCCAAAACTGGATATTTAGCAATATTATTAGAGCCAATGCGGTTTCAAATTATATTACCCTTTCACATGCTTATGTTATCGCAAATTAGTCTCAGTGTTTATTGCACTGTCTTAAATATTATAAAAAGGAAATATTACGGTGAAGTGAACATAATGAACTTTTTTTATAATTATATTTTTAGAGGACAGTAGTTAATCGACAGCTTGCTGGAACCATAAGAAGAGGCAAAACAAAAGCTGAAGACAAAGTTTTAGAACAATTGCTTTTGAGTGATGAAAAGCAGCGTGCTGAACATATTATGCTAGTAGATCTTGGCCGAAATGATGTTGGAAAGGTTCATTTTTCTCATTTCTTATTCATTTTTATTTTTTGTTGGCATACTTTATTTCCAATTCATTTAGAATATGTGTTGTTGTGCCATTTATATTTCTTCGTTACCTTCTAATAAGCAATTGAGAATAATATCCGTGATTTCAAGAAGCTTCTAGATGACAAGATACTAGGGTGGTCATGGCTTTATGTTAATATATAGTCGATTCTAAAACTAAATATTTTTAGGATGGTAAACATATTAAGAAACTGGATAGAGATGCAAAAAATTTTAGAGTACAGATATTTTATGTGGAATGTTCAGATGGTTGCCACTTGCCATGAATCTAACTTTTGTGTACAATTATATTTTCAGTTTTATGTTTAAACAAATTTGAGCAACTCTCTATAACAACAAAAAATAGATAAATTTTCCATTAGACACATCATTTCTACACTTTTGTTAGTGGCTACTAATGAAATGCATGCAATATCAATGAGAAGGACTTGATTTGGTTACGATTTAGATAAGACAAACTTTTATATGTGTTTGTCGTACTATGGTTCAGAAACAGTTAGTTTGGTGGTTTATTAGTTATTATATAGTTATTACACAGCTATCTTGTTTCATCTACAACGAACCTTGTCACGTGTACAGGTGTCCAAACCAGGTTCAGTAAAGGTGGAGAAATTGATGAATATTGAACGATATTCTCATGTCATGCACATCAGCTCTACTGTGAGTCTTCTTTTACGATAATAACAAAATTCAACAATATCACAATTTTCATGATGCATTAGTTAAACAATTATGGTCTTTATCATATAATACATGCTGACCATTAACTGCTTATTATGAATGTTTCTGTGGTAAGTAGTAGAATACCAATTATATAGTATGAACTTAACATGTTTTTATGTTTTGTATTATCAATAATTATTTATAAAAAACATGCCTATTTTTAAACTTATGTAGGTCACCGGGGAGCTACGTGATGATCTTACGTGTTGGGATGCACTACGAGCTTGCATTGCCGGTTGGAACAGTTAGTGGCGCTCCAAAGGTAACTTGTTGAACCTGTAGTAGTAGGCATGCATAACCAAGGAATGAACAAACATGATTGTATCCCTTAAATGTTGTTCTGACATCGAATCCACTACACATTAGCTGAACTACACACTATTAGAACAAAACTTTACTTTCTAGAGAAAGGGGTCTCGCTTTTATAGAAAATCATGGATTTAGTACGACAACTGCAATATGATATGATAGAAGGCGGGAAAAAGATAATATCAACATACACAATCTCTAGAAAGAACCATTAAATACACCAAGATTAGCTAAACATGTGCAAACTATAAAACATACAAAAGTTGTTGTTAACGTGATGAAATATAGTATATGTCAACTAGAGATGGCAAGTCCTTCCCGCGGATATGGTACAAAATTCATCCATGGGTGCGAGTCTAGATATAAAATTCTACTCGTGGATACGGGTGCAGGTATATTGCTTTACATGTGCTTGAAATGCAAGGGATTATATCTATTCTAGTGATAAACCAACTCACACATGTAGATAATGATAGGTATCATACTTAATAGGTGTGCAAAATGTTACTCGCAGGGTATAAAATTTTACCTATTATTACATAATTCGTTGTGAGCAGTAATTATTCCATTTGCAACTTAGCTGGCACACTGCCATCATTAATGTCAGCCTCCCTAATATGACTAAATTGGTGATAAACTTGTTGTAAATTTATGAGTTTTAGTAACCATTAAGAAACTTATAATAATTTAGGATATATATATATCATTAATATTTTTCATTGCATGACCTTTGACTAAGTGGTGTCTTCCCCTCAAATGATGTTATTGGCAAATATTTATTGTTTTTCTTTTTTTCTCTGAAGCTGTCTTGAGTCTGACTTCTCATGTCATTTTGTGAACCCAACCAGGTGAGAGCAATGGAGTTGATTGATCAGCTAGAAGTGAATATGCGTGGCCCGTATAGTGGTGGCTTTGGAGGGATTTCCTTTTGCGGTGACATGGACATTGCACTCGCTCTTCGCACTATCGTATTCCCCACAGCATCTCGGTTTGACACCATGTACTCCTATACGGACAAAAAGTCACGGCAGGAGTGGGTCGCTCACCTCCAGGCCGGAGCTGGCATAGTTGCTGATAGCAAACCAGATGACGAGCACCAAGAGTGTCTAAACAAGGCTGCAGGTGTTGCTCGTGCCATTGACCTTGCCGAATCTACATTTCTAGAAGAGTAGCCTAGTCAAATGAAGCAAATGTATGTTTTCATTCTCTGTATATATGATTATGGATTATACTAGAAAACATACTTTCCTAGGTTGAATAAAGGCTCAATTATAATAAAGTTAAAAATATGAAAAACAAATGATAATCTTTAGCCATCATAGCATGTTAATTTACATTAAAAATTGACACACTAAGGCGAACAATCAAGAATGACACGACAAAACATCTAGTATTCTAATGTTCATGTTTTGTTCTTAATTATTTGACATTCTAGTATGTGATTTTCAAGCAATCATATATTTTTTGCAAATACAATATAACTTTATTAATTATCCACAAAGCAACTAATCGTTTGAGAAACACGTGAGGACTGAGGACTCAAACTTCATTGCTGACGAAAGTCTATGTAGTTCGCTGCTCAGTTGGCTGTTATACATATCACAACCAGCCATGTGCATCATACTTGTTCTAACCAAAATATCATAATAATTCTCTCATAGTTTCTTATAACCATATTTAAAACATATACCCTATCATTATCACGTAGTAATGTCATACCATTTGTGCATAAAATATTTTATTGTAAAAGTAAGAAGTTTATAAGATTGCTATATTATATTACAAAAATTGTATTTTCTTATTTCAAATAACATTATAGAAGACTAATGTGAGGTTAAGATTTAGAGGCGGCAATATAAGTTTATGTTAAAGTAATACTTTTGAAAAAAGAATAAAAGTTATTCTAAATACTTTCTATCGAATGTGGGAAGAATTAGGACATGAAGATGTGTTGACAATCTAAGAACTAAACTTAAGAAGATGTGTTAGCCTTAAATATTGCTCGACCTAACAAATGCTACATACATTTAATGTATGAGCAAAATAATAGACTTCTAGCAGTCTGGTTATTATCTGTGTGGTCATTGGCCAATCCATGTCCTTTCGCAAACCATTGCACTAACACCATCTGTTAGCCAATCCATAATTGATGATGTTGATTGCATAGCTTGGTGCATGTTATTGCCCAAGCTATTTTTCCTAAGCCGGACTATGCACTATACAATCGGTCTTGTTCAAGTTATTTTTCCTAGCGCTAGTCCTTATAATGTACTGAGCACACCCCACCATCACAATTTCAAGGAATGAATGGTCGCAAGTCGTACAAAATTATGATAACAACTCAAAAGTACTTGACACAGAAATAATTTACATGCACAACACAAAAATAAAATATTGGTCAAGAGCATATCGTTGCACTCTATTGTACACTCGCACTTTGCATAATCAAGGTAGCAAGACGATGGTCATGCCCGTCCTGTATATCCAAATGTAAGCCACCATCTCTGGTTGCAATAATGGGAATAGCCACAAGCAGCCTCTGACAATCATGCAAATAATTAAGCAACTTAACAATAGTACCATAAGCGGGTGCAATGTTGATAGCAAAGGTCATTGGAAGGTAAAGTTGGGTGAAAGTATTCACAATTAAATAAAATGTTGAAAGCAAAAGAAATGGAATGCTAAGATCTCTAGTCAAGTACAAATCTGTTTACATAAGTAAATGTGATCATATCGCATGATCTCAATCTTCCATAAACTCATTTTGAGAATTCTATATTGAGGCCAACCATCAAGAGTGTGCTCATGACTGAGAGTGTCGCAATGCAAATTGATTTAAACCCCTGCACGGGTGCACCATTTTTCCCACAAGATTTGCAAGACCAAACGCCACACCATCGGCCTTTCACCCAGTGCAAAGATGTACTACCATTAGTTACACCTCATCCCAAATCGTACCATATCCATTTTATGACCCGGTCAACACAAGCCACTCTAGGAATATCATTATCACATATGACATGTGGTAAGTACGATAAGGTGCTCAAGACCGATGCAGCAAAAATACAATCCTTAATCAGTTTAAATGGGTCTATGCCATTTGTATTCCACTCCCCACATGGCCTCAAGCCATCATACATCACTGCTCACGTTTTAACCACTCATCAATGGAGAGTAAAGAATTTAACATAACATCCTATAACTTGTAGGTGGTGATGACCTTGCTACCTCTCTACTTCTACTGATACTAATCATGTATACGCATGTTAAGCGAGACCCTAGGTAAACATGTTTGAAAACAAGGATTGGTAATATCAAGGAGAGAGTATCATGTCAAGGTAGGTTCTACACAAGCATAGGAACTAGAGAAAGCCAATCCCATGTACAAGAAGCGTGAGGCATGACAGAAGTAGACAAACGGAAGGTGTGATGAGGAAGTGATAAAATAGAATGGGGCAAAAAATGATGATTAAACTCTAATTGGAATCTCTAAACATGTGGAAGAAAGTAGGTTCACAAGAGATAGGTCTAGCTTAGGGGTGTTAAGGTACTAACCCTATCGAGTAGGATCGGTTAGAATGTTCATGGATGGTGGTCACACCAGATCTAAGGAAAGATAGAACTAACACAAGCTCTATGGGGATTTTGCAACATGGCCATGTAGGGCGGCGCTCAAACCATTATGCAAGTTTGGTCGGCTCAAAAAAGTTATGGATTGCATTGAGGGTTGTAGTCGGACCGGGAGTGTCTACCGTTAGACCAACATTTCAAGTCAGAGGAGATTATAGGTTTTGGTGGGAGATGGTGGATATATCAAACTGAGTTACGGTTAGACCTATGGATTCTTGGTCCAACTATGGTTCTTTGGCTAAGTTAGAGATGTGTGATCCGATCGGCCTTAGGATTGGTTTAACCACGGCTTGAAAGAGCATTGCTCAAGGTTTATTAATGAGCTTGCCGGTTTTCGTGGGGGTTTGTTCCTAGGGCTGATGAACTCATAAGGCGATCCATATCATATCTAGGTCGTATCCTAATCTGTTACAAGGAAATTAGAGTCAGATCTAAGTGGATCTTTATAGATTGATCGGCTTCTAAAACTATCTACGTTACAAGGAAATTTGAGTCAAATCCGAGTGGATCCTTATAAATTGATTGGCTTCTAAAAAACTATATATCTAGTCTATGTCTTGTCTGCAAGTAGTCGAGGTACCCTATCCGGTTTGGGTCTTCCGTACAGCTCGATCAGGCTACCACGTTTCAATTGGGTTGTTTTCCTTGCGGCGAGGGTACCCAGGGCCCACTATATATAACGGCAATGACGTCCACGTCCTAAATAAGTCCCTACCAAGCAAGAACTTCAACAGACTTTCCTAGTTTGCTTGAAAACTAGTCGTTCTTTGCATAAGCGCAGATTTATCCCTTTGTAGGTTTGCTTGTAAACCTAGTCGCCCTTTCCTGTGAAAGTGTCCGGTGCAACCCGACAAAACCGGGTATCCCGGTTTTTTTAGACAGAGCGCTGAGTTGTTGTAGTGTTTGGCCAACCTTTTGCGCCAACAAGATAGTATCGAGCACGCCCAATGTGGTTTGGTGAATTGAAATAACATTAGTCACCAATTCATCCTTAAGAAAAAAATACCAAAGACTTGACAAAACAAAGGAAGAGTACTCGGCAATCGGTACGGTACGGTAGAAAGCAGAAGGCAGAAATGATTATCTAATGGGATAAACAAAGGGAAAATACAAGCTTGTACAGCTCAGGAAGACCATAAACCGATCACAATATATCTTTTTTTAGATAATGGAAAATTTCCGGCTTCGGCCTTCTTCTAAAAAGAAGAATCACCGGTCCAAACTTATTACAGTAGCACACCCATAATTAAAACTTATTACATGTTCAAAACTAAAGTCCAAGACGGTAAATGAAAGACCATCCATGCGATGCGAAGAACTCCATGGCTCTCGATTCTAATAGCTTGCAAGCATCAAAATCCGTTCCTTGCCGTCATCCGAGCGCTGCAATAGAGCCTAAAACCGTAACCAGTATGTTCCCCTGAAAAGAACCTGCAAAAAAGTTTTTGGGTGACCTTTATTAAAAACCACATCGTTCCTTGTGATCCATATTGCCCAGCAAAATACCGCAGCACCGGTCAATAAAAGATGATTATGGTTGGAACCTCCTAGCTTAGACCAACTATTGAAAAGATGGTTCGTGTTCCTTGGAGGATTAATGCCAAACAAAACAAACACAGCACGCCAAAGAAAACTGGCATAATGACAATCAAAAAACAGGATAGTTTCAGGTGTGCTACAAAAACAACAAGCCTTACTACCATTCCAATTCCTTCTAGCGAGATTGTCTTTTGTTAGTATCACCCCCTTCTTTAAGAACCAAACAAAAATCTTAATCTCCAGGGCACTTTCATATGCCAAATTTCCTGGGTAACCTTAATCCTGTTATATATCTAACAGTGTGTGTATGTATTTGTTCTTAGTTCCCTCTAATAACATGCAGGATTCTTAGAAATAGCTAAACAGATGTTCGATGAAGGCAGTAGATTATGGATTACGGTACTGCATATATATGATACACGATTCAACATGTCGGGGGAAAAAAAGGAAATTATATATTTATGCTTACCAGGTTACAGTGACGTCATGATCAGTTCGGCTCATCGGAGAACCGTGGTTCTAAGCAGTCTCTTCTTATAGTACTTGGAGTGGAGTGGCTCAAAGAGACAAGGGTGGTGGCCAGCCTCCTTCCCGTCCCACTCCAGCTTTTCCCACGAGTTCTTCTCGCAGTCCACGACAGGGCGGTCATTTGGGCGGTCGGTGGTAGCGGGGAGGCGCTTAAGGCTCCAGCATCCTCTTAAGGTGATGGTCCTGAGCTCTGGAGCAAACATCTTGGCTTCACAGATCTGCTGCAGCTTGGGTAGCTCTTGTAGGTAGATGTGCTTCAGCTTTGGGAATTCCAACACACCTCTTGGATGATCAGTAGATATTTTGTTTAAGAACTCCGCCTCCACGGGGAAAACCTCACTAAGATTATCACAATAGACGATGTGTAGGGTGTCAAGACGGGACAGGGTATAGAACCACGACAGTGGGAGGACAAATGTCAGCTTAGGACAGAAGTGGAGATGCATAGCCTGCAGTTTAGCAAAGGATTCAGTGTCCTTGACATTGGTTGTTCTTCCTTTACTCCAGATACATCGGGCCATCAAGAGATCAGCTGCCCAAAAGGTCTCTAGAGCATTAAAGCAGACGACATCATAGTTCGTGGTGAAGACACTGTCCAAACTGGGGCATCTCTCGATACAGCACCACCTGAGACAAGACCAATAAATCTTCTTCTTCTTCTTCGTGTCTTCTACCTCTATAGACATCATGCTTTCAGGGATAACGGTCCTGATGGATGAATTGTCATGCACGAGCAATGAGTATATCCTATTCATCAAAAGGATTGCAGCGCTGATTTCACGAATGGTTACCATATTAGAGTTGCTTATTCCCTCACCAATCTCTACATGGCGGTCCAGTGGCTGAAACTTCCTCGCACTACTTGCCTTGTCAATGTTCACGTCGCTGTAGGTCAGGTGAGTCTTGGGGTCTATTATTGACTTTTGTAGAGGACCCATCTTCTCCTTGTAGTTGTGTTGTCCAACATCTTTGCTACTAGAAGAAGATAAGCAGATATTAAGATCATATTTGCGTTCAGTGTCCCAGCAAAGTTTATTGGCGCTTGCTAGCACCAACCATTGAAGGAACCTCATTTCCGTAACAGCAATAAATGCACGACAACCTTCTTCTCGTTCTTTACTGATGACAAAATTATCATGTAGTGTTTTTGCATTGTTAGCTGCTTCTGTGCCTCCCCGAGTGTCAATGCCTAGCACCATTAGCCAGGGCATTCCATGCTTTGGCCATAGGATAGCACGAAGCCGCTCACATCCCAGCAAGATGACGCGCTGTAGCCATGGGACCTGCACCACTTCATCACTGAGGTCAAGTGTTTTGATTGATGTGTTTGAGAGGTCCAGCTCCTCAAGGTTCTGTATTGACCCATGCAATCTGAAATTGACCAGTCTTGCACAACCAGCCAAGGAGATACGGGAGATTTTAGCTTCTCGTCCAGATCCTCCATCTAAGCTAAATGTTTCAAGCGATGGAGGGAGTGTTTCAGGCACAACTTGTTGCAGTCCAGTACAGCCATCTAGAATAAGGGTTTTGAGGCTGATTGCACCTGACAAGCTTGGTAAAAATTGTATTGTGCTATTCCCTGATAGGTCAAGAAGCTCCAGCTTCACCATATCCATAAATTCATCCTTATTACTTGTCTCCCAAGGACTTGTAGGCTCAATCACTCGAAGCTTATGAATGTTACCAAGACATCTCCATGAAATACTGTTGTGCCAGATTCTTCCCCTCTTTATATTTATCTCCCTAATGTTTGTTGCCATTTTCACAATTGTATTTGGGGATAAAGCCAATTCCCAATCAGTGCGGCATATGTCCAGCACCCATAGGCTTTGAAAGAATTCTATCGTTGGTCTATTATTTTGCTGCTGCTGCTGCTGCTGCTCCTCCTCCCCTTTCTCTTCCTCCTGCTCCCCCTCCTCCTCCTCCTCCTCCTGCTGCTGCTGCTGCTGCTTCTGCTGTTGCTGCGGCTGCTGCTGCTGCTGCTCCTCCTCTCCTGCTCCTCCTCCTCCTCCTCCTCCTCCTCCTCTTCCTCCAACACCTTCTTCAGCACCTCCTCCTCCTCCTCCTCCTCCTCCTCCACCTCTTCTTTGTTTTCTTTCGGTTTCATTGATTGATGATCCATACAGCTATCAAGTCCAAGAAATCTTAGGTTTAGGCAACAAAGGAATGGAGGTGAAGCAAAGCTGAAGCTGCAGTGGTAGAGCTTCAAAACATGAAGTTGCTCGGATCTTTGGAACATTTTCATGGGTAATGGCAAAACCGAATGGCCATGTTCTCTTTTGACTGCCAAAAAGAAAGAGGTTGTCTCAGGCTGCACAGTTGGTACAATATCTTCACTAGATTTGGTGGTTACAACCCAGGATGTTGTGTCAGCACTGGAACGATAGAACTTAGGAGCAGATGAGTAGCCCTCCAGTCGCAACTCTTCGTGCAGACAAGTGGCAATCTCCCATGCTTGCTCTGGTCGAAATTCTTTTAGAATCCCATCACAAACCCAATAGTTGGAGGCATGAGCAGTCCAGTTGAAGTCTAGCTTGCCATTCCCCTTGGAACTCAATGATATCAAATACCTGCAGCATATTTCAGCTATTTCCTGAGTGACTATAGGTTTATTCGTGTATTGTGCTATTTCTGCAGCTTCCTGACGCAGTATTTCAAGCCTGTAGGATACATCTGAGGTTGACCTTCCAGAAAATAATGAACCAAAGCAAAGATATGAAGTGTCCACTTTCTCAGTTCCCTCAGGTTGTTGTTTATCAGGTTTAAGATGATCTGAAACTTTCTCCCTTTGTTTGATGGCACGAAGCCTTCCACGGAAGGTCCACAATACCTTCCGGAGAATGTTTGACCAAGGATCTGCAGCAGCTCGAGGAATACCAAGGTCATTGAAATCAACCATGGTATCACTCCCGTTGTGGAAGACCACTAAGGAGCTCTGTCCTTGTAGGACTCGATATATCTCTCTCCCAATGTCTCTTATCTCAGTTCTAGAGCCTTCATCTACTCCAACTAAATCGTCCTCTTCATCTTGTCTATCAAAAATAGCCATGACGTGTTGAGGAAGTCTTAGTTTCTGTGCAATTGTCCTCTGCAGTGCTCTCCGGCTTTTCCACCTTGAACAGTCAATGTGTATAATATTATCATCAAATTTGTTTCTCAGAGATGGCGGAGGGTGTTCAGCAACAGAATTAAGGACAGCAGATGCACCAAGTCCATCCCATCCATCAAAGTAAATGACCTGATTTCGCACCCTTGTGTCCTCCAAGTAAGGAGCTAGGTTTTTCACAGCCTCTTCAACAGTATTGGCATGAAAGTCCTGCATTTATCATAGGTAATAACGTAAGGCATTATTTCTACAGTCTGGTACAAAATTTAATGTTGAATAATGGAAAAAACCGGCTTATTTCTACAGTAATGTGAAAAGAAATCCTGGAAAACCTGCTTATTACTTACCAGATATGGTAGCCGCCACCAAACTACCTTATTATAACCAAAAATGGAACAGATCACAGACAATACATATGCCACATGTGTATGTCAAGTATCACAAAGTAAAACCATGCTCTCTATCGGTCTGGGATGAAAATGGAAATTTACCTTAAACTCTGGCTTTGAAGACCCTGAACCCATCCGCGTTCCGCCTGGTGTCCCTTATCTGCATGTAGATGATCAATGGACAAATAAATTAAAACCCATTAAGAAAAACATATTTAGATGGTTAAATGGAATTTATATGTGTCCAGACTTATATAAAAAAACATACATGGAAGTAGGACGTTGGTTAGGCACCTTGAGAGCAGCTATGTATCCACTATCCAGTGCCAGTACCACACCGCATAATATTTGACAAAGGAAGCTATAGTTGTGTATATGCGAGGAACTTGCTAACTGTTGATGCCATAGCTTGATGCAAATATGCAATGAGCTTCTGATGCCATTTCCTATGTAGCTTTGCCTTTAGATTCTGCTTTCGGTGCTTTCACCAAAGTGAAGGCTGATGGTTCTTTGCTTTGCTTGGGGTTGGAGCTAAAGGATAAAGATGAAACTGCCTTCCTTCTGCCAGAGTAGTATGCATGATGCATGAACACATCAGGCGCTCAGCCTTGTTTGAATATAGGAAATAGGGCGGGCGTACCCAGTGCAGAGAGCTCCCGCTCTGTGCGGGGTCTGGAAAAGAGTGTTAGTGGCAAGTCTTATCCTCGTCTGTGCAATGCGAGGAGACCGTGACTCGAACCCAGGACCTTTCGGTCACAGGCGGTAAGACTCTGCTGCTTGCATCAGGTCCGCCCTTCGAATATAGGAAATAGGAATAGGATAATAATACAACAACAACAACAAAGCCTTCAAGTCCCAAACAAGTTGGGGTAGGCTAGAGTTGAAACCCAGCAGAAGCAATCAAGATTCAGGCACGTGAATAGTTGTCTTCCAAGCACTCCTATCTAAGGCTAAGTCTTTGGGTATATTCCATCCTTTCAAGTCTCCTTTTATTGCCTCTATCCAAGTCAACTTCGGTCTTCCTCTGCCTCTCTTCACGTTACTATCCTGGCCTAGGATTCCACTACGCACTGGTGCCTCTGGAGGTCTCCGTTGGACATGTCCAAACCATCTCAACCGGTGTTGAACAAGCTTCTCTTCAATTGGTGCTACCCCTAATCTATCACGTATATCATCGTTCCGAACTCGATCCCTTCTTGTATGACCGCAAATCCAACGCAACATACGCATTTCCGCGACACTTATCTGTTGAACATGCCGTCTTTTCGTAGGCCAACATTCTGCACCATACAACATAGCAGGTCTAATCGCCGTCCTATAAAACTTGCCTTTTAGCTTCGGTGGTACCCTTTTGTCACATAGGACACTAGATGCTTGCCGCCACTTCATCCACCCTGCTTTAATTCTATGGCTAACATCTTCATCAATATCCCCGTCTCTCTGTAGCATTGATCCTAAATATCGAAATGTATCCTTCCTATGCACTACTTGACCTTCCAAACTAATATCTTCCTCCTCCCGAATAGTAGTGCTGAAGTCACATCTCATATACTCAGTTTTAGTTCTACTGAGTCTAAAACCTTTGGATTCCAAAGTCTCCCGCCATAACTCCAGTTTCTGATTCACTCCTGTTCGGTTTTCATCAACTAGCACTACATCGTCCGCGAAAAGCATACACTAAGGGATGTCCCCTTGTATGTCCCTTGTGACCTCATCCATTACTAAGGCAAACAAATAAGGGCTCAAAGCTGACCCTTGATGTAGTCCTATCCTAATCAGGAAGTCATCCGTGTCTCCATCACTTGTTCGAACTCTAGTCACAACATTGTTGTACATGTCTTTAATGAGCCCGACGTACTTCGTTGGGACTTTATGTTTGTCCAAAGCCCACCATATAACATTCCTTGGTATTTTATCATAAGCCTTCTCCAAGTCAATAAAAACCATGTGTAGGTCCTTCTTCTTCTCCCTATACTGCTCCATAACTTGTCTTATTAAGAAAATGGCTTCCATGGTTGATCTTCCGGGCATAAAACCAAATTGGTTCATAGAGACCCGCGTTATTGCTCTCAAGCGATGCTCGATAACTCTCTCCCATAGCTTCATAGTATGACTCATCAACTTAATTCCCCGGTAATTAGTACAACTTTGAATATCTCCTTTATTCTTGTAGATCAGTACCAATATACTTCTCCTCCACTCATCAGGCATCTTGTTCGATCGAAAAATATGGTTGAACAGCTTGGTTAGCCATACTATAGCTATGTCCCCGAGACATCTCCACACCTCGATTGGGATACCATCCGGTCCCATCGCCTTACCTCCTTTCATCCTTTTCAACGCCTCTCTGACCTCAGATTCTTGGATTCTCCGCACAAAACGCCTATTGGTGTCATCAAAAGAGTCATCCAACTGAAAGGTTGTGTCCGTATTCTCACCATTGAACAATTTGTCAAAATACTCTTGCCATCGATGTCGGATCTCATCCTCCTTCACCAAGAGATGCTCCCTTTCATCCTTAATGCACTTAACTTGGTTGAAGTCCCTTGTCTTTCTCTCACGAACTCTAGCCATCCTATAAATGTCCTTCTCTCCTTCCTTCGTACTCAAACGTTGGTAAAGATCCTCGTACGCTCTACCCTTTGCCACACTTACAGCTCGCTTTGCAGTCTTCTTTGCCACCTTGTACTTCTCTATGTTGTCCACACTCCTATCATGGTACAAGCGTCTATAACACTCTTTCTTCTCCTTAATAGCCCTTTGGACTTCCTCGTTCCACCACCAAGTATCTTTAGCCTCGCCTCCGCTTCCTTTGGTTACTCCACACACCTCTGAGGCCACCTTCCGAATGTTGGTTGCCATCTTCTCCCACATATTGTTTATGTCTTCTTCTTCCTTCCAAGAGCCCTCTTTGATAACCCTTTCCCTGAATACCTCTGACGTTTCCCCTTTCAGTTTCCACCATTTTGTTCTTTGAATCTTAGCTTGTTTATCCCTACGGGCACGCACCTAAAAATGGAAGTCTGCCACCAAAAGCTTATGTTGAGAAACCACACACTCCCCTAGTATCACCTTGCAACCCAAGCATGCTCGTTTGTCCTTTCTTCTTGTGAGGACAAAGTCAATCTGGCTAGAGTGTTGTCCGCTACTGAAGGTCACTAGATGAGATTCTCTCTTTCTAAAGAAAGTGTTGGCTATCAACAGGTCAAAAGCTACCGCGAAGTCTAGAACTTCCTCCCCCTCCTGATTCCTACTACCATACCCAAAACCTCCATGAACTGCCTCGAAACCTACGCTTGTAGTACCTACATGCCCATTAAGATCTCCTCCTATAAAAAGCTTCTCACTACTGAGTACAGCTCTAATCAGGCCATCTAAGTCTTCTCAGAACTGTCTCTTAGCACTCTCATCGAGGCCTACTTGGGGGGCATACGCACTAATTACGTTCAAGACTATATCACCAATGACAAGCTTGACTAAGATAATCCTATCTCCTTGCCTTCTCACTCCCACCACACTATTCTTGAGGCTCTTATCAATCAAAACTCCTACTCCATTTCTATTCGCAACTGTCCCTGTGTACCAAAGCTTGAAACCTGTATTGTCCACCTCCTTCGCCTTCTGACCCTTTCATTTAGTCTCTTGAACGCATAATATATTTACACGCCTCCTAGTCGCGGTATCAACTAATTCTCTTAACTTACCTGTAAGCGACCCTACATTCCAACTGTCTAAGCGGATCCTAGTTGGTTCGACTAGCTTCCTTACCCTTCGCACCCGTCGAATCAGATGTGAAGACTCTTGCTCATTTTTCACTACACCCGGACGCTGATGTAGCGCGCCACTAAGGATGCGACGACCCAATCCTTGATTACTTGACACCATGCCCAGATCGCGACACGGCGCGTCATGGGGGTGACGACCCGGCCCTTGCTCATTTAACACCATACCCGGGTTTCGATATGGCGCGTCGCTAAGAGGGTTACGCCCCAACGATTTTCTTTCGGGTTTCATCTCCATTAGAATGGCTAGATTTAACGTTGGCTCGCCACGCCTAACACAACCCTCCTCCTTTACCAGGGCTTGGGACCTGCTATGTTGAGACAACATAGGCGGAGTTAGGAATAGGATAATAATAATAATATAAAAAAGAACTAATGAAATATGCATATGGTCATTTTGCTGGAGCTCAGAAAAGAAAAAATAATAGTTTGAAGAGATAAATATACAGAGAACACTTCCCATTGGACTGGACATCTATCTTTCTACCATTTACCACGTGGTTGAGGCATAAATATCATAAGAATATCAGTGGATTTTTTTTCCGGGGGGTGGGTGGGTGGGGGGGGGGGGATATTCCTATATTCCAAATAGACACATGGAAATTATCCTGGATATCCAAATTGGATAAACTATTGTGGAATTCTTAAGTTATGTCACAATGACATGGTGATTAATGGCCCCCCTCGTTCTAGGTGGCTAAGTATCTTTCTAGATCTAAGCATCACAAAGGAAATGAAGTACACACAGATAGATAGCTTTTACAGTTTTTAGTTATTGGTTGGACTACATGTACTTGCATCCATAAGTAATAAGTATATATTTCTATAATTTTGTAATCATAAAAATATTTCATGTAAGTTAGTTATTGGCTGGTGACCTGCGCTACACTTCAACAAATGGCATGAAATGATACTGATAGTTATTATTTTTAGAATATACTGCTAATTTATTTTAAATTATATTAAAATCCATGATAATAGATTACATATGTTGTTATGTTTGATAAATTTGTACATTTTTATTAGAACATTATAACATATTCACATTGATAGTTTGATTGTAAACACTCTATTCTTATTAACAAAATTGTTAAATATATGCGGAGATCATGGAGGATATGTTTGCATCTAGGCCTCCAAGGTAAGATGAAAATGATTTTGGTGGCCAATGACAACACAAGCCATTGTGACTAACTTTGTTTTGCAAGGGAATTTCTATGGTTAGTCATACAATAGTATTCAAAATGTGGCCCACAAAATTGGATTTCTTAATGCACCAAGAAGTGCTAAGAAGATTAAGGACCTTTCTAGTATTAAGTGTCACAAAAGGAGATGAAGGGCACTTAGGTAGAAAGGTTTTTATAGTTTCTAGTGTTGGTCATACTATCAAGGGGGCTACATGAGAGTAACTTGACCATTGTATTCTAGGGAGTGGTTTGTCGTGCACACTTTTGAAAACTCTAGGCTATTTATCTAAAAATCAAGTCAAGGACATGGAAACTCCAAGTTGAAACTCACAGTGGATTGAATTGGAAGAGTTTCATACTTCTTGTTTGACCAGACATTGACTGAACAAACAATCTCATGCGCTGGACAAATGATTGGATAGAGTAAACCTAAGTTCGAAGGCAGAAAGTATCTGTCCGGTCCTAGGTAGGTGATGGATCGGACATATACAAGAGGCTTTGAACAACTTGGGAGCTCTCTGGACAGTCATGCAAATGTCCGGTCTAGGTGATTCTCGATGACCGAACTAATGCATCATTTGATCCTGAGAAAGAAGAACATGGATGAGGTATGCCCGGTCCATGGTTGTTGGATGGATCGGACTAATACATCTCTGCCAGAGAGGTTTTGTATGCCTCTGTGAGGAGGCATTTGTCCGATCCTATCATTTGTGGTTGACTGAACAAATACATGAGGTTTTTGCTGACCGTTGTAAAGGTGTACAATCTGAGGAGGTATAAGTCTAGTCAAGGCATTTTATTTGTCTGGTCAGGCACACTTTTTGTACACACTTTTCCAACGGCTCTAGCTCCATCTCTGGGCTATATAAGGATCTATTTTCACCATTTCTCATGAGCAAGAATACAGGGCCTCTTGCATCTAGGAGTATTTGGAATGCTAGAGTAGCAAAGTGTGCCACAATCACTCTCTCTAGACTAGGTTAGTCAAGTGAGATCTTGTAGCTTATTACTCTTGAAGATTTGGCTGCTCCTAGATGACCTTGGTGCTGAAAAGAGCTTGATCAAGCCCTTGAAGCTTGTGGGTGCAGTTCGAGTTAAGATTTGTATAAGGTTGAGGTCCACCTCTCTGAAGATGGAGGAGACACTATATCGACAGAATATCATCGGTAGTCCTCCGAGGGGTATTCCACGAAGGTAGATTGATCGGCAGAGGAGCGTGAGATCAAGAACAAGAAGGCAATAGAGACACACGAGTTAGACAAGTTCAGGCCGTCAGTATGACGTAATGCCCTACTCCTGTGGTCTATTGGTTTGTATTAGCTATCGTATGATATTGCGTGAGTTTGGAGGGGGTCCCTACCCGCCTTATATAGTCCGAGGGTAGGGTTACAGGTCAGTTAGATCTGAGAGATAATCAGAAAGTAATAACAGATTATAGGAATAATTGGATCATACGTATCCTAACAGATCTCGTAGTGTCTTCAGGATATCTTCTCGGTGTCTTGCAGGAGGTGCCGAGCAGAATTGTGCCCTGCAAGGCTTCGTCTTGTGGGCTGGGCTGCCCCAAGGGGCGTAGCCCATGTGGTCTGCCATGGGTATCCGGGATCGTATCCCACACAGCTAGTCCCCGAGCGCCTTGTATCTGTTGTGCAACGCTGTCTTGAGCTTGTCCGAGCAGGTGCGAACTAAGCCAAGCAGTCAAACTCATGGTCTGACCACTGTGATGAGTCGCCGAGCAGCATGTACCATCGCCGAGCAGTGTAAACCGCAGCCGAGCAACGTAACCCAAGTATGGCTTGTCATAAGGGTATAAGGAGCTCAAGTCCATAATCGAAAATTTCTTCGTAGTGGACCAAGTGTGCCCACTTAGAGTCCGACCATGAGAAAAGGAGATAGTCTTCTTCAGCTTCAAGAGGCACGGAGTCTTCCAGAATAAAGCAAGCACAATCACCACGAGGTGAAGTGTGCCCACTTAGTCCCTGAGCCTGACAGTAGATGACGTAGTCATGTGGTGCCAGGGTCCAAAGTAGAAAAAATAGAGGACCAGCCGAGCGGACAGCCAGTCCTCAGGCATAGCCCCAAAAAGCACATTTACCATAAGGTGAAGTGTGCCCACTTAGTCCCCAAGCCTGACAGTAGGTGACGTAGTCACGTGGTGCCAGGGTCAGAAACAACAGTAAACAGAAGAAAATTCCCCACGTGATGAGGAACCAAGGCGTAGTGGTGGCGTAGTCCCTGAGCCATAAGCGGAGATAACAGAGAAAATCCAACCGTGGAGAAAAAAACCGGAGTAACGGCTATACAGTAATGGTTACTGAGCCTCAGTAAATGGCGGAGAAGTCGGTGATTATTTGGCAAGTGATAACCCATGGCGGCGATAAACGAGCGACTAGGGCTGCAGTTGCGCGAAAGCCCAGGTAACAGCCCATTATGCCGCGTCAGAGAATTCGGAGAGGCACAAATCACGGGAACGGTTTCCCAAAAACCCTCGAATGCGAAAAGGTGGGGAAAGTGATTTATAATGGCGCCGTCGCATCCCGCGCTCCCACCTTTGCCACTTTGCCATTTCATCTTCCTCCTCAGCCATCACATTTCTAGATTCGCATCCACGCATGCTTCCGACGCCAGTCCCCATCCAGATCTGAGAGATGGCGCCGAAGAGGAGAGCTGTGAACCCGAAAAAGGCGAGCCCAAAGAAGGCAGGTCCCGGAGCCAGTCGTGACAAAGAGTGGGTGTCGTCGTGCATGAGGGAAGTGGAGCTTGAGAGATTGGTGGAGGTGGGCGTGCTTCCTGAATGCGTCACCGCCGGGTGGCGGCCAGCCAGTGGTGAGCCCTTCCCGATGCCTAATACTGACGAAGCTGTAGTCTTTGAGGATTATTTCTGGCGTGGGTTAGGGTTCCCTATTCATCCTTTCCTACGGGATCTGCTGGAGTTCTGGACGATTAGTCTGTGCAATCTCCACCCCAACACCATATTACGCATCTCGATCTTTATTCATTTCTGTGAGACATTTCTGTGGGTTCTGCCACACTTCAACCTCTTCAGACACCTGTTCTGGTTGAAGAAGAAGGGCGACGGTGGCTCCAAGGTGGTCGGTGGCGTATATCTGTAGCTCCAAGATGGAATGGCCAGCGAGTACATTAATGTACCGCTGAACACTTCTCTGAAAGGGTGGAACTCCAAGTGGTTCTACATGAAATAGAGTCACCCTGCAATCTGTTGCGACGTCCACCATATCCTAGAGAACCAGAAGAGCTGGTCGGAGAAACCGAACAGTGCTGACATGGAACAAGTGAGGGAGCTCCTCGACCTAATTAAAGGCATGGAGATTAGCGGCGAACTAGTGGTGGCAAGCTTCATAGTGCGTCGCGTCCAGCCCTGCAAGGAGAGGACCCACCCGGGCTTTGACTACAAAGGTGATGACGACGGGACCCGGGAGAGGACGAAGCGGCTGATGAAGAAAATTGTCCTAGAGCGGGCCACAGAGCTATTCGCTCCCAATGCCTCATTCAGCTGGCCATGGCAAACGAGGGCCTTCAATTATACAAATCCGCCTCCTCAGGTAACCATCTCAATTATTTTTTCCTGATACTTTTAATCCTGAAGCATTTTCGAGCAGTGAACTGATTCACTTATGCAAAGATCCATTCGTAAGAAAGAGCGGTGTACTTCTCTGGTGTGCCGAGGGGTGATTGGCCGAGGGGTGTAGATGCCTAGCCACCAGCTCGGCCTGAGGAAGATGCGGCCAGCGCTTTGTCAGAGTCTGGAGGCACCGACACTGGTCGGACGGAGAGTTCGCCCTCGGTATCGAAGAAAGTCCAAGGGAAGAGGGCAGTAGCAGACGAGCCAGCCTAGAAAAAGAGAAAAATGGTGGCCGCCGCTCCCCTCAAACCGAGCGACATCTCGCTTGGTGGCGACCAGACCACTCAGACGCGAAGGACCGCAGTGTTCGAGTGGTCGGATGACGATGAAATTCCGGTGGCTCCTCCACAGAGCACTGAAGCACCTCCGTGCAGCACGCGCGTGGAGGAACAAGTGAAGAGAAGCGAAGAAGTCCCCGAGCAGTGGGCTTGGGGAGTCCCCACACAACAGGCGACGGGAGCCCCTGAGCAGCTGGTGACGGGAGACCCCAAGCAGTAGGTGACGGAAGTCCCCGAGCAGCTAGCGGAGGAAGTCCTAGGGCGACGAATGGAGCGGGGGTCGACAGTGGAGGAGGTGAGACCTTCATCCCAAGACACAGGCGTCGACCCCAAAGCCGCAACTGGAGGTTCAGGTAGCCACTGGCGGTTTAAGAAATTGTACCGGTAGACCAAACCGGAAGTATCCTTGTCTAGGAATCACTTTGTCATCGTTCCTTAGCTTATTTGGTGCTTGATGAACTGATTTTATATAGTGCAAAGCATGCAGAGGACCCGACCCCACCAGTCCAGACTATCGAACAACCGAGAGCTAATCCCGAGGTGGAGGCAACACCGATGGCTCCCGCCCCGGAGTCCTCGACTGCTCAGTAGTCGGAGGAAGGGTCAACCGCCGCTTCTGGCAGACTTGGCGAAAATGAACAGGTGGCGTTAACAATAGATGGGTCGGCGGCGGTGCCCGAGGCAATGGCGGGAACCACCGGGTCCTCAGGAGTAGAAGCTATAGTTACCGGCGTCACGCCGAAATCTAGAGCGAAGAATCTTGCGGTGGTGAGGGAGCAGACGGCGCTCCCCAAGGCATCGAAGGGCATGGTCGGTCTGGCTATCTGGCCACTGAGCCCCCAGGTGGTGCCTCTGGCTATAGCTAAAGAGGACGAGGTGGAGGAGATCGAGCATGATGAACCTCGACCCCAAGCTGTCTGAATCCTCTGAAGCGCGGCGATGATATAGTAATTGTTGAAGAGGAGGACACCACCAGGGAGTTTAGGAGACTGGAGACCACCCTTGCCGGGGTGATGAAGCAGATCAAGGTTAGTACTACGTCTAGAATGCTCCTCTTTGATGTTGGGAATTGGATTTCGACATTATCATTGTGCATTTGTAGGAGATAACTTGAACTGCCGAGCAGCGCCGCCAGCTGATAAAGAGGATGGAGCCCCTCGCCGAAGAGAACGAAAAACTCAAAGAGGCGATGAACCTCTCAGAGAGAAACATCCAGAAGGCCCGGCATGAGCGAGACCTTACAGAGTCCAATGCGTGGGACCTAGAATACCAGAGGGGGGGTCCTATCCGAGCAGCTGGCGGCTACGTCCGAGCAGCTGTAGAGCAAGTCCGAGCAGCTGGCCGCTGTCTCCGAACAACTGAGTGGTGCCTTCGAGCAGTTGGAACAGAAATCCAAACAGCTCAGAAGTGTATCCGAGCAAAAAGTAGTTACGGTATATCGGCGAGTGTACTTTGTATTGCTGAACAACCTTATTTCTAGTGATGACTGTTGTGCTTGTAGAGCAAGACATGGAGCTCAGACAGCTGTGCCAGGCCCTCGAACAACTCTAAGAGGAGAAGGCGAAGGAGACAGGGCGAGCAGACAAACTGGCCGAGGAGCTGGACGGTGAGTACTCCCTGGTCGGAGTTACTGCTGAAGTAGCTTCCTTGCTTGATGGAACTTTTGTAATGCTCGTAGACTACCATCAGAGGGTCAAGGCACAGTTCTATGTGCTGGAATAGGACGCCCGGACCCAGAGGGACAAGTTTGACGCCATAGTTGCCGGAGTCAAACCAGTGCTCGACTGCGTCGACCCAGAGGTGGCTTCCTAGCCCGACAGCAGGCCACCACGCCCGGACATCATCATCGAATGGTGCAAGACGGCGTGGGAGAGCTTCAAGAGCTTCAACCGCAATGCCGTTGTTACCGCCACTACCCATGCCCTTGTTGTGGTTCAGTCCCACTATCCAGCCATTGACCTTCAGGCGATAGGGGCCAGATTCGCCAAAGGGCTGGGCGAGGTGGAGACCCAGCAGCTAGAGGACGAGGTGGAGGACGCGGTAAAAAAGCTGGCCGACGACATCGACCTATTTGGTGAGACAGACGGCGATGGTGAAGCTCGTTGATCTGCTCGGAGATTATCATCTGTAACATCTGTACGGTGTAGTTAGAATGCGCGAAAGCGCAAGAAACATTTATGTATATGTATAAATGCTATAAGGTGCAAGTGTATGCAGTTTGCTGGTATTTCAGAGAAAAAGTCTTGGTAGTTTTAACCATAATGCAATTATACGTAGTAAAAGTAGCGCCCGAGCAGTTAGCTCGCTGTTGAGCCCTATGGCCTCGGCTAGCCCACAATCCATAACAACGAGCGCGGAGCCCGTGCACGTGTAGGAGTTGCAAGCATGACCAAGGAACCGTAGCCGATCACCCATAATGCAGAGCATGGAGCCCATAGCATGTGTAGGGAGAGATCGAAGACTGGGTCTTCTCCATAGAACGCATAGCGAAACGTTTACTGCTCGGCGGTTGGCGAAATAATTTGGAGATAAACGTAGTATAAGTGGTGTCCGAGCAATTAGTTCTTTACTGAGCTCTCGGCCTTGGCTAGCCCATAGTCCATAACGTCGAGCGCGGAGCTCATGGCACGTGTAGGGAGAGATCAGAGACTGGGTCTTTTCTAAAAAGAACATAAAAGAACGTATGCTACTCGCTGATCGGCGAAATATCTTGGAGATTTGGAGTAAAATGTTCGGCGATTTGGAGAAACATGTTTGGCGTAATACGTTGGTGATTTAGAGAAAACATTTGCGGCGATTTGGAGAAAATGTGTTCGGTGATTTAGAGAAAACATGTTCGGCGATTTGGAGAAAGCGTGTTCGGTGATTTGGAGAAAATGTGTTCGGTGATTTGGAGAAAGCGTGTTCGGTAATTTGGAGAAAACGTGTTCGATGATTTGGAGAAAACAAGTTCGGCGATTTAGAGAAAACATGTTGAGCGATAACGTGGTCGACGCAGTTATGGCGATTTCGTAGTGGAGTTCGTTATGGAGTAGCTGAAAGCTCGGCGACCGTAAGTGGAGATTAAACCATAATGGAGAAAAAATGGAGACAAATTATGGAGACCAAAACTTTATTCATCATAAAGTGGAGAGTATATATCTGGAGCGTTTCAAGTATAGAAACGTATAAGATGCTCGATGTGCCATGAGTTGGGAACATTGATTCCATCTAAGTCACATAGGCGGTAAGACCATGGTTGGGTGACCTCTTTGACGATGTAAGGCCCTTCCCAGGGGGATGAAAGTTTGTGCATCCCTTCGGTTTTTTGTTTTCTGCGGAGAACGAGGTTGCCGACAGCAAATGAACAACCTTTGACGTTGCAGTTGTAGTACCTCCGCAAGCCTTTTAGATATTTGGCTATGCGGACACAGGTGATCAGGCATTCTTCCTTAGCCCTGTCGACGTCCTCTGTCCGAATAGCTGCGGCTTGCTCTTCATCATAGTTTTCCACCCTAGGTGCTCGGAAGGCACTGTCCGCTGGTAATATGGCTTCTGAGCCGTAGACCAAGAAATATGGAGAAACCCCGGTGCTGCGACTAGCTTGAGTGCGTAGTCTCTAGACCATAGCTGGTAGCTCCTTGAGCCATCTGCCCGAATGCTTTTCTTCCTTCTGATATAGCCTCTTTTTGAGGGCATCAAGGATCATGCCATTCGCCCGTTCGACCTGGCCGTTGGCTCTAGGATGGACAACTGAGACGTATTTGATGGAGATGCACCGGTCTTCGCAGAAGTCCCAAAAGTGATGACCAGTAAATGTAGTTCTGAGGTCGGTGATGATGCTGTTCGGGAGATCGAATCTATGGATGATATCTTCAAAGAGCTTGACTGCTTTTTTTGCAGTAGCCGAGACGAGCGGTTTATACTCGATCCACTTGGAGAACTTGTCGATGGCGACGTATATGTACCAGAAACCACCTGGCACTGGCTTGAAAGGCCCAATCATATCTATCCCCCAGCATGTGAAGGGCTAGGAAGCTAGGATGGTCTGTAGCTCCTGTGCCGACACGTGTATTTGCTTAGCGAAAAATTGGCATCCTTCACAACATCGGACGAGGTCTTCAGCATTGGAGACGGACGTGGGCTAGTAAAAACTGGCTTGAAAAGCTTTGTCGACCAGAGTTCTTGAGGCCGCGTGATTGCCACAGGAACCAAAGTGAATTTCGAGAAGTAGCTTCACTCCTTCATCTTGGGTGATGCATTTTTGCAGTATCCCTTCCTTGGCACTTTTCCTCATCAAGTTACCGTCCACCAGCATGTAATGCTTGCTTCAATGAATTAGGCATTTAGTTTTAGTCTTGTCGATGGGTACTTCAGCACTGGTGAGGTACTTGATGAATTGTTCCCTCCAATCGGCGGTCGGCGAAGGTACCGCCAGTACCAGCTACTCGATGGGGGGAACTTTCTAAACTTCCTTATCTTCCTTAATGGATGGCGCTAGGAGATCTTGAACGAAGACCCCCAGTGGGATCATGGCGTGAGAAGAGCCCAACTTGGATAAGTGGTCGGCGAGCTAATTTTGGTCGCGTACCACGTGGTGGTACTCGATGCCGTAGAATTTTCCTTCAAACTTCCTAATTTCAGCGCAGTATGCATCCATCTTATCACTGGAGCAAGACCAGTCTTTGTTGAGCTGGTTGATGACCAGCGCAGAGTCCCCATATACCATGAGGCATTTGACGCCAAGCTCGACGACCATACGGAGTCCGTGGAGACATGCTTCATATTCAGCGGCGTTGTTGGAGGCTGGAAAGTGAATACGGAGAATGTATCGGAGCTTATCCTTGGTCGGCGTGATGAACAAAATGCCCGCGCTAGCACCATTGATGTTGAGGGCACCGTCAAAGTACATCACCTAGTGCTCGAGGCAAGTAGCGGCGATGGGCTCTTGGATCTCGGTCCACTCAGCGATGAAATCGGCGAGCGCCTATGACTTGATGGTAGGCTTGCTTCTGAATTCAATGGAGTAAGTGCTGAGCTCAACCGCCCACTTGATGATGTGGCCATTGGCCTCTTTGTTGCGGAGAATGTCCCCTAGAGGGAACTCGGTAACCACAGCGATCTTGTAATATTCAAAGTAGTGGTGGAGCTTGCGCGATATAATCAGGATGGCGTATAGCAGCTTTTGGACCTGAGGATAACGAGTTTTGGGCTCGTTAAGGACCTCGCTGATGAAGTATACCGGATGTTGCACCTTATAGGCGTGCTCGGCCTCCTCACGTTCAACCACAATGGCTGTGCTAATGACGTGAGAAGTAGCAGCGATGTAGATCAGGAGAGTTTCATCTGGCCATGGCGCCGTCATAATCGGAGGCTTTGTTAGGAACAACTTGAGCTGCTCGAAAGCTGTATTTGCCTCCTCCGACTAGGAAAAGCGCTTGGAGGCCTTAAGGAGTTTGAAGAACGGTAGCCCTTTTTCGTCGAGGCGTGATATGAAGTGGCTTAAAGCAGCCATGCAGCCTGTAAGTTTCTGTATATCCTTGACGCATGTTGGCCATTTCATGTTGGTGATGGTGGAGACCTTGTCAGGGGTTGGGTTTGATGCCATGAGCGCTAACGATGTAGCCCAGTAGTATACCGGATGGAACTCCAAAGATGCACTTTGAAGGGTTCAACTTCCATCGGTACTTTTTCAGGTTGACGAACGTTTCTTTGAGGTCGGCGATAAGATTGTCGGCGGTCCTAGACTTGATGACCACATCATTGATGTAAGCTTCGACATTGCGACCGATCTATCGAATGAGGCACATCTGGATGGCCCTTTGATAGGTCGCCCCGGCGTTCTTGAGTCCGAAGGACATGGTGGTGTAGCAGTATGTACCGAAGGGCGTGATGAACGACATCTTGATCTGGTCTTCTTCCTTGAGGGAGATCTGGTGATAGCCAGAGTAACAGTCGAGGAAGGAGAGTAGTTCACAGTCAGCGGTGGTGTCTACAACCATGTCTATCCGAGGCAGACTGAAGGGGTCTTTAGGGCAGTGTTTGTTAAGATCAGTATAATCAACACACATTCTCCATTCTTTATTCTTTTTTTGAATGAGAATAGGGTTTGCTAACCACTCAGGATGATACACTTCTTTTATGAATCTGGCAGCTAAGAGCCGTTATATTTCTACCCTAATAGCCTCCTTGTCTAGCGCGAATCGGTGAAGTTTCTGCTTGATCGGTTTGGCGGTCGACGAGACATTCAAGGAGTGCTCGATCTTCTCGCATGGTACCCCCGGCATGTCTGCAGGTTTCTAAGCAAACACGTCAGCGTTGGCATGTAGGAAGGAGACGAGCGCGCCTTCCTATTTGGGGTCGAGGTGAGCCCCAATCTTCACGGTCTTGGAGGGGTCGTCGAGGCCGAGGCTGGTCTCCTTTACTTCCTTGGACTTGGCGGAGGCGCGAGGAGGCTCTAGCTCTGGGATCTCCATGTCATCGGCGTGCGCCATCTTGGCTTCGGTGACCATGCTAGCCATCTGGATGGAGAGGTTGGTGGCTTTGGCGAGGGCGAGACTCTCTGTCTTGTAGGCATAGGCGATGAAGAGGTTGGCCCGCAGGGCCAGGACTCCTGTAGGCGAAGGCATCTTCAGCACCAGATAAGCATAGTGTGGTATGGCCATGAACTTGGCTAGAGCAGGCCAACCAAGTATGGCATGGTAGGCGGTGTTGAAGTCAGCAACGTAGAAGTTGATATGCTCGACGTGGTAGTTGCTTGCCATGCCGAACTGTACTAGTAGGGTGATCTCTCCAAGTGGTTTGGATGCCCTACCAGGTACCACACCCCAGAAGGAGGAGTCCGAGGGTGTGAGATCTGTTATCCCGAGGCCTAACTCCTTTAGGGCTACGACAAAGAGGAGATTCAGAGCGCTCCCACCGTCGATGAGCACTTTTCTGAAAAAGCACTTTCTAGATGGTTGCGTCGAGGACGAGAGGGAAATGCCCTATGTAGGGGATGTCCGCCCACTAGTTGGCCCTGCTAAAGGTGATGGGGACCTCAGACCATGGGTGATAGCTGGGGTTGGCGGTGGTGTCTTCTGAAGTGACGGCGAGCACCCGTCGGGCGGCGAGCTTCTGTTCTCTTTTGCTCTCGGTGGAGGCAAGGCCCCTGAAGATGGTGGCGACCACCTTGTCATGGTCCTAGAAGGCATTGTCATTGCCCCCAGGTGGTCGGCGGGCTTCGGCTCCGTTGTTGGTGTCATCGTCCAGCCTCTTGTCCTGGAACTCCTTAGCAAAATCGAGGCACTCCTTCATTTTATGCTTAGCATTCTTGTGGAGGGGGCAGGGGCCATCGAGGATCTTCTTGTACTACTCATCATAGTTGTGCTTGGCGTGAGGTTTATTGATGGTAGCGACGATGTGGTCTGGCCGACGGCGGCGATTTTGATCGGGCTTAGATCCTTCTGGCCGATCACGGCCGCTGTCCCGATGGTAACTGCGGTCGTCGAAGCGGCGATCGTTGTGGTGTTGGTCGTTGGGACGGTTGTTGTAGTGGCAAGGTGGACGTTGAGTGCCCATATCCTCATTGAAGCGCACCTTGGCTTCCTCGGCGTCGGCGTACTGGTTGGCGGTCGTGATCATCTCGCCAATGCCTATAGGCGGCTTGCGGTTGAACTTGGAGCGAAGCTTGCGGTGATGGAGTCCTCGGATGAAGGATGATGAGGACATGACACATATGTATATGACCATGTTTGGCACATGGTATGGAGGGATAGGAGGCCAGCAAGATTGTCCAAGTCAAGAAGGAGGTCCGAGGCTAATTCGGTTCGAGTCCCCGAGGTGGAGGCCCAAAACAACTCAAGTTCGAGTCTGCCTCGGTCTCTAGGACCAGTCTGCCTTAAACTGGTCACCCAGGACGCATCCGGACTCTGTTTTCAAGGATCCACATATGGATGAAAAGCTAATTGGATAAGGAAGCCAACCCAATTGGTTTTATATCAAAATCCCTTCGAAATCAATAGGAATCATCAAAACAAGTCAGCATCTAGAATCTGTCAGGGTGCCACGACACCGTCTTTTGGTCCGTTGGACCATGTATCGTGTTTGGGCCCATTAGGGGGCGCGTCCAGGGGGGTGACGCCCAAGACTCTATAAATACCAGCCGTTGCTCTCCTTAGGGTTTGGGTTTTGTTTAGTTCTTGATTTCCTCATGAAACAGACATCGTTTTGCTACAACTGTCGCCGCCAAGGCCGCTTGCTGTGAACCAGGGCCCCAGTTCTTGATCTTGTTCGCCTGTGGCGATTAGTCCTTTCAAACAAAGACTTGAACTCCTTCTTGATTTCATAAGCCTCATATTTATTTGCATTTTCAGATTGCGTTCATCCTGTTCTTGCTTGAGTTCTCGATTCGCTTGCAGGAAAGCCTTCTCGGCGAGGTCAATCGCGTTCGCATGGTTGATAACCAACGGAGCCGTGGTGTAACGGTTGCGGGGGTCCGAATCAATCTTGGTTCGAAGCTTAGATCGTGGACGTCGAGTCTCCACCAATCGACGCTATCATACCTTTCGGAAGATCGGGCCTAGTCTACATCAAGTGGTATCAGAGACCTTGTTGCCCGTTAGGTATAACTTTGTTTTCCCCTTTAGATTTGTTACTGTTTTTGCATTACCTATAGTCCACAAAAAGCCAAAAAAAATATACATCGTCACATATTCCCTGTCCTATAACCTTATTGTGCCGTGCAATTTCGTCTCTATTTCGCGTTGTTGAGTTTGTGCCCTAGGTCAAGTTCTGGTTGCTAGTTTTAGATCGTTTTTTAGTCCAGTTTGTGTTTTTCCCTTTGTTTTTCATCATAATCCGTGAATATCTCCAAGTCTTGTTGAGTTTCCTTTGTATTCGTCAAACCCTAGTCCACGCCATCTTATTTGTTACACTTGTCTTCACTGTTTTCATCAAATCCTTGCTGTCGTGACCAATTTTGCGCGCATTGTTCCCGTTTTGTCCTCTAATTCGGAGTGCGTTCGTAAAACTGGTCTAGTTTTCGCATACGAACTTGGATTTTGACGTTCCATATATCAAAATCGATCAAAAAAAATTTCAGATCTGTCCATCTCCGGCTTTGCTAGGGTCAGAGATTTTTATTTTGGTCAAAAAGTGGTCACAAGATCCTCTTTTCGTGGTCACAAGGTTTTTGTCGATTTCGAGCACTCTTCTAGAAATTCCACAGGCCACGTCTTTCACTTGTTTAAGCTCATATTTTCTGTGGTTACTTCTTTTGTGCTCCTAAGTGAAGAAAAAATATCAAAAAAATAAAAATAAAAAGTCAACATTTCCCAAAAAAACAACGATAGCCCAAAAATAGAGAAAAAAGAGAGGGCAAAAGAGGAACAATATCTAGAGGAGCACATAGAGAGTGCCATTTGAGCCGTGTTTGCGTGTGCTGATTTCTACCTTGTTCCTAATCATATTCTTGCTGTTCACATCACTTGATACATCTGGTACTTGGAACGTGAGTAGGCCAGCAACTAAGATAAGTACTTGGGATACTTATTCAGCTTTGCTATTCAGTTGCGAATTTTGCTATTCCTTGCTACTATACTATGTCTGTCCAAGCTCCACTTTCTTCTAACCAAGTACAGGTTCACCTTGCAACTGTTACACTCAAGCTACAACGGTATCAAAGTCACCGACCGATTGCACCGCCTGTTGCTTTGGTAAGAACACTTGTAAGACCGTGGTAAGACGTTTAAGAGTGTGTGACTTTACTCCTTGACCACATCCTATAGTAGTTCATAGGAAATTACATACTTTTGTGTTGTCTTTTGCTGTCTTCTAACAATGACAGGTTGTTCGTATCCACCGACTTATGATGGTATAGGTGCTGATGAGTACATGGAGTGGGAAATTGCCATCGATAACATATTTGCTACTCGCTAAATGTGTCCAAGGAGGAAGGTAAAAAAATGCAGTTAGCGTTTTGCGACATTTTGCTTTATCTTGGTGGGAGTCTTTAGATCCTTCTGATAAGCCTCAAACTTGGAATGATATGAAACTTCTTATGCGAGAAACCTTTGTTAATCCACCTCCTGTTTTGACTTCATATGATGAGGTGTACCATTTAGAGGAAGAGTCTGTTGTTATTCCTCCTGCCATGCCTAACCTTTTGCAGGACAATGTAGAAAAGAGCGAGGATGACGTGATAGAAAATGAGAAGCTCACAGCCTCATGTGAAAATTTAGAACCATCAACTATTTCCCTTGCTGAACATGAGAGCAAAGGTAATGCCCATGATGCTAAACTCATAGAAGGTGAGAGTTCTCTTGATGTGCTGAATTTTTCCACCAACCATGCTATGATAGAGCAAATTTTAGTGGAGCATTCGTTTGATTTACCTTTGTCACAAGATGATTTGCTTGATGTTTCTTGTGACGAAGATGACTTGCATGATGATATTTATGTTATACCCATGCAATCATTGAAGAATGATCACGCTATATGTGTGCTGAAAATAAGCACTTATGCTGAAAATAGACTTGTTATTCATAATGCTAGTGAAGTTGATGAGCTGAAATTGTTGTCTTCTTTAAATACTTTGGGTTACATTGAATTTGATGTTCTGTGTAATCTTAGTTCTTTAGAGGAGAAACTTTATGCATATGTTGATTTGCCATAGTTCTCTAGACATACATATCATGTTTTTGGTAAATATAACAACCAAGGGCAATATTTGATACAACGAGTTTACATTTATACAAATCCAAATTCTCCTTTAGTTGTGCAAATTAATGATCAACTAGAGGACAGTAAAATCAATACTGTTGTTATGCCATATTCCTCTAGTTTTGCTTTTCGAACACAAGTGGAATCCAAAGAAAGGGAGCATATATTTCTTGTTAGTACTAATCTTTTTTAGGATAGTATTGGCAAACATCGTGTGTATTTCAATCGAGCAGACTACATGTCTGTAGGACAAGATATGCTACAAACCTAGACATGTGGTCATATTCTTTCTCACAATATTGTCCATTCCCATTATTTTGGAAACCTCGTTTGTCCTCATGTTGTGCAGGATCGACTTCAAACAAAATCGACGCCGAGGACGGCTTTTCGTCAAGAAAGGGAGGATGATGAGGACATGACACACATGCATATGACCATGTTTGGCACATGGTATGGAGGGATAGGAGGCCAGCAAGGGTGTCCAAATCAAGAAGGAGGTCCGAGGCTAATTCGGTTCGAGTCCCCGAGGTGGAGGCCCAAAGCAACTCAAGTTCGAGTCTGCCTCGGTCTCTAGGACCAGTCTGCCTTAAACTAGTCACCCAGGACGCATCTGGACTCCGTTTTCGATGATCCACATATGGATGAAAAGCTAATTGGATAAGGAAGCCAACCCAATTGGTTTCATGTCAAAAGCCCTTCGAAATCAATAGGAATCGTCAAAACAAGTTAGCATCCAGAATCTGTCAGGGTGCTGCGACACCGTCTTTTGGTCCGTTGGACCATGTATCGTGTTTGGGCCCATTAGGGGGCGTGTCCAGGGGGGTGACGCCCAAGACTCTATAAATACCAGCCGTCGCTCTCCTTAGGGTTTGGGTTTTGTTTAGTTCTTGATTTCCTCATGAAACAGACATCGTTTTGCTGCAACTATCGTCGCCAAGGCCGCTTGCTGTGAACCAGGGCCCCAGTTCTTGATCTTGTTCGCCTATGGCGATTAGTCCTTTCGAATAAAGACTTGAACTCCTTCTTGATTTCATAAGCCTCATATTTATTTGCAATTTCAGATTGCGTTCATCCTGTTCTTGCTTGTGTTCTCGATTCGCTTGCAGGAAAGCCTTCTCGGCGAGGTCAATCGCGTTCGCATGATTGATAACCAATGGAGCAGTGGTGTAACGGTTGCAGGGGTCCAAATCAATCTTGGTTCGAAGCCTAGATCGTGAACGTCGAGTCTCCACCAATCGACGCTATCATACCTTTCGGAAGATCGGGCCTAGTCTACATCGAAGGCGGTGATGACTTCAGCCTCCGTGATGTTGGGAATAGAATTCCTCATCTCGGAGAAGCGTCTGATGTAGCTACAGAGGAGCTCGGATGACTTTTGGTTGATGCGGTTGAGATCATGTTTGGTGCCCAGCAGAGTACACGTAGCCATATAATTGTCGGTGAACACTTTTTTAGCTCCTCCCAGGATCCGATGGAGTCTGGGGCGAGGCTGGTAAACCAGCTCATGGCAGCTGGTGTAAGCATGATGGGGAGATAATTTTCCATGACGCTGGTGTCTCCACCGGCGGCGCGGACGGCAGTGGTGTAAGCCTGCAGCCACTGAGTTGGGTTCATCCTTCCTTCGTAGGGCTCGACCCCAGTGATTTTAAAACCATGGGGCCACTGGAGTGTTCGGAGCGCCCTCATGAATGTTGGGGGTCCTTCAGGATTGTCGGTGCCGTCGTCTGCAGCGTTGCCGTCTGCGAGCGGCTCAAGAGCTGAGTCTGGGTTACCGTACTCTTGCTCGTACTCCTGGCAGCGGTGTACTTCTTCTTCATGGCGACCAAAGTGATGTTGCTCGATACGCCGTCGTGCATCCCGTAGGTTGCTGAGGTGCACCTGAGCATCCTGGTCGACCTCCTGGTCATGCTAGCGGTGGTGATCGATGTAGTGGCCCTCGGCTACCCCCTAGAGAGGCAGTGACTGGTCGGCAAAACGACTTTGGCTGGGGCGACGATTGGATCTCGGCGCAGCTGATCGGTGAATCGTGCTTGTTGAGCACGAAGGTCTCTGATCCTGGCGGATCTCGTTGACCTAGCAGTGCGCCGCTTTGAGCATGGCGGCGACCTTGGTGACCTTGGGAGTTTACGGGAGCCGGGCGAGCTCGTTGGCGGCCACGGCCAAGTTGGCGCTCGGAGTTTTGTAGATGTTGTGGCCGTCAACGCGAACGAACTCGTCGTCGAGGTTGCGATGGAGCGGCCTTCCCTGTGAGTCGAGCTAGTTGTTGTGAGCAGCCTCGGCCATCGCAAGGGCGTACTCATTTGCTCGGTGTTGCACATGGTTGACGTTCCGGTTCTCATGAGCGGCGCGTTCCTCCTCGGTTTCGCCGTTCCGAGGGGGGCTGACGCTGACGTTGAAGATCGCGCCACCCCAAAAAGGCGGGAGAGGGGGTTACTCGGTGAAGGTTTCGACGAGGGTCTCCGTAGAGCCCTGGGACTCAGAGTCTGGATTTTCCTCCAGGATATTTTGGAGGGATGCTCCAGGGCGTCGGCTAGCGTGCAGCATGTTGACGGTCGGCAGGAGCTGGTCGACGATCTGGCCAATGAGAGGATGGACGTCTCCCACCTGGTCGGCGAATTTGCCCTTCAAGGCGTCTTGGTAGGTAGCGGCGGTGTTGGTGAGCCCGAAGGGCAAAGCTGCAACTCCTAAAGTTTTCCGAGCAGCCTCCGACAGACCAGGATCGGAGGGTGGTCGGCACTGAACCAAAGTGTCCAGAGCCGATTTGGTGATGGAGAGGCAATCGACGAGCTTCAGACCGACCCGATCGATGGATTCGATCAGATCGTCGTTGTTGATATGCCTCCTCTGGTAGCAAGGAAGCAGGCGGCGAGTTGTTGATGAAGGCGACATCGGAGGTGGTTCCGAGATCGGATCTGTAGTCGTAGGTGTGGGGATGATCGGCATAGAATTGATCTGCGCCGGCTCGAGGAGCTCTCCGACTCCGTCAGCGTTGATGATCCAGGAGATCATCCGACCGTGAAGATCTGGTCGGGCTGCGGGAGGGACGAAGAGCCTGCGGAAAAAGCCATCTTGTTCGACAAGGAAACAACACGTAATCTCCTACCTGGCACGCCAACTGTCGATAGAATATTGTCGACAGTCCTCCGAGGGGTATCTCACGAAGGTAGATTGATCGACAGAGGAGCGTGAGATCAACAACAAGAAGGCAACAGAGACACATGAGTTAGACAGGTTCAGGCTATCAGTATGACATAATGCCCTACTCCTGTGGTCTGTTGGTTTGTATTAGCTATCGTATGATATTGCGTGAGTTTGAAGGAGGTCCCGGCCCGCCTTATATAGTCCAGGGGGTAGGGTTACAGGTCGGTTAGATCTGAGAGATAACCGGAAAGTAATAACAGATTACAGGAATCATGGGATCATACGTATCCTAACAGATCTCGTAGTGTCTTCAGGATATCTTCCCAGTGTCTTGCGGGAGGCGCCGAGCAGGATCGTGCCCCGCAAGGCTTCGTCTTGTGGGCTAGACCGCCCCAGGGGGCGCAGCCCATGTGGTCTGCCGTGGGTATCCGGGATCGTACCCCCCCTCCGCACTACTAGTGAAGCACTTGTGTCTTGCAGCGGCACAAAAGGAGCAATACTCTTGGCTAATAGTGCTCCAACTTGGAGCAGGGAGTGTAGCCAACACCTTGATACCATTTATCTTTATGCATTTTGATCTTGCTCTTGTTTGCTTTGTTGCGTGATTGATGGATGGAGTGCAGGTGCAGCTAAGATGATTATTATGTTAGTGTGTTGCACGTAGATAGGTTCCTTTATTGCAAATCCTACGTGGGGCACACTAACATGAGAATCATCCTAGTTGCACTCTTAGTGTGCTTCATAGAATGGTTTTCACGGTAGTATGATGGCCCTAAGGACTTTTCATTTTAGTGTGATTTGTTCTTGCAAGTACTAGTTGTTAGGCTTCAGCTAGCGGGGTGACTAGAGTTAGGCACTTAGCCTAAGGGCTTTGTTCAAAAGCTCCCCCCCCCCCCCCCCACACACACACCCACCCACCCACCACCACACACACACCCCGCTTGAGGCAATTGATCCTTTCAATATATAATTCAACATTTGATGTACTTGCAAAAAAATGGCTTTTTATGTTATTGTAGCAAGAGTATAATGTAGATCCTAAGACTTTTTTTAATAAAATATAAATGGAGAGTTAATAAAATGTCCAATAGGCATTAAAGTTTTAAGTGATAATAAAAAATGTAGCAAATAAAAAAAATAAAAGCCAAAATATAGATTCATATTCATGACACATTTGTTTTTTTTAGCGTAGAATACAGCAGGAGAAACCCCCACTGTGAGATTTTATAAAGAAAAAATGGTAAGAACTGTATAGGGAAACAAGCACAACAAAAACCACCCAAGAGGCTGAGAGAGCCACTTGGCAGCCAGAAAACTAAGAGAAGGGATCTATACAAAGGAGGAAAAAGAAGAGCGTTTGTCCTTAGACATCCTAAGGGCTTGCAGTCTAGCCTCGTCTAAGAAGGAGCATTTTCAGGAGGAGAAAGAAGGCCATCCTCTGTCATTTAAATAATGATTTCAACTAAACAACGTTAAAG